>NW_015622516.1:0-600000 GCF_000836115.1 Exophiala spinifera
AAAATGGAAAAAAAGGTCGATTTCACCAAAATTTTGTATGAGAGCCAAATACAAGGTAGGTTTTTTCGTGGGACTTAGTCAACCTTCCCTCAGTTAATGTTCTTGACAATGTCGATTGTGATCTAGAAACTGTACACGACCAGCCAACCAGGTCGTTTTTAGAGGCTACAAACCCTTTCAAGTTACATAACACTCATCAAACTGTGTTACAGAGTGAACGGTTACTCACCACAATGTCGTCTTCAGATCGTGTTCGATTCATGATATAGTATAACAGGGGTAGATGGGGAAGCACCAGGTGCACAGGGCTGTAGTCAATCAGGTGACATGAGCCATGAGTAGAGATTCATTCGCAGGACATCCTTTCATTCCTTGCAAAGCTTGTTTGACCTCTCCAACCTCATGGAACGTTTATCAGGGCATGTTGTTAATCGGGGGCAGCGCAGAATGCAGGGCTCTTCCGAATGTACTGTTAATCGCTTAGAACACGCTTTGCTGCGTAATCGAAGGCGTGCTTAACTTGAAACCTGTAGACAATGCTGAAAACTTGACCGGAATTGACGGTCTCCTCGAATGACTCTATACATGACTAGAGAACTGTTACAAGTCGGCCTGGCCGCAGGCCGTATTCGAACCCATGATGACGGACCAGGAAGAACGGAGGAAGATACACCCATCACGTGACAGGTGTGCCACGTGATGTGCTCCAGCTGTGGTTGTAGCGACTAATTAAAAGTAAGGGAGCGACCTGTCGCTATATGCACGTAAGAGCACGCAAGCAAATATAGCAGCCGGGAATAAGTAGGACCAAACCCCGCCCTAGAATCACACGGCCGAAGGTATCCAGCATGGCAGAGCAAGCATGAAGCAGGACTCCTGTTACGACCATGACAAGGCTGAGCAACGTCACATGATATCAATCGTAACTCGAGGGTTACGATTGCAACCAACATCATAAGGATACCACATGAGAGACATATGCGACACACCTACGACACGGAAGACACTGTATCCGGACGGAACAGAAGGATACCGGTTTCGGTGTCGACAGCCTCGCTGTCGACACAAGGTACTTATAGCACGATGTTGCTAGGACCAAGTCCTGCACTCTTTCTTCTTCTCTAGTTTAATCTCTTAGTATTGTGCTGTCTACAAAGCAGATTTCTCTGACGATTTGTACGAGCCGTAACAACTCCTGAGTTACAAGACCTCAGTGTGAATGCTGACTTCCGCCTTCTCAGCCATACTCACGTCCTTAATGGCGATTTCCTTGGCTCTCTCAGAGGATACACAGTGATAGGTCTTGAATTGCCTTCTCGGAACCTTATTGACAAACATCTCATCAATTTCCTCAAGGCTTCGACCTTTCGTCTCGGGAATGAGGAGGAAGAAGAAAACTTGAATATGTCAACTCTTCTTCACGTAAGGCAGGTCGGAAATGAACTCACTAAATGCAATTGCATTTGACCCAACCCAGATATATCCATACTTTGCTCCCCAGTTCAAATCATCGGCATTCAGGAAGAATGGCGTGCAGTACGAGATGAGCCCTAAGACGTTGTTAACCTACTATCCAACGATGTTTCCAGAAGGTGAGACACACAATTAAAGAAGTAGTTGATACCTGTCCCCAGACCGACGCTGAAGACTCTTAGTCGAGAGCTGACGAGTTCGCCCGCGATCGGCCACGTGATTGTACCAGTGAAACCATTGTAGAAGAAGTTGAACATCAGAGCAAAGCCAACAAGTGCTTTTCCTGCATCCTTGGATTTGCCGGCAATGCTCAGCAGTCCAATAGCCAGCATGCAGATACAGCAGCCCCCAGCACCGATGAGCAACATGGGACGACGTCCAAAGAATTTGTGCATCAGAAACATTCCACACAAGGCACCGAAGAGACCCATACAGTTCTGGATAATCGTAGTCTGGAAGGGGTTTCTGATGCCAGCCATTTGGTAGAAGAAGGTTCCGTACGAAATGGTGAACCAAACCCCAGAAGCAGCGTGCGATGCAATGGCACCCGCAGACAAGATCGTTCGCCTCAGGTCAGTGTTCTTGAAGATGTCCAAAACTGAAGTTGTGGAAGCCAGCTCCTTCTCATGTTCAATGCCTCGTTGCATCTCGATGAATTCTTCGTCGAGCAATTCTGGTGACAGGGAAGTTCCACGCAATTGTTGGAGTGCGTTTCGGGCTTCGACCGTCTTGTTATGGAGAAGAAGCCAGCGCGGCGACTCTGGCACGAAGATCATGAAGATGCTCAACAGGAATGGAATCGCGAACAGTGCAGCAAGAGGGATCTGGTACGCATGCTTGTTCAGCATGTTCTTGCTGTAATTGTCCGCAACCGCACCCAGGATGCTGCCGGTATTCACCCAGAACCCGAAGAACGATGCGAGGATAGCTCGGTGATGCGCTGGAGAGACTTCCACGGTATACGTATTCGAAAAGAGAATGAAGAAGCCATTTCCAAGGCCGAGAAGAATTCGGCCAGCATACAGCCCAGCCAGACTATTAACGCCGACTTGGACACCGCAGGCGACCATTGACACCACCGCAGCCACCCAGATTGCCGGCCTGCGCCCGAACCTGTGTGCAAACGGCCCGGCGAGAATGACTCCAAGGATCGTGCCGACATTGAGGAAGCTGGAGATTAGCTGTTGAGGCTTGGTATGAATATTCCAGCCGCTTTTGACCTTGGGGTCCTTATAACCGTATACCTCGAGAAAGCCGATCATTGCCTGGAACCCAGCAACGGCGGCCGTATCTGTCATCGTCAGACGTTGAGATACGAGGTGATGCTTGTTGGACTGTGGCAGAATACTCACCAAAACCGTATTGGCAATTGGCCATTGACACGGCGCAGCATATCAGGAGACATTTCCAGTTGCTCAACAGATGATTGTTTCTACCTTCACTGATCATTACGGATGGTGATGGCGTGAATCGATCGAATCTTGTGGAATTAACTGGCCAGCGTCGAGGACTACCGGCGTGACTTATGTACCCCAGGATTTGAAATGTAATCCCTGCCTGCAGCTGGGGCTCTACCCATACCTATGGTATCTCAGTGCGGGACGACATGGATGTGGAACTGTTAAGGCGTTAAATATGGCAGTGACCCGGGGACGGAGAGTGACCGGTCGCTCGAATTCCGCCAATCAGGAAGCTTGTGTGAGTGCAAACAGATCAGCCTCATTTCCTGAGACAATTCTCAAGAACCCATCCACCTCCTCAAATGCCGAAGAAGCGCTGTAGTCTCTACCGAGTTCCGCGCGGGGCCCTCGTCAATGCCTGGACTGTCTGCAGCAGCTCCTCTTCCATGCGAGAGTGGGAAAAGCGGAATGCTCTTCCACATGAACCCACGCTCCGATCAATAGTGCTTCGAAGCCACTCGGCAGTTCAACTTCTATGCTTCGTTCGCCGGCACAATCCCTGGCTGAGATTAAGTGTGGTACGCTAGAAACTCTCAGGCTCTCGGTTACTAAAGTCGGGACTTGACTCGAACATACCCTTGTCCATACTTCAGAAGAGTGCGCACCTTAACATAGATTCGTGCCTCTTGGATGAAGTTTTCAATGCACTACAAGATAGCAACTCAACCGTACTGTTCTGGTATATGCCTGTGAATTTCCACCATGGCTAAGGACTCTGGAGACAAATCTGCCTGCTACTCAATGAATGTGTGTCAGAAGATTCTTCTCCAACATGCTGTTGATCATGGTAATCTGTCTGTCGAGCCTGGTAAAGTGATTCGCATCTGCCCAGACTGGTTTTTGGCCTCGGAAGTTGCGTGGTTTGGTATGAACAAGAGCTACGAGCGTATGGGCAGGCCTGGGTTTAAGCGAAAGGACAGATTCTGGCTCGCTGGTGACCATGTCGTCGACCCCAGAGTGAACAACAGGCCATATGAGCGATCCTTGATAGACGCTTGTGATCGTATTGCCGAAGAGTTGGATCTTGGGGATAACTATGCCGGCCACAACACCACGATCATGCACACGGAGTTCTATCGGTCGCGCTGTCAACCTGGAATGTTGGTCTTCGGAGCAGACTCACACACCTCCTCAGCCGGTGCACTAGGCAGCCTTGCCATTGGGGTTGGCATCACGGATATGGTCCTGCAACTTATAACGGGAGAAACATACCTTGAAGTCCCAGACGTGGTCCGTATCAATTTTATCGGGGAGCCTCCGCTTGCTATCGGTGGCAAAGATGTGATCCTCGGAGTCATGCGACAGCTAAAGAGGAATACGGTTGCGGCCGGACGACTGGTGGAATACTGTGGTCAAGGGCTTCAATTCCTGTCGAGCGATGCGAGGTTTGCTATTGCAAACATGACCACTGAATTTGGGGGCATTGGTGCATGTGTTATCCCAGATGATATCACTCTGGACTATGTTGAGTCTCGACACGATCCACGTCACAAATCGAGCAGCTTATACTTTCGCCCTGATGCCGACGCACAATACATAGCGACCTATGATGTTGATCTCTCTAAGCTAGACCATTTTGTTGCGCTTCATCCCTCGCCAGACAACGTCGTCCCGATTTCAGAGGCACAAGACCAACTCTCTCATCTGGATGGGGTTTTTATTGGCGCGTGCACAACAACAGAGGAAGACCTTGTTTTGGCTGGCCTTGTGCTTCGCACAGCTTTGGCACTGGGATATAAGCCGGTCAAGCGAGGCCTGCGGCGTGTCACTCCCGGTTCGATATCGATAGTCAAAAAGCTCGAGCAAGCGCACCTGTTGGAGGAGTATGAGAATGCCGGCTTCCAGATTGGCGCCCCGGGATGTAGCTACTGTGTTGGCATGGGTGTCGACAAAGCGGGCAGGGGAGAAGTATGGCTATCTTCGCAGAATCGCAACTATCGCGATCGAATGGGTCCAGGCTCCTTCGCCAACATTGCTTCGGCTGCCACTGTTGCCATTTCCAGCTTTTCCATGTCGCTTCAGAACCCGGCAGAAATCCTTTCGATGATCGACATGCATGAGTTTGACGAACTGCGAGCACACCACAGAGGTGTGTCACGGCCATCTCCAACTTATAGCGAGCCTAGAGTCCCGGCTTTTACTATGCCGTATTACATACATGAGCAAGATTCAAAGGTCTCACCTGGAGAAATGGCCAGTATGCCAGACATCATCAAAGGCCGGATCCAGCGGTTCGGCACCAATGTCGACACCGATAGTATCATCCCAACCGACAAGTGTCATTCCCATCTTTCGCCCGAGGACGTGGCGCGTGGTGCGTTCTGTTATACTCGTCCGGAGTTCTACGACCGTGCTCAATCAGGCTGCAACGTTGTAGTCGCCGAGGAGAGCTTTGGGTGCGGCTCATCGAGAGAGCAGGCTCCAAAAGCATTGATGTGGGCTGGCATCGAAGCCGTCATTGCCAAGTCGTTCGCCTTCATTTATCAGCGAAATCAGGTTAACAATGGTCTCCTGGGGATCAAACTACAGGACGAAGGCTTTTTCCAAGTGGCCCAAGAGGGGAAGGAGATAGTTATCGACATGAAGAATAGGCAGATCCATTGCGAGAACAAAAGTTTCCGCTTCGACCTTGAACGGATTCAGGAGCAGCTTTTACGAGAAGGTGGCCTAGTACGAACATATGAAAGGTACGGCCCGAGTTTATTCGCAAAATTGCAGGACCTTGATACAAAAATTGGAGCACCATCGGGAGAGGTAGAAGGTAAAGAGAGAGTACAGATTTCCAACCCAGGTGTGAGGTCATTGGATTGGTGAGACCTTTCTCATGAACATGCTTGGTATCTTCAGTGAATGATAATCATTGTCATGTTTCGCTCCACTTAAGCTGTCACAGCAAGTATGGTTTCCTGACAAATGCAAGGTATGGGAGACGGTGTCAATGGGAGAGCTGTCCTTGAACGAATTACAAGAGCATGATCACGGCTAAAGATATGTGTAGGATCATAACGTTAAACAAAGTTAATTACATTGTATAGCTATGTAATGGCCTTGTATAAATAGTCATCGTGAGTTGTGCTGCTTCGGAAGTCTACACGCCAGCCTCGCTCTCGCAAGGCTGCCTCGGCTATCCTTCCTAGTCCCCTGGCCCGTTGTCACTGGTTTGTGTACTTGATGACCTACTCCCGTCAGGTGTCATGGTCCCACAAAACAAGCGCACACCCTTTTTCGGGATGCTGAAGTCGTACCTAGAAGCAGCAGGTGGGGTGAGCCCGAAAGAGCGCGCACAGTGAGCAGATTGTCCACTTCTTTAGCCGCCAAGCACCCCCTCTTTCTCTACTATATCCAGTCAGTGCCTCCTCTCACCAAAACGCCAGAAGACTGCGTTGCACGCCATTGACGCCTGGCAAGCGTAAGGTATTACTGCGGCCGGAGCACAAATGAGACATTCACAATAGACGGATTGTTCATTACCTTCCATTCCAAGGACTCTAACACTGGTGGCTTCCATTGATGGATCTTGATACCGCCAATACTTTCGTCTCTCCAGGTGCACTCTCTGGTGAGAGCGCATTTGATGAGTACGCCTCCAATCCGCGTTTCCAACAGTTGCAAACGGAATTGCGGTCATGGCTCTTCGTAGGCGCCAACAGCCGGGACCATTCGCCAGAGCCAGAGCTCACGCCCGAGGAGCACAACCTCTCCGCCAGTTACAGGCCTGGTCATGAGTACCTTTGGGAGCACATGGTGAACGGCGCAAGTCAGATCCCTCCGTTTAAGAAGATCCATTATCTTCAAGTATGGATCACTGACTGTGCCCCTTGGCTTGACATGTTCGACGGCGAACGACACTTTGGACAGCAAGTGCCCATCATCGCGCAACGGTCCGCCGCTGTTCTGCATGCGATGCTTGCAGTTGGCGCTCGTACGGCGGAACGACAAGCCCGGATAGAATTATCAGGGTCGCACGACAGTCTCGAGCTATACTCGCAAGCAATCACTTCGCTCACCTCGTCTCTGAGCACGAGGGAGCCCACGGTCGTGCTGACTGCGTGTCTACTGTGTGTTCTGGAAATGATGAGCGTGAGTCCGCGAGATTGGAGGCGGCATGTTGAAGGGTGTGCGGCGCTCTTTGCTTCCTTCGGAATTAACGGGTTTTCTGGTGGGTTGCTTCAGGCTGTCTTTTGGTGCTATGCTCGAATGGACCTTTGCGGCGCCATCATTGCCAACGGGACAGAAGCCACCGTGCTAGGCATTGATAAGTGGATCCGGCTTGAAGAATTTAGCGGTTCTGATGTTGAAAAAGGGGAGGAGATCAACCGACGATTCTGGCTGAAGGGTCAGCAGGTTCCGGACATGTATGCTAACTTTGCCGTTTACCTTTGCGCAAAAGTATGCGACCTCCTCGTCCGCCGAATCAAGTGTGTCGAAATGGGAGAGGACAACGGATGTGAGCACGGGAATCTCGAATCGGAATGGACTCAGCTATGGGGTGATCTTCAAGAATGGCTCTCGAGACGTCCTGTTGAAATGCTTCCAGTGAAGACGATCCGAGATGGTGCTTTTCCGAGAATCTTCTTTTCCCACTGGGCTGCGATATCTGGCAATCAACTGTTTCATACCGCGTGTATCTTGATGCTAGAAATTAAAGGGATCCAGGAGCTTGATCGCCCAGAACAAGTCTACTCACCCTTGTGGCACGCACGGAGAATCGTGGGGATTTCTCTGACAAATCCTCATCCTGGATGTATTAACAATGCCATTCAGCCCCTCTATGTTGCCGGGAAATTGTTCACGCACAGGGAAGAGCAGGCGATCATCGTAAAGCTGATTGATTCAATCGAGACACGCACCGGCTGGGGTTCTCGATGGCGGATCAAAGATCTCGAGGCATTTTGGGGTTATCATCGAGGTACATTTACATGATCCTCTGGTGACACTATTGGTGTGCTTATCCTCTCCATCGAGCGAAATTACTTGGCCACTTAGTTTCGCTGCTAAGCCGATATACGTTACTCCCAGGCGAACTTCCTCGTCCGTACTAACTACAGGCACTGCCTTTATACCGGTGTCGGAAGAAAGGCTGAATCACGAGGAGTATACTCACTGCGTGCGAGAACGCTGTTAAGTGGTACCGTATTTCACTCTGCATCAAGGCTCTGCTTCAATAACATTACCGAGGACGCTGAGCCGCATGGAAAATGAGACACTAGACTCACCGACGTCGCATAAGTCAATTCCATTTGGCCACCATTGGAGCTTCACACTCATACCTGATTCACGACAATCAGCATTATTTTTTGCATCAGGGCATCTGGCCATCGCAAAACCTATTCACATGGCCACCTCATCACCCAAGCTCACAATTTTCCATCATTCACTCAATCAGTTTGCCTCCAAGAAACATCCTTTTCCTCTCTCCTAATTGCAGCGGGTGATGAGGCAGCAAGACTCCGACTCTCAGCGCCATGGGCCGAGACCCTCAAGATCCATGAACCACAAGTATCGGGAGGCAGTGGCGCGCATCGACCGCCTGCTCAGCGCGTACACCAGTTTATGAGGCCAATCAGCGGCGCTAGTTTGTGCGGCATACCAAGATTGAGGTCTCGGCAAATTCGAGCTGATAGGGCAAGGAGGCGACGCGAAGGGTGGGGTATACCGAGGACAATTGGGACAAGGACATAACATTGAACTCTGCATGGGTTTGTCCTGTACCTGTAAGCGTGTGAATTGCCGAAAGACTCTTCTTGCCTTGCCTTGCTTTGTCTAAACCCCCTGTCCTTTTGGTCTGATTTCTTCGGCTGCAGTAGCAGCATGAATCTCGAGAGTTTCGACTGCTGACTGAAAGTTGAATCAAACGCAGGACGGCAGGATAGTTCGCGCCGAGTCGAAGTGGAAGAAGGTTAGGGTATAGGAATCGATGAGTACAACGTGACCACCAAGCCAGATTAGGAGAATCAATGATATGTTTATCGTCTGTTTATGCTTAGTCCGCAGCCGCGGATTTGATGAGAAGGTCGATGCTTGCCAGGTCCAAAAAAGAGCATGTGTCAAGTCAAAATAGTTGTTCCTCGACATGCGGACATCGAAATCATTCTTCGGTACGAAGCACAGTGTTCGCAACCTACCTTCACATTTGGGCCGTCACACATGTCTCCCTCGTTAGCGTGATCCTGTGGCGTACCAAATGTCGTAAAGTGAGCTTATCAACGGCCTTTTATCTGAACATGTAAAACATTGTCTGGTAGTTTAGACCTGGTATACCGACCCAGACATGCTTCGTGGCGACGACAGTTGCATTTGTGATCTTTTGGAAACAGAATCGAATTGAGCATCCAAATATGCCGCTGAGGAGATTGGAGTATCTGCGACTGACTAACACACCACTTCGTCTATGCTATATCCGGCATCGGACCAAGGCGCAGGGTGAACCGCGCCAAATTTTGCTATTTCAGGAAGGTGTAGGCACTACCTTTGAGACTACGTGGACGAAACTCCAGTCTGAAGATTCGGAACCCGCCTTAGGAGTAGAAGAGGTCTCATTTACTGCACGCGTCATGCTATATGAGCACCTCTCAATCAGTGAGGTTCCTTGTTACACCTCAAGAAGCGCCGAGAATTAATTGTAAAGCTACAGTATATCCTGCAGGCTCAAACAATCTTGATCATCAGCATACTACCTCATCGCTGCGGGATTGTACCATCAGCTATGGGCCTTGATACCATTACACTAGCCTCGGGGCATCAAATGCCTCTTGTAGGCTTTGGAATGTGGAAGGTCCCCGCTGACAAGGCTGCTGACATCGTTTACAACGTGGGTGAACAGAATGAACTCTTTCGTCTTTGGCGCATAGCACTCATCTTTGTAGGCTATCAGAGAAGGATACCGCCTCTTTGACGGGGCGTACGACTATCAAAATGAGAAGGAGGCGGGTGAAGGTATCAGACGGGCCATCAAGGACGGGCTCGTGAAACGCGACGAGATATTTGTAACCACGAAGCTGTGGAACAACTATCACCAAAAGGATCATGCGTTACAAATGGCCAAAGCACAGAACGAAGCATGGGGTCTTGACTATATCGACTTGTACCTAATTCACTTTCCTGTTGCGCTCAAGTACATTGAACCAGAGAAATTAAAATATCCTGTAAGTCACCCCCAGAGAGCGGCTGTCACTCGACACCATCAATGCTAAAACGTCATAGGCATGGTGGATGGATGTAGAGCACAAGGTAATTGAAACAGCTCCAATACCACTCCAAGAAACATGGCAGGCCCTCGAGGAAGTGGTCGACATGGGTATCGCTAAATCCATCGGCATCTCAAATGCGCAGGCCCAGACCTTGTATGATATTCAAAGATATGCGCGACATCCGATCTCATCGCTCCAGATCGAGCATCATCCTTATTTGGTTCAGCCCGAACTCGTGGAGCTTGCTCAGGAGGAGAAGATTGCAATCACAGCTTACTCGTCGTTCGGCCCGCAAAGCTTCTTGGAGCTGCCAACGGCATTTCGAGCCAGGGCGAAAGACGTTTCTCTTCTCTTTGACGTGGATGCTGTGAAAAAGGCGGCTGCGAGAGTGGGCCGAACACCTGCACAAGTTCTCTTACGGTGGGCAACTCAGAGAAATATTGCTGTGATCCCAAAGTCGAACAATTCCACTCGATTGCAGCAAAACCTGGAAGTCGGAAGCGATAGTTTCACGTTGACAAGTGAGGAAATCGTGTCGATCAGCGCACTCGACAAGGGATTGCGGTTCAATGATCCAGGCTTCTATCTGGACAAGCCGCTGCGGATCTTTGCATAGAAGCTAGCCAATATTGAAGACCTACAGCCTTTTTTAATTCTCTATATCTCTATCGTTTGGGTAAGTACAATGCGGTTCTCAGCAAATGATCTCTTGATCGTCCACTATCATGACCTTTATGCTAGTTTGGGATGGATCTGCACACAGTTTCATTGCCTCGGTCGCCCGTTCCAAGGGAAACTTATGAGTGACGAGACCGTCCAAGTTCAGTACTTGGCTGTTGGACAGAGCGTTGATGCCAGCAGGCCATGTGTCGTTGTACCGATTCATAAACCTCAGCTGGGTTTCTGCGAGACTGAGATGCATAAAAGGCAACTTATCCATTAGGCTTCGCCCTACTCCGATGACCATAACGATGCCGGCTCGTCGGCAGGCGTATGCAGCGGTGATGACACTAGATTCTATTCCTGTACACTCTAGCACAGTCGCTGGTGCACTGTACTCATTCACCTCCAGGATGCCTTTCTCGACGTCGCGACTTCCGGTACATCCAAACATAAGTCTGATGTCTTCGGCGCATGCTAAAGGTGTCTTGGAAGGTTGAACGAGATATGTCTTCACTCCAGGGACAAACTTCCTCGCGAAATCGAGACGTGCTTCTTCGATATCGGTAATCACGATAGGCCACGCCCCGGAAGCTCTCACCGAGGCCAGCGCGATCAGACCAATCGGTCCAGCCCCACAGATCAAGACTGGTTTTCCAACAGAGATTGATCCCTCGCACTGCCGAATGGCGTGGAGATTGACTGAGAGAGGCTCCAAAAGAGCCCCTTGGACGAATGTCATTCCATCCGGGATCTTGTGGCAGTATCGAGCTTCATGAGTCATGAAGCGACGAATCGTTCCTCCATTGCAGACACCGAGAAATCGAACCGACTCGCACAGGTTGTATTTGCCCGATGTGCAAAGGAAACAAGTGTGACAAGGGACTTGAGGCTCGATAGCAATCCTGTCCCCTGGCTTTAAATGATTGACAGCTGTCCCTATCTCTAGGACAACACCAGATGCTTCATGACCCAAGACATGAGCGTGGTCCACTCTCAGGGGTCCTATGGCGCCGCGATGCCACAGATGCACATCTGATCCACAGATTCCTGTTGCGCGGACATGGATCAATACCTCTGTCGGCGAGGGTGGCTGTATGGAGCTCTCTTCCATGCGAATCTCGTGGCTAGGAGTAACGTAAAGAGATGGGTTTTTATAATGTCCATATCTGTGAGCTGTCGTGGTATCGTTGCTTACAGACGACTCGAGTTCTGTGCTGATGGCTTTGATTTGGTTTGCATCGACAGGCTTTCCAGGAACGATAGAATATCCATTAGTAATCCGTTGAGGATCCGTTACAACGGCCGAGGGCGACATTCTGCTGCGAGGTCTGTTTTCTTTGTCTGCGTCGTAGATTGTTCTGTCTATAGAACGGTATAAATCCCAGTTGACGTTGAAGTCGGGCCAAATCGTATTTGCAGAATCCTTAGAATCCCGCGTTTTGCCGTGCTAACTCGGTCAAAAATTGCGCCCAAGAGCCTCGAGCAGATGAACTGTACCAGATTGGTTGGAGGAACAAAGCATCAAGCGACATTGGGGGTGTGGTGCTGCGGGCTTAGTCCCTAGGATCGGAGAGGCTGCTTTGGGAATGTCTAAGCACTGCTCGAGCGGAGGATGTTCCGTTTGCAAGCTTGTGTGGAAAAGCCCACCAGCCTTTTGAGGCGTTGGTGGGTGAACTCCGTACATGCTAGGGTTTCCCAAGTTTGTATGCTCCCATTGACGAAATAACTAAGCCGAACAGTCTGACTATCGACAACGATTTTGAGAGAGCTACGCGTGCGCAGGCAGAGCGACAGCGGCACTAGTCCCAACTGGGTCACAGACGATGGGTGCGTGACACTACCTAAACAGTCAATCTCAGACGGTTCTTACAGCTTCCACTTTTGTACCACCTTTCTTGACTATCACCACGAGCAGTTCGCATGGTGACCTCCAATGGCCGACCGAAGCGATGGAAGCGGTGTCCCCACCCAGCGTCGTGTTCGAACCGGCTGTCTTACCTGTCGAAAGCGACGACGAAAATGCGACGAAGGCAAGCCGACGTGTAAGAATTGTGTTGACAAGAGCCTTTCCTGCCGTTATGGCTTGAACATCACCTTTGTTGATGGCACACCTAACGAAAGTACCGCGACATCGCACAAGACGGCACGACAGACAACAACCCGCTCGGTAAAAGCAACTTGGATTAATGGGCCTACACGTGAGGACTCCAGACCGTTGGTTCTCTCAAATGATCCGGTGACTACATTGTGGTCGGGGCCAGACATTTTCCCGATTGGAAGCGTGTCGCGAGAACAATTTACCGAGACATCTGATCGCTCGAACTTACTTGCAGGATCGCCGGTCCTTCACGATTTTGATCAGGGAGATACGCCATCAGCCTTTTCCCATCAGCTACCCGCGCTTCTTGACACAAGCCCGGCTTTACGATCGGGTCAAGGCGATGTCGCTGAGTTGGATCTATTGACATTCTATCGCTATGAAATTGCCGCCCGACTCGACTTGGGAGTCGGGCGTCTCTACTTCGGCGTACACGTACTCACGCGAGCCTTGTCAGAAGTGTCTCTCTATCAAAGTATCCTTGCACTTGCTAGAGCCTATGCAGGGAACAAGAGTCCACTTGGAAAAGGTACCGGCGAGGAGGATGATGCCGCGCAAGCGAATAGAGCTGCCCTCGTCGCCGACCCTGAAGACAGCGCCGCAATCTTTACAATCCTGACGTTAAGAAAGTTGCACGACGCACCTCCTTGTGTATGGCACGAATGTATGACAAATGCTTTGGAGACTACCCATATCTCGCTCGATCAGTGCGTCGACGAGCAATGGCAGCTGCTCGCACGACTCGCTTTGGCGGCGAGTTTGACAGCCCCTTCAGCAAGCCAGAGTATTCGTCTGTCCTTCATCCTGCAACGAGCGACGCCTATCATTCCTGACCAAGTTTTGACGCAACATCAGCAACTGCAACAGGCTCTTGTCAACCTCGCTCGGGCATTGGTCATTACCCGAAGGGACACTGGCGCGCGACTGTCCGCTGGCCGACTTCCACTCATTTCTTCGTGGCAATCATGCTGGAGCGACAATCAGCTCTGGTACTCTGCTCGGCGCGAGGACATGAAACAAATACTCGAAGTTGGCGAATTCGATCCTCGACTATCAGTCGCTAATAACACCCAAGTGCCCTTCCCAATCCTCGCCTTTAGCAACCTATGTTCTCTTGTAGGCAATCTCACCCACCATCTCACGGCTTTGCTTCTGCTGCAATTTAAGCCGCGCGCAATCAGGGCTCTTCCGGAGCAGGGATCATCAACATCGCCGATATGGCATGCTCAGAGAATGATTGGGATGGTGGTCTCTGTCCACGAACGCGATGTCTTTGATCCTCTTGTAATCGCTGGACTCGTATATGCGGCCAGGAGATTGAGTCATCCATCCCAAACCACGGTCGTGGTGAACATATTGAAGAAGGTCATGGAGAGAACTGGGATGCAGCTACAAGGAGAAGTTGAGAAGCTGGACACTGGCCAAGCAAACTCCTTTGGTTAACATTAGGGAATTCAACGCCCTGTTCTTACCATTTGTTGAGGCTAATCCACAAATGTTGCCCTCGTCCATTCAGTTGCGATTTCTCGACCAGAAACGGTAAGCAGTGCTGTGTACATATCCACCTTTCGCTTGCGACAATCTGGTAATCATGAGTGGGGGTTTTCTCCCTTTCCAATAGCGTCAGTAACGGTATCGAAGACCTCAGATCGACCTCCGAGTAACTTGCGGTTCGTTGTTTGTACCACAACCCGCTTGTACGTGGTCAAAGGAGGCTTTCCAGTATCTGTGACCTGGAGAATAAAATGGAGAGTCATGCCCTTCTCAAGGGCCTGACCTGTAACAATGTTGACTGCGCATGTCTCTGGTGGTGGCAATTTGATCTTTACAATTTTCGCCCCGGCAGGTTCGACATCGATGTCCGGAACAATCCAGTGAACATGAGACTGTGCGGCCGTTGGCTCCTTGTACTGAAACCATTCAAATGAGAGTTCATCGCCGTCTGGATCGTAGCTTTTCGACGCGTCGAGAGTCACTTCCTCTCCAGCTTCCATCTCAAGTAGTAGCGGCTCGGGACCTGGCGAGCTATCATTGACGATCACAACTGGCTCGTGATTTGCCTTGCTCCGATCACTCGTCAGGGACCAGCGCATGCGTGCGGCAAAGCTGTCCTGGTAATGGTCTCTCCATCGCCAAATGGTCGCCTGGTTGCTCAGGTGTTTCCGACCATCCATGCCTATCACGGTGTCTCTCGCGTCGGCGAATTGCCTTGCTCCTCCACCGAGGTCTATCAGACTGTAGCGGCCGCCCCAGCTACCCCAATGAGGATTCTCTGGAGATCCAAGGCCGTTCTGAACGTGATACAGAAACGTGGGCGTGTCCCCTTCCATGATAAAAGCATATGTGGGATACACACTTCCCAATGGACCGATTTGGATGTTCTCTTTGAGCCATTCTTTCGAGACCTTGGACGAATCAGGGCCTCCGTGATCAACAGGCATGAGTACATCTCCAGAGATGCCAGTCCACGCGGCACATCCGTACTCGCCCCAACCGTGCACCGAGCAGATGTAGAATATGTCGGGGAAATTTGAGCGAATCCATATCCCCGTGTCGTCCTGATCGGATATTGTGTAGACTCGCAACCTGGCACGAAAGCGAGCAAATTCTGAAGCTGTTCTTTGGCGTTGCACATGCTGAAGAGCCTGGGCCAGGACATTGATACCGCCCCAGCAAAGGAGCCACAGCGGTTCCTCGGACTCATCGACACGCCGTATGAGGAGTTCGGTGCCCTCACTCGCCGGAACACCATCCCTGAGAGCTTCTTTGCCGTAGAGTGATGGGCCAGATTTAATGATGGAGAGGAGGTAGTCTGCGGTGGGATATTGATTGCCCGGATGGACGTGGGCGTTGAGATTGTTGACGACCTGACCGTAAGCATGCACAATCTTTTGCATGTCTTCCGGGTGCACGACCTTTCTCATCCACGTTGATGTCGTCGCAACCAAACCGAGAGTGGTGAATTCGTTCGAGTACAACAGATATCGGACCAAGGACTCGGCGTCGTCCGGCTCGTTTGAAATGTCCGAAACAACAAAGATGCGAGGCTTCGTCGAGCAGTATCGCAATCTACGTGGATCCGCCATGTCTCTTACAAGTCTGTTCTTGCGGCAAATTGGTGTCTGGAGAGTCTGCTAGCCTTTTCAGCTTTTTCGTCTCCTGCACTCCGCCTGACTAGGATACGAGTCTCGCCGGTTGGCACTGGACGTGTCGCATGATATATTGCTGTCACACTGTGGTCTTACGCCATCAAGTCCGGCAGGGAAATCCCCGACATAACTGAAATAATTGTAGGCTTGGCAAGCGGAATTATTCAGTCATTTCAAGCTGGAGTGGCTCGACTTGCCTGAAACGGAGCGATTCTGGCTTCTCATCGGCTGTGGATCTATCCTTCATGAAGCACGATGTGGTAAGGTGTGGTCTTTCCTCCCTGAGTCCTTGGTCACGAGCAGTTAGGGTGCACATCGGGTTTACCAATTGCCTAAGGAATCAGCTTTGGGATAGCCGAAGGCATTTGTTCAATGCGTCACTTGCATGCTCAGGGACTCGTATCTCAAGGGACCTAGATCTAACGATGCGTAGCACGGGAGTAGCAAATATCAAGAACAACTGAATGGTATTATTGTCTTCTTTGCTTCCAGCGCATTTGGTTGTTATCCTGTCATTCATCTCCCACACTAGTAAGTTCAACAAATTCGTATCTCCTTTCTGGGTCGGCATGAAAGGACTTTATAAATCCTAGGATCCTAATGACCATGGAGTCCACATTAAAGCCAAAGAATTCGTACGCCTTTGGACCCGGCAATGACTTTCCGAAGCGAGTGGTGGGCATGCAGACGGCGGCATTTGCATATCTCTCCCATCCATTTGCAGCATATGCCTCGACCACCACAACGGGAACCCCAGTATGCTTCTGGAGGACATCTCGCCGATATTGATGTGATTGTTGCTCGAACAATCGTTGGCAAGGAAAAGATACTGTCCGTACTCTGAGCCCGTGATGATTCCGTAGCTCTGTAGCTACCTTCATCGCCAGGTTGAGTTCGGCACCGACGCCGATCAAGGTAAGATCTGCTTGTTCCGCTTCTTCGAGAACGTAGGCTCCTCTTGCGACACCCATTCTTTTCGTCAGTCCGGTCAGCTGTGGGAGAGCATGGCGAGATGTGGAGATGAGCGAAGACATGTGTCTGGCTTTGATTGCAGCCATCCAGGCCCCTGCGGTTTCCTCGCTGTCGCCCGGTCGAATGTAGAGGAAGTTCGGCATCGTCCGGTAGAGAGCGGCAAGTTCAATCGGCTGGTGCGTTGGACCATCCTCACCCATGCCAATTGAGTCGTGCGTGGCTGCATGGATGACCCGCAGGTGTTGTAAGGCACCCATACGGACGGCGGGAGCGGCGTACAGATAGAACATGAAAAATCTGTAAATCGTCAGCCAGTGAGCCAAACTACGATTGCCCTTCCATACGAGGAAGTTACTGGAATGAACATTCCAGGATGGTAAGCTGCCAACCCATTGGAGACGGCAGCCATGACATGTTCGCGGACCCCGTAGTGGATGAACCGCCCCAAGTAGCTTCCAGTACCACAGTGAGGAGGCTCGAAGTTCTCTTTGGCCTTCCAGTTCATATATACAGATGGCTCAAGGTCAGCGGTGCCAACCATGAACTGATCAAAGCGTTCTGCCAGAGGACCAAAGACTAATCCTGAGGACGCCCGAGTTGCAGTGGCCTTTGAAGGAAAGGCTGTAGGGATCAATGATTCCCAGTCCGAAGGCAAATCTCCGCTTTGGCGCCTCACATAGTCCTCTGCTAGCGTAGGATGGGCATTGCTGTATCTGTCAAAGAGTGCTCTCCATTCGCATACCATGGCCTCGCCCCGTTGTGGAAGCTCCTTGAAAAAGTCCCGCACTGTCTCCGGAATGACAAAGCTTTGGGTCGGATCAAACCCGTATAGTTCTTTCAATGATGCTACTGCATCTGTGCCAATGGCCGCGCCATGTGCGACAGCATTGCCTGCCACGGATGTGTCGACTCCAATGACTGTATGAACGTTGATGAAGGTGGGCAGAGCCGAATGTTTAGAGGCCTCAAGAGCTTCAACGAGGCCATGGACGTCCCAACACCCATCGTTGATTTCGATCACATTCCAACCGCAAGCTCTCATCTTGGAGTTGATATCTTCAGTATTTGTCAGACTCACTGGACCATCGCAGGTGATCTGATTGTTGTCATAGATGACAGTTATATTGTTAAGGCGCATGTGTCCTGCAAAGGAGATGGCTTCCAGCCCGACTCCTTCCTGAAGACATGCATCTCCAACCATGCACCAGATATGGTCTGATACAACGTCAAATTCTGGTTGGTTGAATTTTGCCGCAAGGCTTTTCGAAGCAACAGCAAGTCCTACAGCGTTGGCAATACCTTGACCCAGTGGACCTATTTGCACAATGATCAGTTTCAACTTTGTCAGTGTAGAAGTGTAGAAAGGGCTCCTGACCTGTCGTAACTTCAATACCTTCGTGCTCAATTTCGGGGTGGCCTGGGCATAGCGCATCCACCCGATCAGAATGATAGGATTTCAGTTGCTCAAAGGTCATATCTTTGTAGCCCGTGAGGTGCAGGAAGGTGTACTGGAACAGACACGTGTGGCCATTTGACAGCACAAACCGGTCTCGATTGATCCAGTCCGGCGTACGGGGCGCGTACTTCATCACATATTTCCACAGGGCGACCCCGATGGCTGCCATACCCATGGCACCGCTACGTCTTCGTCAGGGAGACAATGGGCGGAAAGAACAGCACTTACCCGGGGTGGCCGCCATTGAATTGTTGGCACAAGTCTGCAATGAGTACTCTGAATGTTTTCAACACCAAATCTTCCACGGCGGTCAGACTCTTTGCATCCGTCGATTGCCAACCCTTTTGGCTATATTTGCTAACACCCAACTCGCGTTCACAATCGAGGTTGGAGAGAACACCAGGCGCCATATTTTGGAGTAACAACTTTCGCACTGAGATATGGTATTGCAAAACGATTGACAATTTGATGTGAATCTCTGGTCAGGGTAAACTCCGTTACGGGATTAGACCTTGGGAGTACAATGTCCAGCAGGCCTGTTTGCGCCGAGGCCTTGAGTAGCTGTACTTAGCCAAGTTCGGGTATCCGCAAGGGTTCCTCCTGTATATTTGTAGCATGATGTTCGTGATTCGCCGAAGACCAGACGTTGCCGGGGCTGCCAGTCGTCCGTTTGCTGAATGAGGGACACGCAATCAAAGTTGATGGAACCTTTCTAAATTGGGGAGTCATAGGCACTTTGAGAAAATTCTGAACGGAGGCTATGGCTCCCTAATATGGTTAGGCACATTCACCCGCGATTTCGGCAGACTGTCTCGTGGCATGCCACCCCATGATCTGGATGCTCCGCAATCGACTACTTAAACAACGTGGAGGGATGTGCATCGCTGTGGAGATCATTTAGATTCGAAGAACTCGAGTTGTGCAGAGCCAGACAACGCTCACCCAACGAATACCTGACTCGTCGGCCAGTATACGCCGTTCCAGCCATGACAGACATCTCGAATTTCGAGGCTGACCTTTCGCAAAGCCCAAGAGCGAAATCCAAAGCCGAAGTTTCCAACACCAGCCACGTCGACAACCTGGACGACGAGCAACAGCAACTAGCTCATCTTGCAAACCAAGAAGATCATGAGCTAGGAGTATATGCATCGCTTCGCAAGTATCCCTGGGCTTGTGCATGGTGCGCCTACGCCTGCTGGACTATCATTTTGTGCAGTTTCGAGCTGCAGGCTGCAGGCTCTGTCTTAGGTATTCCTACGTTTCGCAAGGACTTTGGGGAGGAGTTCAACGGCAATTACGTCTTGCCTGCTGCTTGGCAGTCTGCTTTCAACGCTGCACCCGTTGCGTCTGCAACATTCGGTGTTCTTGGGGCCGCGGCAATTGCTGATTATATTGGTCGTCAATGGACCCTCATCGGCGCACTTGTTGTTTCTTTTGCCGCGATCACGATGGAATTCGTTTCGACCACGAAGGGGGTTTTCTTTGGTGGCAAATTCCTCAACGGGTTCGCAACCGGAACCATCCAGGCGGTTATGACGACATATATCGGAGAGGTATAGTTCACACAACTCACCTGGAGGGTTTTCCAATTGCTGACAGAATTCTCAGATCACCCCCCTTGCTTGGAGAGGCATCTTCACAGTGGGGATTGGTATTGCCTTCGGCATCGGTCCCCTCGTTGCATTCATCATCGTCAATTACACCGGTGACGTTGAGACCCGTTGGGCCTACCGTACGGTATTTTGCTGCCAGTATGGTTTTGCAGCCATCTCGGCCCTACTTGTTCTCTTCATGCCCGAGTAAGTACCCAGTATTTTCCTGTTGCTGCCTTTATTATCTGCCTGAAGTCTTATTCAGTTGGATTCTCTAGGTCTCCTTGGTGGCTGGCGTCGAAAGGCCGCAACGAAAAGGCCTTGAAAAACTTGGAAAAGCTCGGACACAAGGGTGAGGAAGGAAGAAAGAAGCTTGCACTGATCGAGTTGACACTCGAGGAGATCAGGCGCGAGACCGAAGGCGTGACGTACCTTGAATGCTTCAGGAAATCGAACCTAAGGCGAACAATGATTTCCATCGGACCGTTGATCATTCAAGTTCTCACTGGTATCACCTTCGTGGCCGGATACTTCACGTACTACTTGCAACTTGCAGGGTATTCGACGGAAATGAGTTTCCGAATTCAGATTGCCCAACCCGTTCTGTCCATTGTCGGTAATCTGATGGCCGCCGCCATCATCGATCGCGTGGGCCGACGAAATCTCACGCTTTACGGCCTTTGTATCTTGGTTGTGCTACTCTTCATCGAGGGAGGTTTGGCCACGGGTGGCAGTCCCGCCGAGATCAAAGGCACTGTGGCTATGATCCTGATCTATAGCTGGATGTATAACGTTTCCATCGGGTCTACAGCGGTATGTCCTTTTTTTTTGAACCTGGCTCTCGTTTCTGTCTTTGCCCACATCGACTGACGTCCAGCTTGCAGTTCGCAATCATGACCGAGACCTCAACTTCCCGGCTCCGTGTCAAGACTATCGCGATTGGCTTGGCCCTGCAAAATGCCATCAACGTCATGTGGCAATTCGTCCTGCCCTACATGTTCAATCCAGACAAGGGAAACTTAGGGGGTAAAGTGGCTTTTGTCTTTGGTGGGCCTAGTTTCCTCTGCATCGCTTATCTCTGGTTCTTCCAGCCCGAGACAGCAGGTCGGACGTACGAGGAACTGGATGAGATGTTTACCAAACGTGTTCCTCCTCGAAAGTTCAAAACTTACAAACCTGAGGCCCAGACGAAAGGCGAGGTTGTGACGGAGTTGCACACCAAATCCGCCAATGCGTAATATGGCGATCATACTAGGCATATCTATGGATTCTGTCTCTCGACTCGTCTGGGCAAGCCATCTGAGTGATGGTGCATCTCGTCGACGAAGGGAGAACAGCACTTGTAAAAATATCATGCGTCTACATTGCCTTGCTTCATTTAGTACTCCTGCGGGGTGTAAAGACGTCCTCGGAGGAGGTTCCCGCAACTCAGACTGTTCAACGTCGAGCCACTTGTGGAGGAACACTGCATATTCCAGATTGGAGGACGAATGCTGCACACTCCGAGCGAAGTTCGGGGTCTTAGCCAAACATCTGACATTCATTCCTATGGGAGACTGAGAGGGCATGCGTGGACAGCTTGAAGCACGGGATGGACCAATTCTGGCCGCGCTTGAGCGAAGGAGTGTTTTTCAAACGCCAGGGATATCACCCTGGCAGCTCGACTTCTCAGAGTGATGTACGCTCCCATGATTGAATGGAGCCTGATCCAAGCCAACCTCAAGAGCGCCATCGATGTGAATGTCAAGAAAGGCTCAAAGATGGACTGTGGGTAGCACTCCCAGCGCATTTGCCAACACGGTAGAGCTCGACTGATGTCACCAGCGTCCTCCGAGCTTAGAAAGTGTCTGAAGTTCACCAGGGATCCCTGACGAAAATACAGTGTAGCAGAATCCCCGGAATCAACATTTAGTTGGCCATCGGTGACTGTGGTATGCAAGATGTTAACAACTTGTTCTCGCTTTGAGGACTCTCCGAGAGGGTCCCTCGATGCCATTCCGACATTCCTGTGCCGGGAGAACTCGGTACTCGAGCGGGAGAATCCATCAACCGACATGGTGGAAGCCACACTCTGAAAAGCGAAGGCTTCCTTGACAACCCTTTGTCGAGATCCACAAGCATTGAGACACGAAAGAGCTATCCGTGCTTTCAAAGGTCTGTACTCGTGAAATCCATGTCCTTGTCACCAACGCCAGCCAGAATTAGCTCACTGGGAGCCTGAGTGTTACTCAGGCTCAGAGACATGGGAGGTGGAAATGTCGGGGTAACACTGGCTCAGGATTAACGGATACAAGCAGTCTAGCGAGTCTCCTGCTCCGGCCAAGGCTGACTAATGTATTTACCCCAACTTATGATGGCTTCCAAGCGACTCTTTCATCATTCTTGTGTTAATGAGTGTAAGATTCCGATCTGCCTAACCGTGCCTACCAAATGCGCTCTCCTCGGGAGAACAGGATGTCGCTGCCCACGGTCACATCTCGATGGGTCATCAGACCGACGAAGGACAATGGGTTCGACAGCCTCCAGTATCAAGATTCCGTACCAATACCTCCACTCGGAAGCCATGACTGTCTCGTTCGTTTCGAGGCTGCGGCGTTGAACTATCGTGATGTTGCTATCCTTCAGGGCAATTATCCTTGGGCTGTGAGAGAAGATGTCGTACCGGTGTCGGATGGGGCTGGGACGGTCATCGCTACAGGTCAAGATGTCAGCGAATTTCAGGTAGGCGACAAGGTGTGCACCTTGTTTCATCAAGGATGGCAAGAAGGACTCCTGACTCCAAAGAAACGAGTCACAACGCTCGGCACCTATCTCGACGGCGTCCTGCGTCAGTATGGCATCTTCCCAGGGAAGGGCCTCGTACCCATCCCTAGGCACTTGACGATATTCGAAGCGGCAACACTTCCTTGTGCGGCCGTCACTGCATGGAATGCCCTGTATGGCCTTCCCGGACGAGCGCTGCAGAGGGGTCAAGCTGTGCTGATACAAGGCACTGGCGGAGTCAGCCTTTTTGCGATGCAGTTCGCACTAGGGGCAGGGGCAACGGTCATCGCGACAACGTCTTCGTCTGCAAAGGAAGAGAAACTCAGGGCAATGGGAGCGCACCATGTCATCAACTACAAGGACAATCCGCACTGGGGCGAAATGGCCAAACGGCTGTCCCCTGGTGGTGAGGGTATGCACCATATCATCGAAGTCGGCGGAAGTGCGTCGATGGCGCAGTCGCTGAAAGCTATCCGCATTGAAGGACTCATCTCGTTGATTGGTTTTCTGGGTGGCAAGGATGCGGTGTCACTTTGCAATTTTGGAGACTGTTTGGCGACTTTATCAATCATTCGCGGAGTCAATGTCGGATCGAAAGAGCAGTTCCTCGCCATGAACGACTTCATGACTGCTCACAATATCCGGCCTGTAATCGATGACCAGGTGTTTTCTCTGGAAGAGGCCAAGAGTGCATATGAATTCTTATGGAATCAGAAGCAGTGGGGGAAGGTGGTCGTTCGTATGCGGTGAGAGCGTCATACAATCTGCTGAGCTTTTTTGGCGAGTTCAATGGCTACTCTTTCTTGTTTTCCGAAGAGCTTTCTCTTCATTCTTCAGGTATTGAGTGTAGAGAAGGTGGTCACCTAAATGCCAATTATTGCGCGTAAAACACTGGCCTGCTGGTGAGTACACGCGACTGATGACTGTCGTGCCATCTTGATTCATCCCCTGACACTCTCCGCACTATCAAGAACGCGACCCCACGAACTCTGACCATCTCGCCCTATGTCAGCTTCTCCTACCCTTGCAAGGATACAGCCAATAGCAGTCTGAGCCACATCCCTCCTCTGACGGTGCGCCGAGTCCTTGGTATTGTCTACCGGCGTCAAAGCGGGGTTCATCTCCAGCTTTCTCCTTCCCGTATATGAGGAGGCCGAGGCAGAGGCTCACTTCAGCGAATCTCCCCTCTCCCGAGCCACATGTCGATTCAGCTTCAAATACCCTGACCTGATGTTGCTATTCAAATCTCGATGCCCAACAATACCGTGATGGCGACGCCGACAGTTTTCAAGCGCGTGAATCGCGCAGTGCTCCAAGCGGCCTCTGCCCCTTTGCGTATCCTGCACTATGCATCTACCGACCCGCTGATCACTGGTGCAGCTCTGTTTGCGCTTACTCAAGCACCTTCACGATACCGCGTCCGTCTGCTTTCCGCGCTGCGCGCGAGAGGTGTCTCGTCTGATCGCATTGCTACACTTGTCAATATCTTGAAACTTCTCTTCGGTATTGGTGTGCTTCGGAGGCTCAACCAGGTCCTCACTGCACTCGCGTTAAACATGTGGCACTTGCGAAAGCCAGGAGCTCCCTTCCAGTTCGGCGCGGCTGGAAAGCCAGAAATCATTGTGGTTACAGGAGGATGCAGTGGGTTCGGTTACGAGATGGTGAAGGGCTTCAGCAAATATGCGAGAGTGATCATTCTCGATATCAGCCCGATACCTCCTGAACTGGCAAAGAGTAAGCGATACACGAGGCCATGCACGTAGTCATCTAGCTGACCAGACGTTCAGTCCCGGACGTGCATTACTACCAGCTGGATCTGTCGGATTTCTCAGCTATTGAATCCACTGCGGAACAAATTCGCCTGGACCACGGCAATCCAAGTGTGCTCATCAACAACGCTGGCATTGGTACGCGATTTTACGCCCAGGCTTTCAGGAAATTTTCACTAACTCACAACTTCCTCAGCTACTGGCACACCCGTTATCAGCAGTAGTGCCAAGCTAACGGAGAGGATCTTCAAAGTGAATATCGCATGCCACTTTATTCTCATCAAGGAATTCCTGCCTGCTATGCTGAAAGCAAAGAAGGGCCACATTGTCACGATCGCTTCCATGGCTAGCTTCGTGACCGCTCCAGGTCTTGTTGACTATTGCTGCACAAAAGTTGGGGCTTTGTATCTAAACGATGGTAAGATCCTGGACATCCGGCGAGGTCTCCCTGACGCTAATATTCTCGTAGGGCTTCGCGCTGAACTGAAGCATTTTTATGAAAATGGTGACTGCATTCAAACAACTTCTGTGCACCCAAGTTGGCATGATACTGGTATAGTCAAGCCATATGCACATATCCTGGAGAGGAATGGCGTGAGAATGGATCCGGCAAGCAATGTTAGTGACGCAGTCATTGAGCAGGTTCTTGCCAGCAGAAGTGGTCGGATCTTCATGCCCAGAAGGGAAGAAGGAAACACAAGTATCAGGAGTTGGCCTGTCTGGCTTCAAGATGCACTTTTCTACACCCAGAGGAACAAGAGGATTGTGGAAAACTGACTGATGTGCCAACACGCTGTGATGGCACGTACTTTCGACGTTTGAAGACAGCTGTCATAGCAGTCTTGGGATTCTGATTGGGTTCGAGTACAGCACAGGATGTGCCTCAAACCTGGCTCAGTAGCTGACCTTAAGAATAGCCACTCCATATCTATCTGCCGCTTCGCTGCTCTTTCCTGTGCTGCTCACCCTCCTACATCACCTCCCAAAACAGCTCCAAGCTAACTCTGGAAAGTCAATCTACAAATGGGGTCAATTGACGCCGATATCAATATTCTACATTCCGCGGCCGTGGTCACAACAGCACCAGTTAAATGAGGAGTTCGACAACCCGACTTTGAGGGGACGAGGGAGGCCGTCACTAGGTACGCAGTGTTACACCATCGTCGACCATCTGCCGCACAGACAGACTATCACTGCACCAACCTTGAAGTGGAATGTGCCGAAGTGAAGGCAGAACAGGACATTATCCGATGTGCAGGATGCGTCCATCTTAGATCATTCTTCTTCTTCTTCATCCCTTGTGCTGTCATGCACCGCGGTCTGTACAACGATGCTCTTACCATTCATCATTCTGTTTGGGGCGGTCGTGGGCTATGTGATGCCTGACGGGCAGACTGGAACACTCCCATCCCTTGTTTGGAAGTGGTGGAACGCATAACACTGTGAAGTCTACGAGGACAAGGTGCTTGCAGTTGCGCATGCCTCGTGGACCACGGGCTTCGAGATGCTTGGTACACATATGTCAACATTGATGGTTGTTGGTCGCTTTAGACAGGACGGGTGGACAGGCCTATCATGCCCAATCTGGCACGATTCCCCGATGGCATCAAGGGTCTTGCCGACAAGATTCAAGACATGGATTTAAAGCTGGGCATCTACAGTACTGCGGGGAATGCAACGTGTGCAGGATATTCTCCTAGCCTGGGCTTCGAAGACGTTGACGCCACCGATTTGCGGCTTGGGGTGTTGATTGTCTCAAGTACACCAACTGCAATGTGTCCAGAAATTGGACCGGTCAAGATCTAGGTTGTCTTCAAACGTATTCCATAGAAGTGGCAGTCCACGATACCGCAGCTATCCTGGTTGGAAGCACCTGCTGAGATCTCCCACATGATTGAGACTACACCTTTCCACTACAAGCATTCTTTGATTGGACGGGCTCCCTCACGCCATTGTGATACATCGTGCTATATCCTGAGATGCCTGTGTTGTTCAGGTAAAATAGTATTAGTCTCCTTCGTTATTATTTCAGGCGTTCGATATGTTGACCACTGCAGTGTGCGCCGGAGGTAAGTGCATCCGATCCGTGCATCGGGTGACTAGGATCCGGTTCTTTTGCGAAGGTATGCTAATAGCCGCCCTAAACTACTTATTGGTTCGGCCGACGTGTGCGCTGGAAGGTCAAGTGCCCGACGTGCTGCAGAGGACGGGGTACCGTTTGTGATATGAGCACTCAGGCCGCTGCGGCTCCAATGTCTCATGGCTACGTATATCGTCTCTGGCCCGTTCATGATGATAAGCTACTTCTCAATCTTCAGTTGAGCTGCGCCCAGCGTCGCAGCAGTCTAACGGCTACTCTTAACCAGGCTGGTGAGTTCAGCTGGAGCCTACCTCGTGAACGAAACCTAAGCCAGAGTCGCAAGTTCTACTTATCTTCTTCCTTAACGAATCAGTCTACTCTGTCTACAATCTTATTATGAGAGCAAATTCTCGCACTCTCGACATCGCCGTCGCTGCTGCCTTCGAAATTGGAATCGAACCTTCATTCATCTCCCTCTACAGCCTCATGACATGTTACTTCACAATGCGTCTTTTGGAAGCATTGACGAATGGAGAGTTTCGGTTAACCGAGACGTTTCCCGATAACGAGATCTCTCTATATGCAATCCTCTCACATCGATGGGAAAGCGATGATCAGGAAGTCACTTATGAGGACATGATCAAAGGTCAGGGTCGAGACAAGGCCGGATATGACAAGATCAAGTTCTGCGGAGAACAGGCGACCCGAGACGGCTTACAATACTTCTGGGTGGATAGTTGTTGCATCGACAAATCGAACGGCGGTGAATATCAGAAAGCTATCCGGTCCATTTTTCACTGGTACCGCCGAGCGAGTCGATGCTATGTCTACTTGTCGGATGTTTTTGTATCTCCCTATGACAGCAACGATATACAGCGGTGGGAATCGGACTTCCGGAACAGCAAATGGTTCACTCGGGGCTGGACACTACAAGAACTGTTAGCCCCAAGATCAGTCGAATTTTTCTCTCGGAATGGTGTACGCCTTGGTGATAAAGGTTCGCTTCAGCAACAGATTCAGCAGAAAACAGGAATTGATATACAAGCACTCCAAGGAGCACGCTTAACTCAGTTTAGTATCGAGGAACGATTCGCATGGATGGAGCGCTGGAAGACGACACTTGAAGAAGATAAAGCGTACTCGCTCCTCGGCATTTTCGACGTCTCCATATCTATCCATTATGGTGAAGGCATGGCGAATGCGTTCAGGAGGCTTGAAGATGAGATCAATAAGCAGACAAGGTGCATCCAAGACTTACTCTCTTCCATCTGGCCTCGACTCCCTTTACGAGCGAATGATGGAGCAAATATACGAATCGGAAGATTCTGAACTCTGCAAGTAGATCCTTGCCACTGTCGCGATTGTATACGAACCCATCCGTCTGACTGAATTGAAGTCTGTTGTCGAGATACTTACGGACACGTCTGAGGATATAGAGTCATTGCAGGAGATCATTGGCCTTTGTGGTTCATTCCTAAATATTCGAAACGAAACAATCTACTTTGTGCTTCAGTCAGCAAAAGACCATATACTCTTAAATGCGTCTGTTGAAATCTTTCCCACTGGAAAGAAAGACATTCATCATATGATATTCTCGAGATCACTCAAAGTCATGTCTAAGACGCTACATCGAGATATGTACAGTTTAGGTGCTCCGGGATACCCTATTGAGCGTGTCAAACGGCCAGACCCTGGCCCGTTATCGGCGTCACACTATTCATGCATCTATTGAATTGATCATCTCTCCGAATGTGAAGCTCACAGTCTGATAGATCACCAAATCGAGGTGCAGAAGTTCGTGAGAGAGAAATTCCTACTATTGGCTCTAAGCTCTTAGCTTATTGAAAGCTATGTCGAAAGGAGTTCTTGCAATGACGATACTCGAGAAGCTTATTCAGGTAGACTTTCACTAGAGTGATCGTAAATATATAATTCCTGCTAACAAGAATCTAGGATAGAGCAGATGCACCGGCACTACTCGAGCTGATCCACGATGCTCGTCGATTCATTATGTACCATAAGCAGGGAATCGAGAGTAGTCCTCTTCAGGCATATACCTCCGGACTCATGTTTAGTCCAACTCACAGCCTCATAAGGCGTCATTCTGAAAAGGAAGAGCCAAAATGGATCTCTCTATAAAACCAAGTACCGCAGATGTATAGAGCGCCTGTCTCCAGACGCTCGAGGGCCACCGCGACTATGTCGCCTTCGTGATCTTCTCGCCTGACTCAACCCGACTCGCGTCGGCGTCGGATGACGGCACAGTGAAAGTCTGGGACGTCCATAGCGGCGCCTGCTTGCAGACACTTAAGGGTCATGATAGTCCAGTTATATCGGTGGCCTTCTCACCCGACTCGACCCGGCTCGCATCGGCGTCGTGGGATCGCACAACGAAGATTTGGGACGCCGGCAACGGCACCTGCCTGCAGACGCTTAGTACTGACAGGCTACTCTACAAAATATCGTTTGACATCACAGGCTCGTGTCTTTACACTGAGGGTGTCAGGACCTTCACTGTGAATAGCCCTGCGAAGAGATAGTTGATGCAATGTAGTCTATTGAACAGTCCTATGTAACAACGACTCATCGCTTGAAGAGCGAGGAAGTCGTCTCCGCCTAATTCGGGAGGGGACCTCTTCTTGTACCCTCCCGGCGCCTTGGAAGTATACCCTCGGCTATGCTGGGGGTACGCTTCCTTATCGTCGTTCTTGCTCACGCGCGGCGCTCAAGATAAGGCTGTTCTAGCCAATCAGAGCGTCTCGTGACAGAGGGTGGCGTCATCGTTCTGGATACATCATCGGCTTTTCGGATAACGGCGGACCAAACGAAACATCCAAGCTCGAGATACAAAAGTGTAGGCTTGAGTACAAACAAAGAGTGGATTACATACAATTCAGAGAATATCATACGGCTACCGTCCGAGTATCGGCCATCGTGTTCATCTATTTCGGGGAGCATGATCAGCATCGGTACAGCTACCGGAATGGTGGGGATATTTAACCTCGAGTGCCCCGGCTTTGAAGTTAGACGTGCGCGTATGAAGTGTCTGTTTAGCTAACTTATCACTATTTTATGAAAAAGTCCGAGGTGGTGTACACTAAGGAGATATGCACTCACCTGCTGCTTAGAGCGAAGCTTCTTGGACATTTGAAGAATGGACACCGTCGCATAGAGTCTAATATTACTCAAAAATTCTATTTGGAAACACAATATATAGGTAGTCCTAGCATTATCTGAGAACCCTCCCCTCTCTAGACACAGACACGCTCCTTCGCAATTCAGCTTGCAGGAAGATCTATAACACTAAGATCATTTCAGCCCGTGATCATCGATTCGCGAGCTCCTTCTCACCAGCGATGATTGTTGCCTGAGTTTCAGCATCGACATGTTGAACCTTGGCGGCTTCCAGGAGTTCCATATTGATGATCTGATCCAAATCGGATTAGTGCTACTTCTCACGGCCGAACAACAAGAAATGGATTTCATCGAACTTACCGGTCCCACGAACGTCTTTCTCTTCCCAGAGAACCACATGATAATAATAATAAGGGCACAGCCGGCGACAACAACAGAAACGTAGTTCATGTCCTCGACCTCAGCTGGTAAGAAGGTTGGCAGACAGAATAGTACCGTGTACAAGCAGACCCAGCACACGCAGAAGATGTTGCAGAATGGGCCGAAGATCTTGCCCAGATTGAACTGTCTCGTATGTGGAAGCACATTATCCCGACCCCGGAAGAAAACAATGCCTTGAGGAATTGCGTATGTGACATTGAGCGAGAGGATCGACATCGAAATGAAACTGTTGAATGCGGTGGTGGATCCAACGTAGATGGCACCGTAACAGGCAACGAATATGCTCGAAACAATCGTGGCATTGACGGGCATCTTGAGGGTGGGGTGGATCTTCGCAAAGATAGGTGAGTATGGAAGACCGTTGTCACGAGCAAACGCCCAGGTCAGACGGCCCGTGGCAGCGACGACGCTGACGACCGAACCAAAGTAGATGACCAGGAGCCACACGGCAAGGAAGGTGGCACCCGAGCGGTTGTTCAACGCTTGTTGATACACTTCGAGAATGGGGAAGGTAGAAGAAGCGACCGCGTCGAGATCGTTGGTCGAGAAGAGGAATGCCAAAGTCCATGGGATGACACTGACGGCTGATATGCCCAGACTGAGCATCATTGTTCTAGGGACACCTTTGCCCGGGTTTGGGATTTCCTGGTCCTTGTCAGCTTGAAGCCCGATACTTCAACAGACGCCCAATTTGAACATACTTCCGCGATATGGGATGCACCGTCCGTGGCAATGTACGCGTACATGCACGTCCCAACTGCCAAAATAAACGAAACACCGTCACTCCACCCGGTCACGTTAGTAACCTCGGTAAAAACGACCTTGGCAGGCTGTTTGGTATCACTGGCCGAAAGGACGGTGATGAAGAAAACAATACAGCCAGAGACGCTGATGAGAAAGAATCCGATCTCCGTCTTCGGCAGCTGTCGGGGGAACAACACGACAACAGCAGTTGCGAGAGCCTGATACAAGATGTACATCAGGTATATCTGCCACTGCGTTGCGACATAGTTCTCATGCCAGAATCCTGCGATTGCGGCAGTAATTTGGGCACAAACGATGGTGGCGCTAGCCGTGAAGAGACAATAGGCGATGACAGAGAGCCAGCCCATGATGAAAGCAATGCCAGCTCTGGTTTTCTCAGATGAGACCATGAATGCGAAATGGTATTGTCCTCCGGTAGAGGGAAACGCAGAACTCAGCTCTGCCAGTCCGGCAGCTGTACGGCGGTTGTGTCAGCACTTATCCCGGAATACTTTTGGCAGGTTGTGCTGCGTGCAGGGGAGCTTACTGATGATGGAGCAGGCAATCGACGCCACGATCAGCCCCCAGAACACATATGGCCCACCCCCTGCCAGCAAGGGGTATGGGAAGGTTGCCGAGTACCCAATCCATGCGCTCGTCAGAAGAAAGGCGATGGCCAGAGTTGAAAGCGTAGAGAACTGTCTGGGGAGCTCTCCCTTGTGACCCTGGGCCCGGAGTTCGAGCTCATCGGCGGAAAAGCTAGCATCTTGCGAGTCCGCTGGCTGCGCCGAGTGCTCCTTGACAGATACTGGTGAGTCGATCATCTTGGCTGGAATCGACGCAAAAAGATGGACCTATTGTATCGAAAAAGAAGGAAGAACAAGAAGAGAAAAGGTGAGACGGTTCGCTTGGCGTGGCTGCTCGGTTTCCATGCCATCTATATGTCCCTTGCCTACAGCGAGGTCTGTTTGCCGGTTTTGTATACGGTGGGTACTGCGCATGTACTAGTGTGGCCAATTAGGATAGGCCGATTGATGAAGCCGTAAGCTTCGGGATATATTGTTATCCGCCGTCGCCGGGCAGATATCAGGGCCGGGCTTATCTGGAGCTCACCATCGCTGATAAACCTTCTTGTCTACCCGTTCCATGGGCGTGGTGCGCGGAGCTGGCTGTAGCACGTGCGTTATCATTGGCGGCCGTGTCTACAATGCCAGCGTTCGTATCCACGGCGGATGCATATCGTGCATTCGAGATTCGATTATCCGCCGACGACTAATCTCTCCACGGTCGGAAAGGATACCCGGATAGACAATGGGGTAGGCAATGCACAGCGAACTTTGCACCAACAATACAATCGGAGTGCATGCTTCTGGAGGGATATAGGAGGGGAGGTTCTGCCCACCTCGGCGAACTTTTGTGTTCTCGTTACGAGAGAACATTGGCTTGAGAAAAGGGCGTCATGATTTCATTCTTTGTCCTGCTCCCCGTAGTGGGTGCCCTGGCACTCATTGCATCCATTTTCTACAAGTCACTAGCCCTGAAGGACGTTCCAGGCCCGTTCATCACAAGATTCACAAAGATCCCTCTTCTCTACCAGACAATCACTCTGAACAGGACTCGCTACATCCATGATCTGCATCAGAAATATGGTCCTCTGGTGCGATTGGCTCCCGACGAGATCTCACTCAACCATCCACCGTCCGTCGGTCCCGTCTACAACTACGAGAAGACGCACTTCTATAATGCGTTCGAGGCATACGGGGCGAAGAACATGTTCAGTACGCCAGACCGTGCAAATCACAGCTTTAGGAGAAAGCATCTTGGCGGCGAATATACCAAGGCGTACATGATTCGACCCGAGAATTTGACCGTCATCTACGACCGGGTCAGGCAGATGATCAACAACATCTCTGAGAACAGCACTATCGACGTGTTCTATCTGTTCAACTACTTGGCACAAGACGTCATCTCCGGGTTCTTCTTCGGCAACCAGAACGGAAGCCAGCTGCTCCAGGGCAAGGACACCGAAGTGTTCGACGCGTGGCACATGCGAAGACACACCTTCCACTGGTTTGCCGAGCTCCCCAACGTCACGAAGCTGCTGTACTCGTCGGGCATTGCGTACTTGATCCCAAGCTGGAAGGATGCCGAGACAGGGGAGCGTATCATCAACAACATGACCAACAAATGGATGGACAAGTGTGATCCGGAAAAGGCGCATCTCCTGACGAAACTGTTCAAGACGGGAATGTCGCGCGAGCAGATCTCCGCCGAAGTCATGGACCACATGGGCGCCGGGCACGAGACGACAGGCACAACACTCACGTTCATGATTGACCACCTCTGCAAAAACCCCGATCAGCAGCGAAAACTGCAGGAAGAACTCAAGACCGTCGACCTCGACGACTTCGCCGCCGTTGACAAGCTGCCGTATCTGCACGGTGTCGTCCTGGAGACTCTGCGCCTGTACTCGTCCATCCCGGCCTCGGAGCCGCGCGTCGTTCCCGATGGCGGCGTCACGCTCCTGGATAAATTCATCCCTGCATCCACCGTCATCTCCGCGCAACCGTACAGTATGCACCGACAGGAAGAGTATTTTGAACGGTGTCTGGAATTCATCCCTGAGCGCTGGGTCGAGCCGACGGCGAAAGCGAAGACGGCTTGGATGGCCTTCGGCAAAGGCACAAGAGGCTGTATCGGCCAGAACATCGCCATGGTCACAATCAAGGTCGCCGTCAGCCATTTGTACAAGACATTTGAGTCGAGGAAGCCGGCCGTGCTGCCTGAGAGGGAGAACATGGACTTCAAGGATTATTACATGATCACCCCCGTGGCGGACACCTGTTCGGTCGTCTTCAAGAAGGTGGATGGCGGCGAGAAGATCTTTGAGTGATAGTTCTAGAAATTTTATAAACGTCTTTTGGTCAGATCATCGGTGGTTGTTGGATACTCGGGGACATTGTTGTGGACTAGTAGGTACTACAATACCAAGGCCATGAGATTATGTGATACGGCCTTACCATCGCTGCTTTGTAGGCTTGTGCTATATGGAGTTCATAGTTAAGAATACATGAATAGAACTACTCAATAACAGTGAATGTCACAGCCTCGAAACTCCATTCGTGGAAGAAATCTTTTTGAAATTTTGTTCTACATTCTATTTGGTGGGGATTATTTAGCCATATCTCATAAGCCAGATCGATTATATCACCGCGGCACGAATTCCAGCGGACAACTCAGCGCATGCGGCACTCCACTGGTCAACTGATCGTCCATGCTCATACTCTCCTCGGTCACCCCCGGGGTTGCCCGCGTCGTGTAGTGCATGTACACTGCGGCGACGATCAGCTTCATCTCGACCATGGCGAGATTGTGGCCCAAGCACATGCGCCCGCCGGAGCTGAAGGGCCAGAAGTGGTTGCGCATTGCCGACAGATGCGCAGTGTCCTCCGTCAGCCATCTCGTAGGGTCGAAGAGGTCGGGGTTCGGGAAAACTTCTTCAACTCGGTGCAGACTGTATGACTGGCATCCCACAGTTGTGCCGGCGGGGACGGCATGGCCAGCAATCACGGCTCCTGTGGGAGGCACAACGCGGAACAGCGTCATGGGCACCGGCGGCCGCCAGCGCATCGCCTCGTGGATCACGGCGTCGAGGTAAGGTAGCTTGTCGAGCACGGCGATCGGCGCCGTCCGCGTCACAGGATCAAAGGCCTCCTTGATGGTCGAAAGCTCATTGAACAGCGTGTCTTGGACGTGCGTGTACTCGGGCGTCGAGATTCGCCACATCAGGATGCACATGGCGTCGCCGGTGGTGTCGACGCCAGCAACCAAGTGATCCATGCACTCGGCGGCGATAGCGGGCTCGTTGTTAGGGATCTCTCGGAAGAGTTTAGCACAAGTTGAGACCATGTCCTTGGTGGCTTGGTCGCGACGAAAGGCCGAGACGCTGCTTTCGCCGTAGTCGTTCAGTCGGTTGCCGCGGACATGGAACGCCGTGTTTTGACCACTGAGCTTGCGCATGATAGACGTCAGCTGCGTCTTGAACGACATCAGCCAGCCGAAGTAGTGTAGCATGTATAGACGTGTGCGATGCTTGACACCGGAGAGATCATACACGATCCCTCGGTGTTCTGGGCTCGACAAGGTCTGTGTGCCATAGATGCCATAGAGATGATTGGTGATAGCGCTAAGAAGAGGTCAGGAAATCAGCTCACAAAAGGGAGGAAGCTGCGCATACTCGAGTGCATAGTAGTGTAGCCAAGTGTAAACATCGAGCACGGGCCCTTGGACTGTTACTTGCTTCATAAAAGCCGCGGCATGCTCACGGACTTTATTAGCAACGGAGGGCTGCATCACGTAGCTCTTGGTGTATCGATCAGCAACCAGTCTCTTTTTGGCCGAGTGCTAGAATGAAAAGCGTGAGTACATCGGTAACGTTGATGGGGATAGGGGAGAACGTACGCTTGGTTTGTCTAGACTGGTAAACGTGTTCCGCGTATTGTAGTACACGAATAGGTCGTAAAACGAGCTCTTTGAGAAAGTTGACTTGATGCCATAGATCTCCTTCAAGCCTTCGTAGTTGTTGAACGAGACTTCATCGGGCGACAGTCGCACCACCGGCCCATAGCGAGAATGGAGTTTGTCGACTAGAACTGTTCTATCACCCTTGAACTCATGATACATCATCCATAGCTGAGTCACTGCTGTGATTTTCGGGCCAGGAAATTTTGACAATGGAGCAAAGAAGAGTCGGTATAATACAACGGCTGCAAGAGATATGGCTGCAGAGAGCAGTGCAAGCACGACCGGCCGCGTGCCCAAGAAGATTGTTGTTGCCATTGCTGTTCTCAACGAGGTGTAGGTACCGTTCGAGCAAACTCAAGCTTCGAACAAGTGCTAATTCTCAGGCACCATATAAACGATCGTTCGTTTGAACATAGCGGCCGGTAGAGTCCATGCATTACTCTCGCCGACGCTGATGCGCTCATGCGGTGGGGTGTTGTTGTCGGGCGTTATCAGCTTGGCCGAAGTCAAGATCTTGGATCCTTATCAACGGCGAACTTGAACGGCATCTAGTTAGTGGTCCAGCCCGGTCGATATCCGTAGACTCCACTGTCGACACTATCGCATGCACGTCCCCATAGGGCCAAGGCCTGGAATATCCTTGTTACATCTTGCGACAGCTTGGTTACAGAGTAGAGCAGGCCAGAGAGTTAGCCGTCCTGAGCCATGCGTGGTGGAGACATTCTTGTTATTGATCATTGTCGATCGGCCTGGGTTCCCAGACCTTTCGGACTTTATTAGACATTTATGAGATGTGGCCTAGCTTCTAAGACATCTTTGTAGCTCACCAAACCGTGCTGTATCAAACCCCCAAAGTGTTTCGTTCCAATTGTTGAAGACGGGCTTTCAAGCAAGCATTCCCCTCTCAAGTCGCAGCCTATCGTACCTCAACACCGCCCCAAGCAAAACCTGCGCGCCAAGTGCACAGTCTTCAGGACTGCAGTATTCCGTTGGTGTGTGTGACAGTCCTTCCCTCGTTGGTGTAAAGATCATACCAGTCGGACATCTTCGACTTGTATGGAAACTGTCGTGCCCAGCGCCGCTGACCATATGTTTCCATAATTTCCCGTCGTCGGCACTCTTGGGTAGATCCGCAACCGTCTCCTCCGCGGCTTGTTCAATCATGGTAATGCAATCTTGGTGAAACTTCACTGCTGGGTTTGCGGCCAACTGCTTCCATTCCAGCGAGACTCCTCTCTCACTGTCCTCTGCGGCGATCGAGCTGAAGGTTTTCCGGCATTCATTTTCAATCTCAGCAAGTACACCGTCCGAAGGATGCCGCATATCAATAGTGAAGCGGACAGTGTGCGCCATGGTGTTGATACTTCCCGGGTCTGTCTCGACAAGGCCAGTTGTAATTAGCCCGGAATGCGCTTTTGCGATCTTGTTCGACTCGACAATCATCTTCGCAGCAGCCAGGACGGAGTCCTTTCTCGCCGCCATTGGCGTTGTGCCTGCGTGGCTGTCTCTGCCACGGACGACTACCTCGAACCACTTGTAAGCTTGCCCACCGGTGACGACTCCGATCCTGCGTCTCTCGTCCTCCAGGATAGGACCTTGTTCGATATGAAGCTCAAAATGAGCGGCAATTGGTTGGGCTTCGTAAGATGCAGGGGTGCTGCCCAAGAAGCCAATGCGCTCCAGTTCCTCCTTCATGGTGTATCTGTGGCCATCCGGGCTTGGTGTGGCCTCCTGGCACGTCCATGCAGTTTCCAATGGAACTGCACCAGACCATACGCCTGAAGAGACTGTAATGATTGGGAAGCGGGCGCCTTCCTCACTGAACGGTCACAACGTTAGCGTGAGCACTCAAATCTGAACGGCTGGGGCGTACTTGGTCCAATTGACAACTCCAATACTTCCTTCACTCTGGTAGTCATTTTCATGGAGGGTGCGCAACACCTCCAGGCCAGACAGCACACCAAGTATCCCATCGTACCGCCCACCCGTGGGTTGGGTATCCAAGTGCGAACCCATCATGACAGGAGGCGCTGTTGAGTTCTTCCCAGGTCGGACAGCGAAGATATTGCCCATTTGGTCGACTGTGGTTTTGCAACCCAGAGATTTTGCTTCTTGCACGAACCACTGTCGAACGGCTTTGTCAGCGTCATTGAGAGCTAGACGAGCCATCCCCGTCTCTGTCTGGTGTCTAGGCAACTTCAGCATGCTGTTATTGATCGCGATATACTTGCACTCACGTTCCATAAGGGTGTGCCTTTCCAAATTCACATGACTCGTGGAGCGAAGACATGAGCCTGCGGCCATTGATTTTCAGACTAGACACATCTTGAGCCGGAGCACTGGTTGATTTCGTGCCTTGAAGGACCTCCTTGCGCTCGTTGATAAGCTGCATTGCAATGAATCGTTTTGTTGGTCGTGGAGCGAGAAACGTAGGTGCAATGGTTTTTACAGCAAGGCTATGCCTGGCAAATAGATTCCAAATTGACATATCTCAACGGCAGTCTTTGTGCATCACGAAACTTGCTCGACCGCTGGAAACGATCAGAGCCGGCAGTGAGCCTAGACCCGATTGCCATTTGAGCGTGGACTCAACGGGTATCAGTCCAGCCGCGGGAGCATAATCATCGGCCACAGTTGCTGCGGGGAGGTTGTAGAGAGGTCGCCGGCATAACGGGTGTCATCAACGGTGACGTGACGAGAAGTTACACTTGGCCGTCGGCGGATGGTACGAGCTCCATACATTCGGCAAAGGTGTCGGTAAGAGTTCGTACCGAGCCTCCACGGATGGCGAGATCCAACCTCGACTGTCGAGTTGAGGTGCATAAAGGCTGCTTTTGGATGCTCTGCACTGCTCCGTCGAATTCCAAAGTCATCAATCATATTGTGCTCATTCACTCCCAAGTCTTCAGGCGATTTACGAGTGATGCCGTCGTGAAACATCCGCCGCGAAAATAAGCCTTCTGAACCCGGTTTTCATATAGTGACAGCTCCTGCTGAAATGAGGCGCTGAACCTGGTACAATGAGTGCAGCCACCGAGAAGTGACGGGAGTGCTGATATAGTTGCACTGTACTATAGTTCTCGCTAACACAAAACACATGAGCGCGTGCCATATTGTGAGGAGGCCCTCCAAGGCCAAAATTGCTTGCCGCTTGATTCGTACAGTAAAGAGGGACTGACATAAAGCAGCGACCTCGGGATCAGAAGGATTTCGAACGTCTGACGAGCTAGATCCGTCCAATCAAGCAGCTAAATTTACTTTGCAATTTCGTCATTACATTGCATGTCTGAGGAGGCAGTCGATCAAGTCCGTGCTGGTCAAATTTTGATTAGGACGAACCGTCGATTCAACAATAACGATATCAGCCTCATCCTCCGGCTGAGCATGTCCTTTCGGCATGCTTCCAAACAGGTCAGATCCTGTCTATGGGTCTCAGGCCCGCAAATATCGGTCTAAACGACAACGACCTTGTGACCTTTGTAGACAGCGCAAAACCCAGTGCAAGATCCCGGAATCTGGTGGAGCGTGTGAACTTTGCGAGAAACTCTCGCGCAGCTGTACATTTGTCTTGCAGCCTTTGAGAAAGGAACGATGGCCTCCAGAGTCCAAGCCAATTTCAGCGTTGCATCAACCATCTCGTCCTCCAGAGACGCAATCAACAGAGCAGCATCGTGGCGAGCAATCTGACTTTGACTCCCGCGATGGCGACCCAATGACCATCGACGTCGGCGCTTTCGAGAACGCGGACTTGGAGTTTGACATTGATGTCGATTCGCACACATTGCCGCCGGTATCTGACCAGTTCTCGTTTTTGCGTCAGGGCGCGCCTGAGTCACAAGGAGGTGGTGCTATTGACTGGTCGTACCTTACCTTTCCCATCTGTAAGGACATTGCCTGGATTTCTGGTGTTCATGAGTCACTGATCCTGTCATACAGCTCCTTTAGGTAACGACTTTGATTTCCCAACTCGAATGTCGGCAGCCAGTGATGGTTCACCTCAGACATTTCGATTGGAACAGATCTCGCCGCGTCCGAATCAGCGGCACGAGCAAAATGAAAATGTTGCAAATGGCATCGGCTCGAGTGATCAAGATGACTTGCCCGAGAATCTGCCACCGGACAAACAAGAAGCTCCAAGGAATGGAGAATGGTCAACCGACTTCTCTCTTGACGAACGCCCTGGCTACTCTTCACAGCTTGTCGGCTTATCAAGTGAGACTGATCCGTTCCTTTTACGGCATTATCAGTACGATTCGCGGGACACGTTTCGGATGTTCGCACTTGATTTCCGTAAAGTTACGGACGACATCAACATGCCAGGGCCACTTGCCTCAACTCAACCCTCGCAGGTTCCTGCAAGTGACATACCGGTCCAATTCGTCATGACCGATGAGAAGATCTGCCAAGAAGATGTCAAATTAGTCGACACGGACTTTGCAGGTTTCAATACTGAAGCTGAGGATCACGCCTTGTTGTATAAGATCGTTCCCATTGACTTGGGCTCAAGACTCCTAAAACTGTAAGTTATCGAGCGAATCATTGAACAGGAAAACCCACAGCTGAATTGTACAGCTTCTTCAAATTCATTCAACCTTCATATCCGGTTCTCTCTTCCCACGATCATAACGGCGAGTATCGAAATTGCAATTGTTCAACTGGATTGAGGGCAGCGGTCTACGCGTTAGCGGCGCCGTACTACTTCCTTGACGACTATCTCTCCGTGGATAGAGGTTATCAACAGCCGTCTACAGAAGAGCTCTGGGGTATCGCCCATCGTGGATTGCAACGAGATTCCCGAAAGTCTCATCTAGGGCTCGTACAGCTTGGCCTATTGTTTTTGCATCGACCTCCGCAAAATTACGCCGTCGCCGATATACCAAGTTCGTGGGCCCTGGCGTGTTCTGTACTTGCCGCCGCAGAAACCCTTGGACTGAATCTGGACCCGTCAGACTGGAAGCTTCCTTCCCACGAAGTCAGGCTGCGGAAGAGGCTGTGGTGGCTTGTTCACGTTGAGCACACCTGGCGAGCTCTAGTCTTAGGACGACCATCTCATATTAACGCCTCAAATTGGGACGTCTCTGAATTGACCGCTGATGATTTTGACCTTGATGACATTGCGGATCCGGAAGCTCGCAGCTGTGTTGAAGCACAGAGTCCGTATTTTATGGCTCTTTGCAGCTTGAGCACAATTGCGAGCCAGATTCTTGACGCTCTCTAGTCAGTACCTCCCAGAGTCTCGTCTTACTGTCCGCCAGACAATAACGTACTAATCCACATGCGAACAGTTCTATCAAGTCGATCCGTCAGGCTACCACACTGGAAGCTCTTCTAGTCCGTGCACATCCATTGAGGATGATGATCCAACAATGGCGACAGAAACTACCTCCGGATGTGTTGAAGCCTACCAAAGAGCTCATGGAGGATGATGGCCTCGACAACTGCGGTCCACTTCGTCTGACATATTTGACGCTGGAATTACTGGTCTTCAGAGCACTCCTTCGTCCATTGGCTTATCAGCCGGGGACAGGTGAGCAGGAAATGTCAGAACCTCGCTCCACCATCTTCCAAAACAGTCAATCATGTGCCAAACTTGTTCTGGAGTTAGTGGCAGCTCTCAAGGCGAACCACTTTGTCAATTTCTGGCCTTCGTGTAAGTGGTTCCTCTCATCGTTCTCTTCTACGAAGCGAGGCCTTGCCCACTTGGCGTCGCAAATTATGCTGACTCTTCTCGTACCTAAAGATACACGGTATCAACTGTCTTACATGACTAATTTTGCCCTCCTCCTCTTTGTGCAGTCGCCGTCAACAGCTATAGCCAAAGAGAACAAGAATCTCCTGGAAAAATGGCGCAGCACCATCCGGATGCAGTCACGAGCCTGGCCTGTGCTCAAACTGGCAGTAATGAGACTCGACGCTGTGCTTTGGAAAGGTTTGGATAACATCGTGAGTTGGGCTGGAAAAGACAGTCCAGCGGAGATACTGCTGAGGGAATCATCCAACGGCTAAAAATTGCTATTCATTCAACTATGGCCTAACAGAGACAGGGGGGTTCAGCACCCAGCGGCATGGGCTCGTTATCCCAACCAAAAACGGCACCACTGTATCGATCAGCTCGGACATTCAACAAGGCGCACGTGCGGCGCAGCCTAGTGAGACTGATAACTTTGGTATTGTTTTGCATCTCGACATTCATATGTCTCTGTTCTCGAACAACCATCCTTTCACATTTTGTTGTGCAGGCTTAAAGGGGGAGCAGCTGTTTAGATAGCAAAGACTGGGCTGCGTGATTGGGCAGGACTATTCTTGCGCGTTGTCAAACGAGTCTGGACACCGATGGCTCTTTCCACAAAAGATCGTCCTTTCGGCCAGGCCCTTCAATCGTGCCAGTATCCAAGCATTTGACCTTGCCAAAGCTGGACTATTCTGCAGCGATACGGTGGTGGGAGGAAAGGATGGCGTTTTTGAAGCGCTTGCCGTTTGTTCAGGCCCTAGTGCCCCTTCCAGAGATTTGATCAATCGCTTTGAATTCGGCCCGGGCATCATGGATGTTCACTTCAAACCTGTTGCGGGTGCAACTTTACTCAAACTCCACTGGTTGCGGCGCTGAGGCTGCAGCGTAAGAAGATCACTGTCACCAACATCACAAGCCGTCAACTACCCAGCTGTAACAATGGCGGGACTCCGGTGAATATTCAGCAGAGTAGGATGAGCATCCAATATGGCGTGTCTTCTGCACTAATTTACGCTCGGCTTAGCAAAGAAGTCTTCCCCAAGGTCAACGACCCGCGGATGATCTACTTGATGACGTGCGACCTGAGGGCCAGCGAGCATTTTGACAACGATCTCCAAAGGGGCCTTCAGCAGGCCCAAGTCGCAGTGATACTGTCAGATGACAGCTATCAGCGTCTAACAGACTTTGCGTGGCTGGCTTTCGAGAGAGTTGAATCACCCTTTCCTTTTAAAGTGGCCCACATACCATTAAACTCTTCGCTTGAACTGATCATTCATATCACCACGCCGTCCTCTGGCCAGGCTGCCAGGAGGGACGCGAACGATGGAAAAAATACGGAGGGCAGCCAGACCGGAAGACCAAAGTTCATGAAACACGCTGAAAGAATCCTCGCGCCTTCAGGTTGATTATCATGGCAGCTGTATCCAACGAAGAAATGGTCGGAACATCTGGCGCTGATACGTTGCTTTTGTGTGGCATTTCGCCATCATTGTCCCGTGTCAGGAGCAAAGCGTCTAGCGAAGCTGCGGTCGCTCCGAGATAGTCCTTCTGGTACTCGTCGCCGATATGAAGCCACATGACCTCCCCAGCACGGTAGCCCACGGTTTGTGCGGTTTTGTGCATGTATTCAAGGACGTTCGCGCTTGGAGATCCTCGAAAGGATACAGCTTTCCGGACGAGAGGTAGGGTCTGCACCAACTTAAGGCCTTCGGTCCAGGCATTTGGGTCTGGCTTTTCATAGTCTGTTTCGTAACTAGTCGAAAGGAAATCGATGTCATTGTATTGGCTGAAAGTCAGGGCGTCGGATGCAAACAGCCCATCGATTCGCTCCAGTCTGGCATCGTTCCACGCATTGCTGAGTGCTTCGCCGATATAGCGCTTCGGAGGTTTGGCCTGTACCTTCAAGCCGACTGCCTGTAGGACAGCGGAAGCTCGAGGGTCAGAATTGGTAACCACGCCGGCGAGGATAAGCGGCCCATCAGGATCACTGAAGTCCTTTTTGAGGGCACGAAGCGTGTTGAACAAGGGTAGGGCATCTGGGTATAGCTCGTAGGCGTTACTTCCAGCAAAATGGTCATACATGCGGCTCGCTAGGTTCTCGGGTAGCCGATCTTGGTCGACAAAGCGTCCGAAGGCCCGATGAATCACCTTCGTCCACCACTCTTTTGGGCTTTCGAGCTGCCGTTTCCCGTAGTTTGGGTACACGGCGTAGCAGTGCTTAAAAGCCTCCTTAAAGGAATCGTTCAGCTGGTCAGTGTCGATGCTGGCCTTCAAGCCGCATGTGTGAGCGAGGTCAACGTATTGCGTTGCAACTGGGTGCTTGAAGCGATATATTGTCCCCAGAGCATCAAGGGTGACAACGAACGTAGGAACGCGCTTTGGATTGCGAAGACTCCTGAAAAAGGTTTGGTAGATTTGGACAAGTGACATTCCAGTATCATTGAGACCGGAACAGAGGAACGATCTTGTGTGAGGTGAGTTGCAATTGATCTACTTTGAGCCTCGTGCCTACCAAGGTAGCTACGGGGTAGCGATGCTGTGGTATGCGTTATTTTTGGGAGGCACCTACCTCGTGCCTAGCGGTCTAGCCGATATGCGACTTCAGGCCCTAAAAGCCGCTTTAGGTACATTATTAGGTGATCTCTCGCCTCCTCCCCTGGGCATGTTTACCTCATCAAAGCCACTGGATCCATCCAGAAAAGGCTCGCTAGGCCCAAACGAGGGTTTGCATTTTCAAAGAATTTGGCATAATGTTAGTGCCCGTCCAAGGTCATTTGTCAACGCTGAGGCCGAGCGCTGCGGAAATCGTCCTGCACCAGGTCATGTCTGTACTTCTATAGAAATACGTCCATCTCTTCTTCTGACCTCTTTGCGCTCAATTCATAGATTTAGAATTTTTGTTTGGTCTTTCTCACAATCAGTCAAACTGTTTTCCTCAACTTTCCGCCGTCGCGCAGCTCAACTACCCCTCCGATCCTCTCTCAGCCTTTCCGTGGCAGCGACCTCAATCTTCCAGCAGAAGTCTCAAGCCCCGGCGACAGCACGTTCGCTTTCGTCTTCGCTCAGCGCCATGGCGCCTCCGCACACGAAAGTGGCCATCATCGGCTCTGGGCCCGCTGCCCATACCGCAGCCATCTACCTCTCCCGTGCGGAACTCAAGCCCGTCATGTACGAAGGCATGTTGGCCGGTGGCACCGCGGCCGGGGGCCAGCTGACCACCACGACCGACATTGAGAACTACCCTGGATTTTCCAAGGGAATTGGCGGCTCGGAGCTCATGGAAGAAATGAAGGCACAGAGTGAGCGTTTCGGCACTGAAATCATCACCGAGACAATCACGAAAGTGGACCTGAAACAACGCCCGTTTAAATTGTGGCGAGAGTACGAGGATGGCGAGAGCGACGAGCCAGCACATACCGCCGACGCTGTAATCATCGCTACGGGCGCCAATGCCAGGAGGTTGGCACTGCCGGGCGAAGAGACCTACTGGCAGAATGGAATTTCAGCATGTGCGGTATGTGACGGGGCAGTTCCCATTTTCAGAAACAAACCGCTGGTAGTCATCGGTGGAGGAGACTCAGCGGCCGAGGAGGCCATGTTTCTAACCAAGTACGGGTCGCATGTGACGGTGCTTGTAAGGAAGGACAAACTGCGAGCGTCCAAGGCAATGGCGAACAGATTACTCGCCAATCCCAAGGTCACCGTCAAGTTCAATCATGTTGCGGTCGAAGTGCTGGGTGAAAATAAGCCGAGGGGTCTCATGACGCACTTGAAAATACGGAACGTGCAGAGCGGTGCCGAGGAGGTCATGGACGCCAATGGTCTATTTTACGCCGTTGGCCACGACCCGGCCACAGCAATTTTCAAGGGCCAAGTGGACACGGACGAGGAAGGGTACGTTGTGACGAAGCCTGGCACGAGCTATACAAGCATCCCCGGCGTTTTCGCTGCCGGTGACGTGCAGGACAAGAGGTACCGACAAGCTATCACCAGCGCTGGAAGTGGCTGTATCGCAGCTCTTGAAGCCGAGAAGTATTTGGCCGAACTTGAGAGTGACGACCCTGCCATTGAGAAGGAGAACCAGGCCAAAAAGCCCGAAATCAATGGCGATACTGCGCCTGAGTATAGATCCAATCCATTGTTGTGATTTCTGTTCAATATACAGACAATAAAATGTAGTATCCATCGGAGAGATCACAAGATTAATATGCATGAATGCTGATCACGTCTGCGAACCCATGTGGAAATACAATCACGTCTTATCTCTCCTTTGGAGAGAGGTGACCAGCGCCAATCGCTATGTGCAAAGCTATAGTACAGTCTATTGGTTTTTCACCTCCTCCTGAGGTACCATGTGAAAGCCGAGCTGTTGATGTATTCTGAAAAAGGTGTCGGTACCTCGGCCAGGCCTGGTCGTGCGACCGGGTGCCTCAGATACACCGCAGCACATATCTTGTGATTTACTTCCAGAAAGCGTGGGACGAAAGCGAACACGCTCATATAATCCCGGGGCATCCACGGAGTGGCATAAGGTTTAGAGTCGTCGATAGGGTTCTCTTGCATAGATCTTAGAGCCGAAAGGAGCTCATTGTATTCTTCGTCATCCAAATGGGGTTGTTCGGCGTTCACTTGCGCTTGTGTCTCTGCGCTCTCAACGGAGCCGGAAGTAGACTCCTCGTTATCTTGCACGGCCGGTTCTGACGACGTTTCTGCCGCTTTGCTGTCTCTTCTGACCTGGAGTTGCCGCTGGATCTCCGCAAGCTGTGCCTCTGCACTATCCGTCTCGATCGAGGTGGATTTGCTCTTGGACAGGAGACGTTGGATGGACTTGGAAAAAGCGCGTAGGTCTTGCTTTCGCTTCGCTCCCAGATCTTGCTTGGAAGACGCGAGAAGAGCTCGTGCCTGCGATTTGAGTGCTTTCAGAATTTCGCGGGGATCCTGCTCAGCCTCAACCTCTTCAGCTTCTGCCGCCTTTTCGATCGTTCCAGCTTCCTCTACCACCTCTTCATCTGCGCCCTGTTGGTCTTCGGGTTTCGCTTGTTCGTTAATTTTGGGCGCACCTGTGGCGAACATGACACGTTCCGGCAACACCTGGAACATGTCCCCAGGATTCAAAAGGTAGCCGGGATAGCGCATCTGCGTCATGTAAGTGTGGTTCTTGCCATCGAGAATCATATACGTACCTGCTTCCCGTTGACCTTGACGGCTCCGTGTACAACAAATTGTCTTGCCTGTCGAGCACTGCTTGCGAAAAGTGCCCGAAAGATGGCAGTGTCTAGTCGTCTTTCCATAGGAGCATAGGTCATTTGCATGTATGGCACCTCTTTCTTCTTCCCCGATCTCGAGGGTCGATCATTATGACCGACGAGTCCCGAACCTCGCCCAGCAGACTCACGCGACCCATCGTTGGAGGCAAGGTATCGGGGGTTCATTGGTATAACTGAGCGAATCCGTCTATCGAACATGCGCACCCACTGCTTCTCTCGAATTTGTTCGCCATGGTAGCTCCGCGATAGTGACTTTGACTTCCATTTTGTCTTGAAAAAGTTGAGCCCTTTGTAAGGATCTGCTCGTAGCCGCGTTAGGTTGAAAAGATTGTATTTGCTCCAAGACTGTCTTATTTTCTGCTATCGTTAACAACTGTGAGAGGAATGTATGGACATATCTTACTGGTGTCTCATTTTTCTTGACCGATAGCCTTGTCGCTGCCCTGTTACGCATGGCGGAGGATGTTGTAGGGTCCCAGGGGTCGACCAGTACTGTTGCTCGAAATCCTTGGTTTCGATGAAGCTGCGCCAGAAAGTCTTGAAAATATCGGCGTTTCTGTTTTTCCGTCTCCGGACCTATTCCGTATTTGGTTAGTGTTTCAATCGCTCCAAAGGGCCAGTAGTTGGTGGTAATTGGTACTATTGTGCAAGGCAGTGCAAGGCTGCGTGCTAACTCGACGTGTTCATAGGACGCTACTCATTACCACTGCCCCCTTGACTTCTACCTAGTTAAGTGGTTTTGAACGCCTGCGAAAGGTTACTTCTGGTTAAGGTGAACGCCTAGAGAAACGCCTGTGCAAGGTAACCTCTAGTTCAGGAGAACGCCTAGAGAAACGCTTATCAAAGAGTACTTCGAGTTGAGGAGAACACCTTAACGCCTTGGCGTTGCGCGTAATACAGAGGTAAGTGGGTGTTTGGTATGAAAACATGGTTGCATGTAGTCACTACATCAGTGTACCACAACTCTTCGACAAGTGCTCTCTTGGGTGACGGGTTCTTTCTACAAATGAAGATCGTGCTCGGAACAAAAGGGCAGATCCTGCTCAAGATGCTCTTGTGGTAGCACTGTAGCATCATCAGGTCAGCGAACCACTGGGCATTCGGCCCATTTGTCTCTCTCAAAGGGTCATATTCTGGAGACAAGAAGCGATTGTTGCACTCTATATCATTCCAATGCTCGAACGATTGATTGCTTTGCCCAACCTAAACGCCTCGCTCTAAGACACTCGTTACTTACCAATCATGTCGTGGCCTAGCCTTGCATTGTCTGCCAGAAATAGTCTGCATAGAACCATCTCGAGAACTTTGGATCAATGTTCACAACGTGGACATCTCCCTTCTTGGTGTTTCCAATGGTTGCCTTGTTGTAGTTGCCTGCTTCGTCCTGTTCGAGCATGATGCCCAGAGATCTGTAGAGCCACAGTCGCAGGCTAGGTTGGGTCAGTACATCCTTCAGATGGGACTCCTCAATTACTCACATGGTAGGGTCATCGGCCTCTCGTGCCCGCCGAGTCGTTTCGTCCCCTTCCACCCCTTGCTCATCCAGGTCGGCCAAGCGCTGCTTCAACCTTTCGAGCTCAGCCTCCAGCCTCTCACTTTCAACTTCCAGTTCCGAAGCCTGCTTTGCAATGCGGAACTTCCTGGTGTCAAGCTGTACAATCTCGCTTGCATGGCGTCCACTATCGTGACCAGAAACGACTTCCTTTCGCTGGGATTCAAGCGTCGCCAATTGCCGTGAGAGCTTCCTCAAAACCGTCTCTGCATCTCGAGTTCGGAGGTCTCTCGACTGTTGTAGCGTTGACAGCGAGTCATTCACGCGCGAAAGGGCGGCTTTGTCTGGCGCAATGTTGAAATTGGACACTGTCGCTCGGATGAGCTGTGACTTGGATCAGTAACAGCCACATAGATGACCGATAATACTCACCGCAGCAGGGTCTTCGTCAAGAAGCATATTGTGTGAGTTGGTGGTAACTATAGATGGTGATACTGGCGCAGGCAAAGATGGACTCCGAGGTGCGCAGTACAAGTATGAAGGGATCAACAGTGTTCAGGCTTGGTTGGGTTGGTTTGTTTACTGGGCAACGGGGCCGGGCTCACTACAGGACAAAGCCGGGTGCCCGCCCGCACCAACCTTAATTTGGGGCCGCTCCACGAGGTGGGCAAAAAGACGTCACAGCGCACACGCACCTCACCCTAGGGTCATCACGGCGCCGAAGCGCAGCACAGGCAAACGCTATTGCCTCCCACAAGGCGACCAAGCAACGACTCTACACGACCCTGCATCACAGTACGCCTCGATTATTGTCGCTGATCATCTTTTACACAGTGACAGCCTCGAGCTGAGTCTCAAAATCTGTTGGTATCATGCCGTCGAATTTACCATGTAAGCTTGTTGCGACACCTTCGCCAACATTCATTGGTGCGGCCACTGACACCCTCAACAGATGCCGCAGACGCAGAGAGGTTTGTTTGCTATCCCGCACCATAATTGCACAGACACTGATGCAACAAGCGCAGTCCTCTAAAACCCGCCGAACTCCAGGTGCTTAGGGCACAGTATGAGAAAGAAGGTGACTATGTCGGGGTACAAACCAAGTTCAATTATGCCTGGGTATGCTGACTCTCGTGTTTGGTCACGGACCTTTTGCTGACGGCCTCTCCCAGGGCTTGATAAAATCAAATCAGCGGAGCGAGCAACAACTCGGCGTCCAACTCCTGTCCGATATCTTCAAGACCACACCCGAGCGAAGAAGAGAGTGCCTGTACTATCTGGCGCTGGGGAACTACAAGCTGGGAAATTACGCAGAGGCGCGGAGGTACAATGATCTATTACTGGAGAAGGAGCCTGGTAATCTACAAGCCAGCAGCTTGAGGCAGTTGATCGATGACAAGGTGTCTAAGGAAGGATTGATGGGCATCGCCATCGTTGGAGGTGTCGCAGTTGCTGCGGGAATATTGGGCAGTATGATAATGAGAGGGTCGCGGCGGCGATGACGTTGTCTCTTAAGAGCTTCGTTGGGAAGAGCGTTGTGCTTGTATCTGCGTTTGCCTGGACTCTGTGGACTCGCGCAGAATGATGGTCGGTTACCAAGGGTCCGGATGTTTGCCTGGTGTTCTTAACCGAGAGGAGGGAAAGTCTCAGACAGCGTCGAGAGTGCTCAGCGTACACCTGTACAAGAATCGAAACCTTGCTCAGAGTTTCAGGTCTAGGGATTGACAGCATATCCTACTTTCTAGCTGCTTGGTACTCCGTATGAAGAGGGTAGTATACAATCGTTATGATGGCAGAAGACAGCCTCAGAGAACATTATACCGCCCAATCAGGCTAACAAGGGTAGGTATTCTGTACCCTATCGTAAATTTGCTCAGTTCATGATTAGCTGGTCCTCTTACAGACAGTTACATGCAAACGCTTCGTTGGTTGAATCAAAAACAATAGATCATCACCGAAGATAAAGCGTTGGAAGCGCCTTTTGCTAGGTCACCTTCGCAACACATGTGGCTCACTTTTCGCCATCCTAGCTTGGTGGCGCGGAACAAGGAGTGATCAAATGCACTCACCAGTCTTTTCATTTACGACCGAGTATCACCCTGCGGTCGGTCGTTTTGCACCTGCCGACATCATAACCATCGTCCTCACTCTAGCCTTTATTAATATTTACTTCTTGCTCTTCCTGTATTGGTTGTTGCCTGAGATTTCCTCATCGACGGATCAGCCTCGCTCAAGCCAAGCTGCAAATATCTCTCAAGACGATTCCAGGCACTAAGCACCAACGGCATTACCACTCCCCCGGATACGCACTTTGAACTTTAGGCTCCGCTGGTGCCCTGCCGAATGACGCAGCCTCGCTAGCCCGACCACGACCAAGATACACTCCAGATTCAGTATCTACCACTGCCACTGCTCCCGCTAAGATTGTCGAAGTCGCTATCCCATTCGCGCGCCTCTGCAATGGCAGATCCTGGACGAGTGTTGGGAGAACGTGTCTTCTGCTACCAATGCAACAATGAATGGGACCGGGCGCATGGAGGATTGATTTGCCCAAGATGTGAAGGCGAATTCACTGAAATTGTAAGACAATCCAACGCTTCAGCCAGGCCATACTGACGCTGAAGGACAGCTTGCCCCAGAAACAGAGCCAGACTTTGGTCTGGATGACATACCAACCCCAACTTCATCGCATCCGCACCCTCTGCCTGATCTTCGACCTTTGCTTAATCATAACCCATGGGCCGACACTTTCGGGCCCGATCCGCACGACAACTTTACCACCTTCGAATTCACGAGTGGCAATGGTGGAGGGAGAGTTTCTTTCAGCACGAGGACAGTCAGAACAGGTGGCCTGCTAGGACCAAATGTAAGGGCTACCCTTATCACCAATTACGAAGACCCGCTGGACAAAACACTTACTGATTTCGATTCAACAGAACCACGGCATCCCCCCCATATTTCGAAATTTGTATCCTCCGGAGGGCTTCCATGGAGGAGGTCCACCCCGAGATCCTTTCGCACATAACCAACCCGGAAATCTACAAGAGTAGGTGCGCATAGTTTCAAGCCGATAAATATCTTTGCTAACGCAAGTAGCCTCCTCGGAATGATTCTACAGTCAATGACCACAGCATCGACACGCGCTGGGATGGAAGGAGACCAACACGCAGGTCCGCATGGACAGAACCCTCCATTGCCACCATTTGACTTCTTGGGACAATTACTTATGCCTGGCAACATTGGCCAGCATGGCGATATGGTATTCAGCCAGCAGGCTTTTGACCGAGTCATAGAGCAGCTTATGGAGCAGAATGGTGGAAGCGGGGCACCACCACCTGCATCCGAGGAAGCGATTCGATCATTGGCGAAGAAGCAAGTCGACCCAGAGATGTTAGGTCCGGAAGGTCGAGCTGAGTGTTCGATCTGCATGGACGACGTGAGCTTAGGAGACGAAGTGACAACATTACCTTGCAACCACTGGTTCCATGGTGACTGTGTTACGGCGTGGTTGAAGGAGCATGACACTTGTCCTCACTGTCGGAAGCCTATCTCAACCCCTGATCAGCCACCGCAAGCCAGCTCTTCACGACGGCGGCGGTCAAGCCGACGAATGTCGTCTGTATCTAGCCCTATCGGCTTCGGCCCTGAAGCCAGCAGGTATAACACCGCCACGATGCCCGAAGGTCGAGGCGAGGCCAGATCACCTCGGCAAGCCTATCCTGCAAGGAGAGCGGAAAGCTATGTGGAACGCCCCGGACCTGTCCGACATGGGAGTCATCGATCCTCTTCCCGACGACACAACGCGAGAGATGACGATGAGAGTGGTGGTGATGGGGCAGGTAATAGAAACCGCCATACCGGAGGAGGTGGTGTGACGGGCTGGATCAGAGATCATTTGCCTTTTCCGTAGGGAGAAAAGTCGCCCGAATGGACACCGCCACTTCTAACATGAAGCACGCACCACGATCAAGAGAGCTTTGTAGCAACGCATAGCCTCTACAAGATCTACATTTACTTCGGTGGAAGACAAATTGCTTCCCTGATATGCTCCTAGGAGTCAAGGTCTGCAAATCAGACACTTTGACTGGTGAAGCCGGTTTTGGGCACTCGTCTCTTCTTTGAGTCGGGGGAGCAAGGTGAGGCCAGGTCTCTAGCAGTGTGAAGTGGCCGACAACGTCGCAGCGTCGCAACGAAGATAGCGGCGGTCGATCTGAGAGAGTCTACTACAACAATGGGTAACAATCCCTTGGGGGATAAATGGGCCAGGATTGCTGTTGCCGTCTTCCATACGAGGACTTGGTGACGATGTGACAATATCTTCGGGAGATGTATTATGAGGAGCAAGGGGCCGGCGGAACAGTCACAGACATCTACCTTGGAACCTGGGTATACCTTGTAAAGCACGAACATTAATGACTGAATTAGAAATGATGCATATACTCATCCAAAGATACGATGGGATGGCATAGGAGTTACTGTGGGACTCGCAGATATGGATGGAGTACTCGTGGTGGCCTGGTCCCTCGTACTCGTACATTTTCGGCCTCCGACTTTCACATGCACAAAAGAGCATCTCCTTCTTCATCATCCTGCGTCATCCACACAACACCCTCTCATTACTCCGTAGAGGATGCTTTCTACGAACTAGCTACTGTTAATGGCTCTTTCACTCAGCCATGGCCGGCCTTGTCTTGTCACGGCGCCTCGTCAGCCTCGGCTTATAATGTTGACGCCAACTCTGTAACAAGTCGCCCAGATTCCTTCTGTCCTTCACTCCTACAACAACAACAAAGAACCAGGTGGTCTGTGCTTGACATGCTGTGGCCCTCTTTTGACGCATCTTGACCTCGTATGTGAGTATCACTTTGTCAGTATCGCCAACTCGGCCGTGAGGAGGCCTTCTACGACAACGACGATGATAGGTATGCCTAGAACAATCCTCTTTGCATAGCTGTCGCTCTACTTTCAAATGTGCTGACATTGTCCCCTCCCTTCGTACCAGATCATGTCCTGGGACGACCATCTTCCCAGTTCCGCAAAGTCCAGGTCCTTGCCGTTGTCTCGTTCTGGTCGCTGTACCTGCTAAGGTATGAGATGATCTAGAAACAACCTACTTAGCCACTGACTTTGCGGCGTCTTCCTAGGGGTGACAAGCATGGCCCTCCCGCGATTCGTACTCTATCCCAGCGCATGTCGAAGCGGTTGACGCCCTGGCGATCCGTGGTTCTTACTCTCCTCTATCTCTACATCTGTCGCAACTTCGCCAAACTCTGCAATCTCGAGTCGCCCGAGCCTCTTGCAAATTTGTACAATCGTGCCTACTTCCGGGCGACATGGATCACGACGGCGTTGGATGCCGGGTTCTGGACTGCAATGAGAATTCGGAACAAGAGATTGAGAGACCTGGCCTCGATAATATTCACTATATACTATCTCATCGCCGCTGAGCAAGCAGATGAAAAGGTGCGGAAGGTGCGAGCCGTCCTCACGGTGGACCATCTGAGGGTCTCCTGGAACAAGTCAAACACGCCCTATCTGAAGTGGCTGACCGCGATGATGCGGCCTCGATTCACTCGCTACAAACCAAGAAGGATCCGAATACCCCGACCGAAACAGTCTACTTACAAAGAGCCAGTTGTAGCATGGATGTACTTTGACGGTACCCTGGCCGAGCTTGAAAAGCAAGAGAACATGGTTCTCGACATTCCAGGTGGAGGGTTTGTGGCAATGGACCCACGGACCAGCGACGACAGGTTACTTGCCTGGGCAGGAAGGACGGGACTGCCCATCCTCAGCTTGGACTACCGCAAAGCGCCAGAGTATCCCTACCCTTACGCGTTGAACGAGTGCTTCGATGTATACACGCAAATTATCGCTACGCGGGGACGATGCATAGGCATGAAGCCCTCAACGTGCCCGAGGATTGTACTGGCTGGAGATAGTGCCGGAGGCAATCTGGCTACAGGAACGACCTTGATGGTGATTCAGTCAAATCAAAGTGGAAATGCTCGGGGCATCCTTCCCAGTCCAGCTGGCCTGGTCTTGCTCTATCCAGCCTTGGACATGAACATCAGCAGCTGGATGACCGACGATCAAATGGCATTGATCCGTAATCCACGGACGGCCAAGAAGTACGAAACTTTCATCAAAAGAAAAAGCGAAGATATCGATCGTCGCTACACTCCATCGACACCCAAACCCTCGGAAGACGACGCGGAGAGCGATCCAAACTTTGACTTCTTCGCACCAAGAGGAGACAGTGAGAAGTCAAACGCTGTACTGACCAAGCCAAGCACCAATGTTGACGCGCAGAAGCAGACAGTGGCCGCGTCGAAACCCCAGCATCTCAAAACGAGGTTGGCTGTCTCCTCCATCATTTCTTATTTCGGCGATCGCATCCTCACCCCCGAAATGATGCGTGCCATGATCATACTCTATGTTGGGCCCTACAATCGTCCCGACTTCACGACTGACCATCTGTTGTGCCCGGCTGTGGCTCCAGAAAGCCTCCTTGCCAAATTCCCAAAGACATACTTCTGCACCGGCGAACGTGATCCCCTGGTGGATGACACAGTTATTTTTGCTGGTAGGATACGACAGGCGAAACTGCACCTTTTCCGTGAGCGGCAAGAAGTCGGCCTCGAGAAATCCACAGCAGAATTCAACGAGAAGGACCATGTTGAAGTGACCCTTATTCCGGGCATTTCTCATGGGTTTGTCCAATTTGTCTCCATCTTTCCAGAAGGCTGGAGACATATTTTCCGCTGTGGGCAGTGGATCCAAGACATCTTCTCCAAGCCACCACATGCTTTTGAAGGGCCAGCCATTGAATCGAGGCTGCGAAATGGGATGCTTGCCCATGACTCTCACAGCAGCCTTGAATTGGCTTCCACACAGCCAAGGCATCATCATCGAACCCCAACTGGTGAGAGCTTGGATGATGACGCCCCCTTGGTCATGTCGTCGATCAAATCGGAAGACACTAGACGATCGCCACAAAAGGCCAATGGCGTGGTCGAAGACTCTACAGGAGAGCACAGACGTTCGACAACCGAGAAATCCAGACCTGAGGTTAGCCGGAGTAAGAGTTTGATCTCTTTGGGCAGCGAAGAAGATCTCCTCAAGCGACGTATGAAAGGCTTGACAGTTGGACTCCTGGGGAACAACGAAGCCTGATGAACAGAACGGTCTGACAATTATTCCAATGCTGTTTGAGAACCAAGTGTAATGCAGTATATGGCTGTGCCTCCCGGCTACGAAGCAAGGAAATCTTACCATGGTTTGGACACCCTAACTTCGCTCCGGCATCTAACTGTAGAAGGTGTGTCCGATGGTAGAAATGACTTAGAAAGGTCTGCTCGGGCCTCTCTAGAGAGGCCTGATAGCAATTCCAGGTCGAATATGGGCGAGTAGTCTATGAGGACTGTTCACGAGTAACCCAAAACAGGCAGCGATTAGACTCCGATGGTCACCTTATGCTCGCCTAACCAGGGCCTGAAATACCCGGGGTGTCTCTGCCTAGTTAGATAAATATTTTCTACCTACTGGATAGCAAACCCAAGGGCTCCTGCACGCGTCGCTCGAAATGCCGTTGCGATTGACCTCCCCTCCAGGGTATCGCTGCAATAAACAGCTTCTCATTTGCGAATCACACATTGAGGCTTTTTATGGCACCTGTGATCTCCCTGCCCGATCCTCTCACCGTGGATCCCCAAGCCCTGCTGCCTACATGTCAGACACAGTACTCTCGTTGCCTGATGCGTTCAGATATTTCGAATGCGATCCCGGGAGCAGTGAGTGCTTTTGCCTTTGATGAGCTCTGATGATTGTGACGCGAAGCAAAGTGGATCCAGCGGAGAAAGGTGGCTCCGTACGAAAGTTCGCTGGCGCGGGCATTGATGGCAGCAAACAGATTCGTGGAATTGATCTATTTGTCGCATAAATCTCCAGATAATCCGTCAAGTTCTACTACGAACGTTCAGGTGGAGCGTAAATGGCACATTACGTGGTTGTATCAGACGTCAAGAATTTCCGCCTTTGCAGCCAGCCAAATCGAACCACGTCTGCGTTCAACTTATCTTCTTCGGTGGTGAAAGTCATGCGTGACTTATGTTTGCCTCTCAACTCCTCCACTCACTCACGTACAATTCCAGTTCGGTAAGCTCGCGGGTAACGAGCGCGCTAGAAGATTCTTTATATTAATCGGTCTTGCCCCAAAGCCTTGCACCACCGATTAAAAGCCAGACTATTGCCTGAATTATTCACGACATATATCTCAGCACATAACGCTGGAGCTCCCTATATTCAATTATGCTTGGTTCGCCGGTGAACTTGCCCAAATGGTACGTATACAATACCAACACCGACGGACCCATGACGGGCCCGATTCAGTGGTGATTCGGGTCTGAGAAGTTGTGACGCTAGGGTGGAAGAAAATTCACATCTTCTACAACCGCCCGTAAACAACTACTGTGTCTGGAATGAAGACTTCGCCGTCATGGTAAGCGACATGCCTATGCAACCTGTCTCTCTCCCACAAAGCGCTCTCTTCTCCTTCCCCTCCATCCTCTCTCAGCAGCGAGCGAAGTCTTACCATGTCATCAGATTGTCAGTGGTCCAAATGCCCGAACTGACTACCACATCAATCAGACACCCGAGTTGGTTTACCAGCACAAGGGAGCTATGTTATATTGAAGGTCATTGACAACGGTGTCTTCCGCGACGTGATAATCCAGGAGGGCGACATGTTCCTACTACCAAGTAGTACACCGCACAGCTCTGTGCGTTTTGCTAACACCATCGGGCTGGTTGTCGAGCAGCGTCGCCCGCAGGATACCATTGATTGCCTACGCTGGTACTGTACAAATTGTGGCCGCATAGTTTACGAGACCTCGTTTCACCTGACTGATCTGGGCACCGAGCTTAAGGCTGCTATAGAGGAATTTGATGGTGACATGGACAAGCGGACTTGCCAGGAGTGCGGAAATGTTGTTGACACGGTCCCCAAACCTGGATCCCTTCAGGATCCGAACCTGGAGTGAGACACAACAAGGAGCCTGACAGTAGATCAGGACAAGTAGCATCATGGTTCAGTTTATTCTCTGTCTACATGTGTACTGTATGCGCCTCTGCTTCGCTGGAGAAATATCATGGGCCAATGTTTCGTGAAATGTTACCGCCATGGCGATCCGACTTTCTAACACTCTTGAATTCAATAAAGTGTTAGATCCGTGGGATTTGCGTGTCTGATGTCACATTTTTGGTCCCAAAAAGTCCTGGACGGTACAGTCTGGAAGCGACCGCAGCTGGGTCTTCTTGTGGCCCAGGTAGTCATGCGGCTACTTGTGGAGCTGGACGCATTTGGGCTACGGAGCGGAGAGGTATGGTACCAAGCTTATACAGTATGGCCTGCGGAGAGATGTGGAGATCAGTGGCCCAGTGGGCCAGGAGCCCAGCTAGAAGTCCGTTGTTGAACAGGCTGAGTTGTGACGGTGTCATTACAACCTCCATACTCGCGCCGAACGCCTCCGGAGGAACCCCGCCGCCTGGAACGCTCATTATTGCGCACTTTGCAACTATCACTTCACTCATTGAACTATATCATGTTGACAGCAATATATAGGCCGTTCTATTGCCAATCATCGGAGCGCTTGTTGCAATCACTCAAGATACGTCAGGAAAGGCCAACTTGCGGCCTGTGATGCGGCAACGAAGGAAGCCTCAATCGGGCAGAGAATAGTCGCTCCTTTTGCCTATATATATCATAGTCCTCGACCTCCTAGACATCGAGGGCAGACTCGTCAATACATCCCATTTAACTCCCATTGTGTGAGCGTTGCACGACAGTTATGAGCCCGGTTCCCGATTTCGCTTGAGACACCTGTCAGTTAATGGTTTGATAAAGCCTCGTCATTATAAGGCTAGCCAATCAAACACGTCAGACACGTCAAGTTCTCTACGCGCCACGCGCACCTCAGGTATCCACTAGTAAAACCATACATTTTACTATACTTTCTCTTCAGTAACCTCAACATGTCAGAGTTAGATCTAGAGTCTCAACCAACCAAAACAATCAATGTCAAGCTTTCCAAGACATCAGACTGGGATAACTGGTTCATTGTCATTGAACTTTATGCCAGACAACGACAAATATGGCAATACATCGACCCTGATGTACAGCACCCGCCAACCTTACTGTGTCCAAGGATGCCAGACCTGGAAGATATTAAACCAGGAGCCACTCTCCTCTCAGAACTCACTCCAACAGAACAGGACGATCTTCGCTATAATTAGAGGCAATGAGAGAGAGAATTCAGATAATATGAAACGAAAAACAAGAGCATTATTGCTTTGAGCACTTAGATAACAGTAAGTATGTTAGTTAACCTTCTTCCATTCCTAAAAGGTCAATCTTCTCCGCATGCAATGTTGCGGAGACTTCAATAAAGGTTCGCTCCCACGAATAGATCTAGAGAACTAGATATATTGGCCAAATAGAAGGAAGTGATTAAGACCTTGAAAGGCTATCAACATGTTAACGACTGATTAGATAAGTGGCTTAAGGCTTATGACGATATAAGCTGTTTAGGTATGTCTATCGCTGTAGAATGTTCTTCGATCTATGAATTCCTGCAAGCGGTGAAACCACTCAATGAAACCTTTACCACAATAGAGAACTTGAAGCTACTTAACGAGGATTTCATTCCCGACTTCCATGACCTTGTGGAATCATTTCGGCGTCTACATAGCCTGGATAAGGACTCCAGGAAAGGCTCTGTTTCATCGCATAACTCCTTTACATCACTCGGAGATCAGAGAGTCAATAGCGACCCTCCGAAGTGCAAGATATACAATCTTCCTTAGTGGTACACTCAATGTCCTTATATCGTTGAGTTAGCGAGGCCTCAAGGTTAGAAACCTGACCCTGAAAAGCAAGCTATCTATGAGGAAATGAAGAAGAACCCTGTTCACGCGAGGCGGTTTTAGCGGGCTATAGAAAGGGCCTCTAAATCCACTTCCTTATCCCCCTCCTCCACTAAAGAACAGAAAAAGAAGACGGCGTTCACAGCAACTATGGCTTATTCTGTCTCAGTATATTCAGGGTCAACCAATAGAAGCCTGTACAACGAGTGGATTCTAGACTCAAGGTTCGATATTCATGTGTGCCGGCCTAATACGCCAGGCTACGTTGCTCAACGTTCTCCACGCCCTGATGAGTCGCTAACTTGCGGCGTTAATAAGTATTCTATCGAGTTAATTGGGACAATCACTATTGATATGATGTCTTCTACAGGACCTACTTATATCGTTCTTACAGACGTTCTATGCGTCTAGGGCTTCATGACTAAAGTGGTCTCATTGTCAAGGATAGTAGTCAAGGGTATTCACTTTATAACTCAGGCATCTTCAGGAATAGGAGGAATATTTATTCGAGACGGAACCCTAGTTGGTTATGTGTTCAACTATTATAACCACTTAACCTTTACACCATGCGAATACACAGCATTCGCAACCACAACCACACAACAACACAAGGAACTTAGTTATCCGGCCTCTACCTGACACAGAATCCTAGGGCACCCAAGCCCAGACAGTGTCAAACATCTTCCGGATACCGCCGAGGGAATACAAGTCACAAGAAATGACGCTCTTAGCACAGCGGAATGCGAGACCTATGTACTTGCAAAATCTAAATAATAGATCTCAAGAATCCTCCACAACAGCGAGAAACAGAGAGACAAACCTTTAGACCAAATAGCCTTCGATATAGTCTATTTCGCAAAGGGATGGGCCGCGGATCAATACATGAGCCACTTATGAGACTTCCACACCCACATGAACTATGTGTTTACTCATAACACTCGTTCTTAGGCAAGAGAAATTATCCTAGACTGGTTAGCGATGATCTAAACACAATTTAACAAGACACCAGCATTCCTGTGTCTAGACAATGAAACAGCATTAGGCGATAATTTCTATAGTCAACTCCGCAGGCTAGGAATCACCGTCGAGCACTTAGCCCCTCACACTCCAGCCCAGAACGAGGCTGCGGAACGCTCAGAAGGCATTATTACGCAGGTGGCGAGGACCCTCAAGGTTCAGGGCCATCTGCCACACTTTCTATGGCCAGAACTAGTCAAGACGGCTGGCTATCTTATCAATCGAACACTATCCAGATCACTAGAATGGAAAACTCCTTACGAGGCACTCCACGGAAGAAAGCCAACCCTTGTATATCTCCACCCAATTGGATATAAGGCGTTCGTTCACAACAAGCAAGTCTCTAGACTCGAAAAGCTAGAGGATAGGGCAATAGTTGGCTAGCTAGTTGGCTATAATGCAAGGAATATCTGGCGCGTTTAGATACCTGCAAAACAGAGGATTCTTCGTTCTAGGGATATTGTGTTTCACGATGATGTGTTCTACGATCTCACTAAGGTGCAAACCGCGGAGCAACTCCGTGCCCTTCCTTAGGAACTTATCGAAGTACTAGACCTCGAGGCCCTCGTTCTCGGCAGCGATGTTGACGAATCATCTCCTGATTAGGATCCCCTTGTAGATCCTGATGATCTAGACACTATCCTTGTCTCACGCGGTTCATTATCACTCTTGCATGTTGAGAAAGACAGGATTCAAACTGAGGGGGTGGAAATCGCCTTACCCACGCCACGCGTAACGCCCGAGGCTAGCACAGCGCCTAGCGTGTCTAGTATTTAACAACCTAGGGTTGAACACAGCCCTCAGCCTAGCACTATTTCATAACTCTCTACAACACAGGAGGCGTCGTTAGACCTCGCTAATTAGGTTGCGTCATTTTCGGCAACTACTCCGGATTTGGTAACTACTACCCAATTAGGCAACTCACGCGACGATGCTCCCACCATATCTCCACGTTCTAGTGAAATATCAGCTAACTTGGATAAGAACAACATTCTTTCACCTCACGAGCGACGGCGACGACAGCTGTCTAGGTGTCATCAGAACTACGCTATACAACTAGCAAGCGATCCTCATAATCTTCACTCCTTCCACGCAGCATTCAACGAGGCGCTGAGCGAACAGTGAAAGGTTCATAGAGATAATCTTTCTCCCGCGCTATAGACTTATCGTCAAATGTTAGCACACTCACACAGGCGCCAATTCGAGGCGGCTATGGACGTTGAATGGAGCCAAGTCCTTTAAAGCAAAACAGTCAAGGAGGTGGAGCGCTAATGCGCCCAGGAAAAGCAAGTTATTCCTCTTATGTGGGTGTTTACATATAAATTTGATAACGACGGCTTTCTTGCTAAACACAAAGCGCGCATTTGCGCCCGAGGCGACTTGCAACGTTCTCAGGACGACACATACACGGCAACGCTTACACTCAAGACCTTCCGCGCACTCATGGCCATTGCGGCGTTCTTTGACCTCGAAATCTGGCAGGCCGACGCCGTCAACGCCTTCCTTAACTCACCCATGGAAAAGGAGGTCTATATCGAGTATCCTGCAGGTTATTCTAGGCCAGGCAAGATCCTGCGTCTCCTGAAAGCGCTCTATGGTTTGAAGGAATCTCCATTGTTGTGGTATAATATCTTCACTGCGGCGCTTAAGGACCTAGGACTTGCGGAGGTGCCTAATGTCAACTGTCTCTTCCAAGGCGAACAGGTTCTAGTCTTCTTTTATGTGGATAATATTATGATTCTCTACCACAGGAGCAAGATGGATATATTTCACTCCCTAACACGCCGACTAGGTGAACGATTTAAGTTTCGCGTTCTCAATAACGCTAATTGGTTTTACGGCATTCGCATCCTGTGAGACCGCAACAACAGGACTATTCACCTATCGCTCAACTTATATATTAATAAAATCGCAGCCAAGTTCCATGTTCGACAACGCGATCATTTGCCTGATACTTCACTATCAACTAGTGAGTTGCAACCTCATGAAGGACAGGCCTCCCCACAAGAGATTCACGCATATCAACAACGTGTTAGATCTATCTCATTCGCCTTATGCGCAACTTAGGCCAGACGTCGCCTATGCCCACTTTAAACTGGCACAGTTCCTAGTCAACCCATCAAGTGCGTATGCCAAGGCCGCGGATAAAGTGATTGCATATCTCTACCGCATAAAACACTTCTCCCTCACATACAACAGTCAATCTAATCAACACTTTCTCTACGCGTTGGACGCCTCCTTCGCCGACGACCCTGAGACGAGGAGGAGCTCTGATAGCTATATCTTAACGCTATTCGGAGGGCCTATTAACTGAAGGTCAGGGAAGCAAAAGACGGTCACAACGTCCTCCACCGAGACTGAACTCCTTGCCCTCTCTAACGCGGCGAGCGAAATGATCTGGTGGAAAAGAATGTTTGCTGACATCAACCTAGACCTAGAGAAGACTTCATCACTTCTCTCCGACAACCTGCAGACTATTCGACTGCTAATCAAGAACGAAAAGCTGTCTACTCGGCTCCATCATGTTGATATTCATCGACATTGGCTTCGACAAGAGGTGCAACAAGGAAAAATCAGCCTCGATTAGACGCCGACGAACGACATGATTGCCGACGGCCTTACGAAAGCCTTGTCTAGGTAAAAACATGAGGCTTTCATCAAGTAACTCAACCTCACTGATATCCAGGAAATGCTATCCTGATGTTTCCACATCAATGACGACGGCATCATTTCCTGAGGGGGTGTGTTGAACAGGCTGAGTTGTGACGGTGTCATTACAACCTCCATACTCGCGCCGAACGCCTCCGGAGGAACCCCGCCGCCTGGAACGCTCATTATTGCGCACTTTGCAACTATCACTTCACTCATTGAACTATATCATGTTGACAGCAATATATAGGCCGTTCTATTGCCAACCATCAGAGCGCTTGTTGCAACTACTCAAGATACGTCAGGAAAGGCCACCTTGCGGCCTGTGATGCGGCAACGAAAAAGGCCTCAATCGGACAAGAGAATAGTCGCTCCTTTTGACTATATATATCATAGTCCTCGACCTCCTAGTCATCGAGGTCAGACTCGTCAATACATCCCATTAAACTCCCATTGTGTGAGCGTTGCACAACAATTGATATGGCTTAAAGGAACGAAAACTTTCCTCGTGGCTGAACGTCGTGGGACATGGCTCTCTGACTCTCTTATTTGCTTTATAAGACTCAATTCCTCTTAAGATTAGATTCCTCGATAATTTCCTTCAATACTACCACCATGCCTCTTTCATCTTGCTTGGACGAAGAAAGCGTAGACACCGGCAGGCTCAGGAGCCGGGCAATGTTGAGGCCAACTGTTGAAATCAATGTTGCGTTGAACGGTGTCTCTCCACCGTCATATAGCGTTGCCGTGGCATTCGCTACGTCGATGCCGTAATAGCCATTCTTAAAGCTCTATACGCTCACTAAGCCAACATGCAACAATCGAGAAACATATAGCAGTCCAGGATGGAAGGTTAGAAGACATGTGACCAAGTAACTTACGCAGTCAAACCATGGGTTGGTGACCACACCGATCCATGAAAGTCCAGCGTGTGTAGTAGCGAGCTCTTCAATGAGAATCCGGGGCCCCCAGCCATTTAATCTGGGATTCTCGCCTCTTACATCTACTCCCTTCGCCAGTAACGACGTCCGGACAAACGTCCTCATTTTATCAAGTTAGTATATTATATGTCTTTAATGCTGACCACTGTTGTAACGAACAACGACCCCAAAGCCAAGCAAAATCAGATGAAGTCATCCGACTCAGAGATCAACCGAACCTCAACCTCCGCTCCAGGGTATCTCACAGGTCGAATACTGTTGTCTCTCGGCCCGCGCTTAGCACACGGTCCGAGGACACACCTGCTTTCCTCGCGTCATACCTATCATACACAGCCGTCGTGTTCTAGTAAAGACATCGACGTAACAACAGAACCATTCACCACCCCTTCGCTACCAAACTCTGCAAAGGTCCCTGCGTCCGCCAATAATTATGTCTTACTTCAATACTGGTGGTGTAGCCTGTGCTACTGACTTTGACCATAGCCATGCCAAGGGCAAGACAGCTATCATAACTGGAGGTATGAAACCCTGGACTAAGATTGCGGTTTACTAACACGTACACTCCCTCAGGGGCCAACGGAATCGGGGAAGGTTATGCCCGAGCATTGGTAGCGTGCGGGTGAGTCTGTCTTTAAACAGTGCGCTAGCCATTCTGCCTATTTATCGATACAGGGTGCATGTTGTTGTTGCGGACATGGACGAGGGAGGAGGTGCAAAGCTAGAGAAAGAATTCCCAGGGTAAGAGCCACTCATGATCTGTAATGTCTTGAAGAAGACTTCATTCATTCGAGCTGGCTGCTACTAAACTAGGCAGATTGATCAAGTTCATCAAATGCAACGTGACAGTCTGGGCAGATCAGCTCGCGCTCTTCAACGCTGCTTTGTCGTGGTCACCGTCCGGCAGAATTGACACGGTCATCGCAAATGCTGGGATCAGTGGCGGTGATTCGATATTCCAGAATGATAGTGCGTGTTAACTTTGTGCCCTTGATCAAGAGCGAGTACAAGACGGCTGACAAGAGCCATTAGTAACGCAAGATCAGCCGGAAGAGCCGGAGCTTAACATCTTGAAAGTCAATCTAGTGGGGGTACTGTACACGGTGAAGCTGGCGCTCTTCTTCTTCCGCAAGCAAAGTACTACTGGGAAGGCCAATTGCGACCAAAGTCTCATTTTCACTGGCAGCTTAGCTGGCTATCTCGATGTACCGGGAGCTCCGCAGTATACCAGTGCCAAGTATGGGCTGCGAGGATTGATGAAGACTCTGCGGAGGTCGGAGGTCCAATACTGTACACGAGTGAACTATATTGCTCCTTGGTACGGCAACTTCTCCCGGAAAGAAGAAATGTCCTGACTATACTCCAGGTGGATCCGCTCTACACTGCTCAGCAAAGACGCTGCCAAGTATCTTGACACTGCAGGGATGGCATTTGCAACAGTTGATGACGCTGGACAGGCAGTTGCGAGGATCGTCTCAACACCCAGCATTAACGGTGAGCATCACTTCGACCACTGTCTGAGTGATCAGAGACTCAACTGGTCTAGGTCGTGCCTTTGGCATCGTGCCTCGCAAAATTGTATCTACAGGGTACGTCGACCTTGATGTCGACGATTACGAAGAAGATAGCTTGCTGGGCAAGCTGGGTGCGCAAGCTGTCGCAATTAACCACCGCGGTAGTGTATGTTCATCTTCGTAACTGCGTGGAAAATGCTAACGCGCGACTGCTTAGCTCAACGCTGCAAAGCAGAAAACACGGACTCAGTGGTGAAAAAGAAGGGTACGAACACTGCTTTGGAAGAAATCGCAGTAGAGTCGTGGATACAGTATTGTTATGTCGATCAATCTGTATTCTATTCCTGATATGCTTAGCTGTCTACGCTCTACCGAATGATGATGCCTGTTGAGGTTGCACTAGTGAATCAGATATGAAGACTAATCAAGTATATAGTCTCAGTAAAATTAAACAAGATAAGAAGCTTCCTGGGTCTTTTCGCATGCTCAGGTTTAACAAGATGTTGCGGCCAGAAGTGAGCTCGAAGAGAAAAGAAGACACTAAGGCTATAAAGCGATCTTAGCAGGGGATCTTAGACTGTCACCATCGCAATATTGGCCCCGAGAAAGGAGGTGCTCAGTTCCTTTTCATCTCGGGTCCTGCGAGGAGTGAAAGCACTTCTACTGCCCTGTCAATCACATGAAATGTCACTGCGAGTAGCCTTCGACGAATTGCAAGTGATAGTGAGGTTTACACCAAAATATTGTCTGAGAGTGTTTCCTGACTCAAATCTCCATTCCTTCTGGCCTCATTACCATACGACTCTTGATTTTCCCATCGTGTAGATCTTCCAGAATCTGCGGAAAGTCCCGGAGGCTCCCTTCTTGGATCTGTGGGACCAAGACACCTTTGGCACATAGATCCAGGCAGGCAGCAACATCAGCACTTGTACCTCCATAGCTCCCCAATAGATTAAGTTGTTTTCGAACCAGGGTGGCAGTGCGAAGCTTCAGCTCTGAGCCCAGAAGGCCTACGGATACCACCGTACCTCCTCGACGAACTGTCCCTCTCAGCGGTTGTATGTTGAGGGTAGAGCGGAAAGTGACTTACCACTATCGATTGCAGCTTGATGAGTATCTTGCACAGAGACAAAGTCGATAACCTTGTCGACCCTGAGGTTCCGCTCACGCACCCAGGAGCTGACATCTGGGGTCCCAGCCGGAACAATATCGTCCTTAGGGACGCCGAATTTCACCGCTTCGTCCAAAACCATCCGCCGTTGATCCACCACAATTACCCGGGCCCCAATGTGCAGGATGAACTGAAGAGCATTGAACCCGAGCCCGCCCAAACCGAATAATAACACCACGTCGTCCTTCTTGACTTGAGCGCGGTCAGTAACAGCATGATAGCTTGTAATGCACGCATCTGTTGCCACTGCTGCTACGCCAGCATCCACACCCTGAGGAACTTTGATGGCAGCATGCTCCCGCACCACCGCATACGGTGCAAAGAAGCCATCTGGACCGCCCCCGTAACGAGGACCGACCAGACACAATTGGGGCACTCCACTAGAACACTCGGGACAATCAGCGCTATTGCAGCCCGGTACGCACAGCAGAGCTACCATATCGCCAGTCTGGTGTCTGTAGGCCATTGGTCCCATTGAGACGACTTCGCCGCAGCCCTCATGGCCCTGTCAACCGTGACTTGTGGTCAATGAACTGTCCGTGTGTATTGTAAAGAATCATACCATTGTGAAGTTCATCCTTCCTGATGTGAATTCCATGGGATGAGCTTCTAGCTCCTTGATATTGTAGGCGCTATGACATACTGGGATAGAGCCTTAGTCGAGTTCTGGAACGAAAAGGAAGGTTCAGGACTTCGATCTCACCTCCCACTGCATGGATCTTGACAAGCACTTCGTCATCTTGCGGCGTTGGTACGGGAATTTCCACTCGGACCTAGATCATCATATCCATGTTGTCAGAACTTCTACTCTTCCTCTTTGCCATTGACCAAGGCTGATGTGGCAACTTTTACTGATAGAAGGTATAGACCCTAGGTATCTTACCGGTGTCTTGCTGGGTATGTGTTTCTGCCATGCCAACATGGTCTTCGGCACTTCGACGTTGGCCATATTTGCGGTAGGTGCAACTCTCGAGTATCACGCAACAACCTCCACACCACCCCCATCATTGTACGACTCCCGTCACATTATCAAGGATGTATTTCGTTATCGACACCAATAATCGACAGAAGTCCGATAAACCCGGTCCACCATCCCGGCCCATAGACTCCCCACTTTCTTTGCCGTGCCGCGAGGTGTCGATTCGGAGGTGTTATGCAACGCTCAGTTCTAGGCGATGTCTGGGGGCTAAATGTGATGTATTGACGAGTCTGACCTCCCTCTCTCGGAGGGAGATTCCTAACTATTATATAGGCAAAAGGAACGTTCCAAGGGAGGGCTTTCTCGCCGTCGCACAGCGCGCCGCATGGAGTCATCCGCCGTCCTCGGACGGCGTTCTATCGGGCGACGTTCTAGACGGAGAGAAAGCCTCCTTGTGAAGTCCGAGAATATAGTCATATATGACTAGAAACAGTGAATTGATGGTGTTGCAAAAGTTGTAAGGAACGTGAGGGCGTCGGCGTTCCGCCGGAGGCGCTAAGGCGCTAGGCGTGAGTATTTGACTTGTAAAGACGGTGACTGACATCGGCCGCAACTCAGCCTAGTCCAACAGGAGGCGCGGGGGACTTCTTGCTCCTAGTCTAATGTCCGCGGGCCGCGGGTAGTCGTGCGATGCTTCAGACTTCTTCCAGTTTGGATGAAACGGAGTATACCGCCTGTCGAAGACGAAGGAGTTGCCTTGTGCTTTCTAGTACCCAAGCTCTGCGATAGCCGCATGCACTGGTTGCGGGACGAAGAACTCGTCGTGTATCAAGTGCTTTTACGCAACAGTATCATTTGTCAAACATAGACGTACAAATGCTGATTCGTTCCATTTTATATTTGACTACCCAAAAATAGTTTCCTGCTTTGGTCTCTCAGGCCTTCCTAGGATACTCCCCAGACTCCTTCAACTGGGCAAAGACTTCGCTTGCAACAATCATGGCCGTACGTCCGGCCGGCACCCCGCAGTAAACCATGGCGTGGCGACACGCTTCACAAATCGTCTCCTCTGTCAGATTATTATTGACGGCGGCTCGTATATGAATCCTTAATTCGGCTTCACGGTTCAACGCAATGAGCATTGCGATGTTCATCAACGCCCTTTCGCGGAATTCGAGACCGGGTCGTGCATAGCCAGTGAAACAAGGATCGTAAATGTATTCCATGCTGGTTTGGGTGAAGATGTCGTCTTTCTACAGCACCGACATTGGTCATCCATCCGCTTATTCCGGGGATCAAACATGTCGACTTACCAGTTTCGCTTGAACCGACTCGAGGAACTTCTCACCTAGGAATCGAGAAGCCATTTGCTTGCCTAATTCAGCACCTTGAAGCTGATAGTGGTTTGAAGATGCCATGGCTAGTTCCTAGGTGGCTACAAGAAGGCAGATGAGGACAGGTGCTCGTGCTGGCCCTGACAGTGTGCAATGAGAACACTTGATATCAGAATTTAACATCGTAAACATCGCGCTCTCATGATCTATGGATCACAAGGTACTGTACTTCCACAACAGGATTCGGCCCGCGGACATTGTACTTTCTACATGCTGATCGGACCGAAGGGATTCACGAAATGCCCACAAGCTAGCCGGCCCGTTGCACTATCGAAGATATGCTGGCAGTTGGCGTGGATGAGATGTCAACAAGTCACCCGATAGTGTGGTAGGGAGACTAGACCGGGGTAGACGTGATGATCCGCGTGCCCATTTTTGGATCTATTCAACTTCATTCTTGGGACTATTTGGACCTCATACTTAAGCCAATTGAAATTCCAGTTGTGAGTCAATTGCAGTACATCATGCAAAATGAGGGACTCCAGTAACATCCACGTTGGTGGCCATCGGAGTACTACCACATTATATCGTGAGCCAGCCTATACCCCTCGCCGAAAGATTCGCGTCGTCACGATTGGTGCTGGCTTTTCCGGTCTCATCTTTGCCCATAAACTACAACATGAACAACCTGCCCTCCAAGGCTTGGTCGACCACACTATCCTCGAAGCGCGCGCAGACCTGGGTGGAACTTGGTTGGTCAACCGCTATCCCGGCGTGCAATGTGATGTCCCTGCACACATCTACGTGAGTGACAAATTCAGTTCATATACTGATCTGCTCAGCTCAAGACTGATTCGAATAGGCATTTCCCTTTGATCCCAAGACAGACTGGAGTCATTTTTACGCAACTGGTCCTCAGATCCAGGAGTACATCAAGGACACGGTCCAAAAATGGACTTTGGATCGAGACGTGAGGCTCAATCATAAAGTGACGCAGACGTTGTGGCTGGAAGAGCGATCTGAATGGGAAATCAAAGTTGACACTCCAGATGGCGAAAAGACGCTATATGCGGACATCCTAGTCTCGGGCCAGGGAGTTTTGAAGTAGGTTATGATTTCTGATACAATACTCCGAGGATTCTTCTGACTCGTGGTTGTACGTAGTTCCTGGCGATGGCCCAACATTCCGGGTTTGGAAAGATTTCAAGGCCACAAGTGCCACAGCGCAGACTGGGACCAAGGATATGACTACTCGAACAAAACCATCGGTGTCATTGGGAACGGATCTTCGGGAGTGCAAATCATCCCTCAGCTCGCCGAGCTGCCAGGGACCAAGGTGATTTGCTTCCAGAAAAGCTCTAATTATGTGTATACGCCTTTTGCGCCGGCAACTCTCCTTGGTCGAGATGACGCGTCGGGAAATCCAGCCTACACTGAAGAAGATAAGAGGAAGTTTCGAGAAGACCCAGAATTCCATCGCGACTACCGTCGAAAGATCATCCATAATATCAATGCCGGGTTTCGACGGGTAAGTCTTTTGTTATGGCCTTCGAATTTGGTTTTGCTCTTCCCCTGCGTCACTGATATGTATGTTGTAGTTCATCAAAGATTCACCTGAGAACAAACAAATCACCGAAGTTGCTCGTGAGCAGATGCGCCAAAGACTGCACAACGACCCCTATCTATGTGAAAAGTTGATCCCGGAATGGGGACTTGCGTGTCGTCGAATCACCCCGGCCGAAGGCTATCTCGAAGCCCTCCAGAAGCCCAACGTCGAACTAGTCGTTCAAGGGGTAGTCAGCGCGGACGAAGACTGCATCACGTCGGCCGACGGTCAGACCTTCAAGGTCGATGTGATCGCTTGCGCCACAGGCTTCGACGTATCGTGGAAGCCGTCTTGGCACATGATCGGAAGAAACGGGGTCGACCTCCGCCAAAAATGGGACGCTGATCCACGCGCGTACCTATCGATCGCGGCGGCCGACATGCCCAACTACTTCATGTTCCTCGGGCCCAACGCCGTCGTCACGCATGGGTCACTCATCGAGTCCATCAACTGGTCGGCCGATTACTTTCTCAAATGGATCCGCAAGATGGCCGAGGAAGACATCGAGACCATCGTGCCACGAGCCGACGTGATTGACGAGTTGATCGACTATGAAGATGCCGTGCATCAGACCATGGTGTGGTCAGATGGTTGTCGGAGCTGGTTCAAGCGGAACACCATCCACGGCCGGAACGTGGCTGGGTTTGGGTAAGTCTGCACCACAACCTATCCACCCTCCGTATCACTAAACGACCCGTGCTGATGCGGCTTGTGTACCATGCTGACTTATCGGTCTTACGTACAGTGGAAGTGCGTTGCTTTTCCGCCGGCTGGTCGAAGACCTTCGTCCTGAGGATTTTGATATCAAGTATAGGAATGCGAACCGATGGTCCTTTCTGGGGAATGGATTTACGAGCTTCGAGCTGGACACCAAGAATAATCTGGCATGGTATGTTGAAAAATAAAGATACCAACACGTAGACCAGTCAGGTAGACTGCAATATGTTTATAGCGCTTCTTGACCAATCGTCCGTTTCGAGGGACTCAATCGTACCCAGCAATCTTGTATTCTCTTTGTGAGATCAAGATCTTGTGCACTATTCGTCTGACTCGGCATACTTTCGGCCCTCCTCATCTCTCCGCAGTCTCCATTACTGTCACGCTTTGAGCGATGAATTGATGACACTTCAATCCGAAGGACTAAACTAGGAGTTGAAGGTGCATACGCGGGGTTGTGGACACGGCCGGGGCAGCGCTCGCACGTGACTAGTGGTGGGGTTGCTTGGCACTTGTCGAGTTGGCATGCTAACAAATTTGCCCCCAGATCTCGTTCCCTGAACTTCCCCGGTCTTATTGATTATAAATACCAGTCACCGAAACCGTGGGGCCGACTCTACATCATCCTCCGCTGCGAACTGCTTGTGCGTGAAACTAGACATTCTATATTCCTGGGGAGCGGCTACTAACCTTATCTCGAACTCAACAAGGAGCATCATCAGCAACACCATCGACATGCAAAATCCAGACTCCCGTGGTGCACCTCACCAGGCAGCCCCCAGCAGTGGAAGTCGCTCTATAGCGCCGCGGGCTCGATCCGCGTGCAAATTATGTCGCACGAAAAAAGTCCGCTGTGATTCAAGGGACGGAAAACGATGTTCAATCTGTGCTTTTGATGATGTTCCTTGTGTGCTGGTCCCCAAACAAAGTCGCAAGTCTGTCCGGCCACAAGACCAACAGCTCGGCCTCATGCACTGACGACGCCAATTTTTAGAAAGTCCAAATTGATTTCTGGTAATGCAAATCAAGAAGATGCGCCGCCTGCGTCGTACCAGGAAACGAACACGGCTTCGTTCTCTCTCCACGATGCTCAGGTGCCTGCGCTGCTGTCTGATTCCACGAACACAAGCAATCCAAGCCAAGTAGATCAGATGGGTGAATTGAACCAGTGGACGGAACCAGGTAAGCAGGAAATGCTGTGTCCAGCGGGAACCGTTTTCATTGTTTGTTCTTAGTACCGCTAAACTCCTGGACCATGGCCCTGGAGCCTGGGCGACAATCTGATCCAGCACACCTGCAACAGCAGTCGACCGGGCAATCGTTCCTTCAACCTCCTTCGGCGAGAAATAATGGGTTCAGTTGGCCGAATCTTCCGGACTACATCAAACCTCTACCTGTGTCTCTCGACTCAGACGACATCGAATATCTCCAGAAAAAGGGCGCATTCACGCTTCCTGATCGCCCGTTAATGGAGGAGTGTCTTCGATGTTACGCTCTTTACATACACCCACTATATCCCACAGTGAATGTTATTGAGATTCAATCAATACTCAATGATGACAAAGATGGTGAAGCTATAAGCTTACTTTTACTTCAATCTCTCATCTTTGCTGGTAGTATGTGGGCAGATGTTCGACTGGTCCGAAATGCTGGTTTCCTAACTAGAAAGGCCTTTCGTCAAAGCTGGCATCAAAAAATTCGATTACTTTATGATATGGATTATGAAGAAGATAGACACTGTCTCGTTCAGTCTCTATTATTATGGTCCTTTTGGTGGAGAAGCATTAACGAAAGAAAGGATAGTTGGCACTGGATCGGTATCGCCTATTCTATTGCACGCACTGTTGATCTACATCAGGCGTCCCTCGGCGGGATTAACGCAAGTTTAGCGCAGCGAAAACATCAACGCCGCCTTTGGTGGGCGCTATATACACGCGAAATCATTGGGTCCCTTGGCATGATGCGTGCTCCTCGAATCAAGCCGGGTGACTATAATGTTGCCATGCTTTGTACAGAAGATTTTGACTCTGACGAAGGGACAACTGAAGTTTTAACGGGGCTTTCACTTCCTTCAAAGGAGCAACATCAAGCTCTAACGCGACTCACGATTGACTTCACCAAACTGATTTACATCTTTGGTCGAATCCTTACCACAGCATGTCCTGAGAACGCGGCTGGGAGAACAGCGGTTCTTTATTCTGCTCAGCAAATGGAAGGCTCAAATCAAGTGTTATCTAAACGACAACTAAATATTGAAGAATTAAAGAACTGTCAACAACAACTCATGACATGGAGACAAGAACTAGGGAGAGATTTATGGCGCGCTGAGAACCTGCCATTCGATCCACCCGCTTGGTCTAGATCGGAACTATGTCACCGAGGATTACTGGCTATGCTTTATCATCTAGCGTTGATGACCATTCATCGACCACAAATGTTGTCGACAGAAGAATCCGTCACAAGCTCGCGCGCTATCGTAAGAAGCTGCGCTCAAGAGATCACCAAGATCGCTATGGATTTCTTTCGAGCAGATCTAATTAAGTGTCTCTCAGCCACCGCGGTGAGTTGCTTAATGCCGGCCAGTATACACCATGTATTCGACACCTTTTCGGAAGATATCAAGGTCCGGAGTGAGGCTACTCGACAACTAGAGGAGTGTCGAGTCATGTTGCACACCCTGTCGGAACAACAGTTTGCTTCTGCTTGGATCCTGCAGACTATCCAGCACATTATTGATCGCATTAAGGTACCTAGCCGCACCGAAAAAGTATCATGGCACCCACGTGTCACGGACAGTCGTGGCGTTGCATCATCAAGTTACGATGAATGTATTACACCTCGATCCAGGGGTGAAGTGTGTCCGGAAGGGTCAGCTACTGATGAAGATCAAACTCACAATTTCCCCGAGTTCAGCACTGTCACTGAAGATCCCGCCGTAAGATCTCTCCCTGATGTGAGAACAGCCAACGACTGCCCGGAGAGCAGAACAGTGTTAGATGCTTGCAATTCACGAGAAGATTGGGCTGCATCATTCTGGAACGCACCTGATGCTGGGCCAATGGCACAGTTACCTTTACCAAGTGATGCATTGGTACCACTGCAACCTGACTTAGCCAATACCGAAGCTCTTGCGGATATGTGGATGGATTTCGCTTTCGTTCCGGATAACATGTCGGGTTTGCCAGGTCTGTAATGGCGTATGTAACTGGCAGGCCTCGATGGTCATGATGCATCTTATGCAACTCTTAGTTCTAGGCGATGTTTTTGGGGCCAAATGGGATGTATTGACGAGTCTGACTTCCTCAACTCGCAGGGCGGGTTCTGTGTGAGTTATATGGCAAAACGAGTGAAAATTTCTCCCCTCCTGAAGGTTCTTTCTCTCCGCCGCACCGGGAAGTGCCTAGAAAACGATGCCGCCGATATCCTGGGTGCGCCCAGCAATATGCAGAAGGAGAAGAGAGAAATGAACCCTATGATATAGCATAGTATAGTGAGAAAGGAGTGAATTGATGGTGTTTGAAAAGTTGCAATTCTTGCAAAGGAGCGTCGGGGTGTCGGGGCGTTGGCGTTAGCCGGGGCGCTCGGCGTGAGTATTACAATTGTAAAGACGGTCATCGGACACGCCCGCAACTCAGCCTGCTCAACAACACCTCCTTTAATACTTGTTAATACATTTTCCGTATGTGTTGAACATAGATTGAACTGTCTCCGGATGGTCATTGTGGCTGCTGCTGAATCTCCAAAGAGAACTCAACCACCGGCATGTGGAGGGGACACAACCTTATTCCTCAGGTTTTGTGGCTGGGCCATCGTGGTAATGGATATTATGCACAACACTCTCTGTAGCACGCACAACGCGTCTAAACCTAATCTAGTAAGTGGCTCGGGTAACCTTCTCAATAATTTTTACTTGCAGCCCCCTAGACCCGTCTATTTCCTTACCCTCTAAGCTCACAATTTAGGCGCTCTAGCTCTCTATAATTTAGGTCACTCACGCCTATAATTCAGGTATCTCAGCCCTACAATTTAGGCACCTCAACCCCATAGTTTAGGTATTTTAGACTTCAATTTACGTCAATGTTTAGGCTTAATATCTAAACTTGGCTCTTCACCCTATAGACATATAAATCATCCCCCCTTAACATGCCCATTCCCCGTCCTCTAGGCTTGTGAATTCACCACCCTAGAGTGCATATAACTTGTATAGCACCGAGAGGGGCGCAGGAACAGGTAAGTTGTAAGGCGTTGTGCGTAGTACCGGGGGGGAATATATGATAGCCTAATCGAGCCTAATGCGTTGGCGTTATGCGTTTTAAATACCCATTACCGTTCATCGTGACCTGGGACCCAGTCGGGACTAGCGCTGACCTTGGCACTACACCGCAGTTGGCGCACGCCTCGTTCATATCCGCGGAATCCGCAACTTGTTCCTTTCGTGTTTGTGCTACAGAATATAACGTGTAAAGGCTAATGGGTGAGGCAGTCGAGCATTCTGATAGGTATAAACACGAAACATTCCTGCGTGGGGTTCGGTCCGCGGAACATTAAGATCGTCTCATCATGACGACTGTGTGGGCCCCGCGGATCGAGACCATAACACATCTGCACTCGTAGGGGTTGCCTCCCCCATGGGGCCACAGCGGGGATTGGGCCAACTGTCCGTCGGGCGATCCCTCCGCTTGGAAGTAGACACCACTATCTTACCAGACACACGACTATAAGTACCTCAAGACATTCGACGGATATTGGCATCGTGATCAACAACGAAGACAAGTCAAATATGGCACCCAACCTCCTCCATCCCGCTAAAAAACCTGAGCCGTTGAACGCTCCTCCAGGAGCTTCAGCCAAGGTTCAAATTGTGGATGGAACCGCCAGAATAACCGCCCCCACAGATGTTTTCATGACACCGCCAATTCATGGTCATACGCAAATGTTCGCGCCTGCGTTCAGTTTCTTGGTTGAGCAAGTATCTTCAGGCCGGAAGATCCTGTTTGACTTGGGTCTACGGAAAGATTGGCAAAGCCACCCTCCTGCTGTTCAGTCTCTAATCAGCGGACCGGGTTGGGCCTTTGACGTCCCAAAGAATGTCGACGAGGTCCTTCAAGAAAACGGTGTTGACGTTAAGGGTGGCGCGATCGAGGCCGTTATTTGGAGTCACTGGCACTTTGATCACACAGGGGACGTGAGTCAGTTTCCCACAAGTACGACTCTGATTACAGGCCCTGGCGTCAAGGACTCTTTTTTCCCGCTCTATCCAGAGAACGAAAATTCGCCACTACTAAGCTCGGATTTTGCGAATCGTAAGCATAAAGAGTTGGATTTCGAGGGCAAGTCTCAATTAAAGATTGGCGGCCTTAGAGCGATCGATTATTTTGAAGACGGTTCGTTTTATCTTCTCGACGCTCCGGGACACGCCATTGGCCATACATGCGGGTTGGCGCGAGTTACGTCCACCAAAGAAGGGGATACCGAGGACACCTTTATTTACATGGGCGGCGATACAGCGCATCATGGGGGCGAGTTCCGGCCCACGGAGTACCTGCCTCTCCCTGCAGAAATCTCGCCATCTCCGTACGTGTCCAAGTTCGCTTCGGTTTGTCCAGGGCATCTATTTGAGGCCATTCACCCCAGGAAAAAGGGTGTCGATCCATATTACGACCTCTCTACTCATGTTGCTCATAATCACGAAGAGTCTATACACTCCAATGAGCGTATGCAAGTCTTTGATGCGACAGACAATGTGCTCGTTATCATTGCTCACGACATGACCATACTTGACCCTGCGTGTGGGTTAGAATGGTTCCCCCATGGTACGGTGAAGAATTGGAAGGCGGCCAATGCAGCTGAAAAGGTCCGCTGGCTTTTTCTGAGGGATTTCGTTCCTGCAGTCGAAAACTCTGTCCCATGATGTCACTATTGGCGAGATTGTCTCGGCGGAAAATATGGAATACTGCTTCTCACAGAGAGGCTTTATTTTGGACATCCGACACCGCAAGTCAGATAATCAGAATCGTTTATGCAGTGCGACTCAATGTGAAAGATAATCACTCTCTCGCTTTAAAGTAAATCATCTTTCAAGTAGAATACAGAGTGCTACTTACGATATATACAACAACTGTGAACCCAACTAACTTTTGAAGATGGCCGTCTCATAGATATGTTACGCTTGACACAGAGACTTGGTGCACACACTACAAATAGAGCGCGCAGACAAAACGGACTCCAAGCTCTTCAAGGCTTCGATTCTCTTATCTGGGAGGGAAAAGGAGATAGATTGAGAGCGTGACACTTATTTCCTTATTGATATCTACTATATTCTATTGTCCTTACAGATAGTATACAAACTATCACCAGCATTTAAGTCAATAGCGAACGGTCACAGTGTTCTTGAGATATAGAATCAGAACTAGCACTTCTATAGCGACAGAAGCTCTATGACAGCAAAGCTTCGAAGCTCCTGTAAAGCTGCGAGACGATGTGGCTGAATTTCCTTGATATATTTCTCGTCCTCGAGAACCGACTTAAAAGCCGCCCAAGACGAAAATTTGAGTAGAACCACGACATCCCAACTTTCTCCTTCTTGTGGTCCGGCTACAATCTGTGTGTAGGCTTTGCCGAACAAGACAATGGAACTTTCTAGTCCCATCTCTCGTACTCGGTCGTTGAACTTGTCCTTGTAGGTGAGATATGCTTCCTTGCCGGTCGCAACTTTAGGTCCCTGATAGTCCGCGTTATATGTGGCATGGGACTTGAACCTCATCAGGTTCATCATAATGTACGGTTCATTCGGCGGGATGATCTTAGTGGCTGCCTCAAGGTCTCCCAAATAGTGCTCGACGTTGTTGGTTGCCATTGTGGCCGTGTATGAGATGCTTGTAGGTCTCTCGTGCCTTGGGGTTAATAATGGCGCCAATAATGCTTTCAAATGTCTTCAAGTGCGGTTGTTTCTGACGCAAAAGCTGGAAAGTGCACCCTCCATTTATCTGGCTTGCCTGCTAACCCCGATGAACGTTCGGATTTGTGCAAGGGCGTGGGGAAGCTGGGGTATGAATTGTGGATAACTCATTCCAGAGCCGTGGAATTGGCTTCTCGCATCCCGACAATACGAGTACAAACTAGTACTGTTCTTGCTGATTACTACCCTTGATTGATTGCCGAGTGAGAAGAGCATTCTGGATGGATACCCGCGGCCCGCCGCAAGCACGTTAAGTCGTTATCCCTGGATTCTGAGCTTCATCATTAGCCTGAGAAGATTCTTAGCTCGGGGTAGTAGCAGTTGCAGCTTAACTTGAACAATACACACCGTCGCGCAAGGATTACAGGGCTTGTTGCAACGCGCGAACTTCGAAAGGAGCGCCAAGAACGGGTCTTTACAGATTTCTTACTAGCTCCGGTTGAGTTATTAAGGTTATACTCCGTATGAGCAGATAGATGGTAATCTTGTATCTAGGAGCATCCTATCCAACTCGAATGTTGCCTAGCATTCTTGCGTGCCGTCTCAAAGGACACGTCCCTTGAACTGCAGCATTCCCCGTTGACATCCATTGTCCGAAAATTCACCGCGGCCCGCGGCAATTAGCTTGTGGCCCAGAAGTCGAAACTTAGCTCTCCGGTAAAGGTAACACGAGCATCGCCGCATCGGATGGCTCATGCTTGCCCGGACTAGCATGATTTGGTGCAATGTCAAGAGGGCTCAGAGTACGCCGTATGTCACACATGCGAGGTCGGGCAGCGGGATCCTATATACAAACTGAGAGCAGTCTTTCACAGGTCTCAAAATATCATTGTGCTCTCTTTCTTCTTGCGGTCCGGAGCCTAAGAAGGAGACCAATTCTCTCAGCATATATTCATATATGGTGCTATTACGATCTTTCATACTCTGAAACCCTTGAGTCTGAGCCTTGTACAAAGTTCTACGCTGTTTGGAGGCCTTTCAACCAGGAATCCCTCGCATCTTGATCTAGGCCGCCAAAACTTTTTGTCAACATGGAAGCGGATTTCGGGTTCATTGGTTTGTCTACTGAAGAGGGACGAATTGCCTCACAGCAGACCTTCGGCTAACCTATCTTAGGACTGGGGAATATGGGTTTTCAGATGGCTGGAAATATACGCAAACACATGACAGCATCTGCAACCTTATACGTATTCGATATCGTTCCCGAAGCATGTGAGCGGTTCATTAAGAAATTTGGAAATTTCGGCCCGATTAGCATTGCTCACACGTCGAAGGAGGTGGCAGAGAAGTCGCAGACGGTTATATCAATGGTCCCAAACGGCGGTAATGCCCAGGAAGTGTACCTCGACCCGCAAAACGGAGTCATTGCGGCTACTGAACAGATAGACCGTTTGATGTTGGAGTGCAGTACAATTGAAGTCAAAGTGTCTCGAGATATTGGGAAATCAGTCATGGATGCCGGCCAGGGTGTCTATGTCGATGCACCCGTTTCTGGAGGTACTGCGGGCGCCGAAGCAGGGACTTTGTCATTCATGGTAGGCTTCCCCCCAGTGGCTGGCGCCGACCCGCTGCGGAGACGCATTCAAGACGTTCTCAACTTCATGGGTGCTCCAGAACGAGTGACCTTTTGCGGCAGTCTCGGCGCAGGACTGGTGTGTAAAACCGTCAACAATTACATGGGCCTGAGCAACATAGTGACAGCCGCCGAGGGCATGGCATTTGGCATCAAACATGGGGTGGACAAGATGACTCTGTACAAGTGTATCAAAAGCTCAAGTGGTGACTCTTGGGCCATGGACAACGCTCAACCAGTTCCTGGCATCCACGTGAAATCAGCTTCAACAGATGGATTTCGACAAACATTCGCGCCTCGCTTATGTGTCAAGGATGTATCCTTGGCTTTGGAAGCAGCGAAAGATGCTGGAACTGAGGCATCCATGGGCGAGGCGGCCCTGAAAGTTTTCCAAAGGACGAATGATGACCCACGGACCACAGTAAGTTCCTCTTTTGGCACTCGTAACCTTTCCGAGACTTATAAGTCCCTTTGTGCAGAACCTCGATTGCTCGGCAGTCTGGCTCCATGTTAGCCATGACGTAGATCTTATCTAGGGTAGACTTGTGACAGATTCTAGAAAACACACGCGGTCACTTATGATTCGCACAAGGAATTTGACGGACACAATCCAATTCGGGCGGTTCATGCGCCGACACTTAGTCCTCGGGAAAGTAGATTTGCACGGACTGATCACCTTTGGCTCTCAACTTTGATTTCGCCCTTTAATCAACATTTGAAGCTCTAAAGCCCTCTAATCTCTTCCCTTTTTTCGATTGTGGATAAATGTAAGACCTTCTCATCAATGAACTTCATACGTCGACGTCGAAGAACCCCGAGGCCGACGATTGTTCAACCCAGAGGCAAACCCACCACTGATGGCACGACAGGATCAGCTTCTACTACACTGGTAGATAGAAGCTTCTAGATCAATCTATATTATAGTGAGTGTTAGGTTGAGACCAATTATAACCTAACACTTCTGTCTGCACAAGCCACAGGGTCAAGTTTTTCGAAACCCTCTGAATAACAAGAATCCCTGTGCCATAGACAAGTTAAGGCCACTTTGAAGGAACGACGCGACACGTGTCAACTGAATGGGCAGCGTGTTGGCAGACATCATTTACTTAATGCCGCGGGCCGAAAGCAATAAATGCATCACTTACTACAGATCTGAATTGGTTGGAGTTGGCATTTGAATATAAGTTGTTTCGTCATGGAGTAATGAAGCTGATTTAACTCCATCCATTGGAAAGTGTAAGATTGAAGAACTCTTCAGGCCTTTGATAACCCACACGGTGCAAAAGGCGTCTCCAGATTCCTTGCCGAACACAAATCACGACAAGCCGCCCTGGACCTCGAAATCTTCCTCCTCCAATTCCTGTCAGCAATGTCGTACTCAGACAATGTCATTGTGAAAAAGAGGGACACGTCGATCAAATCCCCCATTTCCTCCATCACTCAGCATGGACGTGTCGAGGGTGCAGAGTCGATCTCATCTGAAGCTTTCGGGACTTTCGTGGGCCAGGTCTGGCTAGATCCGATGTTGAAGAGCGGCGACGACATCCTCGTGGCGAATGTCAGTTTCCAGCCTGGTGCCCGGACGAATTGGCACCGACATGAAAAAGGACAACTCTTGAAAGTCACGGGTGGTTCTGGCTGGGTTTGTGACCAGGGCCAAAAGCCTAAGCGCATCTCTGTTGGGGACATCATTTGGTGCCACGCGGGAGGCATCCACTGGCACGGAGCGGATGATGGCAGTTTCATGGTCCACGAGGCTGTCTCTCTGGGTGGTATTGAGTGGTACGATCCGGTGGATGAAGAGGAATATGCGGCAAAGACGGGGTGAAGGCGCGGGATTTTGAAGTCAAGCAAATCAAACAATGATCTGCTTAAATAGACAGTGTTGAATGGCCAAAACTCAAGTCGTGTGGAGTGCTCCATGAAATACTCCTCGTTTCAAAGCCAGTCTTATCGCTACTTTGTCACTCCTCTCGCAGCCCATGTAGTCCCTCATTCATCTACATCAAAGATTGTGAATATTTTCGGGAACAAACAAGCATTGAGAGTGTATTTCGGGGGGATTTCTGAGGGTGCGGCTGGTTTAAACGGCTTATCGGCAGAGTGGTGCGACAGGACATTAACCGCGGGCCGCGGCATCCCAGCAGTTTCTCTCCGACCAGTCCTGGAACATTTATCGTCCAGAATCCAAGTCACACGCAAAGGTGAGGTTTAAATGTGCTTAAACCCTTAACATCTTCTGTCTGCGCATCGAGCACAGAGGCAACCCCGAACTGTATCATCATCCATCATGGCATTGAAAAACCAGCTAGTTGTCCAACCGTTCTCTGAGGATCAGCCAGCCCCGTTGTTATCATACGGATTACCATATCACGAAGCATGTCGTTTCCATGTAGACTCAACCTGGACGTGCAAGAGAGTATACTTGCTCCTGTCTGCATCCCTGACAAAGAACAGCGACGTCCGCAAGCGAATGCAGAAAGCGCTTGGAAGCAAGATTGTTGGAGAGAGAGTCGGCATGAAACCTCATACCTTATGGTCAGAGGTCCTGGAAGTCGTGAAAGACATGCGATCTCGCGAAGCTGATTGTATCATTTCCCTTGGCGCCGGGAGTCTGACGGATGCCATCAAGCTGATAGCATGGGCAGAGGCGAATGGAGTTCACGACGAGAATGATCTGAGCAAGCTGGCAGATCGTGATTCGCCTGGATATGCGAGCCTCACACCCCCTACAATCAAGACAATCGCGGTGCCTACTTCCCTATCGGGAGGCGAGTACACATCCTTTGCAGGAGCAACTAATGATAGGACCTTCAAGAAGGTACTCTTCGCTCCGCCTGTTCAAAATCCAGGTCTGGTTGTGTTGGATCCGGAAGTCGCAGCCACAACGCCGAGTCGCCTGTTCCTCGGTTCCGGTGTCAGGGCCATAGACCATTGTGTGGAAACTATGTGTTCCCTCAACTCCAACGAAAAAGGAGACCAAACAGCCATCCACGGACTTAGGTTACTGGTCCCGGCACTGCTGGCCTACCACAAAGAACCTAGCAATTTGGCCGCTATCCACGATGCGCAGCTTGGAGCTGCTGAAGCTATGAAGACAGGTGTCTACGTTCCTGACAAGGGCGGGAGTCATGCTATTGGTCATATGCTTGGGCCTCTTGGGGTGGCACACGGCGAAACGAGCTGTATCTTACTCCCGGCTGTGTGCAGATACAATGCCGTAAAAGGTGCAAACACCCAGCAGCAGGAGAGACTCGCCACGGTCTTGCTGCAAATCTCAGAAGTACAGTCCTTGGTATCTGGTAGCCAGAAGGATCTTGCCAGTATAATAGAAGCTCTGGTCCAAGCGCTGGGTCTGCCGCGAACGCTGAAGCAAGTGGGCATCTCGAGGGATGTTTTCGGTACTCTTGCCGAAAACACGCTTTCTGACATGTGGGCAAAGACAAATCCTGTGCCATTGGTCCAGAAGGAACAAGTGCTTGATATACTTGAGATGGTAGCAGAGTGAGAATTAGTGGGGACGTACGGATAACGCTTTCGAAGACATCGTTTTCTCTCGTCTTCTAGTTTAACTGATCTATCAAGAGTTTCGGGACTGACTCGCATGCAGTTATCCCTCTAAGAGCCTCTCAAGACACCCCCTTGTTACAAACAGACCCATTCGGTGGCTTCTACTAATTCCGAAGCCTTTCTCTTCTTCTCCTCCTTCTTCTTCTTCAATAACAAGCCCTTCAAAAATTGTGCGCCTTTAAAGAGAGGACCGCCGATGTCTAAACCACCACGTCGAAAACGTCGAGGGTCTAAACCCGCCCGAACACACTCTCTAGAATCGTGACAAACACCATTGTTCAAAAAATCATCTTCATCTTGAAAGCCGAAACAAAACCGCACACACACAGGGTCATGTTGACATATCAACATAAACTTGTCCTTGCCACAAGGGCAAGGCACCCACACAAGACACCGTTTTCGATCCTCATTTTGTTCATGATTTTCGGCACAAACGTGCCCAATCGTCATGCAGGCGGGTTGGTTACAGCGATGAGAAACTTCTAGTCGATCGTCTGAACCGTCGCCTAGAGAGAGACCAGCAGATTGTAACAACACCAAGCCGAGAGTTGAAAACTTATTGGCGCCCCGAAAAGAAACTTGACGCGTCCCATTATTTTTTGTTGGGACCAAGGAAGAAATTTTGCACCAGCCGTCTAGACCGGCCACTTTCTGATCATTCAAAACCATTTTGGCGTAGGACTTTGAATTTGAACACAAGTAACGTGCTTCTTCAGGCGTCAATGTTTTTTTCGAAAGAAGTTGAGTGAAATATTCTGGCGGGGACATTTTGTCTATACCAGCACACAAAGCTTTGAAACCAGCTGTCGAAACCGAACACAGAGACTTGGGAATGAGTCGGAAGTTGAGTTGGGAATTGAGTTGGAAGTGAGAGTTCGTCTACACCGAAGCATTGGACGCTGAGGGTGGCTTGGGTTCAAAAGACAGAGAACTTGACAGTTGGTAACGTGGTTGTATTGAGGTGTTGTAAGTGTCTAGGTCTGACGGCGCAGGAGAAGTCTCTGTAATCTATGCTAGTACCAAATATGGAAAGTGCGCCAAGACGCGTCAAACAAAGCAAGTGCCTCGAGGGCGCAACGACGCTTGAAAAGAAAAGGATCGATAGGCCACACCTTCATGGTTTGTATTCACACCGAAAAAAGAAAAACAAAGGGGACTTTTACCCTTTCGTTCTACTGGAGATTTCTGTTCTCGATGAGACCTCCTTAGGAGTGGTCCTTGCAAGCTGCGGAACGGTCGTCAATCAGAAGCCTCCCCAAGGACACTCCCCATCGTACCGAATCCCAGTGTGGCTGCACCTCTCGCCCTCCTTAGTTCGTTTGTCCTCGTTACAATCTCGCGATCGAAGCACCACCACCACCCCTTGAACACTTTCTCGCCGACTTCCCAATTCTGAGCGTCGTACGGATCATTCCCGCTTATGCGAACGCCCTCTGCGGGATCTTCGATGTCGTAGACGAAATCCACGAGGGCCATGGGACTCTGGGCGCCCGTCGGTCGGTACTCTGGCGGTTGGGCCAGGACGTGTATCAGCCTGTCTCTGACGCTGGGCCACGGGAGCACGTCGATGGCCGGGTGGTGCGGAATGCTGAGTTGAGCCTGGGTCGGGCGCAGGTTCGGAGGGAGATGTCCGTACTGCTGGAGACGGATCGCCGCGGCGGCGGTAGGTGGTGAACGGGGCCCCGATCCGACTATCTCATCGGCAGATGCAGACGCAGAGTCAGCGAACGGTGACAGCGAGGTCAGCGACCATATCATGTCTTGAATCTGAAGACGCTGCGCGATTGACATGCACCCGCGCAGCAGGTCGAGTTCGGCAACCTGGATGTGCATTTCGTCGGGGAAAGTGTAACGTCGATTGTGATTGTAGTTCGTATTCGTGCGAGGGACTGGATCTGCGCCCCCAACGGGGGCCGTCGACATGGGAAGAAGACCAGGAGGAGGAAACTGGAAATCCTCAGCGTCCGCATGGGTTGAGTAATCAGTGTCGACCGCTTGCCGTGGCGATGGCGGCGGTAAGAGACCTGCACACCACGACGTTGGATTCTCGATGATGGAAGAAGACTGTGTAGTGGTAGTATCTGAATCAGAAGGGCTGACGAGCGATGGGAGCATCATTGGCGATGACATGAGAAAGTATTGATTGTCCGCGACGAGAAGGTGTTGGTTGTGGTTATGGTGCTGCTGCTGCTCGTCGAACGCCGCAAAAAGGTCTTCGGTTCCATTTGCACCTCTCCGGTGTCCTTCTCCTTGTTTCGCTTGGGACTCTTCTTCTTCTGCTCTATTTCCATCGTCGCCACCATTGTCGATCGTGAAGATCTGGCTTTCGCCCAGTGCTCCATGTCCGAGTTCGATATCAGGTGGCAGAAACGTTGCAGCAAAGTCCAGCTCGTTGTCGTCGCAAATCTCAATGTCGACATTGATTGCCCTTTTGCTGTTGTTAATGATCAGGGACGAGTCAAATGGATCCATAGACCCCTTGTTGATGACAGTAGCATTTGGGTCATTTCTTGTTGTTAGTTGTAGCGGTTCGTGGCTCTGAGATTGCGTGCCGTTGTAGCACATTATGCCACCGCCGCCGATCCATGATGGTCTTTCCTCGCCCTCCTCTGCGGCCGCTGCCGCCAACGGTGCACCCGACACCTGTGCTTCAAGTTTCTCAAAATGCTCTTTGCGTCGCTGCCGGTACCTTCTCTGCGCAAGCACATTCAGCACCCGTTTCCGCTCTGCCGCGTCTTGTCCAGGCTGCGGAACGTTTAAAGCGTCTGCTTTTCTCTTGCTCTGACTTTGACTCTTGCTTTGCCTTTGGCTTTGGTTTTCGCTTTGTCCTTTTCTCGGCGCCATTGTGCTTCTCATAGATCGGATCGGATATATATCTTGCTGTCGTACACCGTGCAGAGCACTCACTGTCCTCCCACTACCGTCTGGAACTATTTCCGACACCACTCTTGAAGAAGCAAGCATAAGAATGTAACACAATTCGAGTTGTGTGTATGTCAGACAGCATGATACAGAATGCGACTTACAGGAGGGAATTTTGCGAGAACTCACGAGTCCCTACATGAATACTCGCAGGTCGATGTCGGGATGTCAAACATAACGTTATGCTGCTGCTACGGTTGGGGCAGCTGAACCCCGCTTTTGGCGCCAAGGCATCCCGTTTAGGAAACCGGGTGGCGCCGCCCTTGCTCGCCGCCAACTCGGCGACCACCGTGAGTGATCACCCTTGACTCACCGACGGAGGGGGGAAAACTGGCGGAACACTAAGGACACTGTTAGGATCTCAAACTTTGACGTCACAATGGATGAAAATATCCGAGTCAATGTCTTGGAACTACGAGGTAGGTACGATCGAATGGGCTTGCGCAAGTACCTGAAGTACGCGAGCGCAGCATAGTTGCCGAGTCGGAACTAAGTTAGTCCGGATTGGCTTCCTACACAGCGCGTGACATGCATATCAACCAACGATCGACTCAGTCTGGATCCCAGCCCTTGTGGACAAACTTTCGTTGCGTTTAGAGCTGTCAGTTCTCGCATATGCAAGCCGGCTCACCTTTCCCGACAAGTCTCGGCCGAGGAAAGGCGTGCGCGACAAGAGCAAACGCCTATGTGTCGACCCATAATCGATGCAGCACTTACAGCATACTGTGCACGACTGCTGCTGAATTTGCGAGCCCATGAAAAATCGCGCTCAAGCGATGAACATTGAACCTAACCCGCTCATAGCCCACGATAAACTTCCACGACTTGGACTATAAAACCACCTGGCCGTGAAAGTGTTATTGACAAAGGCTGTGATAGTTTAGGACCGTGTTTCTGAGTCCCCCAGTTGTATCGAGTCACTTACAGTAAAGCATCTTTAGGTTAAATTTAGCATGCGGGTCGACACAATTCACACTCTCTCCTCCGGCTTGCCTCACTCAGCCGATCGGGTCAATCTAGTTGGTCTCTCATACTGGGCCTCAATGACAACGTGTCACACTCGAGACCACAAGCTCCTCCCTACATAAGTCGTCTCTGCATCTCATCGTACCGTCATACCATTGCCGTGCATTATCTGACACCAAGGACAAGCCCAGCCGTGATTTGCTTGACTACGAAACGAGTATCCTCAATGTCTGAAACCGTCAAGGCTACCGAGGATGACAGGGGTGTCGATCCCAACGAAGGGCGCTCAGCGAGGCACAAGAGGAGTTTAGTAGAATCACCGACTCTATGAAGGTGGATCCACAGGGAATACACTACCTTGGTAGAGATGGTGTGTTGCGATCATTCACGGCAGATCGCGAGGTCATCGATGCAGTCGGCCTTGCCCCGAAGCATATCAAAGCCCTGCTCGACAGAACGCCGTATATGCAGGAGGCCGAAGATATCTTCCGATGCGTGGATGGCACCAAAGTGCCCCGGGAGAAGTGGTTCAACCCTGACAAGAGCGACATACCGCGGACAGCAACTGAAGAGGAGAAGGAAAGGGAAAGGATAATGGTCGAAGAGTTCAAGAAGGAGGGGATTCTGCCGGGCTCGAGGTGCTGCGGACCAGCCACGATGTCGGATTACAGGATTCTTTAGCCATAAGTACCTTACAAGGGAAAGGAGCCGTGGTTGTGTCCGTATAATCGGCATTGTTGGTATAGCGTCCGGGTATTTTTCGATTCACCACCGAGAACCGAGCTGACTCGTGAGATAGCAGTATCAAACACCCGAAAATGGCATGCATCAGTAACAAGAAGGCTGGCTTTACGCTCCAGTCCGTCCAAATTTTCATCACGCTGAGGCCAGTCGGTTAGTAGATATATGGACGTTACCCTTCTTCACTCCAGAGAACGTTCTGGTGAAATTTGTTCGCGAGGGGTTCCGAGCAGAAGGACAGGCCAGTCCGTGGCCTGTCGCTGAGCCTAACAGCCCAGTGATATCGTTGTGACTGACAACGTGCTCCGTCTCTCAGTCAGCCGTCTATTTGGACAAAATCAAATCAGGAACCGTGGAGTGTAAATATCGGAGACCAAGTGGTCGGCTGTCTGTGAGACAATACAACGCCGTCCGTAGCTCACGCTGACCTGAGAGGATGTGCTGTCACCTGTGAAAACCGTGTAAGTTGACAATTTCACTGGGTGGGTTCTGTCGTTGGGGAGAGGGACAAGGTCAGTGACAGAATCACGATCGATGCAAGAAAATGGCCCCATTTCCCGTCGTCTAAAGTGCATTGTATTGAAAATAAAGCAAGCCCCTCAATTGCTCGCTCGAGCGAGAATGCTCTGGGTTTTGGCCCCGTTCTTACACTGTACAATGCTCAATGCTAACGAAGATGGCGACGAAACAAGCAGTATCAATCGCCTTCTCATCATCTGCCGACTCGCCAAAGGTGATTGTCAAACTCAACTCGAATTCAAGCCTCCTACGGCGTCCACATGGACGCCTTCAGTCGGCTCAAATCCTCATTCTATATCTCTCAACACGATTATTGCAGATATCAGGCCACCCACTCGGATTTTCTGCTTCCACGGCTCCAAGAACTCTTAATATAGATATTGTAAAGGACAGAAACCACGTCATGTCACGCTAACAGCCTCAAGCCGTTTCGTATCTGCCTATCTCGAGGATCCATACTTCCCGCCCTGTCACCATCAGGACGCGCCTACATGCACGGCTTGGCCTCTAGACAGCATCAAGGCGATTGGTCTACAGTTTTAGGCCAACCTCTTCGATCCGAAGCATTCTGCTGGGCTACTCGAAAAGAGAAGGGATTGTTCTTTGCATGGCCCCCCATCAAGCGATCCCTCCGGCATCGATCCACTTAATAAGGAGACCATGGTCCTGTGACCATATTCGCCTGAGTATACTGTAGGCCAGGCAACCGCGTTTCAACTTCCCAGACACTATCCACTACAGCTTCCTCGACCTCCCCAATCAGGGCTGAAGGGTCAAGCGTGGTGGACAGAACGGCGCACCTCGATAACACATAAGATGTCCACACTGCCCGGTTGAACTCAAGATGGTGAGTAATCTTCCGCATTCTATACTTCATCCACAAAGTCACTTGTCGTGCCGGCAAGCGTTGCGTTCCTCTCCAGCGGCAGCATTATCATCCAGCAGCATCATGAATCGTTTCAGCAAAGCTATCAAGTTTTTCACCCCCGAGAATATCATCCGTCTTCTACTTTTGGTTGTCGGTGCCGTCGCTTTCGGCCTGAGCATCGCCGTGGGACATATCGGACGGAGAAAGGCAGTATTCACCGTCCTCCCCGTGGCTTATGCGACGTCCACGGTCTGCAATGCCTTGATCTTCCTTTCCAGTCTGAGGACGTTCCGGTCGAAGGTTATCTCAAAACGCCTTCGATTTCGAGACGAGGAGAAGGACGTCAAGGCCCCCTCGCTTCTCTTTTTGGCAGCAGACACGCTCGGCCTCTTCACCTTTCTCGCCCTGTATATCTGGAGCACAATTGAGACCGCCAACGCGGAAAACAATTACGGCTGGTACCCGATAATGTTGATGACATACTCAGGCGCCGGAGCGCTGGTAGCCAGGTGAGTGAACTCTTGAGGGAAGGGAACTTCTGAGGCGCCACTCGAAGGTCATTCCACTAACTTGTTCCGATCAAGTTGCATGCATGGTGCTTTGGCCGTCATGATGCTTCACCGACATATGCGTTATCGACGAAGCCTCGAGTCACGTTGCCCCCACTGCCATCACGGCTTTGGTGGCCTGTCAGACAGAGTTGCCTTCCCTCCGTCCCCGGCCCTCGGCGGCGAGGGGCCATCAGAGGAAAGGCGGAGTTTCTCTGCGAATTCGGAAGGTGAGACTGAAGGTGACACGCTCATCATGAAGTCTTGAACTGAAAAGAGAAGCTTGTTAAGTGGTCGAGACAATCAGGTTGAGCGTCAGCTTGGGCGGATCTAGAAAACTTTCTGAACGGCTGTCGAGCTTAACGCTGTGTTCGTCGAGAACCTGTCTTGGCGAATGTGCCAACTCGACCTTGCCTGTTGTCAAGGCAGTAATGAGGGTGTCAAAGACACCGGCGTTCTAGGGAAGTGAAGGAGGCGCTGAGTTGGGAAGTCATTCGCGAGGGAAAGTTTCGAAGTGTACATGTTGGAATACCTGGTCGACGAACGAGGCACAATGTGATCGAGAGCTTTCTTGATCTCAATTTTACGATAACCGAGGTTGTGGGTTAGTGATCTATTATCTTTGAGGTATTAAGGGACGGATTTGGTATACCAGGGTCTCAAACCTCGAGGACGATCATCATTTACGAACATAACCAAGTCAAGGAACGAGGAAGTAATAAGTACTGTCCGCGAGCGCATGCAGTCGCCGAGGTCGGCGCTGGTCCCGATTTTGTTCTAGGTCACCGTTCCTTGACAGCGAGACAGAGAATGCTTTCGGCGCGGGTTATACTACGATTGTTGACGCGACACGATGGCATCATGGTCAATCCGCTCACAGGTGCTCCCGTCAGCTCAGGGGTGTGTAGGCTTGAAGATGAAATCAGTTTGAGATGACTTTCAATGATATGATATTTTGTCAAATCCAATGATCGGTTTGCCCGACAGAACCCGTTAGTACTCTACGAATAGCTTCGTCTGGGCCGGTTCGAGGCTCGGGCTAATACGCAGAGTCACTGCGCAAATACAACTTTCCAATCGGTAGTGCGAATATACTCATCCACGCCTGTTAGTTTCGTCTTGTCAACGCCCACACTCTCCGGCATCACTGCGCCCTCGCCGCCATCCCATCCAAACTCGGCAACATAAGCCCCGGTCTGGGCCACCTCGATCCCAAAACCCCCTGGCATCATCTCATCCACGTCTGTGACGGACAGATATTCCACTTTGGCCTTGACGCCGTGGAACTTGGCCCACCTGTCTACGAACTCGGCATAGCTCATGACGTCCGAAACACCCAGCATGGTCGTTTTCGCTGGCGCCTTGAGGACGAGTGCCTCGACGAACGGGCCCGTGTCCGTGGGCGGGTGGGTGAAGGGAAGAGGATGTTCCGACGGCAGTGCGGACTGAGGCGAGGGACTTCCAATCCATTTAAAGACGTAGGTAGTTCCCGTTTCCAAGTCCTTTTGCGGCAGGAGAAGCGCGTTCTTGCTCCAATTGTCCAAGAACCATCCGATCTGTACGTAACTCGTGCGGTCCAGCAGGGCCTTGTATTGCTCTTGTTCCGCGCCACCGCCATCCGCGGCCTTGTCGGCAAGGTAGTCCACCACGCGTCTCTTGCTGTCAAAGTGGTAGACCCAGCTGTACTTGCCCTTGCTTGCAATTTTGGCCCCACTCAATGAACTGAATACGAGTCGTTCAAGGCTCCTAGTGGTGCCGGCACACGCTCTGGCGGCGGCGTCGATCACGTTAGTACCATGCTGGACTTCAAGACGGTAGGCGGCTTCATTCCACGTGATGCCCTCTTTTGCTGCGAGTTCGTGCGTTTTGGGAGATTGCGCAAATTGCCAAAAGTCGGTGACGGCGAAGATGGCGTGGGCTCCGGAGAACGCGGCGTCGAGAGACTTGGGATCGTCGAGGTCGGCTTGGAAAACCTCTGCGCCTGAGGAAGCGAGGGTTTGGGCAGCCGCAGAAGATGGCGTGCGTGTTATAGCGCGCACCGTCCAGCCTGGGAGGGTGAGAAAGGTGCGGGCAACGGAGCCTCCCTGTGATCGCCGTATAAGTGAATGTTGACAAGTTACGGGCATGAGACGTGCTGCGGATGTAGAGAGGGTATAAGAGTGGAAAAGGGGCAAAGGAGCAACGCAAACAACGCACCTGTGTCCCCGTTGCGCCGAGAACAGCAATAGTTTTGGTCATTTTTGTTCGAGCCCAAACTCAAGTCCGTCACAAGGAAGAGTTGATCAGGTACAGGTAGTTGGGGTGTTGTTGTCAGTTTTTGCGGCGCGGGAACAGAGCAGAGCGGCAGGGTGAAATGAGGTGATGCGGTATACATCCTGAGTCTATTCGCGACCCCAACATCAACTCTTATACTTATCCATCAACAAGTACTGTTCATAGTCCGTTCGTTGTCCCGAGACGACAGACAGCAGCCCATGCTCTCGCAAACGGCACCTGTAAAGCCCGACGGCGATCCCAATCCTCCCGAATCACCAATGCCTAACGGTCAATAGATCGATATCGCACTTGGCCCATTCTCCAGTACAAGTCCGCACTGGCATTGTTCTAAGGGGAACACACAGCACATATCACGTGTGGGTTGGGAGCTGTGGAATGTGGAAAAATCCTGGTGATGTTGATGACGGGAGTCCGATAAGTCGGACAGCGAGTCGGATGAACATTCTCTCCGGCGTCTCAAGTCGGATGAATATCTGCTTAGAAGCGGCACTCAGACACTCCTTGTAGAGCCTCAGTAGGCTTCACTTCAGTAGCTTTGGCCTGGACAGCTCAGTATTGACCAGCCGTGGCCTTTTTTGGGTTTGTCGTCGAACGAATAAGTGTCAGAATCCGGGGTAGGCGAGGACTTCACTATAGGCTCAACCAGCCTCCTTAGATCATTCCTTGGCTACCTAGTAGCTAGACATCTATACAGTCTAGGTCTCCCCTGGAACCCTTCTATAGAGAACAAGGAACCTTCTCAACCTCTCACGGTTTTGACAATATGACGACATCGACAAGGAACGGTTACCGCTTGCTGCGCGCAGCCATTCTCCAGGAAGGGAATCTCGTCAACTTTCCAACTTCCCTTCACAGTATAACCCTCGTCAAAGCCTTCGGACACTGGGTGTCGGCAAGACCGGTCCTCAGAGAAAAGACCACGTACTGTAGCAAACGACCTCTCAGATCGCATAGTGCGAGGACCAGGCACGAGTAGGCCAGAAAGGAAAGGCTATCATGACGCAGATCTGAAGAAGAAGAAACGAAATGAGCATCAAGTTCTCGACTAAGATGTAGGACTATATATGTCGGCAAAGAGATCAGCCAGTATCTTACGTTGTGGCTGACACCGAAGGCTTTGGAGAGGCTAGTGTCGGAGTATCGAAACGAATGAGTAGGATATACGCTACCATACCTAGATTGTCGCCGCACCCAGTGCTATCCCTTGTGATCATAACCCTGCCTACTGACAGTCCCTTGCCGAGTAGGCGTTGGTGTCGGACTTCCATCACGATCCAAGATTCGCATGGTAGTTCCTCCGTTGACCATGGGTCTGACTCTGCTTCCGACGAAGCCCTTCCTATTTCGGCCCGTCCGACCACGGCCAAGCCAATTCAGTTTCAGCTGTCTGTTCAGCTCTTCCATCTTGCCCTGAGCGTCATCACCAGATTGTACCGAGCAGAGGACGGAGAGGCACTGTAGCATGCGACCAACGGTTTCCGTCACGTGTGCTGAAGAAGTATCTGAAGGTCTTGCCGCTGGTGGGGAGCTGAAGGATTGGAAAGCAACATCCTGTGCAGGGTTGCTGGTCACGGACAGATTGGAAGTCGCACGGGATCTTCCCCCCGAGGTAGAGCTGCCTAGCAGGGTACTGGTCTGAGAATTGTAGCTCCCGTACATGGGCTCGGTGCTATGAGCCGTGGCAGGCCGGTCACTTCCTCCACTGTTTCCTCGAAGTCTTGTGGGGTTGTCATACTGAGCCAAGCTAACATTGATGCTTTCCAGGCTCAATCTTGAAAAAGTGGCTTTCAAAACTTCAAACCTCGGAAGAATGACGATGTCTCGGAATGAAATTAAGAGGATGCGCCTGACCTCCAACTCCTCTCCGGCAGCAACCACAAAGTCCATACCGCTACCAGAAGCTGGGGATGAGGACAGCTTACTTCCCGACTCTGCGCTGGGAAGAGCGCCCCAGAACTCGGCGGCCATCTTAGGACTGGTGAGGATGCTGCCTCGGCCCTTGAATTCTTGGTCGAGAGGGAGAAAGACGGCTTGCATGTATGGCAGAATCATGCCAAACACCTGAATCCACATACCAACAAGACTCGACACAAGTCTCTCATCAGAAACCTGGCGCAGCGTGTGATTGAGGCTGTGGAAGCCAGTTTTTAACAAATCCTCCAAATCTCCGATGACGATGCTAGGATCTCTTCGTTGAACACATCGCTGAACATGGAAAGTTACCAGCTTGTTCAGGTTTTCTACCGGAACCGGGACATCTTCTCCCTCAAAGACGATAAGAATTTTTGCCCTCAAGGCGTCCCAGGCATCATCCGCAGACATGTTCTTCAACCCAAGGTCGGCTCCGGCTTCTTTGACCTCGGCATAAGTACTAAAATTGGTAATGGACTGATTAGTATAGCTGGTCCCTAGTGACGGCCACTCGGACGTGTCGCTTTCACCTCGACTGTACACCGTCTCAAGGTTGGCAAATGCCGCCTTCTCCTCTTTTTTCTTCTCGCGCAATGCACGGCCGCCATGGCGTAGATCAAGCCCTGACACAGACTTGGCGAAGGTCGAGGATGGAGCAGGGGAAGACGGGGCAAAAGAATACAGTGACTGGGGATTGTTGATGTCGACTGGTCTGGAGTTGGAGTTTGCTGAGGAAAGAGGAAGGGCATAACTGTCATCCTTGTCTTTCAACTTCAACTTCTGCCGCAAGCCGTGGTGTTTATGCGACTTGTCCTTTTGTTCGGGGATGGGAACAATCGTACTTGACGATGGGTTGGCGTGTTGATATATTGAAGAATTTGTAGAGGATAATGATTCGGTGAGACTCACTGTCGAGGCATTCATGACCTTGGATAATCCACTTGGCGCCAGCTTGCTTGGTGATGGTAAGGCCTTTTCTTTTGGTTCTTTGTCTTTATCTCTCGATAGCACCATATGCTTCGGCTTGAACCGTTTCAGGCCTTTTCTAGATTTTTCCTCTTCGACCAACGAGACCTGACTGGAGGAGGCGGCGTTCCTAGGGAAGGCTACGCTCGCCGCTGTTGCCGCCGCATTGTTCCCGATGAGACCATTCCGGTACTGCTGATCGTGAGGGGATGTTTGCGGTTGTCCTTCGTGTGAGCCATTTGAACCCTTACTGCTTCGACGGCTTTCTTGGTGACTTTGCTCTTGTGGAAAGGGGACAGTTTGAGACCTTTTGCGGTTGTGATTGACAGCATTGAGATGCTGCATCGCGGCTTGTGCGGCGATCTGGGAAGGCGTGAGGGTCGACATCGCCGAGTGTTCATGTAGGACAGACTGACTTGCCAGAGACGCAGAGGGCATCGAAGGCTCAAAATATCCTTGGGAATGCTGTCGTGGACGATGTCTATGAATGTCTGAGGGCGGATTTGGCCTTGCGCCGTCTCGCGGAAGGTATTGTGCCGATGGCCTGGTGTGCGACAGCGAGACATTGCTGGTGTTATTGTGTGACACAAAGGAGGGTAACTGGTGGTTGTATGGAGATCTCTTTACGACAGACAGGCTCGACGACCCCGAAGATTCACTCCCACTTGAACGCGGTCGGTCGCTTTGTTTTGACTGTGGACGAGACGAGGGATTCGGAGACACAGAAGCAGGAGGTACAGGAGATCGCAACCCCGTGCGACGTGGTGGAGGTTCCATTGTAGGCGAAGAAGGCAATGAGTATGGCCTGGAGTGCAACAATCAGCACCGGATTATCATAATCTTGGAGTTGGCCTGCTAAGAAGCACGCCGGAAAGTTCTCACCCTGTTCGCTGCGCATGTCACTCGAGGATGCATCCAGGTACAGCCTAATCCTCAGCGTAGACTAGCCATAGGTGGACGCGAAGCTGGATTCATGGCGAGTTCCGCCACAGGGGTATAGACTAGTACTGCTGCTGCATTTGAGCAAAGACGTGTCGCGAAGGGCCTTTGACTGTTGTTGTTGATGTCTAGATTGGAGAGCATGGTGGTGTTGGTCTGTATGCCGTTCTCAGAAACTCCGGTTAGTCGCTGCAGGGATGTAACCACTCGGACAGTGGGCGGGACATGCCTCTTAGTTTCCCCGCGCTCTCAGTTACATTTTCCTCAACGCCAGCTGATACCTAGTAACGCGCTTTCTTGACGGATAATGCCTATTTCAAAACTGGAAGCCTCCAATGGTACTTCCACGCCGATGGCTAGTCATACAGAACACGCTCCCACGGTCCTGAAAGCCTCCTACCAGTCTCCGACCGGCTTGGCCGACTTTCACCATGTGATTGCCGCTCCAGTCTCACACGCACTAAACTCAGAGGCGAAGACGCAATACCTAGGGGAACTACGGGCCTCGAGCAGGAAACTACAAGACGAGATCAACAAGTTCTTGACAGAAAAGATGGATGAAGATAAAAAGGGGCAGAATCAGGAGAGCACCAGTGGAGCCTCGCTGCAGAAAACACAAGAAGAGCTTGAGGAGGAAAACTATGGCGAAGAAGTCGCGGGAGACGACACATGAGTATACATGCACCGGAATTACACCTCGGGGTATCTCAAAACGACATGCCTCTACGCCGTGATGCGCAGATTAGCGGTACTGGCCTTTGCCTGCAAGCTCCGTGTGCTTGCGCACTGCGCAACCAAGATGAACAACAGAATTGCTGTAAATACGTTAGGTCTCGAAACACAGGATGGTGATATCAGGAATCACTCACTCGGGAAATGCGCTGATGACGCTGCCACCAAGTCGCTTGTGGCAGACTCCGCAGACACGATCTTCGTCGATGCGGACTTTCCTCCCTCTACCTCCCGTATGACCACCTTCTCCGAGCAGAAGCGCAGCCTGCACACGGACCGCCTCAGCCTTCCTAAGACCAGCAGAAATCATCGAGTCGTTCAGTACAGTATTGGCGTTGCGCATCCTCCCACGGAAGTAAAACTCCAGCTCTTTCACGAACAAATCCTCGGGAATCATTTCAAGTGTCGAGCTCGCTGGTAATCTGGGACCATGACGGGCCATTAGTTCAATCGCCGGACCCCACATGGCCTTCTCGCCTTTTGGGGGGTTCAAGTAGAGGTTCAAGAGGATATGATAGACCGACGGTTGTTCGTCAACGGGGTCTGTGGTCGATCTCCTGCGAGACGGAGGCTTGCTCGCGTCGTTGATAGTCTCCTCGAGATGAACTTGATTGCAATACTCTTCTGCCCTTGCCGGATCATGGAGTTTGAAGACATAAATTTCCAGGGCCTGCCTATGATTGCCCATCTTGTAGAAGACAATGGCCCGTGGTTCGTAAAACAGTGCTTGGTCTCTAGGTATCAAACCTAAGGTCTTTGCGGGAGAGTACTGGTCCGAGGTCTTGAGTAAAGTCAACAACCTGTCAAGGATTTCTTGCTGGTTGGTCGACTGCGCTGTTGCCAATACCTCCAGATACAGAGCGACCAGACGTTGATGAAGATCAGGTGTCAGATCGTTCAGTTCATCCACTACGTGCTCGAGATATGCTCGTGCTAATCCTTTGTCAATAGACTCAAGGAAAGCAAGGACTCTGTGGCGTGGTAACGATTCTGCATTCTCAGTGTCGGCAACAAATATCTCCATTGCCGCCTGGGGCTCTGTCTCTAGTGGCCACCGTGCAAACTCCAGAATCAAGTCGATGAATGAAGGTCCGAGATTTTGCAAATAGGACACTGTTCTTCCAGGTCCGTGTAATTGGGGGTCGATGTCCTCCGTATGTTCTGCCTTCCCAAATTTCTGAAGTCTTTCCAGCGCCTGCCGATGGAGCCCCTTGCCATACAGAAACTCTATAAGGTCATTGTATCGCTCTGTCTCCTCAAGCTTAGCCATTACAACGTCCGGGTCGCAGAAATTCTTGATACGGAAAAGGGAACCTGCAAGTGATGGCGTGGCATACATATGTGCCCTGAAAAGTGTCGTGTCCACCAACGTAGCGACACCCAAGAGCTTCTGCGCAAAACCATCATCATCCAGGGTGGTGATACCGAGGAGGTGGTTGGTGACCCGTTGAATATCTTCAGCTTGCATACTGCCTTGCACTTCAGAAAGTGTGCGGATTGTTTGATCCGGATTGAAAAACCTCTGTAGCCTCCGACGGACGTCGGCAAGGAAGGCTTGAAGTTCACGAACTGCGTTCTTGAGTTCTTTTTCAGATAATGCGTCGTTGCTTGCATGGTCCACGGTTCTCGCACTTCTGATACTCTCTTTGTCCGCCTCAGACGTCGTAGTTTTAGATTTCTTCAATGGACTAGCAATGGACTCACTTTTTGTTGACTTCAGGTTGGTGCAATCGTCTTTGGGCGAGTCGAGTGATCCCGTTTTACCATTAGGCTGTGCCAATTCGCCAGCTATGAGCGGAGGATAGAGCCTAATGACCCTTTCCGGTGGTGCAGAGACTTCGCCAAACAAATCCAGAGCGTCCCTGAACTTCTTTTCGTCAAACAAGCGCTGTGCTTTTTGCATTTTGGCCTCCCGTAGGCGTGCAGCTTTGTTCTTGATGAGAGTCTCCTCGATCATCTCTGAGAGACTGATGGCTTCGTCAAGAGCCCCACTATCGATTAATGAATCGATCTGAGAGTCATAGTTCAGACCTTGCATTCTCCACACAGTGCGTTCACTTGCGACCAGAAATCCCTTCCCTTGGTGCGCCAGACTGATGTTGGGATTTGGTACCTGGAGCAGTACAGCACCAGGCAGATCTATAGTCTGAAGCAATGTAAGAGTCTCTGGGTTGCGTACCTCAAGAGATCCTTTGCTTGCTTCTTGCAAAGCTAGGAGGTACGGGTAGGAGTATCCCACAGCTTGTGGAGGGCTTCGCCATGGTATCTGTCGCCTGCCGATGGGCTCACCATCTCGGTCGATGAAGTGTGTATTGATATCTCGGGCCAACAACATCTCATTGTTTCCCAGCCCTGTCGCTAAAGGCGTAGGAAGCATGCCTCCCATTCCGATATAGCTCATTGGGCCTCCCAGCCTACTTGCCTCTTGTCCCGGACCACCTCCAATGCTCCCAGGCCCCACAATTGTTATGATGTCTCGAGAATCTGTATGCAGTAGGATGTAGTGCGTAGTCAACCCTGCAACAATCTTCGTCCCGGAGGCCCACGTCAACGACTTGATGCTGTGAGACAGAGCTATCTCAACAGCATCACCGTCGAGCTCTCCATCATGCCATGACCACAGGAGCAGTCTCCGCTTCACAGCAACAGCCAGTTTACTCACCAATGTGGGCACGCCCGTTGTAGTGTCCTTTACGATATTGCTTGTAGCTGCGAAGAGCGTTGCACCTTTTGTGCTTGTCAATTGTTCCTGCAACTCGAAGGTGCCCAAATCGTGTATTGAGACCAGCCCATTACTCAATGACAGAAGAATGTTTGCCTCTCGGAAGATAGCAAGTTGTTCTATCTTGTACTTCGAGAACTTTTCGTATTCTCGGAGGAGTTCGGAGGATTTCAACGTATAAGGACGGTCGTCGGTGTGTGCTGCAGCAGAGCTGGACTCGCTGGAATTGTCCTCGTCATGGTCGGGTGGAGGGTTTTTGACGCGATAGATACGAAGGGAGCCTGTGTTTAGGCCGACGAGTAATTGATCGCTGTGTGAGAGGATTGACTCTATCCTGGATTTGTCTCTTTGTTTCAGCTCAATAATGGGCTGAGCCGTGAATGCTTTAAGCATTTGGGGCGCTCTTCGTGTAGCTCCTCGATGTGCATGCGAACTGCTATTGGGATCGCTCTAGAGCAAAGGGCATAAGGCATGGTGTTGATGGGCGATGCTTGCGGAAGGACGCATCGAGCGCCGATTGGCTGTGAGGGGAATCGCAGGTGCCGACGTGGTGCACCCAGGACAAGGCCGTAAGTATTTCGAGGCCCTGCCACGAACAGTCACATTGAAGTTCAGGAAGACCCTGTAGGTAGGCTGGAATCAATTCGCCATTGCAGCAAGCACAATCAGCAGCACGAATTCGCCTAGGGACAACCCTTGGACTCGTATCAAGTGTTGAGTACGGCCGAGAGAGGCGTCAAGCTCAACGAATCGGAATATAATATTGTGCAAGATGTCTTCCCGCAACGAAAACTTGTATATGAAAACCCCATTCAAAAGACTCACGTTTGGTTTTCGTGTCGACACATTACTTCCAGACTACATCACAAGTCAGAAAGTTCCGCTAGAAGCTTCTTAGACATTCAGGTAGTAAAGATTTGTCCCGTTGAACCAAGAGTGTCGCTTGGTGTCTTGAATGGCGCATAGTACCCCTCGGCGAAGCATGCGAATATCACGATGCATCTCAATGCGCGTTGTTTCGGATTCCCTCCTCGTCACTTTGCTCAGCTAGACGCAGAGTTTCCTCCATAGTGGCCATATCAGCCTCAAGATCAGCCAACATAGTATCCAGATCACCCAGACTATCCACTGCAGGCTTCGTTTTTTTCAGTAGCTTCTCCAGCGAATCGGCGTCTCTGGCCACGGCTATCGTTTTCTTGCGAAGCTGATCCTCCTGCTCTGATAATGCTTTGGCATTTGAGTGAATATTTTTCGCGCGAGCTTCCAACTCCGCGTCGATACTCGTCCCCGCGGCAACCAGAGAAGCCGTAAATGCCCTCTTGGCCTCGGCTGTGCGTTGGGCTGAAGATGCTGATGCCAGTTGGGATTCTGCTGAGGTTGATGTCGTCGACATTGTTAATCAATGGCGAAGCCCATGGACCGTAGTGCAGGTAAGAAATTTCAGTTGACTGGTATGGATAATGGAGAATATGAGACTGATCTGCTATACAAGACTTCGCTTAAGGAGGGGAAAGCGAGGGGCACTGTTTACTGGGCGAACTATTTGCGCCAATACGAGCCAAAACACAGAAAGCAACAACGACATAATGACGCAGTCCGAAGCGATCTATTTGAGAATTCAAGCATGCTGTACTCATGAAAATCAACAAGTCGGAGTGCACAAGCACCCACGACACATAGTGAGGTGTATATATTTTGCTGGGACTTGATTTTCGAAAGTCTGAACCCAAGAATCTGTAGATGAGATCAATCAAATCCAAGGCAGGCCCAGCTTATGCATCTCGACGGCCAGTTGGAAGAGATAATCTAGGCTCTCACACTGAGTTTTCGCTTTTGCGACATTGTCGCCCCAGACGTAGCTAAGAAAAAGTGTCAGCAGGCAACCATCTAGGGAGGGCGAAATGACCAACATTCCATGCCGCCGAACCAATACGGCATAAGCATCAGGATACTGTTCCATTGCCTTCTCCAAGTGCTCGGTCAAATCCTCCTCGAAAGGAGTGTTTTCAATGATTGGTATCTTCATGGTATCGTGAAAGCCGAGCATGCCCTTCCCTGGACCCTTGGGGATGCCTTTGATTTGTTCAATGTTGCTGATCTCGAAACATGCCGCTGGCCCTGACATCTTCTCGACGAGCAGCGTGACAAGCACAGCCCACTGAGAATGTGTATGAATGCAACAGCCCGCGCCACGCTCAAAGGCGGCAAGAAACAAAGGTGTGCACGCTGAAGGTTTCAGGTCAAGGGGCTTGCGGATATATTGTCGAGCAGATGGTGGATATTTCGGGGTCGGGTAGGACAGAACGAAAATATTTTCAGGCTTCATCAGTTCCTTTTGGACGCCCGAGGGCGCAATGAAGACATGCTCATCTTTTCGAATGCTAGTGCCTCCCCCGGTGCCAGTTACCCATCCTTGGGGAATTAGTACGCGACTGACAACCGAGCACCCACTCCTCTTACCTAGGGTATAAAATTGTTTGCATAGTGTTGGGATCAAGTTGGCGGGATGGTCTGGGTCATCAGATTGCACCAGGTGGTCATTTCTCTCATCAGTCATTTTGAGCTGTTTGCTGCAATTATCGAGTCTTGAGATCAAGAGAGCGGCACCGTAAGTTGAAAGGAAGCAAAGACTTCGTTTGCTACGTAGCTAGGGTACCCGAAGTATCTATTGGCCACACCTTAAGCCTTTATAAGGTAAGCCAACGTCGTCTCCAACTTTGGTAAGTTAACTTCGAAATAAGGAAGGTAGAGCGGAGAAACCGCAATGAGACCATACTTGTACGATGGCATCGGTAGGGAGTGTATGGCTTATTAGAAGATTGAAGTTAGTAATTATTAACCAATACACCTGGAATGTGGCTGGTGGATAGGCGCCTAAGGTACCTGTGCATGTCTGTAGGTAAGGGGGCGGCGGCTAGTGGGCCGCACCCCTAAAGTCTCTGAGCGCGATTCAGAGGTGAAGAGGCAGCCTCGTCAGCCTTACTGTCTGCGGTTAATGTAAGGGTAATTTGTACTGTGTGCGAGGTCCGACTTCATGATTAGCGTCTCCTCCTGTGTGGAGTTACAGTAAAGGACACCTTTCGTTCACCATCGAAACCTCCAGATATATCGGCAGCATTGACATTTCCTTCTCTTTCTGATCTATTCCTCTCTCCGCCAATTCTTCCTTCAGAAGTGCATCCATTGAGAGTCCCGCATTTTCACACGGTGTGCCCGTCATGAAGCTCAACGCAGCCATCGCCCCGGCTCTTTACGCGTCGGCGCTGCTTATCGGCAGCACGTTGGCGCAGGAGGAGGTTGAACCCTCATCCAGTGTCGCCGAGAGGCCTACCTTCACGGTAAGTCGAATGCATCTGGGGCATATCCGAGATAGTGGCTCACAAGACAGCAGCCCACCAGCCTGAAAGCCCCCTTCCTAGAACAGTTTACCGATGACTGGGACTTGAGATGGACACCCTCACACGCAAAGAAAGAAGACTCCAAGAGTGACGAGGACTGGGCGTATGTTGGGGAGTGGTCAGTCGAAGAACCGACCGTCTTGCCTGGTATTGTGGGCGACAAGGGGTTGGTCGTCAAGAACGCAGCTGCGCACCATGCCATCTCGGCCAAATTTCCATCTGTCATTGACAACAAAGGCAAGACGCTGGTCGTCCAGTATGAGGTGAAGCTCCAAAACGGCCTGGAGTGCGGTGGTGCCTACATGAAGCTTTTGAAGGAGAACAAGGAGTTGCACGCAGAGGAATTCTCCAACACGTCACCCTACGTGATCATGTTTGGGCCCGACAAGTGTGGTGCTACCAACAAGGTACGTCAACGCAAACTATGGTCGGTCGCAATTTACTCATGTCGCTACAGGTTCACTTCATTTTCAAGCACAAGAACCCTAAGACGGGCGAATACGAAGAGAAGCACCTCAAGAGCCCTCCCCAGGCCAAGAACGACAAACTAACCCACCTCTATACCTTGATTGTCAATCCCGACAACACGTTCGAAATGTTGATTGACAACAAGTCGGTCAAGACGGGGAGCCTCCTCGAAGACTTCTCTCCTTCAGTGAACCCCGAGAAAGAAATCGACGACCCCAAGGATAAGAAGCCTGACGATTGGGTTGAGCAAGCCCGTATCCCAGATCCTGCTGCTACCAAGCCAGAGGATTGGGACGAGGACCAACCGTATGAGATTGTGGATGAGGAAGCCGAGAAGCCGGAGGACTGGCTTGAGGACGAACCCACCATGGTCGCAGACCCAGAAGCCGAGAAGCCCGAGGACTGGGACGATGAAGAAGATGGCGACTGGATTCCTCCTCAGGTTCCCAACCCTAAGTGTGAAGAAGTATCCGGATGCGGCAAATGGGAGCCACCAATGATCAAGAACCCTCTCTACAAAGGGAAGTGGACTGCGCCGTACATCGAGAACCCAGACTACAGGGGACCGTGGGCGCCTCGCAAGATTCCTAACCCGGATTACTTCGAAGACAAGACCCCAGCCAACTTCGAGCCCATTGGAGCTGTGAGTTTCTATTGCTGACATAGCCTATTCTTTGCTAACATTTCTTAGATTGGCTTTGAGATCTGGACAATGCAATCCGATATCACCTTTGACAACATTTACATTGGTCACTCTGTCGAAGATGCTGCCGCTTTCCGAGCCGAAACATATGATGTCAAGAGACCGATCGAGGACGATGAGGATGCAAAGAGCAAACCAAAACCCTCGGAGGCTCCGAAATCTCCCTCAGACCTCAGCTTTATGGATGATCCGGTTACATTCGTCAAGGAGAAGCTCGACCTCTTCATCACCATCGCCAAGAAGGACCCAGTTGAGGCGGTTAAGTTCATGCCTGAAGTTGCTTCCGCCCTAGGTGGTGCTCTTGTTCTTGTCGTCGCGATTGTCGTCGGTTTGGCTGGGTTGGGTGGCTCTGCTGCTCCTAGTAAAGAGGACATCAAAAAGACTGCTCAGAAGGCCAAGGAAGCTGCTGCCGATGCGAAGGACAAGGTTGCCGATGCTGCCACCAGTGGCGCCGAGACGGTCAAGGCGGAAGTCACCAAGAGAACTACGCGTTCAAGCGGCAATGCCGAGTGAAGCACTACGCGTTCAAGCGGCAATGCCGAGTGAAGCTGAACGCCGGCCTCGTCTCTCTTATCTAGAGCATGCCACGCCCTCTTTATGATTGGACCCAAAAAATGTATGCAAGGCGTTGAAAAGGATAGGATTTGATTCGGCTTGTCAACAGATCTTCCGTCATCCGTAACTGTAACAACGCATAGTTTTCAATAAGGAAAGATCATGTCTCAGGCTCTATGCTCTATGCTCACTTTTCTGACCTGACCCGATCCCGAATGGTAGTGATTTCAAGGCCGTTTGCACTAGTTGCTTCTCTCGATGACTCCTCTTCCACAGAGGCCCACGCCATAACTCTGGTCTTTTGGCGTCCGGTATAGCTCCCGCCTCCCTCCATTCCATGCCTTTGGGCGTTTGCCATGGGGTTTGGAGCGGTTTCATCCTGCGGGTGCTGTTGAAACTCTTGCTCCTCCTGGCCACCCCTCCACAACATTCAGAGAGCATTCAAGCTTAGCTGGTACGGCTACTGCAACCCTGGTGGTTGCAAAGGGTTGCGTTATGGATTTGTCCCTGAGGGAAATGCAGACCTGTACACTACCTGGGCCGTACTTTGACATTTTCCCATCCTCGCGTGAGTTCAACACGCCGACCAGGGCCACGCGATCATCTGATGCCGGAACCCTTAGGGATCACAGTGACGTCGAAGAGGTGCTTACTTTCACTGCGCACGTAGGTTCTGCGTCAGTCTATTCAGATACCAAGGACCATCATCGCCAAAAGATTGGCCATTCTCCCACAGTCGTCGCTCTTCGATAGTTCCATCGGAGCAGATGCATTGTGAGGTACAAAGCCTATCTATGTTTCGACATAGCTAACCATAGCGACCAAGTTTTCCTAGTATGTCTTCTCTCTTCCGGAACAAGAAGGATCCGTACCACGACCAAGTCAATCCTCTTTTCTGTGTGACCATATATGACGGCCATTGAATTCATTGCCCTCGCCTCAAGAACGCCCTGATCATCGCTAAAATGCATACACTTGCTTTCGTGGCCTTGCCGTAGACGTCGTATAACTGCTCGATTGATCGTCGTGACTGAAACATTTTATTGGACAGTATGCTGGTAATTGCTGACAATTTAGCTGACGTGCTGCTGCACGGCCTCCTTGGGTACAACGCCTTGGCTGATAAAGATGTCAATGAGACCTTGCAAGGGTTCCATGTCTTTCTTCGGCAGTAAGTCATAGTACATTGCAACCGTGATGAAGTGCACAAAGCAACTATTCAGCTCCAAATGACGATTGATATGCCAGAACGGATTGTCCCAGTGGTTGTGGTACAGATGAGCGTAGCATCGGAACATCTGCTTGATGATGCTCTTGACGTCTTGGTGGTAGTGCTGAGGGAAGCCCGACGACTTGCCGATCCATTCATCCTGAGTTCCAGCCAGAGTGGTCAAGGATTGGTTCAGATTCGTCGGTCCCGCTGCAATAGGGGTTTGCGCAGAGTTGGGAGTAGAATCAACATCCCCGGATGCGAAGCCGGTGTTGGCAATACTTGGTGGTGGCGTGGTTGGGAAGGTCTTCTCATCATGAATCTTGCCAACTATCCACCTCTGAACTCGAACGATGTACGAAGGTGCGGGAATTTTGGCTGGCCGACCATTCTCGAGCCAGGTGTAGGTGAGTCTTTGTAGAATCAGCCTCTGCGCTTTTGTCCTTGAACAATGTCACCTACCGTCCAGCCGACATTGTGGGGCAGCCGACTTCATTGCACAGCGGCATCCCAGTGTTGGAATCTGTTTCCTGTATGACTTGAATCATGGCGGTGAGGAGCCTATTCATTTCCACCACTGTAGAGAAAAAGTCACTATGTGTCTGATGGGCCGACGGAACAATGCCTACATTGGTGGGCCAGCCATTCTCCTAGTTCGACATTCTTCGGTTGCGCAGCGAGAGTGAGGAAGTTTCCCTTCACGGAACATTTTGCATATTTCTCGTTCATGTACTTTTTCGGTTCATGTTCTTGATAGACTCCCTCTTGACTAAAGTTGGAGGATAGAGAAGGCGAATTCGGCATAGTGGGCAGGGGGGGCGCTTGCTGAAGGCTAGGGGACTGAGAGCCGTTATACTGCGCTTTGAGGTTCTGGTTGCTTTTTGTGTTGCCTCTTGTGAAACCTTGTCGGCTGAGGATAGGGTCAGCTTCGTGAACGGGCTTGAGAAACACTTATAGGTAGCTGATCTCCACTCCAAGTTCGGGTTCTTGGGGGGGATACAGGGGGGAGATCATCGGCGGCTGGGAGAAACAAGCGGTGCAGGGTGACAAGCGAGAGAACAGAACCGAGAAGATACATACACGCTCTGAAAGAACGTCGCCATTGTGCTAGAAATATTCTGGAACGTGTGTGGTCCTGTTCAACCACAAATATCCCACAATTTCTGGTGCTTGGGAGAAAAGGAGTGAGGTGTGTACTGCGCGTGAAAGTGAAGACGCATTGATACAGGAGTTCACCCTTGGCCTTGGGAGGCAGAGCGTACAGAGGCATTTAGGGGAGAAAGTTAGCCGAGAAGCTCGACTGATTGAGGCAATTTGGCCGACGTTGCAAAGGATTGATCGACAATGCCAGCATGTTAATTGAATGCTTGCTCTATGAGCAGGACAACACTTATTCAGTGCTCTCTCGGTCCTTTCTCCTGCCACACCTCATCCTCGTTATATTTGTGCTCATAGCTGGGCAGATGTCAAGTCTGAGCTGACCGCCCTCCCACCCGCGAAGCCTACCTCTACTTCGACACGTCTTGGCTTCACGCTTTTGCAGCAGCATCCGAGACGGCATTCTTCGCTCCTGTCCCTACCGACGAGACTCAAAATGTCCTCGGATTTGGAAAGTGCACACTCGAATAGTCAGCATGACACTCTTGACCACCAGGATGTTTTCAATGGGGCAGACGCGTCCGACGATGGGGATCTGTTTGGAGACGACGACGACGAACCTGAGACGGCCAACGAGTAAGTCTTGTAATTTGCGCAGCCTTTTGGGCACTCACTGATATTGTCTGCAGGGTGAATAGGAAACTGGACGACTCCGAACTCGACTCCGGCGACGATGAAGGGCGAAACGATCGGATTGCAGAAACAGTCGAGGGCGGCGAGGACTCACCCCGGGAGGAAAAGTCTCTGAAGCTGATGAATATTGATATGTCACGAGTTAAGCCGCCCCAGGGAGAAGAGCTGTACCTTTTGAACGTGCCAGAATTCTTGGGTGTCAAACACAAGAACTTCAACCCCGCAACCTACGACCCTCCAGAGAGGCCTCACGATGGAAGGGATCCGGGTGCCGACTCTACCACCAAGTTTTCCCCCTTCTCTACCGCAGCCAGCACCGTCTTCTGGCGGCGAGACCCAAAAAATCCGAACCTTCTTCAATCAAACTCACGCCTTGTACGCTGGTCGGATGGTAGCATGACCCTCCAAATCGCCTCCAGTCCGAAAGACCACTACCGCATCTCCACCACAGCTTTGAGACAGGGCTGGCCTAAGAAGCCTGGCTCGTCTCAAGCAGACTACGACCCGAACAAAGATACCCACAATTATCTCGCAGCTCCTCAAGCCGCCGTGGGCGTGGACATTCAGATCATTGCACCTTTCGATGCGTCCATGAAGGTACAACCAACCGGCGACATTGCCGATGAGTCGGTCCTGAAGCTCCAGCAGTCGCTTGCCGCAGCGACACAGATGCATGATCCTCTTTCCAGCTTCAAAATCATCAACAAAGACCCCGAGAAGCGCAAGAAGGAGGCCGAAGAGTTTGAGAAACAAAAAGCGCGCAACGCTCGCAAGGTCGAGAACGCGCAGGACAGACTCCTCCTCCGCAAAGACCGTGTGCTACACCGTTCCGGCCTCGGCCGAAGTGGTGGGTTGAGCATCCAGGGGCTGGAAGACGACGAAGGCATGCCCATGGCCCGCGGCACAAAGAGCCAAGCACGACGCCGCAAAACGAACCGTCGCGGGGAGATTTATTCGGACGACGAGGACGAAGACTACCCGCGTGGCCGTGGACGACAGGACGAGTACGATCGCGAGGACGACTTTCTTGCCGCGAGCGACGAAGAGCCCGAGGTGTACGATGACGAAGGTGGGGGCGAAGAAGTCGACGCAGAAGACGAGGACGACCCGGACGTTGACGACCTGGAGATTGAAGGGAGAGAAACTCTGATGGAAGGACGGACCCGAGGAGGCAATCGAGATCGAGACCGGCACAGGAGTTCGACGCCAAAGCGCGTCGCGCAAGACGACGACCACGACGATGGGGACGCCCCTGCCGATGAGCCCAGAGGAAGCCCTCAAGCGAGGAAGAAGAGGCGGGTTATCGATGATGACGAGGACGACGAATGAGCACACTCTGCAGCGACGCAAATTGGCAGAGTCTCATACCCACCACCAAAACATAGAATAGCAACACACTTGGTCAGTGACTGAGGACCATCGCGCTCTCGCGCTCTCGTCTCGCACGTCGCGGCGCAGCGCAGCACGGCGTGGGCGGAGGTAGTCATAGCTGCTAACCTGAATGCCATCTATTCCCTGGTCACGACGGACCAGTACAGAACCAGTACACGTCCCGTCGTCAACGTACACGATGTAGAACACAGACTGACTTGCCAGAGCCGCAGAGGGCATCGAGAGGCTTCAAAATATCCTTGGGAATGCTGTCAGTGGACGACGTCTATGAATGTCCCGAGGGCGGAATTTGGCCTTGGCGCCGTCTCGCGGGAGGTGCTGTGTCGATGGCCTGGTGTGCGACAGCGAGACATTGTTGTTTACTGTCTGTCTACCTTTTCCGATACTTGCTTGTCTTTGGATGGATGATGACGGGACGACTGTGTATACTTCGTGCTACCTGCCTACCCGCGTAAAATGTTCATCACTGCTGTCAACGTACCTTACCTTAGGTACATCCATGCGTACATCCGTACGCCTGGGGTTGTTGGCTAGAACGTTCCCCAAAACTACGCATCCCGTGGGTTCTTGCGGTCTGCTTGATAAAAATTCTAGTTTAGAGCACGATCATCATATGGGGGGCATCTGTCGCAAAACCAATAGTTTCTCTCACATTCCCTACAAGCTTCCAATGGTACACATAACATACTTACATACATACATACAACACGGCATGGTTGATTCTATGCAACCTTTCTCGCCCTCACTCGCGAGCTGGGAGCGTGTTCTCGAAACAACTCGAATGGCCATTGGCCTCCTTTGTCCCAAGGTTCCATAGATCTTTGTTCATTTCCCATACCACGCTGTATGCAAAGAGGCATGGGATTACTTGAGTCACCCTGTCAATGCCTCCTTGAGCAGCATGAATCAGACGGCGGTACTGATGACAACCCCGAGTTGCTCGAGAGATCAGACATAGCTGCAAGTAGTGTCTAGCTCAACAGGTTCTTGAGACTCGGACTGGCACTCGCGCCGGGTCCATCTCGTTTGTCGTCTTTAAGTCCGGGTGCAGTTGCCGGAGTAATCGGACGCTGGCGTGGGCTTTCGGGCACTGGTCGAGGACCAAATCTCGGTGTGCCAGACACTTCGATACTGGTGGTTCTTGAATGAGATCTTCCTGGCTGCTCAGCAGTAGGCTGAGAAATTGGTGGCAAGGATTGTATCGATGGTGACTGTCTAGTGACTCCTGCTGGTGAGTGTGATGATTGCGGCGGTGGTGGTGGTGGTGGCGGTGGGACCGGATTGTAGAGCCTAGATGTACTCATCGGGGGTGCTGAATAGCCATTTGCAGGAGATCCCAAGCTTGGTTGTCGTGGTGGCTCAGGTGCAAACGATCGAGACAAGATACTCGACTGTAGTCCGAGGTGTGGTGAAGGAGCTGGCGGACGTTCGAATCTCGGGGAAGGTGGTCTGCCACCTTGTGGCGGGTTTGGCCCGCCCGGAGCTTGGTGAGGATGGGAAGAGGGAGGAGGAGGACCGCCATATGATACAGGTGGTGGAGAATGTTGGACCAAGTGCCCGGCAGTAGGGGGCGGGGGGAGTGGCGGCGGCACAGTTGAATAGGCATGGTGCGCAGGTCTGCCATACCCAGGGCTATCGTATGGTGGCCGGTAACTGGGAGGATATGTTGTGAGGGGTGGCGGTGATGGCCGACGGGCGCTAGGAACATTGCCTGGGGACCATCCTGTAGGAGTTTGCCAGGTCAATTGTTTGTGAAATGGCGCATTGGGCTGACGGTGTGGGTGCGTTGGATGAGAGTGTGGAGGTGGCAATCCTGCTTCCAATTGTGGCCGATTCCCTGGATAACTCGCTGGAGATGGCCCAGCATAGGATGATTGATAGGCAAATGGCTCTGGGACCGGCTCTGGAGCGCGCTTTTCTCGAGGCTTGATTTGCGAGGGGGAAGAAGGCGGTGTCCGCTTCAGAGTGTGACACTTGTGACATTGCCACATGAATCGATCCCGGTTGTCTCCAACGTGAACCACCCCGTTTGTGTCAGTTGGCTCGGCCTTGACAATTCCATTCGTCATGATAACGTCCTGCGCTCCATTTGCACTAGGAGCATCCGAGAGTTGTGCTGCGGGCACTCCGTTGATACTAGGCCCAGATAAATCTCGTGGCTTGAGTGGCCACCATCGAGGACTGACATCCACGACACAGGTGCAGCATATCTTTCGACCTCTGTCTGTCTTCTTCGTTTTGTCATCGATTACGCTGACAGTCCCATTGTCTTTTGGAGAATCCACGATCGGCGACGAGCGCAAGCTCACGTCCTCGACGTGCCCATGAGTGCCATTGGCAAGCCCGTTGACTGTAGATTCGCGTCTTGAGATAGGCTGCACAGCAGGTGCTGTGGAGGGCACGTTTGTGGTGAATTGAGCGGCTCTCCGAACTGTCCCAGTAACGGAAGTGTCAACCTGCTTATAAGTCCGTGCGAAAAGTTGCATCGCAGTCAAATCGCCTTCTGTTGGTTCAAGCATCGGGTGTACAAATGTCGACGGCTGGTGATTTGGGCACCAGATTCCAGCGGTGACAATGCCGACTTCATTTTGAAGCTTCATCACATTGACTGAGTCACGGCGAGTGCTCTTGACAGGGGCCACGTCAAAGCCAAAAATATAGTCTGCTTGGTGAGCACATCCGACGTGGAAGAATGCAGTGCAGTTCGACTGGTGGCATTTGACCGTCGGATAGCCTCCTTGCTTGCAGATCTTACAAATGGTTTCGAATCGGTCTTTCGGGATGAATCCGACGCCCTCGGCATCATCAAGCAATTCCGCATTGCCAAACTTGATCTCCTTTGTCCAGAGCGCACAGGTAATGTGCATCCAATTGTTCCATGCGGTTCTCTTCAGCGCTTCTCGGGGATTGACAGGGCGCCCAGCAGCTTCCTGCTCCGTTCGCCAACGACGGCTAGCCTCTTGAATGATCTCGCGCTCAATCCTCTCCTTCTCACGGTCGCGGTCTGTTTTCTTCTTATGTGAAGGCCTGAGTGGTTCCATCAACTCCTGATGTGTGAATTTTACCGGACAGAGGACACACTCGTACGTAGTCGAGACCTGCAGGTTATGGTCGTTTCTACACATGTCGCAAAACCACGGTTTGGTATTGGTTTTGACGCCGACACCATAACAGGACCCATGCACATGCAATCTGCAGTCACGACATTTGAGCAGTTCTTGACCCGGTACATCAATGACTCGGCATATAGCGCAAGGGTGGATCTTAACCTTAGGTGGGTCGGGTTCGATTGGCGGTGGCTCTTGTGGCTTCTCGGGTACCTTCTTCTTCTCCGGAACAGCATCAGGCGTCGCATTGAGTCCATCCCGTTCGGTCTTACCTTTCTTCTTAGGTGGTTCCTCCGGCTGTATGATGTTCTGAGGGACCTCCATACCGGCTTTGTTGACTTCGTCGACCGCACGTGGAGGTATAGGATCGCCCGACATTTGATGCGCTTCGAGAATGAGACGCAGCAGCTCTTCGTCGACTCTCCGTTTAGCAGCTCGGCTGCCAGAGGCTGCGATTTTCTTCGATATCTCCTCGATGTCCTCATACTGAACTGCATACTTTCGCCAAAGGTACGCGCACCTACCACAAAGTGCCAGCGTAAGCCAGCCACTTTTGTCCTTGCTATTCTTTGCGGAGGAATCCTTGGGAACGAGGGTGCCTGGAGGTGTGCCCGGGGCGCGGCGCCATTGCCGTGAATGGTTTGTCCCACAAAACTTGCAGACAAATCCACGCTTCTTCTGAACAGCCTTCTCTTCATCGAAAGCAGAATCGTCTCGATCATCCGCAACATCATCCAGAAGCTTGACGTTTCCGTCTTTATCAGCCCGCTTCGATTCTTTCTTGGAACGCCGGCCTTCGTAGTTACCCCAAATTTGTTGACCCCTTTCGGTTTTCTTCCACATATAGTAAAACCTGACGATCCGCGATTCTTTCACATTCCCCCCGACGTGGCGATATACGGCATGAAGTTCGCTGCCGTATTTGGCGACACCCTCTTCGAAACGCTTGATCTCTTCACGATTCAGGTCTGGCTGTTTCAAGTCGGATCTCAATGAAAGCCCCTTCATGGCGTCTAGGGCCTTGTCCACGTCGAACTTGTTTTCGTATAGCTTCTCGACAGCCTTGGTCAAGAAGTCAACGGAAGAATCCAACAAGTTGTACTGCGCCGCAATGGGCTTGACCTTTTTCATGTATTCGTCGACAATCTCCTCCGCATTCTCCGGTCTGTCAATGTCATCACCTCCTCGCTCTGACGCCTCGGGCCGTTCTGGCAGCTTGAAAATCAACTGCGCAGTGTTTTCTTTCTTGCCCTTGATTTCCACGGGTTCATCGTGCCCACGAGGAATGTAGCCCATGGGCTCGTCAACCACCCACTTGGGGCGTTTGGGGCGCTGGTCCTTATCCGCGTCATTGCCTCCATCTTTCATTTTCTTGTCTCTCTTCCCATCGGCGTTTTTGTATTTCTTCTTGGCTTCACCGGGTTTCACAAACTCCACGGGTCGGCCATGCCATACACTGACATTTGCTTGATGGCGAGGCCCAAGCCGGGAGCTAGCACGAGGATAGATTCGGTCGTCGTAGTCAAGCGCATCCTCTACTCGCGAATGCACTCCGAGATATCTCCATGGCCACAGGTTTGCCTGTGCGATCTGAGCCGCTGTGGGTGCAGGATGTGCCTCGGGGACAGTACTGCTTTCGCGGGTCTCCTGGATCTTCGATACAGGCTCGTCGTCCTCCTCGTCCATGAAATCGTCGTCGTCACCGTGAGCAGCTTCAGAACCTGCCGATGTATTGCGGGAATCCATTTTCAGCTCTTGCGCTCTGCTACAAGCAGCACAGGCCCAAGCAAAGCCTCTCGCAGGTTTCTTCAGTAGCGGGGGTCTGACGCATTGCATGTGGTAGGTTCTCTTGCAGACGGCACAGTCGACGGAGTCGTGGTTGCTGGCAAACTGTTCACATCTCGTACACTTTTTGCTTTCGCTGGTCAATTCACGACCTCTGCCGATTTCTACCAAAACAAATTTCCAGCGCTGGTCGAGAACGGTCTTGACGTGCTGTGGAACATTGACAACTCGTTGGGTGGGTATCACCTCGTAGTAACGGTGCATGTACCGATCAAAGAGCTTGTCAAACCAGAAGGAATCTTGCTGGCTGCGATATTCATCCATGTTCGATATCTCGGACAGATGGTGTATGTTACACTTTCCACGGATAGAGTTGAGCGGGCATGTATCTGAATGCATCGAGGCAAACACTACTCGGGTGTCCTGCACACGGCGCAGGATGTCTTTCGGTCTGTAGTACCAGTTGACTCTGATGGCGTCGACGGGAGCCTCGGGATCATTCTTCGCATGCAGGAATTCCATGATACGGGCAAGGTAGTAAGGTTCGCCCGGGGGTTCGCACACCATATAGACATGGTCTAGATCGGATTAGTCAAAGGGGAGCACTCTGCATTTCACACAAAACTAACCATTTGCCTGCACGGTTGTTCCATCGTCTGCAACCAGCTGCTGCTTCGAGTTGAGTCTACGTCCGCACTTGGAGAAACTCATCATGTTCGTCTCCACGAAGCCTTTCAGCGGCATGGCAGGGGTATGGCGAGACCTCGAATTGGTCGACAGAGAGTGGTTCGTGGAAACAGCATGATTACTGCCGGGATGTTTCCTTTTCTTGGAGGGTGCAGGTGCTGCAGCAGAGACAGGAGTTGACGTGCCTCCAGTAGGGGCATTGTCCGAGGATCGATCGGTGGTGTAGCTGTTGACCGCAGCAAAGCCTGCAGCGGTGGTGTTGTGTTCGGCAGCCACTGCGGAAGATCTTTTACCGGAGCGACTGAGTTTGGGCGACGTCTCTATGTCGAGATCGAGATCCTTGTCCTCGGCGTAATTGGGTCGCGTCCCCGTACGGTTTCTCGAACGAGTGCCATATGAGGCAGCGTTGGCAGCGATGCCGTTCTCTTGAGGAGGGTTTTGGGAGGAGGAGGACGCGGTGGCGGTCATCGGTTGGGACTGCGGCATCTCGCGAGGGAGCGCAGCTTCGGGTGCGGGCGACACATCCATGCTAGTAACATCGCTGTGGGCAGCTGCGCTTGGCGGCGCATCGGTCTGAGAAATCAGGGCTGCATCTGGCTGCTTTTCGAGGATACCCGTAGGCGTGGCGGCCTCTGAAGGGATTTCAGAATTCGACATGGCCATTCAAGACGAAACAGCGCAGCTTTCGTGAGTTGTCGTGGTCGGGGTTTTATTGCATGGCGTAGGCGGATGTGGGCGCGACGTGTAGCGACCACCACGGGCTCGAGCGGCGAGGTGACTGAGATGCGGAGTGGCAACAAGGTCGGTGTTATTGGAGACAGCGACGCTACATGTAATGTTGATATGTCGTCGAGTCGAGGAGGACTAAAGCCGGGTCGAGGACGGCTCAGTGATATGCCAGAGAAGGATGGCGGGCGTAGGCAAAGAGGAGAATATATCAGGTCAGGCACGCGCCCGCGTGGCTCCAAGTCCGAATGCACTGCTGATGGAGGGATGGAGGGATGGCGCAAGAAGGCGGAAGTTGTTGTGCAGGGAACGAGGATACAAACAGAGAGGAAGATGGCGGTCCAGGTCGATCCGAGCCCACGAGTAGTGTAGGTAGGGAAGCCAAAGAGAAATATGCTGGCTGAAGTGGGCGGAGGAGGAAGGATGAAGAGGGAAGAAAGAGGAAAAAGATGGGGAAAGGTGAGAAATCGGCGGAAGGTCAGAATGTGGCCCTAGTGTGGTGATGGACGGTCGCAAGGTTATTTCGTAATTAGTGAGTGAGGTGGCAGGTTTGGCCTCGACGACCATGCACAGCGATGGCGACGAAGAAGGGGAATCCGGGAGCAGACGACGGATAGGATGCCGAGATATTCGACAGACGAGGCGCCGGGCCTGTTGACGGCTAGTCAAAGGTGCGCACATGGGATACGTAAAGACAATTAGAGTGACTTTGTCTGGAGGCGGCATTGGCAGCCTGACAGGGCATTCGCGGTCAGACATCGAGACAGCGACACTACGGACGGCCAAGTGGGCAGTGGGCAGTGGATACACGAGACACGAGAGGCATAAAGCTACTGTACTGTGCCCACGAAGTCAAGGACGTGGGAGGGCGGTGGAGTACGAGGCAAATATATTGGCAGGATTCGTACAAGGGCGGGAGAGACAAGCGAACTCTTGATCTGGCACGAGGGAACAAAAGACAGGATGATGCAGTAGAAGACTGCAAGGAATAGGTGGGTGAGGACGATGATCATCACACGAATAGTTTATAGTTTTAAGGAGCCCAGATGCCCCAAACCATTCGGCGTGGTAGCAATAAGAATGAATTTGGGGCGGCTGTCGGGCGTCTGGGTAGTACAGTAGGTTCTTCTTTCTGCGAGCTCTACTGACTGGTAGACCTAACGCACTACGACGCAAACACGGAGTAGAGTGGTTCGTTTCAAACGCCTCTTCTCAGGTTGGGACGTTTCCTCGTGCGCCTCCCGCCTCTCCCCGCTCTTGACTCGTCCAGAAATCGACGCTCGAGCAGGATGTGTTTCTCTCTGTTCGTATGGCCGTCGCTGATCGTGGCCTTGGTCGCTGTGGCCACTGCCCGCCTCTTGTCCGCCGGCACAGGATGGATGAGGTCGAAGGAAGTCGGTGGTTCCCTGCCGTGGCAGGCCCCACCGCTGTCTTAGCGTCCGCCTTGGCGTCACATGACCGAGCGCTTCGTCTCTAAAAATGACTGCATCTGTTGCTTGGGTCTCTGCGTGTCCGCCTCGATATCTGCCGCCAGCTCGTCTCTGCAAGGGCGATAATCGTGGCGGCAAGTTTCGCGTCATTCTGACCGCCCATTTGATGCCTATCATCACTCCACTGTCGCCCATAAGCCATGCTATAAACTTCCATCTTCATCCATCCCTTGATCACCGTCAGCCTCAACGCAGGTCACCCTCCCAAACAGACATTAATCTCCCCACTCATCAGCCTTCATCGCTACTTATGTGTCCTCACTCGATTCTCCCTTTCCTGGCTTTCCGCGCTCGTAGTGCCCCTTTGAATGCTGAAAGCGACAGCTCCATTGTCACACAACTCAGGTTCACCCAGGTCAGTCGCAGACAAAGCACTCGCACCATAGAAATTCCCATCTTTATCGGTGTTTACAAACACACGGCTCCCTCCGACGTATTTTTCTTGCGTCGCTGCCCGCGAGCATCTGAGCCGCTGTCTAGAGAAGGTGTTCGGTGAATTCTCCATAACGTGACCCCAAATGCAGCCTGCAGAGATTCAGATCGCGCTTTCCCATTTGCGGTCTAGCCGTGTTTATCTGCATTTGCCATCGCCAACTTCGCTCTTTTGCTGGCATACTTGGACAACCCTCAACCCCTGCCACTATCAAACTCCGGTCTATACGTTGGTCCTTTGGGAAACATTGGTGCTGCTGGTGAGTGGGATGCTCATGGCTGCTACATGGGTTCTTCTTGGCAACGCTCGACCGTGACACACGGTAATCGCACGACCTTGGATCTCGTCCGCGAACAGACTTATGCCTTTCGGGCGCTCGCTGGTATCAAACGACGCAGTGATGGTGTCGAGGTAGAGTCGCACATCCAAGAGCGTCTACAGGGTCAGGTGTCAAACCAGTTGCGAACGCGAACGCCCTCGTTACAACCGAGGTCCAATGAACCACGTCAGCCACTCCCTCGCTTACAGGCAAGTCGCATAGTACCGGTGGTGGATGGCGAGGACCGACAGTCTGTCACCACATCACGGCCCGTACCATCTCTTCCAAGGTTCTCTTCTACTCCCGGCCCTTCCCAAAACCCCCTCCTATCTCTTCGCCATCCTAGATACGCTTTGCCGTCCAAACTGGTTGACAACCTGGAATCTCTGGGCGTACGATCAATTTACCCCTGGCAATCTTCATGTCTGCTCGGGCGAGGGCTGCTTGAGGGTGAGCAGAATCTGGTGTACACTGCCCCCACGGGTGGCGGCAAGTCACTGGTGGCAGACGTTCTTTTGCTTAGGAGAATCATCGAGAATCCTGGCAAAAAGGCCATCGTTGTCTTGCCTTATGTGGCCCTCGTACAAGAAAAGTTGAAGTGGCTGAAAGCTCTCGTCGATGGCGTCTGCAGGGATGTCGACATGTCTGAGAGTCAACCGAGCACGACATGGCGAAGCTCAAATACCTCCATTCGCGTAGCTGGATTCTTTGGTGGGAGCAAGTCCTCAGTCGAATGGCCTGAATGTGACGTGGCCGTATGCACCATTGAAAAAGCAAATTCTCTGGTCAATGCCGCCATCGAGGAAGGGAAACATGTGGATCTCTCAGCTATCGTGCTTGATGAGCTACACATGCTAAACGAGGAGCACCGTGGATACATCCTGGAACTTCTTGCTTCCAAGTTAGTGTCACTTGAGAGCGGTGTGCAGATTATAGGAATGAGCGCTACACTTTCCAATCCGCAACTTATCGCCGAGTGGTTGAAAGCCAAATTTTACGTAGCCAAATACCGCCCAATTCCAATCGAAGAACACCTGGTCTATGAGAATGAAATCTATCCGACGGCAAACGCCAAAGACTTCTTCAGGACAGTCAGTCAGCTAACCACGGAAGAAATGTATTCAACACCACATCCAAAGGCTTGTCGTACTATACTCAAATCGGAGTACAAGGACCTGTCAAATCCCCTGACCAATGCTGTGGTGGCTCTGGCAGTTGAAACAGCTCTAGATGGCCACGCTGCCCTGATATTCTGCAACAGTCGACTGGGAGCTGAAAAAACGGCTTGTCTGGTCAGCGATGCAATGCCTGTCGACTGTGTTGATGTGACGACACTAAACAAGCGACAGGACTTGATAGCGTCGTTGCAAGCGCTCCCGGGAGGGTTCGAGGCGTCTTTAATCAGGACCATCTCACGTGGCGTTGGTTTCCACCACGCCGGACTCACGACGGAGGAACGAGAACTCGTGGCCGAGGCTTATGACAAAGGTGTTTGAAGATAATGGTTGCAACCTGTAGTCTCTCTGCGGGTATCAATCTCCCAGCCCGGCGCGTCATCTTGAAAGGCGCTCGAATGGGTCGAGACTTGGTGGGACCTGCAATGCTACGGCAAATGCGTGGTCGAGCGGGACGCAAGGGTAAAGACGAGTATGGTGAGACTTACTTGTGCTGCCAAAAAGGAGAACTTGAAGATGTTGCGGAGCTGCTCGAAGCTGAGATGCCCGCTGTCACCAGCTGCTTGACGCCCGAGAAACGAGGCATCAAAAGAGCACTGCTTGAAGTTGTGGCCATTCGATTGGCGTCAAGCAGAACGTCTCTGGATCACTACGTTCATTCATCACTACTTTGGCACACGACGGAGAAGGGCGGGGTTGAAAACATGGTGAAAGCCTCCGTTGACGAACTGCTTGAAAGCCGGCTCATCCAGGCTGTCGACCTCCAGAATTGCCTTGAACCGACAATGCTGGGCGCAGCTGTCGTCGCCGCTGGCCTGAGTCCTGAAGACGGTATCTTCTTGCACTCTGAGTTGCGTCGCGCCCTCGAATCATTCGTCATGGATGGCGATATGCACATTTTCTACCTCTTCACACCCGTCCAAACTTCCGGCCCGGGAGAGATTGCTTGGTTGACCTTTCGGGACGAGCTTAAACAGCTTGACGAAAGTGGGATGAGAGCGATACGGCTGATCGGAGTCAGTCCTGTATTTGTCAATCGCCTCGTCAACAGCGGCGCTCAGTTGAAGGAGACCACTGCGGAAGAAATCCGGTTGGCTCTGGTGTATCGCCGGGTATACTCGGCCTTCCAGTTACGTGATCTCTGCAACGAGATGCCAGTGCATGAGATCAGCTTGAAATACAACGTGTCTCGCGGACAGGTTCAGACCCTTGCTCAGACCTGTCACGGCTTTGCCGCCGGCATGGTCAAATTCTGCCAAAGAATGGGCTGGGGTATGCTTGGAGCGGTGCTGGAACACATGCTTGACCGCCTTCGTGCAGGAGCCCGAGCAGACTTGCTTGAAATGGCGGAGGTCGCCTTTGTCAAAAGTCGCATGGCACGGATTTTCTGGGACAATGGCCTGAAGAGTGTCAGAGCTCTGAGCGAGGCTGACCCCCCGACTCTTGTCCCAATCATGATGCAAGCCCACGCGTGGAAAACTAGGTTGCAGGGCGAAGCGGCGGAGAGATTCAAGGACAAATTGCTGGCCAAGGCGAAGATCATTGTGGGCAGCGCGAGTAGAATACACGAGAAGCAGATGATGCTTGAATGGGAGGAGGAATGATTCGAGGCTCTTTTTTTTCAATGTGGAATACAGGCCTTTATCCTCACTGTACCTGGGATCAGTCTTGAAAGGGGTTCGACAGCTACACAGGAGACTTATTAGGGCTCGAGAAGGCGCCATTGGAATCCTGTTGAGAGAGCAACGAGTGAATGATATTGGAATGATGGTAGCAAATTTCCCGGTGGCTGTAGGAAGCATCATGTTTCTCTTGAAGTCGAGGCAGCCCAAACCGGCGCAGCTGACCAAGAATCCAACCAACGGCCAAACCATTATCGACAAGGGCTGACAAAGAGATGGTTCCGAGGCCCAGGTGAAAACAAACTTTATCAAGGGTTGCAAATCGACATTACTCAGGCCCGCGACTTGATTCCGCACACTGCAAGCGGGATTGTGGCGGCGATTGGGCAATTTGACAATTCTCTGTCAGGATTTCATAAGCCGCGCATCTGCCGCTCTCCACCCACCACCTCGATGTTGCAGGGATCGCAACGTCCACGAGCATTTGCGGCCAATTTGCGCGAAAAGCTCGTGGTCGCATCGACAGCAACTGCAGCATAGCTGCGACCTGGATTTGATAATCATCATCTAATAATACTGCCATAAGCTGGGTGTGTATGTAGGCACCCAAGGTACCCAAGGTGCCCTCGAGCGGCCCGGATGGGGCTGCGTCATGCACGGATTCCACAACCGAGCGGGGAACACCAAAGCATTCCAGGTACAGGTGCGATAGCTCGACGACAAGCTTTGCGTCGTTGTTGTTGTTGTCGCCGCAGATACGGAGGCCGACGGGTCTGGAAGACATGCTACGGTACAGGAGAACAGACGCCACAAGTAGCAGGTTTCGTCACGTCTGGTTCAGAACTACAGATCGAACGATACTGGGACTCGTGCTAATGCAATCAATAGTAGTAATACATGTGGTACATGCGTTTGCCATTTTCGATCACTTTCACTCTTTGCAGTAAATACTTAAACCCCCGACACATCCTCATCTGCTCCTCAACACTTCCACTTCTCTCCTCCCAGTCTCGTACTCTCATCCACGTTCTGTCAACCTCATTGTAAACCCTTCGTTGATCACCGTCACCACCATCACAGTACACTCGCCATGGCTCCCAAGGTCGCCATCATCTACGTACGCGCACCCCCGCCCCGACGACCACAACCCCCGGTCTTGTCTCCTTGAAGCGTCTCGACTAACTTGGGTGATGCCAGTATTCCATGTACGGCCACATCGCCCAGCTGGCCCAGGCAGAGAAGAAGGGCATTGAAGCTGCAGGCGGCAGCGCCGACCTCTACCAGTACGTACCACCTTGTGTCCCGCCAACCCGCGAGCAGACCTCTCCCTGATACCTACTCACATGGGCCACCTCGACACCACCTTCCCTTGGCCTGCGTTGGCAGAGTCACACACAGGAGACAGCGTGACTGACGTTTTTCTTTTTCTTGTGCAACAGGATCGAAGAGACCCTCCCCGCGGAGGTCCTGACCAAGATGCACGCACCGGCTCAAGACACGTCGATCCCCTTCATCACCCCGGACATCCTCAAGACCTACGACGCCTTCCTGTTCGGCATCCCCACCCGCTACGGCAACTACTCGGCGCAGTGGAAGACCTTCATCGACAAGCTCGGCCAGCTGTGGTTCACCGGCGCCCTGCACGGCAAGTACTTTGGGCTGTTCGTCAGCACCGCGACCCCCGGCGGCGGCCAGGAGACCACCTGCATCAACGCCCTGTCCTCCTGGGTGCACCAGGGCATGATCTACGTCCCCCTCGGGTACGCCACCGCCTTCCCGCTCCTCGCCAACCTGGAAGAGGTCCGCGGCGGCTCCCCCTGGGGCGCAGGCACCTTCGCCGCCGGCGACGGCAGCCGCCAGCCGACCGCGAAGGAGCTCGAGCTCGCCACCGCCCAGGGCAAGGGCTTCTGGGAGCACGTCAGCAAGGTCAGCTTCGGCGCGTGACTAGATGGTAGCGCCAACGGGAAGAAGGAGGAAGAGGCCGCCACCGCCGCCCCGGCACCGGCCCCGGCCCCGGCAGCCAAGAAGGAGACCAGCACCCGGCAACCGACGACGACCACCGACACCGACGACAAGCCAGAGAGTGGACCGTGTGGGTTGCCAAAGAACTGTGTCATCTTGTAAGAACAAACCGCAGGATGGAACCACGGTGGCACACAAATGCGAGGAACGGCGGAGAGAGACAACCCCCCTGTGCATGAACATAGGCTTATCATGAGCATATATAATCAATCACCCCCCCCCCCCCCCCCCCCCCCCCCCCCCCAAAAAAAAGAGACAGACACAAAACATCTCAGACGTGGTCACAATCAAAACGACTACATTGTGTTTTTGAGGCTATGAAATCACGTAGACCAGGAATTTAATTCATTTCAACAGAAAAACGAATGTTCCAACGACCTACAAACTATAAGTTCATGGTCTTGAGAGACGTATCTCGAATGATTTCTTCGTACTTCCAATATTGCAATCGTAGCTGGCATTAAAAAGTAATATCATGATAGTCGTGAACATGGCGAGACAGGAGATCCATTCGAGCAGTGCGGACCGTAGTCGTTAGTGGTTCCCTTGGATGACTTTAATATAGTCTACGAGCAGTTTGGCACGTCTGCTCTCTCCATTCTAGTCACCTAATCTCGGTGGAGGTCCGTCGAGACTCCGCATGATCATCCTCGCGTGCTTGACAATCCTCAGGCACAGCATCCCATCGTCTCCACTGGCTAAGGATTGCTCCTCGCATTCCTTCAGTTCCTCCAAGGTCATACCGATGGCGTTGCCTCCTGACACGTCGTCCGACAGCTTCTGCGCGAATTCGCCCGTCCAAGGCTCGACTGCGTGCCACTGCTTCTGTCGCCGTTCAAGAGCGCTACACATGTCCGAGAGCGTGTACGGCGACGCGGGGACGACGGGCCTGTTGGAACCAGGAGGGATCGGAGCGGCTGCGTCGCCAAAGACGCAAGCGCGGATCAATCGATAGCCGAACGTACGCCATTCCAAGTCTTCCCGGGATGTCATGGTAACGTCGGTGTCCCCGTCGTTGTCACCGTCGCTGAAGCCTTTCCGCAGTTCGGCTACGCTGCTCTTCTTTACACGTAGCCAGTGATCTGCGAGGACGGTGATGAGCATGCTGCTGAGCATAACATTCTGCGAGCCGCTTTGGAACTTTTGTGGGCAGACGGCACAGTATATCACGCTGCGGCCGGTGCGGTGAGAGTTGAGGAGAGTGTCGACCGTGCCAGACGAGACCGGGAAAGCGGAGAGTGTGGACAAGGTCGATAGAGTCAAATATAAATTCGGCAAGCAGGGGCAGTCCGGCACCGCGGGCAACTGTGATAAATGGGCCTGGTTGGGAGCTAGAGAATGGTCATGGGCAGCCAGGTACGCACCCATCGGCGCGGCTGACGTGTTGAAGGATGAAAGGGCCTTGTCCTGTTCATGACTGTCTTGCACCAACATGGGAAGCATGGTCATGTCGGAGAAGTCGGGCCAGAGGGACACGTCGGTAGGATACGAGCCGTTCGGGAGGATAGCCTCATCAGGGGGAGTACGGGGCGATGTGTTATTGGAGCCTTGAGACGTTGAATTCGTCAAATTGCTAGCCGCCGCCGAGCGGCGAATCGACTGGGATATAGGCGCGGTGCACACATTCTCAAATTCGGTCCTCGCAATGGCCTTCTGGCATCGACGGTCTTTCCGTGGTTCCACGCCAGGTTGGCCACCCAATAGAGGCTGTTGTTCTTGTGTTTCTGCAGGCGGCGCGTCGTCTTCGAGACCGCCCTCAACCTTCTGCCTTTTCCGGGGTCGGCCCATCTTCGATTGTAAGGAATAGTGGCAGGTTAGGGTCTGTTTGAGGCACCTTGAACAACCCGAAGGCTCGCCCGAACACTTCAGCTTGCGTTTTCCTGGTAGCCATTAGATGGGGGAGACACGCGGTTCCTCGGTGGTCGCACTCACTGCATTCGTCACAAGCCGCATGCCTCTTCGTTGTTGGATCCGCGTCGAAGGCCGCGCTGTAGGTAGGCATCTCTGTTTCTGCGAGGTCGGGAACGTTGTCTGTGACTGCGAACGTCTTTGCGACGGGATACGACCCGTACAACTCGATCAAGTCTCTTCCTCGTTCGGCCGCCATAATTTCGATCGAATGCGAGGACTCGCTAGCTACAGTGTGTTAGTTCTTTGCTTTGCGCTGCGCATACCCAACGGAGAGTTCTATAGTTCGGTGGGCGCCTGAGGTGCGGGACAACTACTCGTACTGTACTCTGTACGGAGTACCTGGTACAATTGTTGCTGACATACGGATACGATATTGGAGTTTTAGTGGGGCATCGGCCATCGGCACCAGAAATTCCGAACAAACCAAAAAATTTCCAAACTGCGTTTTAGAGAGTCCTCTCTCTGCCCAAACCACTTGTGATCCAGGGCAAGATTCGGGCACGATGGCTGACTCGAGAAAGCGAAAAGCCGTCACTAAGGATGTGGAGGAAGACGCTGCCATTGTCTCGGGCGACGAGTTCGACTTTGCCCAGCTGGACGGGACACTCTCAGAAGATGATTCTGACAGCGTCGGTGAAGAAGACGACTTGAGTAGTGAGGGAGATGACGATAGCGACGCGGTGTCGATAAGCACCGATGAGATACCTTCTGGAGACACTAGAGAGGCCTCGCAACTGATCAACAGGGGCAAGCATTCGGAAGTCGACATCAGAGTTAACGGCGCAGACATCGCAACTCCACGAGAAGACCAAGAAGAAAATCCCAACTACAGAGTTGTCAAGGATGCCAATGGGAACGACCGGTTCATTTACGACGAGATCGACCCTGGTGAAGACTCGGACTATTCAGTACCCGATGACGAGGCAAACACTATCGGCAACATTCCCCTGTCGTTCTATGATTCCTACCCGCATATCGGCTACAATATCAACGGGAAGAAGATCATGAGGCCAGCAAGGGGAGAAGCTTTGGATGCATTGCTCGACAGTATAGAAATACCAAAAGGATGGACAGGCCTGACAGATCCGTCGACAGGCAAACCATTGGAGCTTACTCAGGAAGAGCTACAACTGTTGAAAAAGGTGCAGATGAATGAGATCCCGGAAGATGGGTATGATCCGTATGAACCCACCATTGAGTGGTTCACGAGCAAGACGGAGGCAATGCCATTGAGTGCTGCACCAGAGCCCAAAAGACGGTTTGTGCCTTCAAAACACGAGGCTAAACGTGTCATGAAGATCGTGCGAGCTATCAGAGAAGGGCGCATCCTTCCCTATAAGCCTCCCCAAGAAGAGGAAGAGGAAACGGAGGGCATTCAAAGCTACGATATCTGGGCAGATGAACAGCCCAGACCTGACCATGCCATGCATATGCCAGCACCTAAACTTCCACCACCTGGCTTTGACGAAAGCTACCATCCACCACCGGAGTACTTGCCAGACAAGAAAGAAAAGGAAGCATGGGTGAAGGCTGACGAGGAGGACCGAGAGAAAGACTACCTGCCAACGGACTACACCTCTTTGCGAAAAGTCCCGGGGTATGATAGGTTTGTCAAAGAGAAATTTGACCGCTGTCTGGATCTTTACCTTGCGCCTCGTGTTCGACGCACGAAACTCAACATCGACCCCGAGTCTCTGTTACCCAAACTACCCAACCCTGACGAGCTAAGGCCGTTCCCAACGCACGAAGCTGGCAGATTTCGTGGTCACGAAGGCAGAGTACGCTCTGTTGCCATCGATCCTTCTGGACAATATCTCGCAACTGGAGGTGATGATGGCACAGTCCGGGTTTGGTTGCTCGAGCCGCAAAGACAAATCTGGTCGGTCACTATTTCGACCGATTCTGCTGTGAATGTGGTCCGTTGGCGACCTGGCAAAGACGCCCCCGTCTTGGCAGCATGTGCTGGAGACGACATATACCTCTGCATCCCACATCTTGGATCCGACCGCAGTCCTGAGATTGAGGCAGCTCAAGCCATTCTCGATGCAGGATGGGGCTACGGGACATCTGAAAATGCAGCCCCCAAAGCCTCCGGTATCAAATGGAGCAGGCCAGCTGTTGGTCAGCGCGATAAAGGCGTTGCCGTCATCATTCATCTTGGCCACACCGCAAAGACTCTGTCCTTCCACTCTGCCGGTAATCACTTTGTGACGATCTGTCCTGCCACAACCGTTCCAGCCTCCCAGGCCATTGCAATCCACACCATCAGCAAACATCAGACGCAGCTACCATTCCGCAAGAGATTGCGAGGCGGAGGAACACCTCAAGCGGCACATTTCCACCCTACGAGGCCTATTCTATTCGTTGCCAACCAACGGGTCATACGATCATATGATCTCTCCAAGCAATCTCTGCTCAAGATTATTCAGCCTGGTGCCAGATGGATTAGTAGTTTCGATATCCATCCTACAAGCTCTTCAACCGCAGGATCGGACAATCTCATTGTGGGCTCCTATGACAGGCGCCTTCTGTGGATGGACCTGGATTTGTCTGCGCGACCGTACAAGACTTTACGTTTCCACGAAAAGGCGATCAGAACTGTTCGATTCCATCCTGCAACAAACCGGTATCCTCTGTTTGCTGATGGAAGTGATGACGGGAGCATACAGATCTTCCACGGTCAAGTTACGAGCGACCTGATGAGCAACGCACAGATTGTTCCTTTGAAGGTGTTACGGGGTCACAAGATCGCTGGTGGTTTAGGTGTCATGGATCTAGATTGGCACCCCCAGCATCCCTGGCTGGTCAGTGCTGGTGGGGATGGCACATGTAGGCTTTGGGTTTCATGAGTCGAGATATCTGTATGTGCTCAATGAAGAAAGTGATATCCTACTGAGCACCGACTTTGTACATGTTCGCCGTTGATCGCTTCTTCATTCGTGTAATGGCCTGCGTAAAAAGGATGCCGCCCTGGAGTCATGTGATCGCGCGGATGTGGTGTAAAGGCGCGTCGGGCCCGACGCGTCGAAGGTCTTGGAGTATCTGCGGGCCTGTACAACATCCCCATTCTACCAAAGTCTCGTCTCAAGGCTACATTTCATTGGCGTTGAATAGATGTCTCGGACAGCACGCCCATGACAATGCCTGCGTATGTTACTTCCTCATACTTTCGAACCGAGTCGGCTGCTAACTATTCAGCGTTGGAGACCAACACAAGCCCAATGGCAACGCCACTGCCAATCCATTTGAGGAACCGAAACAGAGAATCAGCGAATTTACGGCCCTAGAAATCGCCACCCTACAGAGCCGACTGGACAAACAGTTAGGTCCGGAATATATCTCACACCGGCCGGGCCCGGGTGGCCAGAAAGTCCACTATCTTTCTGCGGACAAGTTGATCAATCTCGCGAACGAGGTCTTTGGCTTCAATGGCTGGAGTAGCTCAATCCAAAACATACAGATTGATTTCGTTGATGAAAACACACAGACTGGCAAGATATCCCTCGGCCTCTCTGTCGTCGTGCGAGTCACACTCAAGGACGGAACCCATCACGAAGATATCGGTTATGGGCAGGTTGAGAATGCGAAAGGAAAAGCCGCTGCGTTTGAGAAAGCCAAGAAGGAGGGTACAACCGACGCTTTGAAGCGAGCATTACGAAATTTCGGTAACTTGCTTGGAAACTGTGTCTATGATAAGTCATATCTCGCCAAGGTCACAAAGTTGAAGGTCGGGACTGCGAAATGGGATCCGGATGCTCTACATCGACACCCGGATTTCGCTCCCAAAAGAGAGGAAGTTGTGGCGAAGCCGATGTTGCCTCAGACATCCAAAGAAATATCTGCTGACTTTGATGACACTTTTGATTGTGAAGATTTCGAATTGGAAGATTTTGATGCCATCGACATGGCACAACAAGAAGAGGCGGCTCTGTCGACAGAATCGACGGATGGAATCCGAAGGACCGCTAATGGTGCATCGGATCGCATGCTCCCACCGCCCAGAGCCGAGATATCAACACCATCGAAAGCACCAGTGCCAGGTGCTCGGCCTGGAGCCGTGAGATCTGCTGCGCCCTCATCAAGGGGCATAATTCCCCAGCCTCTTCCTGGCCAGCGTCCTCCCCAGGTTCCACCCCAAACTGTCAGGCAGCCTCCCAGTGCCGACTCACGCGGCGCTGCTGAACAGACGCTTCGATCCTCTTCTCCCAGTGTTGCGCCCGACCATATCGCTCGGCAGACTTCATCTGAGATTCCTCGTCCGGCAGGCTTCTACTCTGCGAGAGCAGCTCCCAACATTGACGCCAATAACAACTCCACAGGACCTGATGCAGCTGCGGCACCAAAATTCAACCCCCACGCTGAAAGTCCGTCCATCCGCAAGACCTCTGGGGTCGATCATTCCAAATCTGTTCCACTCAAACGCGACCTAAAACCCGACACAAACAATGCAACGACTATGATCAATCCTCAGTTGGACTCGAGTAGAAGGGTTGGAGCTCCAAGTCCAGGCGGTCAGCATCCAACTATACGAGGACCTACCACTTCGGCATATCGACCGCCTACACGGCGCGGACCTGATACTGTCCCTTTGCACTCGAACCAGGCAGAGCAAGGTGCGACGGACAGCGGACAACAAGCGGCCAAGCGGACGCCTCTTGGAGATTTAAGTAACGTGCAGCATAGCGTCACAGCAGTCACTTTGGACGGTGCTGACGCAAAGCGACAAAGGATACAAGACTCGGGGCAGGCTGGGAGAGGTGGCACGGTGAGCGAGACCGAAGCTGCCAGCTAGCACATGGACGATCAGGACGCATCGAAATGGAGTATGGAGCAGGCTTGATGTTGCGAAATCCTTGTCAAGGAGGAATGGCACTCTTTTCCTGGAAGCCTTTTTGGTGACCCTTTTTATTTTGAGGAAAGCCATGGTGATTGCCATTTGCCCATGATAGAATGACAAGCCCTGAGACAACAGATTTGTGACGCATAGATGAACACTGAGTGCTACTTTTTGCCTGGTCCTCCTCAAATGTCCTCAACACTCATGTATCTCGAATGCACCCAAGCCCACATGATGCGCTTTAGTTGCATTCCTCAAATGGTCATAGTACTCTCCCTGTCCAACTTGTGATATGACATGGCAATTGTATATGATAATGATAATGACATTGGCTTCGGTCAGCATATCATTCGCTTATCAGTTCCTGCATGGAGGATCGCACTACTCCGTGGATGTCGGTGAATATCCATTTCATACAAACGGGGATATGGTACTTCACTATCACCGCCCTTCAACAAGACCCCGGGGACGTTTCCACACTCATTGACACTAACATCCCACTCCTGCTCCGGTTTGCTCATTTTCGTATAATATAGTCGGATCTCGACGGGTTCGCTTAGCAAACAGTGGTATGAGGACGACTGATACTCGGAGTTGGGTGTGAGCTAGGCAGCAACACGGCATAAAATTCGGCTACTCGTGCCAGCAGTGTTATCTGATCTACAGTAGGTACGTACAGATGCGCACATATCTGGTCTGTGTGCGACCATTGCAGAAAAACAGATCCCGAAGAAAGAAAGTCTGGAGGCGATTGATATATTCATGTTTGTCATACGCGAGGTCTGTACATCACCGTGTTTGGCAGACGGTAGGGACAATGCAACGTGACTCTCGGCTTCGGGACCTTGTATTATGCAGTCGTTCCCTTGACTTGACCTGCTCTCAGCCAAACTTACAGACATGCATATGTATCTAAAGGTCCGATCCCAGCCGGCTGGCCCACTTTGTAAGTAAGGTAAGTGTTGTTGATGAGTAGGCGGACAGCGTCGTATCCTGGCGCCTGTTCTTGAGATGATCTACAGTATACCAGCCGAATCTATGCAACCTCTTAAATCTTGACGAATGACGGGATCCGCGACTATCGGACCTGCACGCTCCTGGACCCAACAGGGTTCTCCACGACGACCTTCGATGGAGCCAGGTTGGAATGGAACTCGCCGACACTTGCACGACGTGTGTGAAACCAACATGTATAAATGCACGATCCATGGACTGGATCGCTAACGACCCGAACTTCCTACCACACTGGCTTCTCCGTCTCGATTTGTACTTGGAAGATGAAAGGCCAATTGAGCACCATCGCTCTGTTCTTGTCGTGCGTTTTGGGGGCATCGCTTCCGGTCAAACTTCATATAAAGCGCGAGGTCGACTCGAGCTTGGCCAACATTCACGTCACATACCACGAAGATGTCGACTCAGAGGTGGTCTTCACGTATGGTCCTTGCAATGCCAACACACCAGGAGAAGCTCACCATCTCGTCGGCCGAGCAAGGCATTGCAATCATGACAGACTGCTCTGGAAGATTCCCGAGTTCACACCAGCGGGGCTATGCCTTTCAGCGTGGGACAGCAAGCAGGGTCTGATCGGCAGAAGTACACCGGTGTCAATGGTTTCTAATGCCAAAACGACCCGTCGCCGTCTCAAAAAAAGACAAAGCGACTTCTCAATTGCCATGGACAACTCGAGTGGCATCGACGCCGAAGGACCGTGGTTCGACGGCGTGGCTCTGTTGAAGGACAAGGAGATCAGTGTTGTCGACGTTCGCACTGCCAAATCCAAAGAGATAGCCATTGTAGGTGGCGGTATGGCTGGACTCATGACGTGGCTGGCACTCAACCAGTCAGGAATGACCAACCTGTCCATCATCGAAGCTGGCCAACGCCTCGGCGGCCGCGTCCACACTGCGTACTTTGGCGATCCAAGCGAGCGGCAATACCAGGAGATGGGCCCAATGCGGTTTCCCTTGTCCATCACGTCCTCTGAGACCAACGAGACACTTCAAATCCAAGACCACCGCATTGTCTTTGACCTGGCGGCCGAAGTGAACAGGCTGAATCACAACAACACCAACTTCACCGTGGACTTTATCAAATGGTATCAAAGCAGCCCGAACGGCCTGTATTACGTCCGGGGTTCGCGGTTGCCCAACGGCAAGAGTCCTACGGTCTCGCAAGTCAAAGCGAACGCCAGTCTGGCCGGGCCATCGACGTCTGAGGACGATCCGCGCCTAGACGCCCTCAATACCCGCATCGACGACCTTTTGAGCAACGAAGACTTTCTCACCCAAATGGCGAAGAACGTCTACCGCGCACACAAGACGTTCCTGGACTCCGGACTTGGTGGCATCGGCGGCGACGATTGGTCCGAGTTTGGATACGTGCACAACTATCTCAAGTACCACCTGAACGAGACCTTCGTGGCGTTGGATGGGTCGGGTGCCTTGAGTTTCTGGGACAGCTTGTATGAGAACATGTACTTTTCCGCGACGGACTGGCGGACCATCGACGGTGGTTTGAGCCGTTTGCCCTCTGCTTTCCACCCTTTGGTCGACGGTGTGACGTACATGAACCGCAAGGTCCAGCGTATCGACTACAATGAATCGACGGAGAGGGTAACGTTGCAGTGGAAGAACAAGCCGCTGGACAGGGTCTGGCAGAACGCGTCGTACGATTTGGCTGTTGTCACCGCACCCTTGGCCTTGGTGCGCACATGGCGCCTCCCGGAATTTAGCGATTTGTTGCAGACGGCAATTGATACGTATCCTTACGATCAGGTGTGCAAGGTTGCGCTACAGTTCAAGACACGCTTCTGGGAGCACTTTGCCCTGCCAATCTATGGGAGCTGCAGTACAACAACAGACATCCCAGGGATCGGAAGCATTTGCTACCCCAGCTACGACATCAACAGCACCGGGATGGGAGTCATGCTAGCGAGCTACTCGTCGAGCGACAGTGGGTTGCGGTGGGCAAGCACGCCGGAAGATGTACATGTTCAATACGTTGTTGACGCGGTGAGTTTGACTACCCTTTCTTCCTTTTTTGCCACGTTATCAAGTGTGAGGGATCGCCGTCAGGGGCGACCAGGGGTGGAGTGTATGGCTTGAATCCAGTGAACGGGAACTGATGAGAATGGCTTGTGTTAGATGGCTGAAATCCACGGGGACGTCGTATATGACCAGTATACTGGCAACTATAACCGGCGATGTTGGGTACTGGACCAGTATGAAACGATCAGTTGGGCAAGCCCGACTGCGGGAATGAGGAAGGCCTTTATCCCAGAGTTCTTCAAGACACAGAAAGGCGTGGTCTTGAGTGGTGAGGGAACAAGCTATACAAGCTCGTGGATTGCCAGCGCTCTGGAGAGTGGGGTGCGTGCTGCCACACAGGTATTGCTGGAGCTTGGGCTCGTTGATGAAGCAAAGGATGTGGTCAATAAGGTACGTCTCTCTCTTTCCTTTGCACGTCGTGGCGACAATGGTGGGGAGATTCTAGTACGTACTGACATGGCGTTTTCTAGTGGATGGCAAGATGGATCGATGTGTAATTAGGCTGCTCGAAGAGGGTAACTAACTGGACATCACAGCGCCTTCTATTGTCCACAACTTGCTGGTCATAGGTTGAGGACCGAAGGAGATCGCATAATGAAAGCACCAGAGACCTTCTGAGAATGTCTCTGAGCGACATGTCAATGATGAGGTTGCCACCGGCTTTAGATTCAGCTCGCCGTATGAGCCCCGGCACATGTCGATAACTTGATGGCTCACAGACCGTGGCTCTGTTGCTTTGTCGGAAAAATATTGAGACCCAGAGCCATGCAGCATTGGTCACTGAGGAGCGGAGCGGACGAAGTTGTGGTATATTGGCTGACCACTCGATGGAGTGTCTCGGCCGAGAGAGCTTTCTTCATATATGGCCACGATTGTTCCTGCCTGCTAGGTGGTCTCTACTTTTGGATCTCCTTGCTTCTGATCTGATGTCAATTCTTGAACCCTTCGTCCCTTGGTCCCTTTACCTACCACGTTGAAGAATATTGGTTCTGTCTTGGCCTCTGCTGATCGTCTCGGGTGCCGCTGGTATCCATGGCGTCTGTTCCGAAGACGGTTCTCATCACAGGCTGTAGCGAAGGAGGGATTGGCGCGGCAATAGCAAGTTGCTATCAACAACGCGGATATCATGTCTTTGCCACAGCCAGATCATTGTCAAAGATGGCGGGGCTGTCCAGCCTTCCCAACGTAACGTGTCTGGAACTGGATGTGACATCGCAGTCGAGCATCGACAATGCAGTTGCAACTGTCCGAGAGACAGCAGGAGGACGTTTGGACGGCCTGGTTAACAATGCTGGTGCGGCAATCATGGGACCTGCGATCGACACTGATATGCTGCAAGCTCGGCGATTATTCGATGTGAACTACTGGGGCATGGTTGCCATGACGAAGGCGTTTGCTGAGATGCTCATCGCAGCGCAGGGGGCGGTAGTGAACATAGGCTCCATTTCGGGAGTATTGAATGCGCCTTTTACCAGTATGCCAAAGACTCCTCTTCCTCCCCCTCACCCTCTTCCTCATCCTCATCCTCATACCTAAATCACTTCATGCCCTTCTGTCGTGCGATGACTGAGATGGGAGGTGGGCTAATCACACCGCCCAGGCATGTACGCGGCGTCCAAGTCAGCAACCCTGACCTACAGTGAAACATTGCGTCTGGAGTTTGCCCCGTTCAAAGTCAAAGTGCTGACTGTGGTGGCCGGCGTTGTCAAGAGTCATATCGGCGACAACACGCACGTCAGTATTCCCCAGGAATCGCTTTACCGGGACGCGAAGGAGGCGCTGGATGAGCGGGTGAAGAATGCCGGAGCGTCAGTACAGGTGACGGCGGAGCGCTTTGCTGAACAGCTTGTTCGTGCGGTGGAACTTGGGCAAAGCGGGCAGATATGGATTGGTGGCAGTGCTGGGACGGTCAAGATGATGAGGAACTTACTCCCTGCGAGTATTCTGGTAAGTAGTCGGTTTTCGGCATGGGCGAGATTGAATGTTTGCTAATTAGCTGGTCGCAATAGGATCGACTTGTCTCACAGGGAACAGGACTGGAAAAGGTGAAGAAGGATTAGCCCAGAGCAAAACGGGACAATGCGCTGTAAATATTTGTGCGTCCAGGCGATCCATCTATGAGCACTGTCAGCTTAACCTTGACAACGCTGGCTGAGGCTTGTTGAGGCCTCACGCGCAGCCTCGTACCTAACCCGACGCAATTAGGTGCATTGTACGGGTTTCAAAGAGCCTTGGACACAAGGTGCATTGTCTGTAATCCTGGTACCTCCGAAACATAAGGCACTAGTCGGGTAGTTAGGCCTAGACGCCCATTAAAAGACAGCCGCACGTTAAGCACGGGTTTACTGAGTTAGCACTACGTGGCAACCACAGCCGCCTAAGCGCGGCCACTAAAATAATGTCTTCAATGGCGGTGTCGGACGGAACGATCCAAAGTTAAAGCGTACTCCATACTAAGGTACGTTACCTGGCTTGCATTTCTACTATTGTACCTATATACCTTCCTATCCACTGCCTGCTCACGCATACCAATCTCCTTTGAGTCGTTCTCTTCCAGACCAGACATAATATCAATGCCACTTCCCGAGCGCATCAGTGTCAAGAGGCGCCGATCTCAAGAGCCCGTTGATACTTTATGTAAGCTTGTACCCTCCACATCTGTCCGGAATTGTTCTGACTCTAGTCTAGATCTCGAACACGGCACTGTCCCTGACAGAAAACGGAGGGTCACAGACTTCTACTTCCAACGGCTCAGCCATGATCCCATAGCTCCTATATCCTCCCGCAATGCACCTTCCGTTCCCCTCGATCCTCCCAAAACCTCAGCCGATGGCATTCCAGCAATACGGCCCACGGCGCCTGGAGATGATAAGAAGGACTTTGAGAGACTGAGAAGAAACTTGGAAGCAAATGAGGCTGCTGGAAGAGTGGTGATCAAGCCAGAGACGCCTGCCGACATAACCAGCCAGTCTGCGCCAACGACACCCGTTTCAAAAGCAAAGCTAGAGTCTGCGAGACGTTTCCATCTTGCCCGTCATCTCGCCCCTGGACTGGGTCTGGGTCCAAATTCATCTGGCAGCATCAGGAAGCAGAAGCTCTCAATCCGACCTCCTCTAGCCACCTTTGTTGAGAGGCTTGGTGTGAAGTTTCGTCATGAGGAAAATCCATTATACGGAGGAACGCCGGTTGACAAAATATTAGATGTGGCCCCGGGCGGAGCGTCGGCTGAACCCAAAGAATCAGATGTCAAAGCATTGCAGGCGGCCCAGCGACATGCTACTAGCACATTCCTTCAAAATGTCCCCAACAGTGTTAGGGAGGGCCACTCAATCAAAGACCATCCAAGTACTTGGGACCACGAATCTGACCAATTGGCGGACGAGCTGGCCGCCCTGGCTATGGAATTAGATCCTGAAGCCAAAGAGCGGCAAGAGCGGCAAGAGCGCGAAGACCCTCCTGCTTCAATCCCTGTGTCAAAGGATACTGAAATGAGCTTCCGCGACCGCGAGGAAGATTATATTTATGAGACATATGTTCGTGTGCGTTACGATGACGAGACAGAGCGCTTGCTTGACTTGCCTGATGCCAACATCGGACTGCTCGTGATCGACGAAGAGGACGAGGATTTGTGGCAGAGATACGTCAACAGTGACGATGACACAGACTGGGACGACGAAGATTCTAATGGTAAGCAGACACTGTCACTGTCGCCAAGCACTATTATTGATGCTACATAGCTGAAGACAACCCTGCGAATGACTATCCTGAGGATGAACTCAGCTCGGACGACGAGTTCGGATTCAACCCCTATAAGCATCGTCAACATGCTTCGGAGGACGAAGCTTTTGACGAAGATGACTTTGACAAAATTGACAGCAATAGGTGGTAGAAAGACGCTGCCCAAAGCGCAGCCGGCACGCCAGTTGTCCTTGCATTTGATGCTCCGCCACAACCAAGAGAAGAATGAATCATTGTCTTTTGAATCTCAATCCCAGTCCTTGCAAGTATAAGGCGTGCCAGCTCTCCCAAAGGCATCGATACATTTGCAGAATATGGTCGGGGACTCAGCACGGTTGATCCCCGATATTCCCTATTGTCTTTTCTTGCTTTTGGCCTCTCGGTTTTCTGGGACTCGCTCGCAGGATGGGTATGCCGATGTCCGCCAGATGGTGTGGTAACATCCAGGTGAATCTCCTGTTGGTACAATCGAGAACACCGAACTTCTCGATCTCACCCCCTGTTATTCGACCATGTCGGGCTTGTTCACGAATTTTCTTGACGTTGTACTGATTCAGAGCTCGGTAAAAGCGACACTGAAGGCCGCCCTTGTTCCTATCCTCTGGAAAGAAACAGTTGTAAGCGTTGGTGACTTTGTCCCACGGCATATCGAGATCGACCCGATGGTACCAGACGAAAAACATCTTCTCCTCTGTGTACTTCTCTCGTGGCGGACTTCTGGATATCCTTGCGTTGGGGTTTCCTTCGCTGAGGAATTCCTCGTTGGATGAATCCTCGTCGGTGTATTCTTCCTTGGGAAATACATTCTTTGGGGATTGTTCGTTGAGAAGAAAATCAATACACAGACGAGAATCGCTGTCGTTTGAGCCAACACTCGACGGCGGCGAATAAGGGTATCTCATACTGTGAAAATGGTCCGAAATGAGGGAGCAAGATTAACACCTTTGATGCACTAAACACTCCCCAGGTTGAAGGATGGCAGAAACTGGCCGCGTCCTTGGATGTAAAGGGCATGGCCATAAATACCGTGGCTCAATGACCGGAGAGAGTTGTAACCACGGATTATGAACCACGAATGATGTATCTTATGACCCAGATCAAGCCCCGAGATGATACATATACCGCGCCATCCTACCTTGCCTGCGAGAATCCATCAGACTAAAACCCCTGCTACAGATCTCCTTCACCATCCGAACTTGCGCCTTCGCTTCCGTGAGTGACTGGAGGAGCACGATTGCTCTGGTGCGGAGCCCGAATACGAGATGTCTTTGGTCTATCATGCCGGATAACATGGCAAACGCGCTACTGAACATTGCCAACGGCGACCGGGGGCTAAATGTCAACGGCTGCCGCGCATCGTCCTTCTTTAAGCGGCTGAGGAAGGCCACTTCTCCTCCTTGAACCGATTACCGCGTTCGCAGCGCGATTTCAGTAGCGCCAGAAGCGGAAGCTAAATACGCGTGCGGTTATGGTGGTCAGAATTTCCCTTCAAGATCCAGGGTGGCAATGGGATTCTCAAACGGCAGCTAATATTGCCATTCTCACGTTATTGAAGACTCGAAGACCCCCTGTTTGGTCTTTCGCGTCTATGCCACAGAGGGCCAGCTGCCAGAGCTGCAGCCTGCATCACGAGGCCACCATCACAGATAAATACTGAGGCAGATCGACAAGCCTCAGTCTGTCATGGCGTTGTGCTATGTACAGTACGTGATCTCAAATGATACCAGATTTGCCTGCGTCGAACCAATGATCAAGCGTACCGTGTGGTAAGTCACACGTCAAGCCTTTCCGTTCGGATTTTGTGTTGTTGCTCAGCTGGCAACCTGAAGGGGCATATTGTTTGGATCTGTCTCTGATTCGAGAACCATTCAGTTCGGAGGTTGCATTCCACGGAGCAACCTCTTGAAGTCTCCTCACTCTACCAAGACGCTAGTTTTATGATGACACGAACTTGCTAGCCCTGCCAGTGACAACTTGAAGTCAGACTCCGCCTTGCTCAAAACACCATGGTCGGATGGCCAGAGCGACTCTGACGCCGTTCCCAGGCCGCTCGTTCGGGAGGTTTGAGCAGATCATCATTGGGGAGGAGGAAATTGTCCAAACACTTCTTTTGCTTGATTTGACCTCGTTGCTGACCCCAAATGTTCGCTCAAATTGCCGCATGGAATGGCGACGCTAGCTGCTCGACTGTGCTTGAACGCCAAAGTGCAGATATTGGGCATGGATCACAGCAGCCTTGTCCGAGTCTTCGTTGCTAATCATAAGGTGGGCTCGTGCAAGGATGCCACCCCCATTATTATCCCGGGGTTTGAACAACCCGTGTTAGGTGGGCAGTCTAGTTGAATGAGGCGATAGAGTCACAGCCCAGCACCATAGATGGCTCAAGTCCCCACCACTCATTGGGCATGTGTGGCACGCAACCACCAAAGAACCGACCCGCAAGTCCCTAGCAGCAGTTGCTCGGCAAGGAGGGGGCATCGGAGGGCTGCGATGGCTTCGTCATGAAGCCGCTTTCTCATGCGCGCTCTGCAGGACTGGAAGCGCACCGCACAGGTGATCTATTCTCGCATGACAGCCAATCGCGGATGGGCCGAACATCAAAAAGACCTAGGGCGTCAGCCATCGATCCGGATCTTGTTTGGCTGCATCGAAGAATAACCCTCACATTCAGGGCCGCCCCTCTCGCGGCTGCATGAATTGGCGCTATTTTGGACCCAATCTCCTCCCACTCCCAATCACCCGTATTGAGAAACGAGGTCCCAATTCGAGTCCCTCTACTTCACGAACCCTGGCCCTGGTTCTTCTGATACAAGCGCGACATGACACCCCAAAATACAATTCCCTCAGAGCGCACAGATCATTTTCTCTAGCTCTCTTCCAGTGCGTTCATTTGAAAGCAACTAATGCCTGCACCGCTCCTGTCTTGCGACCTGCCGAAGATGCCCTCCTCTGGTTGAGAGTACGCTGTCTCCTTCAACAATCAGTTGCCATATTACCGGGCCATGAGTTGGACGTAAAGCAGGTATCAACGTCAATGGTGCGGCCCAAGCAGCTCGTTGTTGACGGAGGTGTTGAACACGAGGCTGAAAGGACTAAGGACTTTGGTCTTTACAGCAACCCCACTGACGAGGGCTGACGCCATGCAAAATGCTGAGAATTCAGTGATCAACGGTCAACGATAATGGTGCTACGGCGCTTATTCCCACACTGTCTAACGCTAAGTTCATGATTGTGTGAATCAGAGGCGATCATGCCCCGAATCTCAAAAATCCATTCGTAATCAACCAGGCTCAGTCTCTTGTGACACGTGCATGATGTCGGCGCCTAACTTTCGTCTGCAGCCGGCGGACAGGGATCCACAACCTCCATTGCCCCTTGGTTGGTACACGCAGGGGACGCTCAGGATAGACCCAGCTATTCACGTCTGCCTGCTAGGTTCATTTGTCATGCTATGCTGTACGATTTGTATGAAGAAATGCCCACGACGGTAACTAGGTTGGAGGAGATTGCGACTGACCACGTTTTGGAAGTACAAACCAAAGCTCGACGCGTCTGTTCGCACCATCCCTCTATGTACCCGCGACAACGGCTGATGAAGGCAAACGACCTTGTCTGAAGAAGACGAATTGCTTCTTTGGGCCTATGATTTCAAGACACTCCCTGATTCCTTACTGGGGAGGGGAGCAGCACGACTGACACAGCGAGGGCATTTTTTGCCCACGGTGGTTTTTACATTTCTGGACAGAATTAGGACCCTTTTGATAGCTGGATGGGTCTGTGAGACTGTAACCAGTGAGTGCCACATGTCGACAAGCCTGGAAAACCGACACTGGATCGTTGAAAGAGACTGGATCTTGTGCGGACTTCTCACAGAGTCAATCAAGTATTTGAGTTTCCGGGACACATCGTCCAGTGCCCGGTGATTACCAGGCCCGATGCAAAAGTACACAATCACGTGTGGAGGCAGTCGGCGAAGGAAAGTCAATGCATTGGCGAACGGTCTGTTGTTAATCCTTTGGCAGCTCCTCGGGCGAGAATTACCATTGGCTGTGGAAGGGACCTTGAGTTTTGTTTTCGAGCCGGCTCAGAGTAAGCGAAACTCGTTAGTTGTCTATCGCTCACCAGCTCGCCACCAGCATGTGCAATTTTGAACTCTAGTTCAGTCAGCCGTCCGCCGCCACTTGAGCTATTAAGCGGCCTCCAGTTTCATCACTCGAAGCCGGCTGGCCCCAAGCAGGACGGTTCTTGTAGAACGGATGCACTGCACCGAGGACGAGGGAGCTTGAAGACTGCAGCAAAGATGGATGACATGTACCGTGTTGGGTCTGAGTTAGCTGAAGGTGACCGCGAGATTCTGTCGGATGCGCAAACACAGCGAAAAGCCACACAAACACCCCCTCCCCCCACACCGACCAGATGGCGGTCGGACAAGTCCCACGCGCAAAAGGTCGTCTCGACGATGCTGCCGCTGCATATTCGTTCCCTCTGTGGCCTGCCGAGGCGTGGCAGGCTGTCATATCATCAATCAGCGAAGCACCGAAATCTTCGAAACACCTGGAAAAACACTCCATTGTGTCGCAGCCAGTGGCTCACTCACCTACACACGGACAGTGTCGAAATCAGAAGATCCAAAAAGCGTATGAGAGAGGACACATGTATCCCCAACAAGGCGAGTTCACAGAAAAGGCACAAAGGACAAGATTCTACATCTTTTTGCAGTGTGATAGAGTGAGAAGATATATATTCGCTTCCTACTCCATATGATCAATCTTGCTCACCACTCACTATAGGCTTGAAATATTTTTTTTTATCGAAATGCCCTTCTGTCTTGCAGATCATGCATGCTCCCCATGATTCCTTTTGATGGCCGATAAACCAGTAAGACAAAGGAAAAGAAATTCCATTTCGTGAAATGCAAAGTGCTGTTGAATTTCGGTTGCCTCGAAAGGCGAGAAGCTTTCTGGCTACATGATATGGCCAGAAAACGCCGAGAGAGACATCTCAAGTGTTTGCCATAGTCCTTGAGTTCGTAGAGCCTCGTCCATCGAGAAAGTACCCTCTAGGTGCCGCATCTTAAAAGGGTCTCAGCAGAAAAAGCCCCCGGGAAAGTTCCAGTGGCTAAGCCCGGGTGTAGATGGGCAACGGGTCGAACGCCTTCAGGACAAACATCTGTTCATCTCTATCTTTTGGTTAGTCACAGAATGCATGGCTGACGGGAATGACTTACTCTCCGACCCCGGCCACCGGAATGAACGGTCTGCATGGGTGGTGAGAAAAAGGACTGCTGCTGTGGATAATTGTACATGTTGTTTGGTATTGTCTGCGTGTAGTTTTGCGGTCCATATCCCGTCGACCCGATGACGGGACTTACAGGAAATGAAAGGGGCGAAGTTGAAGCATTCGGAATGGCGTGGAAGGGATCAACCGTTGATGGTGGCGTTGCATAGCCGGTATACCCGTTTGGCATGTATGCACTGTTCGATCGTTGTGCGCCATAATTGTGATATTGTGGCTGATATACTTGTTGATAGGGTACTTGGGAGAACGGTTGTTGCGGTGGGAAGTTATTCATATTGTACGCGGAAAACCCGAAGGAATCCGCCGAACCAGTGCGAATTGGACTCATATTGTTCTCGAAAGAATTGCCGTTCACAAAGCTGCCACTGAATTGGCGTTGAAAGCCTTGCTGCTGCATTCCGTTCAATGATTGATGTGGCTGTCGGCCTCTCTCGTTGAAGTTCTGGGAGCCATGGGATGGCTGTTGCTGTGCGTGAGGCTGACTTGGCCGGGAGGATAAGCCAACTTCATCCATGATTCGTTTGTAACCCTGGTTGGCCTGGGCCTTGATCTTCGTCAGGACCCTTGAGACATTTTGTATGACTTCAGGCCTCATAGTCTCGTCCAAGAAAGGGGTGGTCAAAATTTTGAAGATTAAAGTCACGCCGGAGGTTTGATCGCACAGAATCTGCTCCAAGACCGTGTCCTCAGAGCTGAAGAAAAGAGCTTTCAATACCATATCTCTAGCTTCCGGTTCGTTACGTTGATTTATCACCTTGAGCACCGTCAAGTAAGCAACCTTGTGAGTGCATAGTTGTACCAAGTGTGGGACGAGACGCGGCGCCAGCACAGATCGTCGACGAGGAAAAGTGCAAGTGTCGAGCAGCCAGGTCAGTAACAACGCACCATTGGCATTTTGAGCAAGCTGCACGCTATGCAAAGCAATCGCTGCAGCCATCAAGCGCTGCTGGCTTTTGGTGGCATGATGAGCTTCAAGGCAAGCTCGCATAGCCCTGGCACCGAATCGACCTTGAGCAATCTCCCAAAGCTGGCTGAGCATGGTTTCGAATATGAAATCGTTGTATGGTGGACCAAATCGGAGACAGCATTGGAGGACATAATTTCCGTATTGGTCTAGGAATAATGGCACGGTGTATGGACGTAGAGCGTTGACAATCATTCGAGTCTGGGCATCGGTCTTGCAGACTTCAATGATCTTCTGAGCAGCCCAGGTACCGTTCTTATGCACGCCGATTTCGGCAAGATGAGGAGCAATGCACGCTAACATCTGTTCTTTAGTCTGCTCAGAACAGTACTCGAACAATTTCTGAACCACAGTGTTCCCAAGATAATCTGAAGAAAGTTCGGCGATTTCTGGTAACATGTCAATGGCAGTCTGCTCAATCTCTTGCAATCCACAGGCTCCGTTGTCGATGCGCTTTCGGATGTCTCGTAACCTGGGGGCATCGTACATCCTGCCAGCGCTTGGCTCCGGAATCGGTGGTATCTCTTTCTCCAGCGACTGAAATTGGATGGCATTGTCAATATTTGCTGAGATCGCGGGCAGATCGCTTTGTTGTCCACCAAAGTCAACTACGATCTGTAGGATCTCAGGTTGCAAGTCAAGTAGGCGTTGGAACGAGGTTGGGGTAACTGCTTGCTGAGCGTTCGCAGATTCAGCACTGCCTCCGTTCCCATCTGTGGTATGTGAGGTTGTGAACGGATCCTGCTGACCATTGGCACCAGGTGGGGGCGTTGGGTTTTGAACAGGGGTCAGAGAGACAGAGGTTGGGGCTTTGGCAAAGCCAATCCGCACAGGTCCTGCACCTGGGAAAATTTCCTTCCCATTGAGGAGCTGACGCGCCCTCACAGCATGCTCGACTGTCTCGAAATTAACGAATCCACAGTTTTTATGCGTGAGCACTCTTGTCGACTCTATAGGACCGTATCGGCTGAATATGGCGTCCAAAGAAGACATGGTGGTGGAGTTAGGGATAGATCCTATCCATAAAGACCGTGAGAGCTGGACGTCGGAGTCTTCCATGCCATCGAATGCTGGAGGAGCGCCCTCACTCATGTTCAGGTTCTGGAGAGCTTCAGCAAGGGATGATTCATCAAGGTTGTTACCCTGCATATCAAAGCCGAGGTCCAGGTTTGTTTGGACCAAATTTCGAAGAGATGTGCGTTGGGGAGTTTCCACAAGCCCAGCGGTACGTGCTCGTGGTCGTGCAGCGCTTGCATTGACAGCAAAGGCCTGCACAGCTTGGTTGTGCAGGCGCACCTTTTCTTGAACACGTTCATACTCCGCTTCCAGCGCTGCAGCAGCTGATGGCGTCAACGTGCCACTCTGGAACATCGAGTAACCGGGGTCTTGGTTTTCCAGGCCGAACTTGGGTTCTGTGTTGACAGAAAATGACCTGAACCGACTAGAGTTACGCATATTTGAATTGGTCAGACCTTCCGACAGTCCGGATTCGTGAGCATGGGAAGCTTCATCGTTGCCTTGCCGCAATTCCATCAATCTTGACTGTTGTGGCGTTTCCACCAGCCCCAAGTAGTCAAGAGTACGTACGCCAGAGTCTGACATGCCATCCTTGGAGAAGCCTGGCTGCTGAGGCGAAGTCGGATCATCCGCCGAGCTGATGCTGGTCAAAGTAGCAGCCCGGGATCTGCTTCCCCAGCCGCTGCTAAAGGCATTCTGGCCAAATGCCCCAGATGAGCCAAGGAGGCTTGTTCTCTGTGGCATGCTACCAGCGCGCAGCCTAGATAAGAGAGCGGCATTCCCGGAGTTTAATGAGTTGGTCGACGTTGAGTAAAAGGCGGTCTCCGCCGCCGACGTCGAGCCGGGCCGAAATGGACTTGTAGAGGGCGTTGGTCGAGACGTTTTGGACGTGAGGACATTAACTCCGTTGATAGTTCCGACTGGCGAGATCCTTGAGGGCAACGTACCAGCTCGGCCTCTTCTAGCTGGGCTGTTGATGCCAGTCTCGGTGAGAGGAACTAAATCGGGAAACCCGTCTTGAGAAGGAGACTCTGGGATCTCGAAAAGAGGAGTTGAGGTGCCACTGGTTGGCGGTCCCCAGATATTGGGGGAGAGACCAGTTTGCGACTGCAATTCTCGGGTACGTTTGGGAAAGAGCCTCGAGGCTTGTTCATGTAGAGGAGAGCCAGCTCCAACTCTTGCACTCGACAAGCCGGCCAGCGCAGGTGAGGGTTTGGCACTGCCAAATGGAGACTTGGTAGTAGGGATCGAGGTAGGTTCAGAGACGGGATTCAACCCAGAGAGATTTATGTTGAGCTGACCTTCAGGGCGCATGGTTGGTGCCATGGTTCCTGCCGTTCGGACAGAGGTGGCCGAAGCTCGTTTTGTATGCCAGAGGATTATTTAGTGACGGTTGAGAGGTGACCTACTCGGCCAGACGAAGTATAGTATTATGATAGATCCCGTCCAGCTTGATTCTAATAGAAGAATAGAGGCAGGTCAAGAAGCGTTAATTGACGACGTATGATCGGTCGTCCTGGTCACAAAATGTGTATGCCAGACCGCAATGGAGGGTCGAAATGTATAGACCAAGAGATCGGACTGAGAGGAAATAGTGTATGTCTTAACTAAGATCTTCAATCATTCAGAGGGTCGAGCTGATTGTAAGGAATGAGCGATAGGGGGGTGTCGTTGCTCGGAAGTGGGAGGTGGTTGATCGCGCAGGATATTACTTTAGAGGCTCCAGGGCATGACGGTTAGGGACGGCGGGAGACAGTCAATGATGCTGTATTAACACAGAAAGATGTGAAGAAACGAAGCAGCGCCCCAGGGCTGGAACATTAGAGAAAGGTGCAAGTCAAGGAAAAAAGTGATGAAGGGTGGAAGAAGCGGTGGTGATGAATTAGGGGGTTGAGACACCAGGTGCAGGTTCAGGTCCCTTGTGAGAGGGAACTTCACTAGTGGTCACAGAGCACAAAGTACGGTACACCATAGAGCAGCAAGCAGTCATGCTAAAGACGCCTTAGGTAAGAAACCCCGGAAGGCAAGGATAAAGAACATGAATACTAATAAATGAAACAAGCTACGGAGTACATCAGGTACCTGATAGGTAGCTGGGTAGTTGGTTCTTGTATTCCGTAACAGGACGCGCAGCCGGAAGTGCTGGCAACGGGGTTTGGCTACTTGGTACAAGAAAGGTACCTACTCTACAAAAAGTGAGTCGAGGCACCGAGAGTCTCAAACAGGGCTTGATGAGCCTAAAGTTAGGCAGTATCAGCGCCTAAAGATGCCTGGGTACGGAGTACGCATGGCTGGGATATCTACCCTTAGCCTTACCTAGCTAAGGGCAGGTACTCCGTACCCTAGGTGCATAAGGCACAATAGACTCAACGTCTTCGGGGAACGAAGGTACGGATATCGCGTCTCAAGTTTTCTGGTAATAATACCTTACCTTGAGGCACTTGAGCTGCTCCATATTATTCGCTCCTCGTTTCTGCTTCCTGTTTGCTACCGGAGGGTAGCTTCGGACCCAACAGGCGCTTATTGGTACAAGAACTCCTCACGCCGTATTGCCTTTCAACAGCCCTTTGGGCTCAGCGTCGAGGGCTTTGCTCATCCGACCATTCCCTAGATCCTTGTCCCTGCTTGTGTCGTTGGCCACTCTCAAGTTACGCGGCTGGCCAACCGCCAAGATGGCGCAGAGCTGTCTCTCTAGGAACCATGGGACCTATGGCTGTGCTGCTTTGGCCGAGTTCAAAACTACCAACAACGACTCGACGAGGGATGAAACGTGCGCTGTCTGCCGACCATGATGCTCAATTTACCACCTTCATCCTGATTGCCGGATATCGCAGGACAGGTGGTCGATCATACGCGGCACTACCGAGAACTGCGACTAGTTTAAGAAAGTCTCTGCCTTTTGGTGGTCCTCTAACTGTTCCCACCTTCGAGGCTTATAAGTTCTGGGGACTTTTGCCCGCCGACGTTGGCGACAGAAACCTGAAACGCTGGTGTCGTGTTCCACTGCCACCCACGTTGCACCAGTCAAGGGCTTCGGGCATGCGACTCGTTCAATACAAGGCGCTGTGCGATGAGGAATGCCCTATCGTTTGCATTTGCGGGGATCTGGCTCGTTCAACAGGCGATTTGCCCCTGAGAGCTGCGTTGCTTTACCTCGTCACTGATTCACGAGATTCCAGAATTCCTCGCGTGGTCGAATGGAAGGCTTCCAGATATCCCAATTTCATCACCTGGCGAAGCGCGTAATACTGGCCTCCACCTGAGTGTAAGGCGTCTCACAGACTCACAACTATGCACACAGAGACTCAGTCTCACATCAGGTCCGTATGGCTCAGGAGACTATAGATGTCGGTAGCTATCTCGGTCAGGGCAAATGCACAGATTATGTGTCTCGACACGAAGAAGTTCCGGGAGCCTTTTCTGCGACAGTTAGGACGTCAAGATACTTTTTCGGAGACGGACACCAGCTTCCAAGACCTCACTCTCTGCTTTTGTCGTCGCTACTGTCGTAGGATACGACTTGGTACCTATCTATGTACCGAGTACCGGGAGCTCCTGTTTGCGAGTGCCCCGGAATCTGTTGCAATCACTCGCTCAGTTTCCGTACTCCCTGATCATCCAAATAAAACGTACATCGCGCCTCCGTAAGCTTGGTAAGATTTTGGGCCCTCAGAGAGGATCAATCACGAGAGCTGTGTGTGATTGCGTGCGATGCTCCAAGTCTTCGCGGCTTTTCCAGTTAGGGTACTCACAGGAATTTCGGGTTGGTGGCTTGTTCCTGAAACACAAGTTTCAGAAGCCTAAAAGCCATCGACTGATCGGGTGGTTCGTCGATCACTGAATTAATGCTGGCCGCTAAAGACGTCGTGTGCAGGCCGTGATCGAATGATATACGCAGTAAGCTGTTGACTCTATGTAGGCTTTCCTGGCTTGAAATTGCAGGGGAGGTCCCCAGTCTTCCTGGAGAGAGATGAGGGAGGCGGAGGAAGTCTTTGTTGACTGGTTGGATGGCTCCAAGAGATTGCCGATCCGATGTTCTTTCTCCTCTCGCAAGCTGCGGCCAGAGTCCAGCAAACATTGAACGAACGACGAACCGCACCAACGTGTGCTTGTCTCCATACGGATTTGTATCATAGCGATCCATTGGAAGCACAGATGTCGAGTCCAATGCTTCTCTCTTGATCGCCTTGCTTCGTCTCTTTAACGTTCATTTCTGCTGTTGACCTCTCCCTGTACCTATCTCGATGACCTCGACGACATCTCTACACCTCACCGAAGTGCCCTCCCTCACCGCTCTCCTAATATCTCGCCGGCGATGACCTTCCGCAGACACCATGAACGGTATGACCGAACCGTTACCTGGCCTCCTTGACGATCCTCAATTCCAGATCACGGATCTCCCCGCCCTCACCGACTTCCATATCGCTCCCCTTCGCAATCCGGCTCCCGCTCGCCATGGAAACGTCCCTTCGCCTCTCGAGCCGCTGGCCGACAACCTCCTGCACAGCACTCGGAATGGCAAGAACCAAAAGCCAGTGGATGGTAGCAATGAGAAGAAGCGTGCGCCGAAAATCACACCAAATGACGTCCTCCTGGCTCGCGAAGCAAAGAAGCCCCATCTCGCAATCAGCGAACTTGTTGATGCCAATAACCAAATTGCCCCCATGCAGCTTCCATCGTTCATCAGTTTGTCTGTTGTCGAGAAATCCCCGATTCAAGCACCAAGTTCTCTGGAACCCGTGTCCAAGCGCGCCAGGCTTGATGACAACGATCACATATCGCTTGATCTAGTTCGACGACTGCCTCGCCCTGCTCAGAAAGATGACCGCCAGAGCAGACCGGCCCCTTTACTGCCGGCCATGGTCACCGGATTGCACGAACCTCCTCCCTCTGCGGCTTTACTGCCCTCTATCGACGTAGACTCACGACCGACACTTTCACGAAGCACGACTTCGAAAATCCACGTCAAGGACATACTGACGGAGCCGGACAATGTGGGAGCCACTGCTTCAACATCACGATCTGTTGTCAGAAATCAGAAGGAGGTTGAACAAACCATCGAAGCTGGCCCAAGCAGCCAGCCGTCCAAGCCTCAAACCCTGAACGAAGCAGTTGCGCCGCCGGCTACCTCGGACGATAAGAAACAAGTACGGAGACCTCGGCGAAGATGGTCGGACAACGAGACCATGGACCTTCTTGCAGGTGTAAGGAAGTATGGCGTTGGCAAGTGGAAGCAAATCCTTGTTGATCCCGACTTCAATTTTGTCGGCCGAAGTTCTGTAGACCTCAAGGACCGTTACAGAGTGTGTGCCGCAAACAATAACATCGCCAAATACGGTCCCTCACCGAGGAGAAGCCCATCTGCCACCGATCTGTCTGCGGCGAGCGCTCCAGGCGGCATTGCTCGAGACAGTGCTTCTCCTGAACATATTTTGCCAACAAGCCCTCCGGCAAGTCTAGAACAACCTCAGAGACAACGACGCCGGAGGCGCGTGTGGACTGATTATGAAGACTCCAATCTTCTAAAAGGCGTGGCTAGACACGGCTTCCAGTGGACTGCCATTCACGACGATCGAGATCTCGACCTTGGACACCGAAAAGCAACCGACCTACGTGATCGGATTCGCAATAGATTTCCCGACGGGTACAAGCATGCAGAGACCGCGCCATTGAGGTCTGAGGTCAAGAAAGCAGCGCAACGGCAGGAGCATCCTTCTGCCGTAGCAACGGGCATGGAATCTACCAGTGCAGCTGCACCAAAAAAGACCCCGGAACCGCGATCCAAAGCAGCCATTATTCTCCCGGTGTCTACTGGCGGCACTTCGACCTGGGCACGAACCGCTGATGGGCAACCACATCGATCTATATCAAACACAACGCTAGCCATGTTACTGCGAGACGACAGCGACGGTGAGGTAGCCGAGCCCAGGGACAAGGCAGAAAAGGAAAGAGACAGAGACAGGGAACAACCCGGCGTAACTCTCCCGAGCTTCACACTGGGCGTTGACGACATGGATTGGGGAAATAATACTCTACCTCCACTGCATGAGTGGGACGAGATTGGAATCTGAGAACTGGGGGGTCCATCTCCCAGTCGAAGAGCAGACACCGGACATCGCAGTACAGGAGGACGGAACAGAATTGGTATCACAGAACGAAGAGACAGCCCCGAAAGAGAAAAAGAAGTTATTGCGTGAACCCAAACCGACACGAGCAGAAGGGATATAGTAACTCCTATACATGGTTGTTGGAGTTCGTTTTTGAGCAGGTTCTCATTTACCCCGGTGTGGTTCGAGTAATGGTTCGAGAAAGGATAGTATATAGATCTGTTGTTTTTCTTTTCTGGTGTGCGGTTTTTGATACCCCGGGAACGCGATGGGACATGGGATTATAGTTTCACTTTATAGGTTTGGAGCCCTCATTTGCATTCGGCATTCGATAGATAATGCGTCAAGAATGGCAGGTTATTGTACCTGAAGGAAATATCAATCATTATTTCATTCGCCCGATGACATTGCACTTTCACGCTGGCGCTTTTCTTCGAGCTTCTAGGCGGAATGCCGCTGCTGATATTCCAAACACAGCCATCGCCAGGCCGGACGTTTGATCCACGAGCACAAAACACACAATTGGTCACTGGTGAGAAATAGAACCAAGAGGATCCCCTATGAAGAAGAAAAGTCTTCGGGCACAGCAGCACTCGAAACCTCCATGCCCATACGCCACTCGCACAATGCTTCATGCTCAATTTGACGAGGAAAAGGCGGGTGTCCTTTACCTAGAATCTTGACGAGTGTCACCACCAAACGCGCCAAATCTTTGAAAAGCACGTCACTCGTTGCTCGTTCTTCGTGATCCCGGTCGCTGGCCACACCGGAGCGCTCATGTCCAAACAGTACATCATTTTCAAGAGGCCGCCTTTGCTCGAAACTACCACGCATTGCGATCCCAATTAGGATCTGAAACTTGTCAGTACAACTAAGCCGTCACCGCGCCTGGGTTCCGCCAGCGTGCTGGAGCATGCCTCCTGCTTACCTTGTATGAATGCACCCAAAACTTTGCTACCCGTCTGCAGAAGTGGGTGACCCACGACAATCTGTAGAAACCGCTGGAGACCCTCTCTTCTATGCTCGATGACATCGTCAGAGAAGCGGTTGGTGAATACTTTGCCGGGTAACGGGGGGATTGTGACCCGCGCGCTTTCCCGCTCTAGGATGTCGCGGAAGTACTCGAAATCAGAATAGCGGCGGCGAACCACAGAATGCCGCAGCTTGAAGGCTGGGATGTTCGTGCGCGTGTGGATTTCATAGGAGGTGTACATGTTTCGAGGAGAGGAGCCATGTGTCTGAGGGTTTTTTACCTAGGAACCAGGTCGCATCAGCAGTCGATCTCACTGCAAAGTTCAGCGCTGCACCGGCTCTTTGAAGAGTGGCGAGGGGCGCAAGAGCAACAGTAACACACCTCGATCTCGAGGAAGTTCTCGGGAGGACCGTAAATCTCTTCGAACGTCTGTTGACGGGATTCCGGGAGAGCCTGCATTGCGACTGAGGTTGGCGGGGTTGAGGATGGTGTGACAGTGTCGCGTGAACTGGTTGGAGGAGCAGCTTGAGAGGGTTTGAACGGGGATATGAGGAGAGTTGTTCAAATAATGGATCAGCGGCGAGAGGTGCTTATAGTAGCATGAAGATGGAAAGGGTTTCAAACCTACAGAGGTCGAGGTAGTTCAAAGACGAGTTAGGTATATACCTATCATGCCCGCGTCAAATGTGTCGTCGAGAAGTTTCCTTGACTGCGCCTGGTGAGAGCCCGACGGCTTCCCACCCGCCGCTTTATCCCCCGCGTCCACCCAGGGCAATCCCGAGCGCGCTAACCTCTTTTACGGCCTGAACTCCGGTTAATCTCATACATTGAAAAAAATAGTTGTACCTCTTTTGACTGTTCATTCTATCCTCGTCCCACCACTGTGTACTCAGTCCATCAGCATCTCACAATGTCAAAGAAGAGAAAGAGAGAGCCCGACTTTGAGCTTATTCAGGTCTACGAGGACTTGGCCGAATTGGACGAAAATGTTCGCCTCAAAGCCGCCAACACCCTGGTCACTAAGATTCTCAAGCCAGGAGTGTCCAGCGACGACCAGATAAAACCCCTTCTAACCCGTTTATTTCGTGGACTATGCAGTGGTCGTAAAGCTGCCCGACTCGGGTTTTCTTTTGCTTTGACCGAGCTTCTTCGCCACCTTTCACCGAGCGATGCGTGGCCTCCTGCTACGATCGTTGACATGTTGGAGAGCTTGACTGTACCAGAAACTGGGACTACTGCCGACGAGGAGCGAAACCATTATTTTGGCAGACTATTCGGCATATCTGCCGTGTTTCGATCCGACATCCTCTTCAAGAATCCTGAACCTCTTCAATGGAGACGAGTGCTAGAGATGCTCTGCGATTTGGCAATACAGAAGCCATGGCTGAGACAGCAATGCGGCTGGATTATTATGGATCAAATTATTTCCGGTGACACAAATTCCTTGGAAGGATTTTCTGTTGACGCAGTGAAGGTCCTCGAAGCCAAGAAGATGATACGGTCACCTGAGGGTCTAGCAATTTGGTTGACTATCACAAAGCTCTTTCCTCGTGCAAAGTTGCCTAGTTCTGTCTGGAAGTACAAGGACCCGTTGGCAACTAAAGATGTCAGGCTTCTCGCCGATGTCCTCAAGGACGCACGGACTCTGCCTCAAGACGGCTCCGATACTGAAGCTCAAGGGTCTGCTGGCTGGTCACCGAAGTTGCATTTTGCCTGGGATGTTGTCCTCGCTGAATTGTTCCGAGAGGATAGAACGTTCCACGAGGTTAACAGGAAGGGCGCTGACAAGCCTTCAAAGCATGAGCGGATCACATTAGAAGTCTTCTGGCAGAAGGTTGTGGATGGTAAGTGACTTGTATGTTTGCGGAGTGGCACTGCTGACTCTTCGTTCACCAGAAAGCCTCTTTTCACCCACCAGTAGTCCTGAACGAAAATCTTGGGGATTTGCATTGTGGAACAGGCTTTTCATGACCGCACCACAGCATCTCTTGCGGTTTACCTTCACTCCTCAAGCGACATCGTGCCTGGTCGATGCACTGAAGGCTTCTCAGCATCTTCTCAGAAACAACGCCTTGAAAACGTCCGAGATGTTCCACTCCCGTTTTGATCAAAACGACAGGGTTTCCGCCTCTCAGCCAAGCCTGAGCGAAAGCTGCATGAAAGCTCTACTCCGCAGCGTCAATTATGGCGACTTTGACAAGCTAACCAAAACAAAAACCATGCAGAGTTTCTTCGATTCGGCCGATAACCACGGGCTCAAATTGCTGTCAGGCATCCTAATGTCCATCGCTACTGAGCATGTGCCAGATGAGGACAAAACGCAAGCCATTAGGCGACAGAGAACTGTCATAGATCTACAGTCTCAGCTCGTTGCATCCGTGCTTCGAAGTGCCCAGCAGAAAGGTGGGTCCCAGAATCCAGGAGATGTACAGATCGCCCAAAATGTCATGGAGGTATGGTTGATAGAGAGTGCTTCCATGCCAGGACCCGGTTTCTATTCCCCAGAGCTTCCCGAAGCAAGTCGGGAATATTTGAAAGAACGTTTGGCCATTGCATTTGAACAGACTCTGAAGCTCAAGGCTTTGGGCTATCGTGTTCTGACGGATACGATATTACGCCTGAAGCCTGTCGGTACAAATGATCAGTACATGGCTTCACGATTCGAGGATACCGTATATACGCTTGTGAACCAAGCCTGGAAGCGACTCAGCGACTTATCACAGAGCTTGGAAAGAACACCCTATCCAATCCCGACCGGCAAAGTCTCGACGCAGACCATTCCGAAGTCCTCAGATGGCCTTTGCTTGCTTTATTGTCTGATGCTTTTCCAGATCTACGTCGGTGAATCCGATGCTGTGGGAGTTTTGCAAGATGTTCTCGCATATGAGGAACACTGGGAAGGATTGAATTCGAAAGGGCCGAGAAGCCGAGAAGCACAAAATCCAGCCGACGCCATGGTGGAAGTTATCCTAAGCTTCGCTTCGAGGCCCTCGAAATTTTTGAGGATAATCACCCTCCAAATTTTCGAGGCGTTCGCACCTTTCGTTACTCGTGATGGTCTTAATTCCCTGTGTCGTATTCTAGAAACGAAGGAAAACATACAGGGCCAGCAAGAGATGTTCCAGGAGGAAGATGTCGATATGGAGGACAGTGAAGGAACGGGCGTGGACTCGGATGTAGAGGTCGACTCTCTCTCGCGTGCCTCTGGTTCTCCCTTCGGCGCTGATGAATCAAGCTCGCCATCAGAACAATTCTCACAGCATTCGACCGAGGCCTCAGATAAGCTTGATGACGAGGATGGTGAGGATGATGAGGATGGTGAGGATGATGAGGATGGTGAGGATGATGAGGATGGTGAGGATGATGAGGATGGTGAGGATGATGAGGATGGTGAAGATGGTGAGGATGGTGAGGATGACGAGGACGAAGAGGACGACGAGGACGACGAGGAAGACGAGGAGCTCGCTGCTTTCGACGCAGCACTTGCCTCCGCTCTGGGCACTCGTCGCTTGAATGGCAACGCTTTGGCAGACGAAGCTGACTCCAGATCTTCCTCCCATGCAGACATGGACGACGATGCGATGATGGAGCTCGACGCAAAACTGGCCGAGGTTTTCCGCGCGCGACACGAGAAACAATTACAGAACAAGAAAAAGGAAGCCAAAGAAGCCAAACAAAATGTGGTCAACTTCAAGAACCGCGTCCTTGATTTGATCGAATCATATCTCAAGCAGCAACGGAATAACCCTTTGACGCTTCGTCTGATCGAGTCCTTGCTGAAACTTGCAAGAACCACTCGATCAAAACAACTTGCAGACCGTGGATGTGGTATCTGGCGACAGTTCTATGCACGTAGCAAAGGCTCATCTGTGCCTTCTCTGGATGCGGATACTGCGGAAGACGATGCTTTCCGAATTCTGCGATCTGTTCACGATGAAGCATGCATGGAGTCGTCAAATGCACATGCAAAGGCTGCGGGCCAAGCAAGCATATTTCTTGCTAAGGTCCTGGTCAAGGCTGATCCGGCGAATCTTAGCTCTGTTGCCGAGATCTATTCTGCGACACAAAAGCGACAATTGACTGAGAAGAGATGTCGATTGCTACCAAATTTTTTCGATGACTGGAACAGCTGGTACCGGAGCGCACAAGAGAAATTGGCGAAGTGAGAAGCGTCAAGGTCTGGCAAATACCGCTTCTACTGCGGCTGCTGGGGCGTATTAATAGGAGAAGAGGAGTCAATAGATCTCTAGCAGGTCGAAATCAAGCACAGAACTCGTTTTGAAGGGCGTCCTGCAAGCTCTCATCTTTGCCTATCTGCACAATAGCAACAAATCTTTCTTCGTTCGGAAACCCACACATTTTCTGAGTTCTCGATACGAGGTCGACAGAGGGTGATGAAGGGTAAAAGCTGAAGAAGACGTTCACCAGCAGGCAGCCAGGCTAGACTCACTAGACTGCAACGGGATTCAGCTCCCCGTGTTGATTTCCGGGCCCTTTATGTAACCGACACCAACGACGTCGCCAAGATCAGCCGGCCCTGTTGCTGCCTATACCGGATTTAGTATGTGCATCATGCCACATGCTGAGCTCATGGATTACATGAGAAACATCCATGCCGTTGAGCGCAGTGAGATTCAAGGAATGGAATGAGGTCCCCGGGCATGAATTTGTCTCGATGTTTCGAAATGCTTTGCTTGTCTTTGTCTTTGTATCTTTTTCATTTGTTTTGCTCTCTTCTGCACACACACCTCTTTCTTGCAGTGTTGAAACCGCTCAACCACCTTTGGCAGCCAATATCGCCAGGTGCCTTACCTCTCTGGTTATACTATCCTCGTATGTGGAAGCTCAGCTGTCCCACCACTACCAGAGCGACGAAACCGGTCCGAGAATATGGCAGACGTCGTACGGCCTTCGAGGATGAAGAGAATCATGGATAGACTGGGTCTAAAGCTCGACCTCCCTACCGTCTTGTTAATGTTCAAGTACGTTGAGTACAACCAGCTCCGATCGATTGACCTAGATGATGTACCTGGCGAGTATCATACACAGTTGCAGTCCTAACATTGCTATCTCTAGGGGAGCGGTCGCACCCACTATCGGACTTGCGATGTATGTATTCTGAAGCTAGGGCGACCTTGGTGCTTACAATATCAGATACCAAGCCGACAGCGTGGCGGAGCGGTACAGCACTATCGGCTATTTAATCCCTATGATGTCCCTGTTTGTTGTTCCCATCCTGCCGCGAGCAAGATTTCTCCAGAACTTTTTTGTTACCTGCGTATGTCCGCGCACCGACCAGAACTACGTATCTGTTGGACATGGGCGACTGACGAGTCAAAGATCTTCACCTGTTTCGCGGCTGCAATCTCGTTGCTATATATGTGGACGGCCATCAAGGCCCGAGAGAATACGACACATTTGTCCGCAGAACAAATGCGAAATGGGCCCGTCCCGGGGGCTCAAGTGGTTTCGTACAATGCAGCAGCCAGTGCATGCCTTGCGGTGTGGTTCTTCTTCTGGTTATGGGCATATAACACGTATGCTTGCGATTTGGCAACATCGTTGTACTTCGAAACTGCTAATGAGTGACGCAGGTTTCGTGCATTTCGACCACCGTATTTCCTCCCCCTTATTGTCTTTTCGATTTACATCAACATAACTGCGACATATGGGTGCATATTTCCTACTATGGAACAAGCATATAGCCTGAGTATGATTTCGTTAAGATGGCAATTCATCCTTTGCTGATTCGTTTACGCACAGCAAGACGACTTCTGGACACTTTCTTCGTCGGCTTCGGCATCGCTTTTGCAGTCCACTTCGTGGTGATTCCTGTCACGACTCGAGATCTTGTCACAATTGTGCTCAACGAATATCTTCATCATCTCGGGTCGACATTCGGTGCTCAGGTTCAATTGATTGAATCGTTGCCCAGTCGCCAACTAGCAGCAAGTGCTAACGCTCGTAGCATTGGCAGTGACAGTGACAAGACTTCTACGGATCGAATCACGGAATGGCCAGAGGCGGACAAGTGGCGGGCTGCAATTGCAGCGGCAACTGAGTGCCAAGTCAAGATTCAATCTGAAATGCGCTATGTCAAGCGTGAAATTGCCTGGAGCAATTTGACCGCCAAAGATTTCGGCAGCGTGTCGAAACTTCTGCGTAATGTGCTTATTTCTACGGCTGGAATGGAAACCATCATTCAGGCTAATGACCGCTTGGAGAAGATGGGAGGTTGGACAACAGTCGAGATCAGCAAAGGAACGAGCTCTAATGTGGTCGAACAGGGCCAGGGAACGCAATCTTTGAGCCAACTATACCTACAGCTTCAACAACCATCACAGCAACTCATCAAGGCGATGACCGAAGGCCTTGATTATGCGTTCTTGACCCTCGGCTTCACCAAAAAGCCGGCTTTCGGCACAAAGGAAGATCTTGAAGCCCGGAAAGCGGCATCTGCTGATGGAAAAGGCTTCGCCGGCTACCTTGAAACTACTATCGACGACTTTCTCAAGGCACGAGAAGGACCCTTAAAGGACTGGTGCAATACAAATGGTCTGGACACGATTGCCGGGTCAGAGCCGCCCGCGGCCATCCAACAGCCCAGCCGTTCACAGCTGTACCTGACTCTCGATGTGAGTACCACACCAGATCGTTGTGGAAGACGTACGCTAAGAAGTCACGACAGCTTGAATTCTCCATCATTGCCACCGCCCGTGGCATTCTGGAATTGGTGCGATTCGCTGACTCTAAAGTCCAGGATGGCACATTGCAGCATAAACGGCTGATTGTGCCGAGCTGGAAAACACTCAAGAAATGGGGCAGGGCTTTGCTCAGCCGAGAAGACAGCAACCTTGACTATCAGACTTACAGTTATCGTAGCGGCACGCCAACTGTATACTTGGGTGATGCTCTAGGTGTCGAACGCGATCCCGAACACCTTCCTCCCGAGACCTGGTGGGAGAAGTTGACCGACTACTTGCGTCTCATTCCCAAGATTTGTGGATCGAAGGAATCGTGGTTTGGGTTCAAAGTGGCAACGGGAACCATGATTGTCGCTCTACCGTGCTACCTACGTAACTCACAGCATTTCTACATTGAGCAGCGTATCACCTGGGGCGCGATCATGGTCGCGATCAGCATGACTCAAACAGCGGGCTCGGGAATGTACGGCCAATTCCTGCGAGTATTTGGGACTTTCCTCTCCATGGTGTTCTCGTACATTGACTGGTACATCGTCAACGGTCACACTGCAGGCGTCATCGTGTTTGTCGGTGTCACCATGTTCCTGTACCATTACTTGCTGGTGACCAAACCAGACGATCCCGTCATTCCCATGATCGGTATGATCACCACCATGCTGATTGTCGGGTACGAACTGCAAGTGAAAAAGGTGGGCATCGCGATCTCCGAGTCAAACGGGCAGGTCTTCCATCCCATCTACGAACTGGCTCCGTACAGACTGGCCTGCGTGCTTGGCGGCGTGGGTGTTGCATGTCTTATGACATACTTCCCATCGGTGACGACTGCAAGAAGCGAGATGCGCAAAGACCTCGGCAACACGCTGTACCTGCTGGGCCACTACTACAGCCTGACGCACAAGACCTTGTCGCTGCGACTGAAGGGGCTCGGGGGGGATGCAGGCGACAAGAACAGTCCGATCCGGAAGGTCGAGAAAGCACGCCTTAAGCTCTTCGCCAAAGAGTTGATTCTGATTCAGGCCATGAAGAACCATCTCGTCTTCATCAAGTGGGAGCCTACATTCGGCGGGAAGTTCCCGAAAGAAACGTATGAGCGGCTACTAAATCACACGCAAAAGTAAGTGTCCTCCCCTCTCAAAAAGCCAGAGAAAGTATGAGCTTGCGACGGCCAGAGGCTGACCCTGCTGTTCCGCTGCACAGCATCCTCCGATTCACAGGTATGATGGCGTACGTGTCCAAGACGTTTTCGCAACTTCCCGACGGCGAACTTCCGGACTCGGCAGACGTCAATGGAGAGACAAAGAGCAGCTGGCTGAGGGACTTCAAGAGTCTCGTCACCTCGCTTGAACTGGCCTCTCACAACGTGACATCGATTCTTGCGATCCTGTCAAGCGCCATCGGCAGCGGCAAGCCCCTGCCGCCCTACCTCAGAGCCCCGGAGAGATTTCACATCGGCCAGATGTTGACGTCGCTGGATTCTGAGATCCTAAGCACCCGGCATGTTTGTGAGCCAGGCTACTCGGCCTACGCGGTCATCCAAGTCAGCACGACACTGCTTGAGGAGGATCTGGCGGATCTTCTCTCAGAAGCGAAAAAGCTGGTGGGCGAGGCGGATTTTGACCTCGACGTCGTGCAGCTGGACTACGAGAAGCGTGTGGGCGCGGACGTGCTCTCGCCTGCCACGCGGACGAAAGAGGACTGATTAACAAGAAGAGGCGGTGGCGGCGGTGGTGGTGTCTTCAAGGAAGGGGTTAGAGTATGCGTAGCGGACGAGTGCCCAGGGTGTGTCGGTCATTCTAAGACGACGGACGACCTTAGTGAGGAGACCAACAAAAGTCGTTAAAATCTTCGAGGCTCGTTGCGTGAGGAACCGGATTGTAACATCTTGAGTTGATAGGGGAACAGACAGAAGTTTGGTGGCATTTCTGGTCGTAAAAATAAACATTAATTGACACACATTGATAAAAATCCACCACGAAGACGAGACCGAGTACTACTACGTACCCCGTACATTGATGAGTATCAATGATATCCTTTATGTGAATCACCGGCCGACGGATGAGGTTTCGTCCGGAATGACTGACTGGTCCGTACAGCGGAACGAAATTTGGCTTATCGAAGCGAGATAATCCCAACACGCCACAAAGAACTCGGAATTCTACCGAGCCCGTCTGCACGATCTTCGATGTTATGCGACGAACAGTGACGGACACGTCTGTGGCTGCAAAGGTATAAAAGGGACGCTGGCACTCGCGTGTCCCACCGTGAGCACCCTCGGGTAGGTAGGTAGCTATCTACAACAGTATCTCCTCCCAGCAGGCATCGCAAGCCCCCAATGAACGTTCGTCCCAAGACCATGATTTCACAGATTCTGCGCTTCACTCTCCCCTATCCGCAAACAATCTCCAGCCCCGAGTTCTATCGCCTTCGCGAAACCGTGGCCAAGGTCTGCATCAGCCAATACGTGGGATACACCATCTCAGCGCCGCTGCCTCGCAAGGCCGAGGAGATCTGTTGGGCCATCAGTACGTTTTGTCCCCGTCGGACATGTTGAGTACTACAGAGTTCGGGGGATCTTTGCGTGTTTACTCTCTGTCTGCTCCAGATTGGCCCGCGACTTCGACGGCCGCACAACGTGCGGAAACACTAGCATCGTCACCACCACCACCATCATCATCATCTGACGACGGCGGCCGCGGCGGCATCGTCACCATCAACGGCGACGATGTGACGACGTCGTCACTGCTTCTCGAGATCGACGACGCCCAGGTCCCTGAATTGACCAAGGCGTTCGAGGCGCGCGTATGCGAGTTTGTGAGTCTAGTTCTGAAAGAGACAAAATCAGTCTCATTTTCTTTTTCCTGAAGTGCAGCTTTCATTCATTCTCTCTCTCTCTACACGCGCTCGTTCATTGCCTGCTTCCCCCCCTTTTTTTTCCTTTGGAATGATGGATGCACTCCAGTCGTTATTGACGCATAGCCATGGGTGATGTCGACCCACAACTAGGCATTCATAGCGCTGTCACCTCAAGCGCCTTTGAAGTCTCTCGCTTTCCAAACATCTATGCACAAAACGTACACCGACGCATACGGCATGCGAGGCTTTGAAGGCGGCCAGTGGGCATATTGCTCCAATACGAACGACTCTCGGGGCGGCCCGTTGACGAGTGAGAAGGTCCAACTGGCTTCCGACGAGAAGAGGTTGGGTGTGTACGTCCTCGGATGGGAGAGTGTGGAGGTACGCAAGCAAGCAAGCATCTCTCTGAGCGTTTTAGCGCGCCTGCATTGAACTGACCTTGTCCTGCGCATCGCTGCGGCACTTAGCTTCATCAGACAGCAAGCAAGACTGCACTCTTCGCGGAAGAGATCGACAAACTTTCACCCTACTTTGGACCAGGGACCGGAGCCTTCTACGTCTACTTTCGGAAGCACGCACAGAATTGAGGGAAGGCGTGATGCTTTTCGCGATTCGACCTTGAAAACTGACGTGCTGATGATGAGTGGTTCTGTTGAGCAAGGGACATCCAAGATGGAGTCGATGGCTTGTGTCTTTGTCTTATCATCAGAAGTAGGTCAAGCAGGCCTCCAGTACGACTGTGACGCTTCCGAACCCATAAGCTATCGATATTTTCTTGTGCAATCTCTTGGGTTTGTACCAGTAGGCAATGGTGAACCATTATGAGTATCGGTTTCCTGTGTTGAGGTCACGATCATCAGCCATGCCGAGGACTTTGGGACGGAGATTCAACTTCAAGGCTAGACTGACAGCCTCTCGAATGCCGATGGTGACCTTCCTGGGAGTGACACTCTCTCCCTCGACACCCACGCCTATCGATACTTGGGTAATTTGACATCTGGAGAACTGGATAAGAGGTACACGGATCGTTCCTTGGAGGTGATTGAAGGGTTGAAAAGTGACAGAGGAGGGAATCTGACCTTGTTTGCTCTGGCTCCTCTAGGTCGAGGTTCCGCATAATCCACCCCTGCAGCATTTCTTTGTTCTCAACAACGACGGTGTAGAGCGTGGGGCGGATTAATAAGGAGCATCCTATCACTCATATGATTCAAAGACTTGTGTCGATTTGTTTGAGAGTCAGGTGTGGCCGTAAAGCCCACCAGAGACATACTCCCAATTGATACCATGCGAGCTCTCGACCGAGATGCTGAAGGATCCAACGGGTCTGTGTAGCCGTCGACGATTCCAGGCAACTCCATGTAGAGCTGAAGCCCATTGCACTGCCTGGTCTATCGGCCAATCATTGTCAGGGTCGCCTAATGTCTCACCGGTCATGGACAGACATGACTCAAGCGGCACAATCGATAGCGCCGTTGCTTGTCTCTCTGGAGGTTTTATAAAGAGCCGAAAAAGAGGGTATTATCTCCAGCAAAGCTTCAAAAGTCCTCGACAAATTGTGGTCAGCGTTTGTACCGACGGTGTTGAAAGAAGGCTCAAGGCTGGTGTCTGTGGCCTGTAATCACTCAGCCACGGAGCCTTACAAGTCACTGCCTGCCACCTCAGCCTTGCTGCCACTGCGTGCCGACTTACCAGGCATTCGATTCCAGGCACAACCGAGACACAGTGAAGTAGTGATACGCGTTCAGCATCTTCACCTTATCGGCGTCTGGACACCGGCCTCACATGGCTGGAACCATCATATCAAGGCTTGCTCGCCGTTTACGATCGCATCTTCAACTTCATCTACGGCGATCTTCCTCTGCCAAATCCACCCTCACTATTACGACGGACACCACCACCGCTGGCTGTCAATCGTCGACGGTCGTTCATAGTTCTGACAGCAGAACGCCCTCCTTGCCGGATGGTCACGCCCATCCATTACTCCTTCCATCAACCATGGCAGGCCAGACACCGAGCTCGCTCATCATCGAAGACGTTCTGTTCGACCCCACCACTTCCTTGGGAGATGTCGAACGACAGTTCGCCGGCGCCGAAGGCTACATAGGGGCTAAAATTTCACACACTCGTCTGAACCGCACTGCTAGGATCGTGCAGAACTTCGTCTTTGAATTCTCCACAGCCGCAGACGCAGCCCGGGCCCTTCGGTCACGCATCACCATCACCGTTGGCGACCGGGCCTATACTGTCCAACCTCACGGCGGATTCACATGCTCTATCTGCATGGCCCCGTTTGAAGACCACGCTCGTGCGGTCCCTTGTCGCCGATGCAAATTGCTTCGATGCCATGATTGCGTGAGGCGTGACTTCAAAGCAGCCATGGAGGATATGGAGAGGATGCCCCTCAGATGCTGCAATACCGTCATCCATCACGAGACTGCTCGCGAAATTCTGCCTACAGTCGAACTCGAAGCTTACAAATCCAGGTTTGACGAGCTCAGCACCATAAATCCTCTGTACTGTCCGGTTCCTACCTGCTCAACATTTCTGCCACCTAGAATATTCGATGAGAAAGGCTCCAAAGCGACCTGTCCTACTTGCGACGCCAGGGTATGCACAAATTGTAAACAATTGGCCAACGACGGACACGCTTGTTATGGGGATGAAAAGCGCAATTTCATCCTTGACACCTTCTCTTACAAAACATGTCCCAAGTGTGGGATGGGGGTGGCAAGGATGTTTGGCTGTTCTCACATAAGATGTAGATGTGGTGCACACTGGTGCTGGGATTGTCAACGCCCTATACTTGCCTGCTACCAGAGGCCTTGTCAGGCAGCACGTGAAGACGGCAATACGCCACAAGAGGACGCTGAGGATGAAGAAGTTGAGGCCGATGCTGATGACGATGAGCTTGAAACCCAAGGGCACAATGTGTCACCGGAGCGCGGATCCAACGACACTGCCATTCGCCCAACAGGAAGTGACAGCCTAGTTGTCGTTTCCGACCAACAACACCCCCAACACCATCCGCAAATTGTGCAGGAATCCAGAGCCCATGCCAACAGCGACTCCGAAACTGTCAAGGATGGCCAGGAGCGATCGTCGGAACCGCCAAACCTAGGATTTGCCGCTCTACTAGCAGCGATTGATATGCGCGGTTCTCGAGAAGGAGCAGGTGGTGAACGAGCCGAGGAGAACATCCGTGTCCTGCAAGAAGAGGCTCCCAACATGGCCGAAGCTAATACTATACCTGCCAGCGGTACCAACAATGCAGTCGTCGCTGTGGATCCACGTAATGGACGTGGCAACAACACCATCATGGACAACCAAACCGAGATGCAGACACAGGCCGCCGCCGAATCGACCATCGCAGGTGTACTTGCGGATACGGCAGCACCATCTGAGGACAACGGGGCTCCAGATCTCGACGAGCCTGACTTGGATGAGTGGGAAGGTGCCTTTGACTTTGGGAGTGAGCCCAATGACGAAGCATGGGACGTCTGGGGATGTAGACATCGCTTTCGCAAATTCAACACTGCCGCAATCCCCGATTTCTGGATGGTCGGGCTCGATCCTCGCCATGCTAAGCTCGTCGAGATCGAATGCATGGCCTGCTTTAGAAAGGTAGCGGTGTACACAGACGAGGATGCATCCAAGAAGGAAAAGAAACTCCCGGAAGCTCAAGGCCAAGATCAACCCAACAATGCCGTCAAGCCAGGGACGTGGGAATGCAAATCGTGTGGCGTGATCTATTGTAAACCTTGCGTAAAGTTTGCGAAGAAGCGCATGGTGCGGGAGCGACGTTCTGGAGATTCTGACGGAGAGTGAGAATAGAAAAAGAAGAGAGCGCAGGTTGAAAGCGCGAGCAAGGCGATGAACACGGGCGCTGTGTTGAGTTATTACACAGTCCGCTGGAGTCATGATAGTCCATGGGCAACAAACAGGCTGGGTAATAAGGGATATTATGATGCATGGCGCGACGTCTCCAGGGGGACGATACATGTGTCAAGAAGTTTTTCCAAAGCAACAAAGTTTACTCTTACGTGGGACTATTGAAACGAGGCTGCCGGCCCCTGACTTTAGCGTGGCACCCAGCGGCAGCATCCGCATCTCGCGCACAGTTCCCTACCACAGCCGTCGAGTAAATAAGCACAACTACTGTCCGTTGAGGAACCGTTAGGTCTTGCAAGGTCTTTTTTATACATGTTTGTTTGATATCATAGTGTGTATGACTGACTGGTGTCAACAATGACTAGTTAGTAAGTAAGTAGGTGTTGTCCCGTGGCCTGTTCCTAAACCCCACGTAAACCGGGAAATCAGTCGTGGTTGGGCGAGGTCATCGGTCATCGACTCATCGGGTACGGACGGGATCTTTTCTTTCTTCTTCTTCTGCTCCTCCTCCTCCTCCTCCTGCTCCTCCTCCTTGCTCTGTCTGTCCACTCTCCCTGCACCGTGTGGTGTCAGAAGACTCCTCGCTACCAGAGGTACAAGTGTCCTCTTGATCGGCAATGGAGTTAATACGCCGCTTTGGTTTCTTTTTCGCCCCTTCTTGTTCTTCCTCTCTCTCGTCCAGTTCTCTGCGGAGGCTTTCTTCCAGCTTCTCAAACAGCCTTTCCAACAACCATTCGGCCTCCTCTTTGTCTCCCATCAGCGGACTCCTGTTGCCGATCCAGCTCCATTTGACTTTTTTCTTCTTGTCGCTGCCCTTGCCGTACGCTCCTTCCTGTCCACCCAGATCTAGCACCTTCCTATTATCGACAGTCGTATCGCCCTGGCGAAACGTGGGGTCTGCGAGCGCGGACGCATGTCTGTGTGTCGTAGGGTCCCGCTCGTCCTCGCCCAGGAGCTTGAGAAAGTCTACCCACTCATCATAAGAGTATCGCTTCGGCGTTGAGGCTGTAGTGTCGGTGTACACCTTCCGGATCTGGGAGAGTAAGACATGCCGGTTATTGTGCTCATCTGTCAGCGTCAGCAACCTTTTGAATGCCCATCGTCGGATCGAAGAAGACCTCACTCTCTTCCCAATGACTTCCTCCTTTGCGAGCTTGGCTCTCATCAACTCGTTTTGACTGCTCAACGTCTCCTGCTAGTTCGGCATGATCGGCGCGTGCTCTTGTGTCCTGTTGTCGCCCGCCACTGCCAATTCGAAATAGCTTCACCAACCCAGGATGCAACTCATGAAACCCATTTTGTTCTCCTTCCACGCTCTCAACATCGGAATGAGGTGAACCCAACTTGCCCCAAGTAGATCTGTAGATGCCGTACTTGAGCCGATTTTTCATACTGGTCTCGTCACTCGGCAGCACAGTCACTTCTCCAAGCCAGATTGTGGAATCTTTGATGACCTTAACCACGGTGTCCCCCATGTCGGATATCAAGATGGTCAAGGTCGGTACCGCCAGGAGGGACCAGAACACGAAAAAGGGCTTGCCGCTATTGCTGATAGGTTGAAAGTCGCCATAGCCGATAGTCAAAAGAGTGGTGTATGAAAAGTATAGCGACTCAAAATATGTCCATTGCTGATTGTGTTCAGACCGGAAGAACACCAATGCACCTATACACCACTGTGCTTCGTCAGCATAGAACAACTCTTTCGTCAACGTGGGCCCAGATACTAACCAAGAAGGCGAATGCAAAGGAAGAAATCCCAAGACTCATATATTTTCGTTGAGTTACCGCACGATCCTGCACCTTTCTCATCGCTTCGAATTCGGCCCTTCTTCTGTCTTTTTCAGCCATTCGATCGTCCCCAGGTTTGACAGTGAGCGCGTCGGCGGTAGCTTTTCCGAGGCCCATGGCGATTTGGCGTTTCAGGTCGATCTGTTTCTGCATTGATTTCTCAATCTCTCTCACCAACCTTGCTCGAGTCTTCTCGGTCAGCCGGGCGGCCAGCTTCTTTTTCCCTCTCTCTAGAACCAGTGACCTGATAGAGCTGACAACCAGACCCAAGATGATGATACCTCCAATGGCGAATGGAAAGAGTAACCCTCGGCCCAAATGTGTTTTTGGTGTATAATCAGCACCGATTCCGATAGTTAGTGTCGTGAAGTCGGCCCAATACACTGCATCGAGAAACTTCCAAGCTTCAATATGTGAGAAAACTAGAGCCCCCAGAAGCAGATACGTGAGAAATAAGATTGTCTGAAGCATCAAGGTACGTTGAGCTACTGTAAGTTTGAACTCTCGACTGTAATAGCCCTTGTACGCGCCGTAGACGGTAACACACATCAGATATGATATAATTTGGTAAAGGCCCGCTGCAAAGATGGCATAGTAATACGCCTGCGTTAAAGCCTGATCCCTTACTCCCGGGGCATGGAAATGGTGGGAAGCAACGGCGATGAGGGCGATGAGCAGGATCGACGCGGTCCAGAAGCCTATGATGGTTATGGGTTGGGCGACCTCGAACGGTACTCGACGTGCCATGTTGAGGAGCAACGACACATTGGCAATGAGAGCACAGACCAAGGATATCGCATTTACAGCTATTAACCTGCTGACCGTTAGTATTGTGTGCTGATTCGCAGGGGAGCATACCATCTCGGATCCTTGATGTCAATCCCATGCTCCTCTGTTCCGCCAGGCGGGATCTTGACTCTCCAATTCTCAACAAGAGCACAAATACTAAAGGCGTTTGCCATAGGACCGAAAGTGCCTGCGATCAGTGGAAAACCAGTTGACGCATACCACCACCTTGCAGGTGTCAAGAAGTTCCTCTCCTCCTCTTCCTCGTCCATATCGTCCTCGGGCGATTTCTTCTTGGGAGAAAGGACGTTTTCTTTGACCTGACTGTCAGCATTATCGATCGGTTCGGCAAGACCCGGGTCGTTCATGATTGTAGGCGGTAAGTGAGGACGCAGGATAGAAGAGCCCCTGGTGCCGAGGCGGGTGCAACTATGCCATTCTTGTTCTTTCCTTGCCGTTGAGGCGAGACTGATTGAACAAGGGCATGGCAGCTTTTCAGGAAAACGTGCAGGTGTTCATTCAACCGTAGAGAAAGTTGCAGTGAGACCATATGGCATCTCATCAAAGTACACCTGAACTTTGGGAGCACGAATTCTGGATACTGGGGTGGTGACGTCGGTGGCAGATGCATAGAACCTGCAGCGTTGTGCCCCGCCATTTCCACCATTGAGCAAAAGCTTGGCCGAGCTTAAGACCCTGGGGTCGACCTGGTCATGTGACTGGCATCTTGGTACTCGAAGATGCCCGGTACGAGTACAGGTTCCTGGTGTAAGTACAGTAAGCTTGGCTCATTTTCTGAAAGAAGCTGATGTCAAACGCAAATTTCTCGGAGTCTGAATAATTCGATCCACGGAAATACGGCCCGGCAAGCTTGACTACCTCCCCCTTCGCTGGAGGCCGGTCCCTGGTAGTCCTTGTACGAGTACTAGGAGGCCGAGCATAGCCTTCCAGACAACTGCGAGGAGGCAAGTAAGAACTGCCACACAGAGCAATGTGTCGCTCCAGACTTGTATTATTATTGTTCAATATGTTGTAAGTACTGGCATACTCCGTGTGAATAAACCAATAGTCAACATGGCCTCTAGTTTCCGAAACGCTTGTGTGGAGCACGCTATGTGACACGGCCTAGGACGAGGAGATTGTGAGTTTCAATTTCTGAGGAAGCGAGATCCAGCGCATGTTGTTCCGTAGCATTTCCAGTTTGACCCACGGATCTGCGCTAATATTGGGTGCCTAGTGATTTGAGACAAGCACTGAGTAACATCATACATGTTCCTTGATGTCTTGCATCCGAATTGACGCCATGACCGGGGAACCTCAGGCATCAAAACAGGATCAGATGCAAAACATACAGGAACCAGGCTCGGTAGAGTTCGTGGCGCCTAGATTGGTTGCTCTCGAGCTCACCTTGAACTTGGGATTGGAGGGTGGGTTACATACAGGGTCAGCTTTTCCAAAGGCGCAGGGAAATCGAGAAGGTGCTACGCATAGAGTCCTCGCTGTGTCCTGCCTAGGGACGCCAGGAAGGGGGTAGAGATACGGAGCAGGGGAAGGAGCAAAGTGAGGGAGAGGAAAGACGCGTGCGCCGACAAGCTAATAATTGAATCCCGAAGCATCGCTAAAAGCCCCCGGACCATTGAGAAGGCCGTCGCCTATGAAACCTAAACTGTGTGTAGCTAGACACCTACAACAACTAGATCTAGGTGGGTTTCCTGGAGGAATTGTCGGCTACAATTGGTTATCCGGGGCTCGGTAGGCCTCGCAAGCCCCCATAATGAGCCTAGAGCAGCCACTTGGACAGCTAGTGGCCGTCTGGAAGCGTCTCCACTCCTTCCTCTGCCCGGTTTTCCTCCTGCAGCAGCAACGGCTGCGCCTCGCCTGTCAAGGACTCAGAGGCCCGTCAAACCACCTTTCCCAGCCTTGACTTTAGTTTGATCCATGCCCCATTTCCACCTTCTATCTCGACTGCAGGAAAGCAACCGACTCCTACAGCAACCGGTTACTTATCTCAAACGCCTTCGGTACTACTCCAGTACTTTCAGCCGCCGTCATCTTCAACCTCACCATCATCCTCGTCCTCGTCCTCGTCCTCGTCCTCCTCCTCCTCCTCGTTGTCGTCAGCATCCTGTCCACCCACATCTGGAGTGTCGCTTGCAGATTGCACCTTTCGCTCGTTTCAACAAAAGCACCATCAATGCGCACCTATCTTTCACTCCCACTTTGCGCGCCGGCGCCATCGACCTGATCCTCCTCTTCTCTGTCTGCGGCATCCCACCATCCTGTCCACCTGAACGATGCTCAGACCCGCCACGCCGTTGACAGTCTTGCTGTTGATATCTTTCGTCCTTCTTCTCTTGTCTGTCATCTCAACCCCCATCGTCAAATCGATCCCCATTGCGACTTACAGGGGTGTCAACTTTGGTGTCTTTGGCTACTGTACTACCAAGTCATGCAGCGATATAAGAGTGGGCTATACCACGGGTAATGACCAATTCTTCCGTCTCCGAAAACCCTTCTAAATCTGTCTATAGATGAAATATTTGGCTCTGATGACAATGGAGACTTTAACTTGCCTGCCTCGACCAGGCACTCCCTATCCTCCTTGCTCATTGTTCATCCGGTCGCCGCCTTCTGCAACTTAGTGTGTCTTGCCCTTGCCGCTGCCGCTCATCTGCATTCGCCATCGCATTCGGCTCGATACCTTCTTGGCCTTCTTATCCTGCTCTTGCCGACCCTGCTGGTGACCTTGTTGGCTTTCCTGGTTGATATTCTACTTTTCGTGCCTCATTTACAATGGGGTGGATGGATTGTCCTTGCCTCAACCATTCTAATCACGGCCTCCGGAGTCGTCACCTGTGCGATGAGGAGGACGCTGGTGTCTCGCAAAGCACGGAAGAAGAGGATTGCTGAAAATGCCGAAATGAGCGGCGAAAATTTCTACAACAGACAAGCTCAAGAGTCGAAGTTGCCCGCGCAGACATTCGATTCTGCCGAACCTACAATGCCGATGGTAAACGGAGCTCCAGGAGCAGACCGATTACCGAACTTTGCCACCTTTGAGTCGGGAAAGCCAGACGAGGACCGCCAACCGTTGAGGTCACAAGGCGTCACGAGCGATGGAACTACCTTGAGAGATGGTGCCTCTGATAACTTCTACCCTCCTCCCTCTGTCCGATCGAATAGTCGGCCGCCTTACGATGAAAGGCGGGATCAATATGGGAACCCTATTCCACGTGCTGCTGGAGCCATGATGCCTCCAAGGCAAGCTAGTGAAGAGCGTACGCCAGCTGGTTCGTACCGTGAAGGTTCAGTTCCCCCTCCAGGTAGCAGAGGTTATGGCTCTCGAGGCAGGGGCAAGTACCCGTCACGTGGAGCTTATTCTCCAAGAGGAGGAGGGTACGGGCCTCGAGGCCCTCCTCCACCACAAGGCTATCCAGGACGCGGTGGATTTTTCCCTGAGATGAGAGGCGGCTACACTGGTCGTGGAAGAGGAGGATATCCACCTACAGCGGCCATTGGAGCCATTGGAGCAGGAATGGCCGCAGGGGGAATGATGGCTGATGGGCAGCGTCGCCCCCCACCAGGTTATCCCCCGGATGGAGGCCAGAGAACGACACCCCCGGACTCGTATCCCGACAGCATGGGACCTTTTGGCCCAGTTGCGGGCTCAACGCCTTATGTCGAGAATCCAGCACCCAACCGGGCGGATGCCATGAGCCCATCTGTATATACCACTGGACCAGAAGAACACCTGGCTCCGTATGGGGCCCGAGCGCAATCTCCAGCACGCTCTGGATATGGAAGTCGCATGCAATCACCAGTCGGGACCACTCGACAACAATCTCCACCTCCAGTAATGCCGCCTTTGCCATCGGCCCAGCCAACAGAATTACCGACAAGTTCAAGAACGAACTCTCGGTCACAGAGTCAAGATCCGTAAGTCAATGTGGATACCGAACAGATCCAGGAACTAACATGTCCAGATATATTCCTCCGCGTTCACAGTGGAACAACGTATCGCATGAGGACTTTGCCCAACCGGGATCCCCTGGACGCTATACTTCTCCAGTCGAATTGCCTTCGACGGGCAGTCATGTGGGAGGATATAGTGGTCCATCACGGAGACCACGTGTCAATTCCGGGGGCAGTGATGTATACTACGAAGACGTCGACCCTCGCTTCGCTTCTGACCCCGAACCAATGCCTGCAATTCCACCGAACCCAGCCACCCAGCCCACAACAGTGCCACCACTTCTGACTGCAGGACAGCCTCAATATCGACCCGACTCTCTGGCACTACCACCGTCAAACTCGTACGAAGACCTGCCCGGAGCCCGGTCGCCTGCTGAGAGTGAAACAAGTAATTTTACGTCGGTCAGCCAGCGCGGGATCAACCCGAATTGGCGCCCGGGTAATGGTGGCGAATTTGCCTCGCTGGGACCTCCCAGACGGCGAGAACACCAGATGAGGCGAGACGTGCTCCTTGCTGGCAATCCCGATTTTGAAATCCCTGGTATGGGCGGAAGTGGCCGTATGTCGTCACGAGGAGGGCGAGACGGCATGAGGGGAGGTATGATGATGGGTGGAGGGCCACCTAGAATTCCTCCAGCCAGCGCTGTTGGGATGGGATCAGACGGAAGATATCCCATGGGCCCGCCACCGCCGCCTGCAGGACCAGGAAACATGAGGGAGATGTAATACTCGTATGACTTGACGCCAGAACTGATTATTGGAGATCTGTAAAGATTATACAAAAATGATGACGAATTTTTCTTTCTATACCTGGTCAAGAGGGTACGGATTGTCGCCGTGAGACCAACTGCCTCGATGATTCATTGATCTACGGGTGTCCACAACTATAGCTATGATTATGCTACAAGTTGACATAGCGCGTCGAATCCCGTCTATGTCAAATCTTCCTAGGGTTTTAAAAGGTTATTACTACTTCGCTGGACTTGTGAAGAGAAGAGGGAAATCGCTTCGCAAAGGTGGTTCCATACTCAATCATCGAAGAAATATTAATTATAATCTCTTAGAGTAAGAATCAAGACTAAAAAGTATACTGTATATGCTAGATCATGATGCGTCCGTCACCGCCTCTCGACCCGAACCGGCCGAGGATATTGTTGCTGTTATTCGCACTGTTGCTCTCTGGGGCCTGACCTGGCGCTGAGTTGGACGCAGCAGAGTCGCTGCTGCCACCCAACCACTTCGGCCTCTTGAACCCGCCGCCGCCGCCACCCAGGCCCGACGTCGAGCGAGTCGGCTGCATCCATTTCGGCGTGTCGATTGTGTCGATTGTATTCTTCACCCGGCGGCCAAAGAGCGTGAAGAAGTTCTCTTCTTCTGGTTCCGGATCGAGGGTTCGTGCCGCCGATCTGTTCGCCGTACCTGGACCTGCCGGCCGTTGCGCGGGAGGCACCCATCTTGTGGGAGCATCGCGCGGGCGTCTGGGGCCGTCAAGACTGTGCCGCGGAGAGTCGCTGAGCCCTAACGTGCTCGAGCGGTTGCCTTGAATATCTCGCGCAATGAGATCCCGGCCCTCTCTCCACCCTCCAGTTCCGAACCCGGAAGGGTTCAATTCCTCGTCTTCATCCTCCGTTATATCAAAACCAAAGGCGCTCTTGATCCGACCATACATATTGAACAGGGTGGCGCACACTGGGATAAGTATGAATATTGGGAAGAGATAGTCGAACCACGTCCCCAGCGGTGTGAGGTTGATGAATCGTCCGAGGAACTGGTAGAAGGTGCTAGACTGTTGGATGTCGCGGGGAAGGAACGTCAAGAAATTGTATGCCAAAGGTACGGTGAGTTTGGCAATCTGGCCAGCATACCAGCATGCGGATTCAGCATAGGTGTTTCGTTTGACCAGCGCACGCTGATTCCACGTCGGCACATCGTTGACACTGAACAACGCACATGCGCACATGTATGTTATCCAGCAAGAAGCTAGAATTTGGCCACCAAGACCAATCTGATAGTCCATATTGCTCGGGTGGTGTATGACGGTCAAGCTTACCGCAGACAGATGCGGTGCCGGGAATTTGATGATCTCAGACCATATTATTGCCAGCGAGGCAAGCGAGAATAGGCCTCCGAGCGTTAACTGTAAGGCTGGAACGATATGAACATGCAGGTGATAGCGCATAAACGGGGTGAGGAGGGAGAAGCGAGACGAAGAGCGCCGGAAGTCGAGTTTCTTGGACGCTTTTGAGTCCATGATGGCCTGTAGAACAGACGCAGACTGGACAATGCCGTCCCACTCGAGGATATATCGGGCTCTTCGGTGTCTGGCACGCACGAGGCGGCGTGTCAAGTCGGCCAAATAGCGTTCAGTGATAACAGCTGGCACTTTGGCCGACGCCTCGAATGTGGCGGGATTGCTGAAGATGCGAGATTCTGACTGGCCGGTGAGGTCGACGAGCTCATCAATCCATTCTTGAAAATCGCGGGCTGTGCCAGTCTTCCGCTGCTTGAGTTGCATGACCTGCGCCTCGAGCTCGTCCAGGGAGATGATGGCATCTTCAAGCTTCTCGTGCACTTTCGGCGCTCGACTCTGCACAGCGCGCAGACTACCAGCAATGTCGGATCGCCTGAACATCTTTCTAGGAATTGCAACCAACCCGTGTCCCATGAGGTAGATGGCGAGGATGAGGCCCCAGACGTAGGCAAGGGCCATGATCAATGCGCGAATGGCTGTGAAATCGAAGCCATACGAAAAGATCATGTAGACCAATCCCGCGACGGCGCAAGCCAGGACAATGAGTTGGTATCGAGCATTGGACCGCAGTGAATATGTCATGCGAGATTTTGAATCGCGGTAGCCTGCGTCCATGTATTCACCCAGTAGAGGGAGGACCACCCAAGTCAACATGAAGGTTAACCAGTACACAATCCTCCACGAGACCAATACGGCTCTTGGCGGCAGCCATATTCCCTTGCCGCCATGACTTCCTTCTCGAGCGCTCGAAGCAAGGTCGATCGGTACTAACAAAATAGCACTGATGGGGAGGACTAGGGCGAGGAAGATGGGAACTAGGAGAAAGGCGGGAGTGGTCCGGAGAGGCAGATAGTGCCGCAGAAGGAGGAGAACGGCAATAGAGATGACCAAGAAAGCCAGAATTGCAAAGACATCTGAGCCGATCGAGGTCGCCATGACCAAATATCTGTCTGTTATCGGTCAAAGAAGTGGATTGATCATGGCGCAGGCAGAGGTCTGCGGGCTGCAACTGCGACAGACAAGGAAAATGAGTCCTCCGTCAAGTTTGACGTCTGCAGCAGGAGGCTTAAGGATAGAAAGCCTTCAAAGCCTCGTCAATTGCAGAGATGGTCCGAAAATACGGAAGTGGGTGGAATAAATGGTGGAGAGATGAGCGAGTTAGTTCGGTAGCGACCAGGACGGCACGACTCGCGAGGCTTTACAAGAAGCCACAAGGCTGCGTCATTGGTGATTAGAGGATGCGGGTTAAACTCTAGGCAGGCTGGTTAGGCTAGTGAGGCATATTGTACTGTACAATATGGCGGTCAGGCAGAGCGGGCTGTGGCGAGGCAAATGTTTTTGGGGGGCACTGGGCTATTTTACGCGGGCGTGCTAGGCGAACTAGTCTCCTAACCAACTACCTACTAGGCCTCCTGACGCCCGTCAGCGTTGCGTGCTATAGCCTGTATGGCTCGTTTAGGGCCCCAAACGGAGGGCTAGTGAGGACTAGTGCGTACCGTCCCTTGGGCAGAACTCGTTAAGAAAGGTAAGCAAGGTATCACTAGCCTTGCAGCCTTGCCATGCCTGCGGTGCCATTGCCTCACTAGACCGACCAGCTGAACTCCGTCCAGCATCAACACCAACTGCCCACGAAATCCACTTCATCCGTATGCGCTTCATACATTTTCCCAGACGTACATCACTTCTGGACAGACTGTTGTCGATCTAGCCTTCGACCTCAACCATCCGCTGTCCCTGCGTGTGTTGTTCACGCTGCTGAGCTGGGCAACATTTTGATTCTGCTGCCGTCCTCAATCCGCCCTCCAATCAAGTCCTTTTACCGTTCCTTGTTGGCTGGATCGTCAGCGACGCGCCCGTTTGGCTATCCAACCACCACAATCCACCACTTCAGGCGCCGTCTATCCATCAACACTAGTGTCAGCCTTGGTTCATGCCTGACTGACTCAAAGCCAACAGATCTTTACAATATACTCTCTTTGCTCATGGACCTCGACTTCCTCCTCCTTTCATGATCCCGCCTAGGTTCTACACCAATCCGCCCTCGAGTCGCTGCCAATTAAGTTGTGTCACCTTGACTTCGCCTCAACTTCACCTCAACTTCACACCCCCCCTTGTCCACAGCGCAGCACATACCCAGTGTCCTCTTCTCTTGTTAAATTCCTCGAACCCCCACCTCCGCCTCCGCCTCCGCCTCGTTCTTCCAACCCTGCGCCAGCCGATCACTTCCGAAAACCAAGAGCGCAAGCGAACCGCGAAGATTGCTAGGGAGCCAACACTTACACGAATGATCAGAAAGACACATATTACGGCCCTGGCGGTTCGTCACTGCCCTCCACGATCATGAACCCACAACAGTTTCAGAACATGGCCGGTCTGGGGAGGGGCATACCGAACAACATGCAACAGATGGCTATGCAGATGGGTGGTCAGATGGGAACACAGATGGGAGCGCAGATGGGAGCGCAAATGGGCGGGCAAATGGGAGCGCAAATGGGAGGCCAGATGGGCGGGCAAATGGGAGGCCAGATGCGAAACCAAATGCCTGGAGGGATGCCTCAAAGGGCAGGAGGACAGATGACTCTCAATCATCCTTCGGTCCAGCAACATATTTTCGACTTTCTCAACTCACAGGGCCCTTATACTGGCTGGCAGGCAAACGTCAGCGTAAGAGAACGTGCTGGTCAGGTCAAATTGCTTGTCGATTCTCTCCGTCTCGTCCAACCCCCAGTCGAGTTGCTCCGTGCTATCGAGGTTGCCTTACAATTCGAGAGAAATTGCTTCACTCAAGGTGCGAGCAGGGAAGATTATGTACGAGCATGCAGCGATAAACTGGGCCGGATTCGCGACTGGCGTGCTCAACAGATGAACCAGGGTGGCACCGGAGCCATGAAAGGCATGCAGATGCCAATGCAACAGAACATGCAAATGCCCAACCAAAATTTTGCTCAAATACAGCAGATGCAGAATATGAACCCTAATATGGGCATTCCGCCTCATTTATTGCAGCAGCAAATGCAAGGGTCGCCTATGATGAATCAGCCGCAACAACCTGTCAAGCCAGCGCCAATGAACCAGTCTCAACCCGGAATGCAAATGAATATGCAAGCAAACAGTCAACAGAAGCAGGCTCAAGTTGCTGAACTGACTGCCGATGATAACAAGGCCATCAATCTTCGTGCGGCCGAACTTGCAAAGAGCACTCCTAAAGAGGAAATGAGGAGTATCGTCGAAAAGATGAACCCTCAGCTCAGGCAGAATCTCAGTCAAAAGGCTGTTGATCCAATCATATATTACTTTCGCATGCTTGCGACGAAGGAGTTTCGACGAGCCAAGCAGTTGGAGGCTGGAGTTGCTCCCGGTCAAATGAGCAATAACGGTAATTTGATGACCCAGCAACAGAACCAGCCCAAACAGGCGAATCAGGTGATCAACGGCAGTGCAAATATGATGGGGGATATGGGCAGATTTCAAGGTCAACAAGCAGAAGGGCTGCGCTCTCAGGGTGAAGGGGAGTTGGTGGTACCTGCTAGTACTGCTCAGGGAATGATTCCAGAGCAAATGCGGCTGCAGCAACAGATGATGGCTAACCAGCAGCGTGGGGGTCAACAAGGTCAGGGAAATATCAACCCGGCCTTCATGGCTCAACAACAGCGTCTGCAAGCTGCTCAAGCAACGAAGATGCAGCAAGCTCAGCTACAAGCCCAAAACCAGGCCCAAGCCCAGGCACGCGCCCAGGCTGCGGCTGCCCAAGCCCAAATGGCGAACCAACGACAAAGTATGCCTCAGTCCAACACACCACTCTCGACGATCAATCGGCCTGTAGGTCCCAATGTGTCAGGAGCAAGTCCAGCACCGCCAGTCGCCCGACCAGTCTCTAATACACCGATGTTGAACCAACAACAGATGCAGATGAATACCGGCATGCAACAGCAAGGTCAGCAACAGCAGTCCATGCAGCTCGAACAGCACAGGCGAGAGCAAGCGCTAGCGAATTTTCCGGCTCCGTTGCAAGCAATTCTGCGCCAAAAGCCGCAGAGTGAATGGAAAAACATCCTGACGCAATTCCAGAACAGTGGCAATATGAGAAGAAGTCTGTCTCAACAGCCCCAAGGAATGCAAAATCAGCAGCAGCAGCAACAACAACAACAACAGCAACCTTCTCAAGTCCCGCAAATGCAGAATGGTGCCTTTCTCGGCGGCAACAACGTTGGTGGGACGCAAATGATGCAGTCTCTATCCCAGGGAGCCATGTCCCAGCAAGGTGATCTGAATGCAATGCAGGCACAAATGCAGCAGAATCAAGAAATGATGAGGCAACGACAAATCGCTATGCAGCAACAGAAGCAGCAGCAGCCACAACAACAGCAGCCTCAGAACCAAGGCCAACCGCAAGCTTCCAGACAGCAGCTGAGCCCGCAACAAATGAAAGTTATGGACCAGCAGCCTGTACCACCGGCTGTCTTCAACAACATCAGACAGCATGCCCCAGTGCCTGAGATGAGAACCTGGTATCAACTCAAACAGTGGCTGATTCAGAATCCGGTTCCCAATTGGCCAGTTTCTCATGTGCTTGACATTCAAGCCTCTCATTTTGCTCATATCATGAGGACTCGGGGCCAGCAACAGCAGAACAACGGCATGTCTCAAGTACCGCAACCCCAACAACCTCAGCAAATGCCACAGGCTCAGGTACAAGGGACCCCGGCGCAACCGCCCATGGCTCCTGGGAATATGAGAATCCCAACCCAGGCTGACATCCAGAAAGTGCGAGCAGCAAATCCCCAATTAGCGAACAAAAGTGACGACCAGATCCGTGGGATGATTGTCCAGCGGCAACGTCAGCAGTTTCAAAAAGCTATGCAGCAGCAGGGTGGTGGGCAGGCCATGTCTCAGCCAATGCAGTTCTCAGCATCCCAACACGCACAGCAGTTCCCAATGCAGCCGCCACAAAATCAGCAAACACAGGCTCAGCCTCGTCCGACGTCTGGCCAGGCAGGATCACAGCCTCGGCCATCGCCGTCACAGGGCGATAGCAAAGCTATCAAGCGTCCTAGTGGTGATGATGATATCATTGAGATAACGAACCATGCCTTTAACAAGCCGCCGCAACAGCAGACCGAGAACAAGTTTCCGCAGTTATCAAAGGAGCAGTACAATCAACTCGATCCAGCAAAGAAGCACCAATACTTGAACTTACAACGAGAGCAACAATTGCGGAAGAGAATTTACGAAATTATGAAAGAGGTCCAATCGAGCATGCCTAAGTTGCGGCCAATTCCCAACATGGATCCAGCCAGCAAAGAGCGACTGACGAGAATGTTGACTTCGGACAATGTCAAGAACATGGTTGGTAGATTTGACGCCTTTCTTGTGGCATGCTATCGTATGGATCAGAATGAGGCCACTCTGAAGCAGCTTACAACACAAAAGATACAGCTGATGTCACAGTACAAGCCAGACGCCTACCAAAGAAAGTCTTTTGAGGTAGTGGATAATTTCAGCATTACTCCTGATACGGCAGAGGTCATCATCGGCAACATCATGTCAAAGTTCCAGCAAACTGTAGCAACGATCCCTCAGAACAAAGCACGAGCACAACCTGCACAGCTCACTGAAGAAAATATGAATCTCTTGCAAGCACAGGAAGCAGAACGGAAAAAGGCTCTAAAAGCGAACCAGGCTCCACCTGCACCGACCTCCTCTCAACCCCCATTCCAGCTCGGCGACAAGGGTCAAGGTGCTCCTGCTTGGTATGGTACTCCAGGGTTGAAACAGGAAGATCTAAAGCTGCCGGCGGACCCAAAGAGGCGGAAGAAGAACCAGCCACAAGCCGCAGGCAGCACGCCGCCAGTTGTTACATCGCCTCAACAGACAAAAACACCGAAACCAGCTCAGACATTCAAGTGTCCCGTCCAAGGCTGTGAGCACCAACTCAAAGGCTTTGCTACCCAGGCTGAACTCGACCAACACCACAATGTGACGCACAGGCTGGACATGGAACCTGTCACCGATCCTCTTGCATTCCTCAAAGACTCGTTGCGATCGGCGCTGAACTTGGATGAAAATATGAAACAGATCAAAAAGCCCAAAACAGAATCCAAGGCAGGCATCGTCAAAGAGGAAAGCGCTGCCGGGAACTCCTCGTCGAAGATTTCCGCTGATGAGATTAACGTAAACGACGACAATCCATGGGCTCATACTAACATCACGCTGGATCAGATGCGCGTCGCTTTTGGCGGAGACGAATGGGAAGAACTGTTCCCTACACAGGAAAAGATCCAGGAGTCGGAATCCAAGTTCTACGAGGCTTATCGAAATACAAGCGAACGATGGCGGAAAATTAACGAAGGTCCCAATGGAGCCTTGACAGATACATCAACCGACAAGTCCAAGAGCCCAGAGACGAGTGACAAGGAATTGCCAGCTGCGAAGGACAAAAATGCAGAACCTGTGAAAAAGGAGGATGACCCCTGGGTCGTCAGCTTGGAGGGCATTGAGGGCTTGGATCTCAGTAGTCTCGACGACATGTCTCCGTTTGAAAACATCGCTGACTATGATGCTGGTATCGGAGGCTCGCCTTTTGAACAAGTTGAAAAGCCTCTATCGACCGAACAGCAGTTCTTGAAGATGCACGGTATCGACTTGGAGCACCCGGAGAGCTGGAGTCAATCGCAAAGGGAACTGGCCGAGTTTGCAATGACGTGAACCACAGCCGATGAGGGAGGGAGAGATTTCTGCGGCTGCAACAGCTTGTCTTGTTTGCGGGCAGCACTGTATAGTGGACAGATAGGGGAGGCGTTTTGTGATGTTTTTCTTTTAGCACGGTGTCCATTGGAAGACTCCTCCTTTGCAAGTCTGGGTATCATTTGGTTGATATTGGTTGATTGGAAGCGAGTTTGGTCACATTCGGCGTTCTTGCTACGGAGTGGTCCGTATCAATACGACGTAATGATGGGGTTGGTTTGATGATTCTCCGTCGAGGGCTGGACTTTTCGACTTAGACCACAACTTTGGTCGTCAAAGCTATGACAACTGATGGGATTTATCCATGTTTCCAGTCTCGTTTCTCGTCTCTTTTTTTTTCTATATAATGAATGACGTGTATCTCGTTTTGAGAGCTTTTCGTTACCATGTGCGGCTTTTCCTTGGGTTTGTTTCGTGGTCAACGTCGACGGAGTGGAATGACCATTCGCACCGCACAGCACGTTCGTTACACGTACGCGATATTCGGGAGATTCAACGTCGCGTGGGAAACCGTGACACCGACCGCGACTTTTCTCAATGCTTCTAACTTTGAACAGACGGGTTGGTCATATATACCGTGGACGCTTACGTCTTCGAAGGTCGAGTACGTATCGTGCCCTGGCTCGAAAGATTTGGAAAAGAAAAAAAAAAGGCACACCATCCTCAAGCGCAATTTCATGCCCCGACCATGCATCCATCCCATCTACCTCGTGTATCTCTCCATCACCGAGTATCGGGCTGTTTTTTTGGTAAAGAAAGGAAGAAAACCACCGATCAGTAGTAATATTCACATTTATCGACGACGACGACGACGACGACGACGACGACGACAACGACAAACGACAACGACAAACGACAACGACAAAACTCTCCTCCCGGGTATCATCGTAATCTAATGATCCTGACTCCCAAGTGGCAAGGGTACACAAGGATCCCCGACCCTATGCGTTAAAGTTCTATCCTCGTCCCAACCATGATGTTCCCTTTCCGAACCCCCTCCCTTGACGCCCGGCCCTCATTTTGCATGTCATATGGCGAAACTGGGCCCTCGCACTCGAGTGAACAGCCCACTAGTCCTCATAGCCGTATTCGTTACGAACTCGTGTACACGAAACCAAATCAGCCTGGCCCGTCCGCTCCTCATCCGAAAGGGGATTGATCCGTATAAAGTCCCATATAAATCCAGGGTATTCAAGAATAGTCTGACTGCAAGTCGAGGTTGAGCAGGAAAGCAAAAGCCCCGTTCGTCACGGCGCGTTACCACGCCTTTCCCAAAACCAACGCTCGAAACAGGTGCAACAAAAAGTCCGTCGCGACGGGACGCGAGAACACTTCCACGACGATGCTGCTGCTGCTGCTGCTGCTGATGCCGCGCACCATTCCCTGATCCAGGGTTACCTTGCGAACCGCAAGGAGAACGACGTTTTGACGCCGTGCATGCCTTGAAGAAGGGTGTCATTCAAACATTCACAGGTCTGAGATCGCGAGTGCCACGGCGCTGACTATTGGTCCATCTCGTTGTAGGTGCCTTCGAATCTTCCCTCGACGTAGTCGATACCAAGCTCACGCAGCTTGCTGACCATGCGATTACCTATGCTTACTTTTTCGAATCCGACAGGTAGACGCCGGCGTGCTCTAAAATTGAGACGGTTAGTATTGACCATATCATGAAACTTTGACTTTGAGGATTTGGGAAGAGCGGAGAAGAGAGCAAAAGATGCGTGAGTTGCAGCGAAACAGAACAAGAAAGAGAGAGGAGTGCACGGAAGCGGTACATACTTGAGAAAATCCATCTTCAGGTTCCTCGCTTTGTCCTTCAATGCGATTTGATCTCTATTGTGGAGTTCCGGTCCATCGGCGTGTGCGAAGTCCTCCTCCTGGATCTGCACCCAAGAGGGCCCGTTGACCAGTTCGATCAATTCAATGAGGCGATGAGTCTCGGCTTCCGTCCAGCCTTTGCGGACTTGGACGGCGGAACCGCCGCGGAGTGCCCGGCTTAGTTGGGCATTGCGTTTGGCTTCGGCGTTGACGGTGCGGACGTCGGGAACGGGGGGCGACGACGTCTCGCGACGTGAGCGAGAAGCTACGCGTGGCTGCTGGGGAGGAGGTGCACTGGAAGAAGAAGGAGCCGCATTTGTGTTGTGGGAGGTTCCGTGTTTTTTAATCTCGACACTGATGCTTTGCCGTGGTGGGTGAGTACTCGAGTGTGAGGCCGCAGGTTGCGCTTGCGTACTTGCCACACCGCGAACGGCAGTTCTACTGGGCACGACGACGCTCAAGTTTGAAGAAGGGGCACGTTGTGATGTTCGTTGGCCTCGCGCATCGGTTGCTGCTGTTGGCCTACGCTGGGATGCTGAAGCAGGGGTCTTTTCATCATCAGCCAGTGGCTGCGAAGACCTACTCCTGGGAAGCTGACGTCCCTGAGGTCTGTCAGATCGAACCTTCTTTGGAGGTGGCCGTGTATCGATTTCGAACTCCTCTTCCTCCTCTTCAGACCCGGATTCAGATTCAGCAGGTGGTGGGCGCCGTTTGGTCAATTTTGGTGTGCTGGTGGTGTCTTCGTCGTCTGACGCTTCGGTGAAATTGACCTTGTGAGCGTTGGGCTGTCGATCAAGGAAAGATCGTTTCTGCGGCTTAGTGGGGTGAACATTTTCATGTTGTCTTGCATTCTCCGGGTTAAGTTGCTCTTTTTGGCGCAAGAGGGCGGACATGACTATGTGCGTCTGCTGCGTCGATTGGAGTTCCTGTACGGGGTCTTCAGAGAGTCGGTCAGATCGACGGGGATCCTCGACCTCGTGTTGAAAACCGTGCGAGACATTGTCATCAATATCTTCGTCAAGGTGTACAGCTTCTTCGATAACCTCTATTGTCTCATGCACCATACCATCGGCCTCATCTTGCGCCTCATCCTCTTCTTGTGACGGGGATTGTGGAATTTCTCGTTGATGGATGGACTGAGGCTTAATTGTTGTCTGTCGTGGAGTGTTGTCCGCTTCCTCGATGTCATCATCAGAGATGCTGGTGGACAGTCTCTCTCGCAACTCTCTTAATCTGGCGGCATCTGTCGCTGGTCTTCGCCGTTTCATCGTGATTCCGGGTGGTCTCTGCTGGGTTGCGGCAGCAATATGATCCGCCGATGTCGTCTCCGGCATACGGGTTGAATTCTTTGCATTCTCATCGTCAATGGTGTCGATCGACTTGATAGTGTCAATGATCGAGTCGATACCACCCAGTTTCTTGATCGAAAGGACTAACTCGGCCTTGCGCGCCAGCGACCATTTTAATACTTTTAGAGCAAACTCAGGCCATGGAAACTCTTTCTTGAGTCCATCGAGATCAAGTGGCTCTTGCGAATCAGTCCGGAAGTACTTCCTTACCAACTTGAGGCGTTGAATGGCTCTCGGCCGTGTTTTCGTCGATGAATAGCCCTGATACTGCTCGTGCTCGTCCCAGAACACCTTCTTGGCCAACTTGTCCGGGTCAAAGTAGGATTCTGAGGCGAGATTCTCCTCAGCTTCTTGGATGAATACCTGAGTGACAATATCGACACCTAGGTCGACAAGATCTTCCGTTAATTTCGGACTTAGTGGATAGTGCTTTGGACCTGCAAACACGGATGGAACACGTTCGTCAGTATCATCGTCCTCGTGGCACATGTCGTTGTATATGAGTTGTGTGAATGTAGCTTGATTGTCTGGCAATAGGCTAAACACATGGAGAATCGCGGATGAGAGATTTGCAGTATAAATGATAGGAAGCGCCTGTAGAGCCGGGCCCGTTGACACGTCATGGATATTGACCTTGTCTGCAATCTTCAAGACAATAAGCTCGGGAATGATGTAGTCGCTGGTGCCATAGGTCTCCAGACCTGCTAGAAATTGGACCTCGCGACGACGAAACCGTAGTCTTTGGGCAGAATTTGGCTTCCACAAGGCGTCACAGTAGCTGCGGAGGGGACCCTCATCGAGGGTGTCGAAAAGGCCGAAGACATTGTTAGAGTCGTTGTAGAGGTCGCCAAGCACATCAATGATAGCATCTCGGTCGAGGTCTTTCAGGTCGTCTTCAGTGTTCCGTGACGTGTCCGAGGCAAACTGGATAGACTCAGAATCATCGGGAGTTCCCTGCTGAAAGTCCGCTTCTTCGCTCACTGCACTCAGCCCCTGCACAACATGCTGCAACGGTTGGCGGGTGTCCGGGATGTCATGGCTTCGTGCGCGAGGGGGCAGTTGGCCTGATGTCGGTTGTGTGTTGATGGCTGAGGAAGATGATGGTCTCTGGGGTGAAATGGGAGAACTTCTCCGGCTAACAGAGTGCGCGCCTCGTAATCGTGCCATTGGAGGTTGATGGCCATCTGTATCATTTAGTGTTGTCAACCCTGAAGATGATGTAAGAAGGTTCTCGACGGTAGTCACTGCGGTCGATGGCGCTAACTATCGCTGTCACTTCTCGCCGTCTTCCTGTTGTTGTTGTGGTTGTGGTGAACATGTGATGCAAGGCGCCAGTCCAGAAACGGTCATGGCGCCCACAACGCGTTAGCGCGTCGCGCCAGCGCCAAGTTGATATCGCAGTCGTCGCAGTCATGGCAGGAAGCCTTCCTCTGTATGATACTTGAATTATTACCACGACCAGCACCACCGGAAACCGGCAACCACACAATACTGAGACTGTAATTCCTCGAGTCTCATGCACAGAGTGCAAGCTACGCCATGCCTGCTACGCAAGAGCCAAGCAGTCGATCTCGCGCTGCAAGAGTCTGGTCAGGCGGGCCTCATGAATACCAGAAACTCAGACGATCGATGAACACGTCAAAAGGGCGCCAGCGTATCCTGTTGGGCATGTTTGATGTGATGATTTGAACATGTCCGGCACGAAGGACAATCGTCCGCTACTACCCTTTCACTCTGCCATGAGTCTCTCGTCGCCCATGAACTACGCTCAGGGTAGTAATAGTCCAAGTAGCAGTCCTGAGCCGTGGGGACAACCTCAAGTCACTATTTCTTCTTGGCCATAGTTGCCACTCTAGCTGCCATCTTCAAAATTGTGGTCGTTCCCTCCCGTTCCTTATCCATAGCTTTGAGTCTCATCGTTTCAATGGCCTCCGCTTGCTCTGCACCTTCATCCGAGTCTGGATCGTTCTGCTTCCTCCGTCGTTTGATGTTACCTTTGCCGTACACGACAGTCCATTCGTCTACGTCGTGATCTACTGTAACCCCGGCACAGAGCTTTGCGTGTGATCCCACAGTCACACCAGCGAGTACCGACACATGAGGCTCGATCAAGACCGCATCTTCGATAACGGCTCCCGCATGAATCTGTGAGCTAGCATGGATGAAGACATTCGAGCCGATTGTCGTCTTGACCGGGTCTCTATCGGTGTCGTCGTCCTCTGCTCCCTGAGCGATCAAGGGACTCGGCTGGACACTTCCGCCGGATGGCTTCGCAGACGAAGCGGTGGTACTTGATGGCTGTACAGGGCCCCCGATGATGGCTTTCTCCGAGATGATGCATTTGTCGCCGATTGAAAGCGGGCCGTGGACGCCTATGAGTTGAGAGCGGGGGTGGATGAGAATGTGCTCCCCGAGTGTGATGGCATGTGTGCCACGGACGTAGGCACCCGGATCGAGGTGTGTGGTCTGTCCTACGGTCACCGGTGGCCGCGCGGCGGATGTCGATTGGGACGGCTGCTGAGCATTTTGAGTGCTCATTGTCCTGTCTGGATGGAGGAAACCGAGGTGGCCCGTTGCGTGGGAAGCGTTGGGCAGATGCGGGATTGCAGTGCAGCCTTGTGGGAGCCACCGGCACGGAAACGCGTACACGAGGCTGAGGATTTGCACGCGTTTAATCGGTTCGAGACTCCTCTCTGTCAGGGCTTCTGTTCATGGCATCCAAACAGCACCATAATTGGCCCCATTCTCATATACGTAGGGGATAATTCTGGTCGTATACAATTGGTACACTGCAGAGTTCATCAGTGGCGCTCTGCGAAATGATCTTCAGTCATACAAAGCCGCAGCAAAATGTCCTACTACAACGTTGACGCCATCTTGACCGACACCCAAAAAATCCCTTGTACTTTTCAACTCGACGTGCCCGGACTCGGGTATCTTGATGGTAATGCTGGAGGGACGGTATGGATGTCCACTTCAGATTCTCTCGAAGCAGGGCCTAAACTGTCCACAGGTAAAAGCCGGGACGACCATTGAACTTCCCATGTGGCTGGGTGTGATGCTTGCGGTGTCAGCCGGGTATGTGTATATCCGTTTATTGATCGCCTGGGATCAGGATGTCCTGACCAGTCTCAAGAAATGCGCCTGGATCTCCTCAACTGGTCACGCTGAATTTTCCGTCGCCTCTTCAGCAACGAGTGATCAACGCCTTGAAAGCAGACCCGAGGACGGTTGACCTGCGAGCCCAGGCGCCACATTACTACGCGCTGTCGGCACGAATAATGGAGCTGTTTGACGACCAGGTTGTTCTCAGCACACTACTTGACGTGAGTATTTTTGCGACAAAGCCCCGTCGTCAGCTGGATCATACACCAGATCCCCACCACCTTAGGCAAATGTGACAGAGCAACTGACTGTCAATGGGCATTAGACGTTCAAGGCACGAGCTCTGGAGATTGCCGACCAAGCGCACAACCCTCGAGGAGCACTGGGCGACGGTGCTGATTTCCTCCGGGGACTAGAGGAGACCGAGAGACAGCTGTTCAAGGCGGCCCATGAAGGACCCAAAGCAGTCAAAGCTTGGACGCAAGATCTGAAAAAGAACACCTGAGTACAAAAGCCAAAGATACTGTGTAGTCAACGACGCTTCGGATGGATCCATGAATTCATGAAAAAAAAAGCCAATAATCTTTCTCTCCGCATTACTTCAACCCAAAATGCTTGCCTCCGTGGACTCCCAGCTCAAACGATTCCTCTCAAGACCAAACGTCAAACGTAAAAAGTAATACAAAGACGTTCTGTCCAAGCTAACCCACGCCGCCGGCCGCCTCTTTGACCTTTGCCTGCTCCGGCGGTTCATCGACAAACGTCGGTGGCGCCACTTCATCCTGTAGGAACCCGGGTGTGCTTTGGCCTATACCCATCTCCTGCTCAAACATCATGTCTTCTCCGAGCGCCTCGAGCTCGGCATCCAGCTCGGCCTCATCCACGTCTTCGGGCACGTCATATGCGCGACTTATGCTCTCGTTGATCTCATTGCCGATTTCCATCAGATCGGCCATCTCATCCTGCATCTGCTCAATCTTGTCGATGTTGATCTTGCCGTACTGTTGTTTGAGCGCCTTGTTGGTGGTCTTCATCGCGTCCACCGTGGTCATGACGTTTTTCAGGTTGTCCTGCATCATCCCTGCCTGTTCCATGTTCCACGACTGCTGTTGGAGCTGGTCTCGTTGTGATTCGTACATCTTCCGCCGCTGGAGGACCTTGAGGGCCTTCTGTTTGATCGCCTGCTTGCCCGGGCCGTCGCGCATCTTGCTCAGCTTTTGCTGGTACGTAGAGAGTTCGGCATTGATCTTGGCCAACTTGACATCGATCGAGTCTACCCTTGAATCTACCTGTCGCAAGGGTTAGAAGGTACAGAATGGGCAAGGTTAACACGCACATTCGAGATGGCACTGTTGAGGGTGGGTTTTGGAGCGGTGTTTTTAGATCCGAACAGACGATTCATCTCGAAGATTGGACCATGTGCGAGATTGGGTCTGTCGCGGAAGGTCTCTACCAGGTACCTCAGGTATGGAACTCAAGGAACTCGTTAGAGCGCAGTGTTTTGGCGGGCAGAAACATGAAGGCAGCCTGCGTCATTTCAGCGCAAAGCGAATTCAGGATCGGAGGATTAGCTAAGCTGGTGTTTCGCCGATAATCAGCCGACGCATTATGTACAGGCAAAAAGATCCTCCTCTCCTCCACAAAAACAATATCCTCCTCCATTGACTAGGAAGCCTTGTTTTCCATCGTTTTTTGAGTTCTTTGGAATCTGCTCCGAGAATTACAAGTTCTTAGGGAAGGGGGGCGACTTACTGAGAATGGGGCCATCCATTGTCCAAATATTGTATCCTCGTAGAAAGACTCGGGGTTCGAACCCGGGTCGTCCACTCCGCCTGAGTGAATGGCCGTCCGCCGCATAGCCATGCGGTTTTATCCTGAGCCATCACTCAGGGTTCTTGGTGATTGTTGAGAAAAACTCACTTGTTTAGTTCTTGAAGGATAGCAATTGAAGTGAATGTAGATAGGGATTATATGGTAGGCTTGCACGGAGCATGGATTTCAGCCACTGTACAATATGCAGCCTCGTCGATGTTGGACAGGGCGGCCGACAATCTGACCAAGGAGTAAGAAGTACAGCACGTCCTCTCTCCCACTGAATAGTGTGCGCATCCTCCTATACCTACATCCACATAACTTGCATATGTGGGATGTGCTCATTCTGTACTGTGTGTGCCATGCTTCCCTCCCAACCCGTCATCTCATCCTCACCATCCTCGGGTCCTGACCACATCTCCCATACTCTTCCTGGACGTTCGGTCAACTCCATCTCGCGCTGCGAAGATTACCCTCTTATCAAAGCCTCTTTGTCACTAGAAGCCATCTGATAGCGGCGTCGCTAAGACCATGGCTATCAATCAGACCATGCGAGGGACCTGCCCTCCCGTCTTCCAGCATCGGAATCCCGCGGCGCCCGAGCCAGACTAGCAACGCCCCAGTGCCATCTCAGCTATCTTCAGGGACCCTCACACGCCAGCAATACCCCTAACGTGACAATACAATAATCTTACGGTTGGCTTTCAAGGTCGTGGAAGCCTAGCTAATTGCAAAAAAAAAAAAAAATGCTGCCAATACACAACACCTGCGAAACAGATAGACAAGAGCTGAAAATCGCCGTCACCACCCGCCCATCACAATGGCTGCTTCCCTGCCCATTGTAGATTTCGGAGCTTTCATTGATCCTGCTTCCTCGTCTGAAGAGAGAAAGAAGGTCGCGCTAGATATCGACCGTGCTTGTCGGGAGGTTGGCTTCTTCTACCTCAAGAACCATGGCATACCCATGAGCCTCGTTGGGGACATGTTGACCAAGTCGCGGAACTTCTTCGAGACGGCAACACCGGAAGAAAAAGAACGGCTTGCCATACGAAAGATCGCCGAAGGGGGAGACAACGCACGTGGGTTTCTGAAGATCAACAATCCCACGAAGGGGTCGCACGAGGTATGAACCTGATCTATGCTCCCTCCCTGTCCCTTTTCTGTATAGTGTCGAGACCGTGTTTCTCTGAGAGTTGTTCCTCCCACGAAAGGCATTGGATGTTTATCGTCCCGTCGAGACACAAGGTCCACCGTACACGACGGGCATGGGTCTCAACCAGTGGCCCTCGACCCCGTCCGATTTCCGAGAGACAGCGGAAGAGTACATCGAACGCTTAGAGGCTCTCGGGACTCAAGTCATGAAGGCCATAGCGATCGGACTGGATGTCGACGAGAGCATCTTCCTTAACCGGATCGACAAAGCCTTCTGGAACCTCCGCATCTTGGGCTACGAGGGACGGAAGGAAAGGTCAAAGCAACTGGCGGGCATCGGAGAACACACAGGTACGAGATCTCTCGACACCCCTTTTTCTGGGCCCGTAAGGAGCCCTGAAGGCACACGTCACCTACATACATACATATGAACCCCTTGCTGACCCGTGAAATTTTTTGCTTGCCAACCACGGGCAGACTTTGGGATCCTGACGTTCCTCCTGACCGACTCGAACCCCAAGTCTCTCCAAGTGCTCAGCAAATCTGGTGAATGGATCTGGGCAGATCCCATCGAGGTAAGACACCACCCACCTGTTCACTGTACCGTTGTCCTATCCCGTGTCAGACAGATAGACAGACACCAGGTTGTGGTTTGTTGTTGTTGTTGTTGTTCCCGGGAGACTGACCCTGCGAACTCTGGACCTTCAACAGGGCTGCTACGTCTGCAACATCGGCGACATGCTGCACGAATGGACCCGCGGGGCGTACAAGTCGACCTTGCATCGCGTCTGCCACGACGCCGACTCGTTACGGATTTCCATCCCGTTCTTCTTTGACCCGAATTGGGATGCCTTCATCTCCCCGGTGCTCCCCCCGGCAGAGGGAGTCGTAGACGAGGACGAGGGTATCCGGTACGAGGACAAGTTTGTAAGGTCGGTCGAGTACCCTCTGTGGAGGGATGCGTTGGTCCAAAATCCTCCGACAGTTGTTGCATCGCAAGTGGCATAATTATAACGTGGACACGTTCAAGGGGGCTATCGCATTGATAATTAAAACCGTCCACCCAGACAGGGGTGTCTCCGGGTCCATGTATCGTCAAAATCGTGAGGAGAAGGCGTTTTTGACTCTGTAGGAGACTCTTTCTCCGTCATTGAGAAAGTAAGAACCCCTTCGAGACACTTGTCATACAAACCGTTTCTGCGTAGCGGCGTTGAGCGCGAAAATCGTGTCATTGTGTAAATTAATAGATACATAGGTGCCTACCCGGCTCACAGGGCAGAACTACCTACCTATTGACTGTCTGTTCACCATACATAATGCGCTCACAATAAGATAAAAAAGACTACACTCGCGTCTTTCATCACGACCTAGACTGATTGTTCGTCACCGCTGTACCACTATACGGTACTGCAACAGTCTCCTCCTACTAGGTTGAATTTTGAAATGCCTTCGCGTTTCCATTTTTACAAACCCCCTCCCCCCCTAAGATGGCGCGATATTTCCCATCATGGCAGTCTCTCTTTTCTTGGATTTCTGAAACTTGCTTGCTGGCCTGCCTCCTTTATCCTGCAGTCCGCTTACCTAGTGAAAGGCAACATCGGATCCTTCTGCGCCCTTGGGAACCGGACCCCTGAACCACTTGCGAGCTCGCAAAAAGTACCACGGAACCACCAGCGCCAGAAGACCGCAGTAGAAGACGGAGCTCCAGTTGAAGGTGTGAATGTTTGGGTTGGGGGTCCGCGGAAACGCGAAGATGGGAACTGTGAAGACTGTATGAATTGAACAACAATGACGACGAATGTATCAGCACATGTTCCCAGTCCCAATCCTCGACAAATCTTTGGAGCAAAAGCCGTTTCGCGCCGAGGCTAGAAAAGGGAGGAGCGAGGGGCGAGGAGCGAGGAGCACGAGGGTATAACTCACCAGTCCATACGACCGCGATCCACCTCACGGGTCTCGACCACCGGCCCAGCGAGAACGGGCCTGGCGCGTAGTCTGGGTTGTCTTCGTATATGCATCTGGTGATGACGAAAGTCGTCAGCTCGAAGATGTGACCAGCGGTAACGCGGAGACTTGTGACTTGGGGAAAATGCCACAGGCATGCATACCTCATCAACACCGGCATCAGGTACGCCGTGGCCCCAGAAACCGAAGAGCCCGAAAAGAAAGCTTGCAGCGCCTCGGAAGAGCCCAGGGAGATGAGGCCCAAGAGCGCAAACACCGTCGACAGGGCGATCGTGGCGTTGATAGGTGTCTTGGTGACGGTGTTGACATGGCTCAACCACTTGCCGAACGGCAGGGCGCCGTCACGGGCGTAGGCGAAGAAGATGCGAGTCCCCGCCGTGTTGTTCACGAAAACGACCCCAAAGTTGGACACGACGGTGCAGATCCACAGGAGCTTCGTGAAGCCTCCGTTGCCCATCGCGAGCTCGAGGATGGCACCGAGTGGCTGTCCGAGGGGCGACTCGAAGATGGCGTCAATGTCGGTTGCGGCGTAGGCCAGAACCACGTTAAAGATGTATCCCAGCACCGCGACGCTGAGGCACGAAACCCACATGGCGCGAGGTACCACGCGGGCAGCATCCTCGGTCTCCTCGGCAAGATGAGCTGAAAGGGGGAGGGTTCAATTTCAGTATTGCCTTTTTGGTACTTTTCTTTTTTTGGGGGGCGTGTGAAATCGCCGAACGACAAAAATTCAACGGGGAGGCATGGACATAAGACGTACCGGTCGAGTCGTAGCCGCTGATGCACCAGCAGGGGACGAGGAACGACAAGAGGAACACGAGGCCGCTATTCGACCATCCTGTCTGGTTGTAGGACGAGGTGAAGATCTGCTTGGCACTGTTGGTGCGGCCGTTGTTCTTCGCGTAGATGGGCAAAGCGATGAGCATGACGAAGAATGTCAGAGTTCCGAGCCAAACGAAGACATTGCTGATTCGACCCAACACCTTGCTGGGAAGGACCATGACCAATGCACACCTACGTTGGGACTTCATTCAGTACCAAAAGAAACGCGTTCCCCATGCGGTGGTCATGAAGTGAGAGTCAAGACTAACCCGATTACAGTGGCCAGGTAGATCTGAGCGTCAATGTGTACGTGTTAGCAGTGGTTCACCAACAGTACAACGGGGTGGTATGAGTCGACGCCCGGTAAGCCTCACCAAGTATGTCTGCCAGTCTGTTGGCGAGAAATCCGGGTGGAACATGACCACCAGCGCCTCAATCATGTCCGCTTGAGTCATGAAGAAGGACGCTCCGCCGAGAGAGGCCGACAAAATCATACACCATGCCTACCATTCCCCGCCTCTCATTAGCAGTTCGGCTTGCTAAACTTCGTGGATCTTTGACAAAGCGAGAAGAGACGTACAGTGACCCAGCACGCAATTCTCTTGAGCTTTGGAGGCGCACATCGATAAGTCCTGTTGCGCATGAGACGCGCATGTCTGTGGTGTGGAGGTTGTTAAGCCACATACCAATAGTACCTGTAGTTGAAGACCCCGGGTCAACCAACAGTGTGTGTAGTGAAAGATAAACCCAGCGGAAGCTGGTTGAGCTACTTACAAGCCTCCTGCAGTAGGCATTGAAGAATTCAGCTCGGCCAGGGCCAGGACCTCAGTCATGATGAAGAAGCAGGCGGTCAACCAGCCCCACGTCATGGATACCAGGCCCAGGAAGCCTAGGCTGTACCATAATGTTCCTGTTCAGTTGGTGAGTCTCAAGGGGCGCATCAAAGGATATGCTAAGAGGATGCAGAAACACACCTCCAAGACTAGGAAGAAGACCAAGGCCGGTGAGGCAGAAAGCAGTCATAGACCAGATGTTGAAGCCTCTTTTCATGTGTTGTTCATAGCCCATGTCTTGCAGGCGTTCATCTTCAATGTCGATTGTCCGCACACGCCCATCGCTGATGGATCCCACAGGGGTAGAGACGCTCTTGGTCTCTGGCTCCTTCGACATGGTGATGGCCAGTCCTTTGGGGGAGGGTCAAGGGGGGGGTGAGCTGAGAACCGGGAGATGCAGGTTCAGAGACGACTCTGCAATAGACAAATACTGAGACGATGGGGTTTTCCATTGCCGACTCTCATGCTCCTTTGTTACTATTATACCATTGAGCATTCGTTAACAGGTCTCAAAGCCCCTGGCTACTGTACTGCCATGAGACCGTTAGGATTCCTTATCTGGAGCTATGTTGAATGAAGCTTGGTGTGGAAAAGTGGGACTGGCGAGCCGATATGATGTTCTGATAAGCAAGACTCTCCGCCAACAGGAAATAGAAGTCGCCCGGATGCATATACTGACTGGTCCTGGCTTCGGTGTCCGCGGGTTTGCGGACACAAGGCTGGCGAGATGGGCATCTTTCGCCCCCCGCAATCCAGAACTGTTCGGGAACCAAGACTGGGCGGAGTCCATATTTGGCGTCCTATGTTCCGACTGGCACACATCGACAAGATCGCGTTGCAATCATGTACAGTCATCGATCAAACGGCCTTTGGAGGCACTGTCGGAATGGATGGCACGAGATTCGGTTCCAGATAAGCCCTGAGGGTCGCGGCAAGAAACGCTTGACAATCAACTCAATTGCATAAAATCACCTGACGCCAGCGACATCAACGATAGTGTTCCATTCCACTCCGCTGATACTCAATAATGATACCTGTTCCTCATCCAGCCTCCCCGGAGTTTGAGAAACTTCCCCCATGGGCCAGAAAGCTTCTCAACAGACCACTCGTGGAAATTCGACGTGGATTATCCCTGGACTATGATCCGCCGACGGAGAACCATTCAGTCCTGGTGCTGACGGCACCGTCAGGCAAATATGTCGATATTCGCTTTGCTTCTGCCTCGAAAGACAAGTACGAGGGCATCAAGGAATCCGACGCTTTCAACGGCTACGCGACCGCCGGGCTCTCAACGGCTTGGCTGCCTGGGGGGACAGACAGCTGTCCAGAATACGACTGCGTAGCGCACGTCAAATGGGAGCATCCCATTGACTCATCTCGGGAATATGGGTCAGACGGCGCCGATATGTACCTATTATCCAACGGAGACGTCATGGAGGTGGGATTCTTAACGGTCAAAGGCAAGAAGAAAATGTTCAAAGAGTACTGGCTTGAAGGGAAGCTGAGTTCCCCAAAACCATCTTTCCTGGTAGCGGAGCCAGTAGATGAACCGGGCGGAGAATCGGGCAAGGGCCTGATCATCCGGATCGACAATTATTGCCAGGGAATACTGCAAACCGATGCCGAGTTCCTCGCGGAGCGATGGCAAGTGCAGGAAAACGGAGAGTGGGTGAAGGACCCGAAGAGCAGCTCCGGAGCTGAGAGACTTCCCTGCGAATGGCTAATGGCAGCAACCACCAAGGCCGGAGATTCTCTTGTATTTGGTGGTAGGCAATGGCGAGTGGTAGAATCTGACAAGAGCTGATTATGTGGCCGGGCATGACCCGCCAACATCATTGATATCGAACTTTGCTTGCATACAGTCGGTTGTATATAGTTCACTTCCCAAGAACCTCTCCAGGGTGAATCAGTCGACCAGTGTCCGTTATCAGAGGGGCTAATTGGCAGGAGGGCATCAATGTAGTGGGCCAGAAGTTGCCATGGCCAGAGGACACATTTAATGAACAGTATCAGATCTTGGCCGCAAAATTATGAACTTGCTCTTCCTACAGCCGCAAGCACTTCCTGGGTGGTTGCCACAGCTCCAAAGATTCCGCCTTCTTCGCACACACTCGCCACGGCAGCTTCATGCAGATGCTGTTGCCCGGCCGCTGAAGCGTCGGAGACAAGAAGACAGTCAAGTCCCATATCGTCTTTATCAGTCAGTCGAATTGCTGCAATGTGATATGAGAGTACAGGGTGACACGCAAGACAGGCTTCTGCAAGGGGGGAACTTACTACCGTCTCTCATGGTACTCGTAACACACACATCCGTTGTGACACCACAGATCACCATGTTCTTTATCCCACGATTGTCCAAGAGCAACTTCAAATCAGTATGCTGGAAGGCACTCCTTCCGGGCTTGTCGATAACTGGCTCCGACGGCAAGGGGGCTAGCTCTGGTATAATCTCATGGCCCCTTTCGCCGCGGACAAGGAGTCTGCCGAGAGGGCCCACGTCCCCAATACCCTTTCCACTGGGGTTATTGCGACTGCGCAGGAGTTCGCGGCTCGAGAGCGTGGACAGGTCTGGTCGATGGCCTTCGCGGGTGTGATAGACCTGATATCCGCCTTTTCTAAACGCGTCCAAGAGCTCCTGAATGCGAGGGATTATCGCTCTCGTAGACTCTATTGAAAGACCTTGTGCATCCAGGTAACCCCCTGGAGCACAGAAATCCACCTGCATGTCAATAACGATGAGGGCGGTGTTGTCTGGGCCTAAGGACAAGTTGTGTGGCCATCTATATGGTTCTGCTTCAACCACAGAAGATAGTCTCATCTCGCCCATATTGATGACAGTTCCTGCAAGGCTCCGTTCCCGAAACAATTCGCCGAAGGTGTGAACCTGATCTGACTAAGAAGTTGTACAAACTCACGATGCCTGTATTTTTTCCCCGAAAGGTTTCCGCAACCTTCATTCGGCTCTCGTGCAAAGTCCGGTGTTCACAACTCAGCACCTCGGAATGTCCTGCATCGATCGAATCCGTGATGCCCGAGCCTAGCCAAGGCACTTAGATATACGATGCTTTGATGAATATATGCAAAGCTGGGTTCAGTTCTCTCTTATCGCTGTTCGATTTCATTTGCACCAGGTCCTGGCTCGGGGCTGCTCCCATAGTTGTTTCAACGGAGATGGGCGACGATACATGCCCGAGTAGGTAATTTGGCGATTCAGAGAGGCGGCAGAGATATGGAGAATCAGACCGGGTCCACTGCGGGAAGCAGAGCAGGCCATCTTGAAGCGACCGAGAAAGCGGCAGGGCTGCTATGCATTGTCCGCCCAAAGTCTAAGTAATTGCCACGTGGCTTCGCTGCGAGGATCCAGGCAAATGATGGAGGTCCTGGTCTCCTGTTGCATGTCGAGCAGGAGGGTGCAGGGGTTTCCTCGCAACTGTGGCTGATGTTCTGTTTGTCTCATTCCGGCGTTATGGGTGGGAGGTATTGCCTTTTAAAGGTAAAGACGTGCTCAGAGAATCTATGCTCTCTGCAAGGCCTCGGAGAAGAGTGGTCTATCTGGTTTCTTTCGCATTGAATAGTAAACTTTTACGCTTGTTTGTGGATTCAGCGCGAGCACGGGGATGTTGTCCGGCTTCAAAGTCCTCGCAGGTAGGGATGTCACCTCGGTGCACTCCACGGACTGTTGCGAATATCCAGCAATCACCACAAAGCGGTGGTGCCGTAGGAATCTGGTATCTTGAACCATTGCTGGGAGCTTTGGTTGCACCCTTCATTGAAAGTATTCTGGCATAGCGATTCGGATAACGGACTAGCCTGTGATTCCTCACTGGTTCTGGTGCTCATCCTTTCTGCTCTTTCATCAACCATAACAGCAAAAGCTAGCCAGTGATGGCAAGAGTCCAACCTCCTTGCCAGCGGATTGAAGGAAATCATCAAAGACGTCTTCCAAAATAGTTTTAGAGTTGTCTAAGATGGCCTGGTCGGTCAATTGAGGGTAACGTCGTACATAGCCCTCTGTAGATAAGTGACATGAACGTTGTCGTAGCTTTCTGATGCCGCATTTTTCTTGTAGTTGCTGCACGCTTCTTTAAGATGCAAAATCAATAGGCTCGAATGACCTTACGAGAGGTGCGATCTTCCTTTTTCGGCATGGTAGAGTTTGACGTTGGCTGCTTTGCGACAGATCAGCGGGAGCTAGCAATAGAAAGGCTCCAAACAATCCCAATGCTGAGGTCATCCCTTCGCAGTAAGATGGCTCGACAGGTAAAGAGAGGGAATTCCCCACGAATGTTAGCGATTGCGACGTGGCTTTGGCGCTTTGGAAACAGCATAGACATATGTAGCTCTTCAGTACTCTCTTCCACGCCCAGATGAGCCTCGCCGCATTGGATCCTGCACAAGAAAGTCCGAAGCATCCAAAACCTGCATGTAGTACTCCGTGAACAGGTCGCTGAGCTGATAACTCTGACGACTTGACATGGGATCGATCTGCCCCAAATCCCAACCGTCCAAGCCAAAATCCATAGGAATGTCTTGATCTATAAATTCAGCCTGATTTTCAGGCATGCTTTCTTCTTGGCCCGCCAGGAAGCCAGTCAGCTCCCCAACTTCTGGTTGTCGTTGAACACTGCCCGCTTGACCAGCTTCCACGCAAATCGTTGCAAGATCGTTAAGAACCTGACAAAGTTGAAAAAGTCTGTCCGATTGGCTAGACAAGCCCTTCCACGGTTCCAAAGATGTCATGAAGCGCTCGATCAGCCGAAGGTCTTCAATCGCACAGCTTTCGATGCCGTGGCAAAAGAGAACAATAAACGGAATGAAAGGTTGAAATAAGATGATCCTGTCCGGGAGGAGAAGTCATGATCAGTATTGATGATAACGCCAGCTGACAGTTCCGATCCATGATACGACTTACCAGTGCATATAAGCTGTTGCCAATGTTGGAGATTTCCTGACAAGCTCAATACATTCAAGGTGTACATGCATCGCTTCCCTCGCCATCTTGATGCAGTCAACCGAGAAAGTCCTCGGGGTGCCTCGTGCGACGCCATCAGATGTGGGAGGAATCGAGCGATATATGAGCGTCAGAGTCGATAAAATAGCTAACTCATCCGACATTGATAGCATTGTAGCAATTTCAACGCCTCCGTCAGCAGCGTCGTGGAGAGCTTTCGCCCGTTTCTCGCTTATCTTCCTCCGTTCCGCTAGCAAGATGTCAGCACATCTTTGTGCGGTTTCCTTTCGCTGCTCAACGTGCCGAACCAACCCCGCTGGACTATACAATTCCTCATATATCTTTCCTTGAACTTCTGCATGAACCATGAAACTGTGGATGGTTTCTCTATGGCATTCAAACTCTCCTAGGTATTCAAGCTTCCGTGGTAGTGTAATCTCGTAATCTTGAAGAATCGGTGGGCGTCCTAACCGAAGGGCCAATGCCCTATCCAGGATATAAGCCAGCCAGAAGAGCACTCCTCTCTGCCTTCTCGCGTCGTCGTCTTCTCCAGCTTGGTTCATCGCTCTATGGTATCCCAGAGTCAAGCACAATTGACAGGCAGCGGTGTTGAGCCGTAACGCGAGTAACGGTTTAGATATCTCGATAGCATAGCTGGCTCCCATCACAAGCGCAATCACATTCTCTCGCTGTGCTGGCAAGAGGAGGTTTAAATGCGCCAAGACGGTCTCCAGATTATCGCGACAGATATTGAGATGCGCTTGATAGCTGGAAATTGAATCTCCGTTGTCGGAATGACGTGCAAGCATCATCTTCTCCTGCAAGATGAAGTACAATCCGGCATTGACAATCACAAATGTGGCTTGTGAGAAGGTGTCGGTTGCAAAATAGACGCTTCGGCACTGATCGGTAAAATAATCGACGTTGCCATAAGCACAGATCAACGTAAATGTCAGGGGTACTGTTTTCTTGAGTTCGCGGAGAAGTGGCAGGATTGATTCTAGAGGAGGCATGGGAAAGTTTGCAAACCCTTCTTTCCCTAAAGGTTTTTCATGAGCAAAATGATCATCGTCCTTTGCCTTTTGCATCTGTAGAAGCTCATGAAGTGCAGCCATGGCCGCCCTGAGTTTTGGCCAAGCTTCCCTATAGGAACGGTGCTGAACAGCATGGTTGACAAAGGTACTGGCGAAGGCAGCATGCGCAGTGATAGAACTATCCCCTTCAAAACCCAGTCCCTGGGTATCATCGTGGCCATTTAAACTTTTATCACTTGTAGAAAGCAAGCTCTCCGCCGGATAGCTCCTTGAGTGCTTTTCAGGCGGTTTTGTCGCTTTCGGGGGTAGAGCAAGTCCAGTGGAAGTATTTGATGAATTGGCGAGTATGAGTGACTCAATTCGCTGCTGGGCCTGAGAAAGGGTGTTAAGACCCTTCTCAATTCTGGCAAGGCCAGACTCGATCTGGTCGATCTTCCTCTCGCTGCACAACCCGGTCCGTTAACATATGGCTCTTTCCAACAGCGCCACACAAGCAGGTTTGAACGATTCGTACAACACGGCCTCGGCAGCCAGAAAGGTTTCGAGGCCTATGTAAGCACTGAGAAAACGTACTACTGAGTTGAGATCAGAATCCGCTGCCTTGGTTCCTTGGACTTCTGACTCGTGTCTCTGAAAGAACACTGTTGGCCGATGGTTGAACAATGGGCACACGGAACATGTCTGTCGCACCGAATCTAGTTTGGCGTGGGGCTCGCGGTCAGTCATCATCCTTCTTGTGAGGACTGCTCAAGTTTGAGTCTCGACTTGCCTTTCTCAGACGGCATTGATCGCACTGGACGCAGTGTTAGTGCTTGACTACACAAAGAACGACACCATAGGGAAAGTGTCCGAAGTCGCTTGCAACGCAACGATATGGGGTAATCTCCATACTTACAGCACGTCTCGCGATGTCTCCATATGTAGTTGATGCCGTCCTTCCAGTCTGGGGCACTGCTGACATAATGTAGGCCGGCTCACGGGATCGATATAGTGGTCACAACTAGAGCAGTACGAGTGAACTGGCAACGCTAGATGATGGGTTACTGAAAATCTTGTCCTCGTGCTTGTGCTCGCGGAAGAATTGCTGGGAAACTTGCAGCGTGAGTACAGCGCGAGGTACATACTGCAAAGCAGCAGAAAGCCGTTGATAAGAAATGGAGACCGCAACTCGTTGGCCTGTTTAGGCGTCGGTAAGGCTCCGTTTCCCTGGCATATCACTCTGAATGATAAGGCCAACACCCGATCCAGGCCGTGGTAGTGAGCTATGGTATAAGACATAATAATGATAACATTTCTCACTCCGATCTTGACCTACTGTCCCTGGCACAACGTAGAGGGTATTTCTAAGCCGCATTGCTCCTCCTCGGACTGCCAAGGAGTGGTTCTCTCGGCCACGAACGGTGTCAAGTGTCCGTATGCTGACTGTGACATGGCCATCCATTTCACCTTCTTACAGAAAGGGATGGACACCTCAGGTAGGTCAGGTACTGTATGTGACTCGACATTGTCCGTTTCTTGTGGAATTATGGGCGCATTCAGCGCTCGTAAGGGCATTGCTCTGTTCCAAGCTTAGAAAATAGCACCCTCGCAGTGATCTAGATAGGATTTGCCGATGGCCCGCTCATCTGAGGATCATCGTGACAATTGAGCGTGAGGTAGCTGCTGTAAACGCTTGCGAAGGCTGATCCAAGGCCGCCGACCACAACTCGGGACATGATTCTACTGACGGAAAATGGATTGCGTGCTCTGGGCCAGGGTGGTATGGGTGAGGGTTCGTGAAGCCATGTGGTTTTCGGCAGGTGGACAACGCACGCGAGAAGGAAGATACGTGAGATTGGTGGTTCTGGTTGTTGGCACGAAGCTGGCGCGGTTAGTTTGGCAACGACGGCGGCACATTGGCGAATCGTGGGTGTAAGAACAGGGGCATTGGATCCTTCAACGGTGGTGCAGACACTAGTTACAGGTAATCAATGGGTGGCAACGACTTCCCTGAGGGAACAAGGAATAGGTACCTATCTGCCTGAGGTAGGTACTCACTCGTACCTCTAGGTACCTATTAGGCACGCCTAGGGGAGATTACAGGGACCTTACTCCTTAGCTTTCGGCACTGAACTACTAGGTACAGTACTCTACGCGCCTGAGGCGTGTACTCGTTGCCCCATCCCTGCTCGTCCCCTTCTCCTTGCGAGCCATACGGAATTGTGCATTGACTTTTTCGCCCTCCTGACGAATGCTCGTACCCCGTCCTCTGTACCGTTCACTTCATTCCGCATGTGTGCATGGCATCTGTAACACCACAGCACTATTCTTAGATTCTGCAGCCGGCTTGAGGTCACAAGCATACCTCATTGTGTATACACCTTCCTGACCCAAGCACTGTACATTGTTGGGCCCCGGCCAGCCCGCCCCGGTGTTCAAGAAAAGGATACGGAGGAGCTGATCGTCGGCAAAACACACAACAATACGGAGTGGGAGGACAGCGCATCGGCATCCGCAGCGTTTGCCCTACGCCTAATAACGCCTGCTCGGACTCGCCTTGCCAAGTGCCTGCGTGATTGCGGCATCCAACAAAGCAGCCGGTGAAGCACTTATCATTCACCACGCGACCTACCTTTCTTGTACAACATTCCTGCGCCATCTAAACCTCATTACCCCAGCTTTCCTTCCAGTCATTCCTTTGTAGCAGTAGGTGAGTCTACTTACACACACCCACAGACGTACCTGTTGCCCTTCGCGAGCACGGCCTGACCTGTTCTGGCTCTCGCAACAAAACTATCTACGCATCGTCAGTGACTGACTATCGATGTTGCCTCAGCGCTGGAACGCAATTCTATGTCTCACTCAGTCATCACTTCACGAGTCACGACTGTCCACGGCCTGTTATATTTCAACCAATCTCCTCCGTCTCTGCACCACCATTAACTTCCTCTCCTGACCACCCGCGACCGAGACTGATCGCATTGACTTCGAGCCTGCGAAGATGTTCTGGCGCTTTGGAGGTTACTCCAACATTTCAACAATCGACACCATCTTAGACAAACCCAATGTGAAGCTTGAAGATTTGCTTGAAGAGTCGGATCTAATTCAAGAACTCAAATCCCACCACACAAAACTGATCGAGTTTCTTCGTGAGGATGCCCATCTTCACTCCCTGTTGCAATATGTTATAGCTCCAGGTCCTTCGAACGACGAGTTTGAGGAGGATGAAAAGGGCAAGGATCCAGTCATAGAGGACGAGCAGGAAAGCAATGCCGACGAAGAACAAGAGAAGGTTGAGAAAAGGAGACTCAAGTATGCCTTTGTCGCATGCGAGATCCTTTCCTGTGAAACATGGTCAATCACCGAATCCGTCATGGCCAACACGCCTTACCTTATCGAATTTTGGGATTTCCTCCGACAACCAGCTCCGTTAGATCCCCTCCAGGCCGGCTATTTTACCAAAGTCAATGAAACTTTACTGGAAAAGAAGACGGAAGACATGCTGGATTTCTTCAGATCTCTCCCAGGCATCGTTCCCGCCATGCTGCAGCACGTGGACTGCCCAATGGTGATGGATTTGTTGCTGAAAATCATCAGCCTGGAAAAGTCGGATGGTGGAGCAGGCATTGTCGACTGGTTGCACGATCAAGACCTTATTCCCATGCTTCTGTCGAATCTCTCCCCCGATTGTAATTCGTCCACTCAGACTTCTGCCGGTGACTTTCTGAAAGCCATCATTACGATATCCGCAAATGCCGCCCAAGACCAACAGTCTTGCATAGGCCCAAACAGTCTGACGCGACAACTGGTGTCGGAAAAATGCATTTCCCAGCTCATCTCCTACATGCTCAAAGGGGGAAATCCTCTCACCGTGGGTGTAGGCATCGTCATTGAAGTCATCCGAAAGAACAACTCTGACTATGATCCTGATCAAGGACACAACACGGATATCCCTCCCACGAATCACGACCCCATTTATCTTGGTACTTTGTTGAGGCTGTTTGCTCAACACGTGCCTGACTTCACCGAGCTCATTCTCAGTTCAAAACACACCGTCACGAAAGGTGAAACCACGACTATCGAGGAGAGAGGTGTTCTGAAATCTGCATGGGGCACTCACATTGAGCCTCTGGGTTTTGACCGATTCAAGACGTGCGAGTTGATGGCAGAGCTTCTGCATTGCAGTAACATGGGTCTGTTGAACGAGCCTGGAAGCGAGGAGCTGATCAAAGAGCGAGATGCGGAGCGAGAGCGATTAAGACAACAAGGAGTCTTCTTAACCCACCGACAGCCCGAAGATTCCGCTGTCGACATTTCGGTAACTTCCTCGCGCTTCGAGAACTCCTTCGCCCCCTCTGCATCAGCTTCAACCGAAGAACTTCAAATCGCTACTCTTGGCGAAGAAGATGGCTTTGAAAAGGTTGCGGTTGCAGACGCGACTGAGGCTCAAAAGGACGACCTCAAGAGCTTTGAACACGTAACTACAGAAGAGCCAACGACTTCCCATGACAATCTGGATGAAACGGTGCGACGAATGAGTCTAGACAACCCCGAAGACACCGTGATGACCTCTCCCCCAAATGAGCCCGAAACGAACGTTCTTGACCAGGAGCCCGCGCACTCCGACGACAAGCCGGCGCCTCTGTTTTCCTCTGATCCAAACAAAACACCGACGGCCAACAGTCCTGAGCCTCCGACAAGCCCCAATGGCACGAAACAAGCGGGTCAAGACAATCAGCTGGAGGGTGACTCATTTCAGACCGCTCAAGATGACACAACGCATAATTGCCCGACAGAGCACGACGCCGAGTCTCCCGTTGTGGGAGACTACCTCAAGATAATGTTCATTGAGAACAAGGTGGTGCCTACGATATTGGTATGTTTCATCCCGACTTTCGTGACACTACTAACAACAGCGCAGTCTTTCTTTTTCCGTTTTCCGTGGAACAACTTTCTTCACAATGTTGTCTACGATGTTGTTCAGCAGGTGTTCAATGGTCCCATGGACCGAGGTCACAACCGCCTAGTCGCATTTGATCTCTTCGAAACTGGTCGCATCACAGATGCCATCATTGAAGGCCAGCGACGAAGCGATGAAGAGCAACAAAATAAGAACATGCGGCTCGGTTATATGGGTCATCTCACATTAGTGGCTGAAGAAGTCGTCAAGTTCGGCGAACGACATCCTCGAGAACTTCTGTCCCCAACTGTTCAGGACTATATTTATTCCCAGGCTTGGGAAGAATACGTTACTAAGACGTTGGCCGAGACCAGAGAGCGTGACAATGCCATTCTTGGCGGCTTCCGACCTGACAACGGGCTCGGGCCTAGACAAGCTGTACTGAGCGCTGTCAATGCAGGTCAGGGCTTTGGTGCATCGAGTGGCTTAGCTGCTGCCGGACTTGGTGGCCAACCCTTGGACAGTATTGACCTTTCGAATAATGGAAGCGCTACTAGTGCAGGCTACAATTCCAATGGCTCGCTCTCTAGTGGATTTGGGAGCTCCTCGGATGATGATGATGAGGATATGGATGATGCAGAGGAGGATGAGCATCGCCAGCTGGCAGCTGCTGATTCGGGTCTGACGGAAAATGTGAGTGTGACGAATAAACGACGACTGTTTATTTTTTAGGCTAATAATGGCAGTCTGACCAGCCCATTCCCTTATTACCACCTCCGCCGGCGCCCCTAAACATCGAACCATCACGTGCCCGCCGACGGTTAGCTGATCGGTTAGCGAGACACAAGCAAGAGGCTGAACAGGAAGTGGCCGCGTCCGAATTCGGTTCTGAAGCAGACGATCCATTCGCTGCCTTGGGCAACGATGAGAGAGACCCCTTCTCACTGGACGAAGAGGAGCAGGACATTACCACATTCGGAAAGCGAAAGGCTGAGGGAGCCAGCCCCGATTTCTCGGTTAGCCGTGGACTGACGAGCTTGTTTGCACCCAGTAGAAACGCGTCACATGACGACTTCGAGGAATCATTGGATGATTCATCATCTGATACCGGCTCCGACATTGATCCAGAGAATCCACCTCTAGAGGCACGAACGAGTCTCGAACGGCGACCTCTGGAAGTTTTCGAAGACGAAGAAATGGGAGAGATGGTGGCGCCCACTGAGGGTGGTAATAGCTCTGACGAGGAGGTGCTGAGCCCACTGGAGAAGGAGAAGCTGGGCCGTGCCTTTGGCATGAATGACCCTGACGAGCAGGACTCTGAGTTCGCAGGTCAGGACGATCAAGATGACGACGACGATGGTGATCAACTTGTTGAAATAGCCATGCCGACCACCTCGAGGAGAAAGTCTAGGGGTTGAGAGAACCTCTTGTCGTCCCTGCTGGATGCGAGTCTCGATGCCAGCAAGTCTCAAGAGACCGAGGCCCTATTCTGCTCGCGCGAAGCAGAAGCGATAATTGTGACCGGGTGACATTTGGTTATCCCAGCACCCCGGCCGAGTCGACAACATCACCTGTACAATAACGGACATATTCTGATACCCCAATCCCATCCTCACAACATCATACATGACCCAAGGTGGAAGAGAAACGAATTGAAACAACAGACAAACAACAGACGAAGAATCATGGTCATGGTTTAGACTAGAACCAGAGGTGGCCGACATGTGACATAATCTTGGAAAGGGTTTAATGGCCTGGGAAGTAATGTCTTGTACTCTCGGTGGGGAAGTCTCTCGGGCATAGACTGCAAAGCCATTCCTCTTGTCTTGTCTTGTCTAATCTGACGGCGAGGAAATGGTTCTACCGATCGGCGCCTCACACATGGTGGAGTAATGAGCTCTGCAGGACAAGACCAAGGCCGAGCAAACATGTACAATAGGAAGGAGTTCTGTGCTACGATACAGCAGAGACAAATCTAATTGAGTTGATGAATTCTTTTGGGGTTCTATGTCATTATCCATTATTTGTGTCATGGTCTTCCTCTCGGAACTCTAGAAGTATAGTGTATAGGTACAAGTTCGTTGTAGCTGTGGGCGTAATGTCTCGCCGTTTGAATGTATTTCGTCAGCGGTCGAACGTCATCGCATTGCGGTGTCGTTTGTCATTCATACTGCACAGCAACATTGTGTATGGGGGCGGCACCAATAAGACCGATGTTCTTGGACATTCCATTTTTTGGTTGCCCGTCGCATCAGGCCCGCCCAACATGTGGCCGTACAGTATCCATATACTGGTACATGGCGTATACCGCGTGATGTGGCTGATACGAATCCGGTAATGGGCCTCCTGGAAGAGGTAGTTGTGCAACGTCTTCGGAGCCCTCTAAGATAGTTTTGCAACGTCTCAGTCTTCGTGTTGATCCGGCCGACGATTCAGTTCCTTTTTCGTTATGCCTCTTTGTCTCCTCCATTCCCATACGCCGGCGTCGACCTCGTCTTTCGTCACGCCGTCCCTGACGAGCCAGAAGGTCACGCCGAGTTCGGTCTCGACGTTGCGGTTGCGGCCTTCGTCGTCGAAGAAGAGCATGTCTTCGTACGCGACGCCGTCGCCGTGCTTGGCCGTCGCGGCTTGTATGCGGCGGAAATGCGTCGTCTTGTTCCCCGGGTAGATCTGGGCGTGCGCGAAGAAGTCTATGGCGCGCAGCGGTTTGGACGGCGACGAATCCTTCGACGATGACGACAACGACGAAGAGGATGACGAGGACACCGAGGAGTATGACGAGTCCGGGTCGTTTGCCGTAGTTGTAGTTTTACTTGTAGTAGAAGGGACGACGTGTAGGCCACGGAGCATGTCCATGGCCAGATCTGGTGCGTGGGTCCGACTGGCGAGAGATAGAGTGATGCCTCGATCTTTGGCCGACGCCAGGATCGCCGGGACGTCGCTGTAGAAGGAGAAGGACTCGCCCCAGCGATCCAACATGCGGGTGTTGTGTTGTTGTTGTTGTTGTTGTTGCGACGACTGCCCGTGAGGCGTGGCGGGTCTGACGGGCGCAGAGACGTGCGTGTCCACCCAGAACGGCCACAGCGTGTAGTCTAGGTCGAAGACGATGATGCTGGGGAGAGGGAGGGAGTCGGTGAATGTTGCAGGGACGGCCGAGGACGAGCCAGCAGGAGGCTGCGATTGAGGCTGCGATTTAGAGCGAGGCATTGTAGGTGGTGGTGGTGGTGGTGCAGCACGGTATAGTGAGAGGATGGGGAGGAGGAGGGCGGTGGCGACGGCGACGACGACGAGAGGGATTATGCAGAAATAATATAAAAGAAATTAAACAAGGAATGAATCTAATTGTCCAAGGTATCTGAAGTAAACAAAATATGGCATTGACGACAACCAGAAAGTGGTGGTGGTGACTCTGTGATAGGATTTCTGCCCAATGCGCGGTGAAGCCTAGTGAGCCCTAGAGCCTCCCCCCGTCGGGCTGGCCACAGGTGCAGTTCGACCAGTAAATGGAGGTGGGGTCAGCCCGACGTAGGTGGGCAGCACCTGGCTAGGCGGCTTAAGAAATACTTGTACTATAGCCTGGCCTCGGGCTTTAAGGCCCCCGGGGTGTGAGGCCGGGACTAAGCCAGCCTTCTCACGTGAGCGCTGTCGAATTGCCCGAGGGAAAGACGGTCACGGAGATACGAAAGGAAAAGACGACGGGGTTCGGGGCCGATCAATGCGCGTTTTGCAGGCAGATAAAGGCGTCATCAATATTTTTATATCCGCAGGCAGATCAATGTCGCTATTCTGTATCGTGTGCCACGATTCTCCCTTCCCAAGCATCGAGATGCTGTCCTGACATCTCCTTTCGGTCTTGACTTCTCCCCATGGCCTTCGCAGCAGGGCGCATCTGCGCTCGCTGCAGCCATCGCCTGGCATCTCCCCGCTTACCACCACAGTCACAGCACCGCGCATTCTCCCAGTCCTGGTCCCGGACGGCCTTCACGCCGCCGACCCCTGCCTCGCTCGGTAAAGCTGTGCCCGCAAAACAGTTCAAACGGACTCGAAAATGGATAAGACGATTGGCGTATCTTTCACTCTTCGGAGCGGCTGCGTACGTGGTTGACAAGAGATACTACGCCTCCAGTCTCACGCGATGCACGCGGACATTTGCTGCAGGCCTGACCACGGCCCTGGACTACAAGATCAACTTCCGCGAAAATCCTCCGTTTGCAGACGACATTGCAGACGTCCATGCACGTAATGCGACGAGGCTATTTCACCTGCTGCGCTCCAATGGTGGCCTGTATCTCAAGATCGGGCAGGCGATAGCCATGCAGTCGGCGATTTTGCCGCCGGAGTTTCAAAAAATGTTTGCAAAAATGTTTGATGATGCGCCCCAGAACGACTGGGCCGAGGTGCGGCAAGTCATCATGGAGGATTTCGGCGGGAAGACTCCCGAGGAAGTGTTTGGCATCTCATTTGACGGTGATCCAGAGGCTGGGGTCATGGAGAAGAAAGCCCGAGCTAGCGCAAGTGTAGCACAGGTACACTGGGCGAGGTTGAAAGATGGCCGTGAAGTCGCCATCAAGATCCAGAAAAAAGAGATTGCACAGCAGGTCGGCTGGGATTTGTGGGCGTTCAAGGTCGTCACCAAGATATATACCTGGTGGTTCGATCTTCCGCTGTACACTTTGGTCCCCTATATCACAGAGCGACTGCTTTTAGAGTGCGACTTTCAGGCCGAGGCAGAAAATTCCAAACGCATGGCCGAGTTGGTGAAAGGGGAACCACGATTGCGGGATAGAGTGTACATCCCCAAAGTCTACGACGAGCTCACCACAAAGCGTGTCATGACGGCTGAGTGGATTGAGGGTGTCCGACTGTGGGACAAAGATGCTCTGACGCGGCCATGGCAAGGTGGCTGGAGGACGGGAAGCCCGGGGTGCCATGGAACGCCGCTCGATCCGCCGCAGACTCCCATGACCACTCTTCAACAACGGTCTCGCCAGCATGACGAGGAGCTTAAGCCTGACAGAAGCTATTGGCGTGGTAAGGACGGCAAAGGTGGTCTCGGCCTCAACCTGAAAGAGGTCATGACGACCATGATCGACTTGTTCTCGGCACAGATGTTTCTCTGGGGCTATGTACACTGCGATCCTCATCCGGGAAACATCTTCGTCCGTCGCCTGCCAAACGGACACTCTGAACTTGTTCTGATCGACCACGGCCTGTATATCCATATGTCGCCCAAGTTCCGACACCAATATTCCCTTTTCTGGAAGTCCTTGATGACATTTGACAATCAGACGCTAAAGGAAATCGTGGGCCAGTGGGGGGTGAACAATGCCGAGATCTTTGCCTCGGCCACCTTGATGCGCCCCTATGAGGGTGGCGACCTGACTGTGTCGAAGCGCATCAAGGGCATCAGCGAAGCGGAGAGGAGGAAGCGTCACTACGAGATGCAGCAGGCGATGCGGAAGGGCATCAAGGAGATCTTGGGCGACGAGGAAAAGTGGCCTCGAGAGCTGATCTTCATTGGACGAAACATGAGAATCGTCCAGGGAAACAATCAATTCCTAGGCAGTCCGGTGAACCGGATCAAGATCACCGGCAACTGGGCAAGTCGGGCTTTGGCAGAGGACAAGAACTTGAGCTTCACGGAACGTTGGAAGAACTTTGGTAGCCATCTGATCTTCAAGATGGTGCTACTTGCGACCGACGCGTATTTCTGGTACAGTAAGCTCAAACAGGTGTTGGGCCGAGGGAAAGGCATGGACGATGATATGGAGCAGCAGATGAGGAGGATGGCAAAAGACTATGGAATTGAGATGAACCATAATGTCTTTGAGGGTTAACTTTTGTATCTTACTGGATATTGCATTTGATCCGGCATGGGGCTTTTTTCCCTCAGGCATTGGACACGGGGGCCGTATCGCTAGATAGACTTCTCGCAAGGCTGGGCATACAGATTACAAGTGGCCCTAGATATGGATGAGGCTGTGTGGGTGAGTGCAAGACACTGCCACACCGCCTGCGGAATCAAGATATCCTCTCCAGCGTTTGTGCAGCCCGGGACTATATGATAGTCGTGCCTCAGCCCTGTTGCGCAGCTGTCACGTCCCCGCAAGGCTGCGACCGACGGCGCACGCGACTAGTTCGGCCCGCTAAATATAGTGTCTTCCTACGACTCGAGAATGTCAGCTTTCAGGCCAGCCACGCTCAACTGTAATTTCAGCTCAGGGACACCAAAAGAGAACAAGCCAGCTTTCTTCGGTCGCCGTGAAACGTCAAATCGTGCAGCTATCTATCTACCTGCCTACCTACCTAACTAGTCGTCGAACAAGTTGGACCCTGATATCAATCAACAGTAACCGTGCTTTGAAACGGCGTCGTCGGAAATAGCCCGGGGAAGTCATGGAGTGAAGTCCTTCTCTTCCTAGGATCCGGTTCTATTTCTTGCTCGCGGATATCAAATTCAACCAACGAAAGCCCGTCACCATGGCGAACGACGACGGCCTGGCAGGGACCGTGATTGGGATCGCAAGGTCCGGCATCAAGCTCGCCGTGACTCTGCATAATTTCTCCGAGACCGTCACCACCGCCCGGATCGAAATCAAAGACCTCGCCAACAACGTCGCGTTGACCGCTTCGGTTTTGCACGAACTCGGAGTCAAGCTTGACCAGGACTATGACGACGAGGAAGGGGAGCATGTGTATTCGAGTTCGGCCATAGGCACGACACGCGAGGCCACCCGCGAGTGTGAGGCTGTCTTTCGCGAGATTGAGACCATCATCGGCAAAGCAATGCAGAGCGCCAGGGAGCGAGGCGTGAAGAATGGAAAAGTGCCCGCTCTGTCGCCACTGGAGCGGTTAAAGTACCCGTTTCTCCTTCCCAAGGTCGACCTCCTCGCCACGAACCTGGAGCGTCTGAAAAGCACGCTGGTGCTAATGTTGAACGTGTTGAGCTACGCTCGAGAAATGAAGGCGGAGTACGTTTGATCCAGAAGTGCAGTTTCTCTCGTTGTTTGCAGAACGTCTCTATTCTAACGACATTTTCTATCTAGGGGCGGTAACTCTCCCCAGCAGCAACAGGACGGCTATCAGAAATTACTCCTGGAGAACCTGGTCCGCGCCAACAAGGACGCCACGCGTAGATACGAAGCAATGCTCAAGGACCTGGGCGAAGAGACCGAATCGTTTCCCGCTGAAAGCGCCCCTCAGTCACGGCCAGACTCCAATGGCAGTGCCGCCGCGAGTGCCAGTCTTTCTCTCTCCATGATCAAAACTCCAGACTCGGATGATTCGTACGCCGACTCAAGCCCCCGAGCAAGGGCGGCGTCTACGATCCAGGCCTGTCTCGACCGCCTCGAAAACGCACTCGTCAAAGTCGAACAGTCGTCGTCTGTTCTCCACCACTCAACGGGCATCGTGGTGCGCGTCGAACTCGACAGGGACACACCCGCTCAACAAGGTCAACCTCAGAAACCACGCATTTCAGTGTCTGTACTCCAGAAGCAGACTCGTCCACGACAGGACTCGTTACAGTCTCGCACAAGCACTTCTAGACCTAGACGAAACACCAATGGTCTTAGTAGGAGCAATACGTGGTATTCGAATCTTTGGAACTCGATGCCCAGCCCTTACTCGGCCATGAGTTCAATCCAGCAGTATGTGGTGACCTTTCTTTTCCCTGGATCAGTGGCCCTTTGATGGTCTTTCCCTTTCCCATATGTTTTCCATCCACTGTGTCCATCTACAACGTCAAGACTAATTATTTATTTGAACACAGAACCCTCGACAACACTGGTCTTTTCCTCGCGACAGAGCAAATCACCGAAGACGCCAGCAACGTACTTAGCTACAATCAAACCTCCAACAATGGTGTAAACGGAGGATACCAACCATACTCGAACCGGTACGGGTCCAGCACATATGCGAATCCAGCCGATAATGGCGACGAGAGTCCCGACTCCGACTCAGGACCTACACTGACCGACGCCATCCGTGCCGTGTTGCCGGATTCGCTGGTTTCAGGTCGCCGACCTGACCCAGCGTCCAGAATAGGCGACATCGAGATGAACCCAGTCGCAGTACAAGCTCAGGGCGCCGACGCATCACGGCCACTGATGTCCGCGGACGCAATCGAGCACACGCCGCGACTTGGACCACTCCCGGAAGTCCGCGTTGAACTAGACACTCCCTCTGCGTCTGCGTCTGCATCGATTTCCCGTCCTGCTCCCGCCGCTCTGGGTTCGGAGACGTCAAACAGACAAGCCAACCACGCTGCAGAGGGAAGCGGTGGAGGAGGAGGAGGAGGAGGAGGCGGTTGGTCCCCCGAGCAGGACGCGCGGATGAAAGACATCCTCTCAGCAAGCGTGCAGGCCGCCATTGCGCAGGGTGAGAGCGAAGGCGCGAAGATAGAACCACCACCGCCGCCGCCGACGACGACAATGTCATTGGCTAGTAATCCAGATCGGCGGTCCGCCGTGTCAAGCAGCGATGCTGCTACTGCTACCGCGATCGACGGACAGAAGTCCGAAGAAACGATCGACGAAGATGCAATGGAAACCGTAGACCTCGACGACGGTGCCCAGAAGGGGCCAGAAAATGGAAAAGGAGAGGGCAAGGGAAAGGGCAAGGCCAAAGCACCATTGCAGTTGGCGACCACCACTGGCACCGGCCTGGGCGTACTCATGGGCACGTCTGACGGCGCAGACGCCGTTGACCAATTGTTGGGTGAATGGACGACTTTGCGCGTCAACAGTGCCGGTACCAGTGGCGGTGGTGGTAGCGGTGGTGCCGGGGGCTCCTGATGACAAGGGGTAGAGTTGTAAGGTACGGTACGGGAACGGGAACGGGAACGGGAACGGGAAAGGGAACAGGAACATGGGATATCGGAGCTATGAATGCTCCTCGTTACTCATTATACTTTCTATCTATACATCAATTGTCCCCTGTGAGATTTCTTTCTGTTCTCTCGCTCTGCCCGCCCATGGCATAACTACGTAGGGGCGTGTTTTTGGTTAAAGGTCAGAACGCATTTGTACTCTTCTTCTCCTTCTGCTTCTCCTTCTCCTCTGTGGGATCAGTCGCCATGCGAGGGATCTGTGCCCCCCCCCCCCCCTTTTGAACGCTGTTCCACGGATTCCGCTCTCTTGAGGGACGATCCTTACTCAGGCACACTCTACTTAGGACTCTCCTCCACGAGGTCAAGCGTGTGTTCGACGGCATTTTTCAAATCGAACGCATCGTATGCCATTTAACGCTGCTAAATGATTGGCCGCCAAAAGATTGATCATCATGCACCCCCAGGCCCAATCGACACGAGTGGACCGAACGCTTTGAGACATGGAGGAGAGGAAAGAGAAGATGACCGTTGTGTCTTCACCACATTGCTAGTTCAGTTCCGGCGTCTGGAGACTTGCCACGCCGCCAGCACGTCGGAGCAAGCCGCGCGATTGAACAGCACTTGCGAGGAGATCCCAAGCTCAAGCGACATGCTAGGAAAACCGACCTGGTGACAATTCTCATCAGCTCACCATTCACCACGTCAGGAAACGTCACGGGCTTTGACTGCTTGAAGGGCTTTGCCTCCGACTTGGGGAGGGCGGGGGGGAGGGAAGAACATGAGCTCGAGAGGGTGTTGAGCCGAGAGTACAGAGAAGGCCAAGAGGGGCTTCCTGGGGCTGGCAAATTGCTTTCGAAGGAGCGTGGGTAGCAGCAGCTTCTCGTCCCGACGAGAACCTGGGTCCGCCAATCCTCTAGGTCACTGTCAATACCATACACATTCCATGACAGGAACCTTCCTCGGAGGTCATGGAGGCCGGATTCAGCCTGAAGGCGACGCCCAGAGCGAGTGTGCCATCTCAGCGACCACAAGAGGGCCCATGGCATTCGAAGACCTCAGGCTGAGGCTGAAACCGAGGCTCATCCCGTTGCTCGGCGCTGGGCGCTGGGCCACGTCAAAATACGAGCTATGAGAGAGAGGTGATCGACGAGTCACTCGGTCGCTGAGATCTGATTTGGCTCAAAATAGGTTATGCGCACGCTCATACAAGGACAATGTCTTCAAAATCATGCGAGTCCAGTAGCTCTCCATACATGACGCCGTCAACATAGCTCTCACCGACAAAAGTAAACTCATTTGGGGAAGACGTCGTGGCGTTGGGGCTCTTTCGCAGAACATATGGCACTTTGCCCCCAGCGAGTATTGCAAGGAGATCTCCTTCTCGGGTGTCCATTGGCCCGACGCCAGGCATTCCTCTGTCACTGACGAAGAAACGTCTATCCAAATTGACGTCAAGGGGGAGACGGTTGTAATCATATATTTGTAAATAAGCATGATCCAGATCGGTTTGACCCAACCTTGAGTCGTCAAGAGTTACTGTGCGGCGGAAGGACTCTGCGGCTCCTGAGTGTAACTTTTCCCAGTTTTTCAATAATCTGTACTGGTCTGTGGTGTAATCAAAATGTGAGCCAACCACCCTCACATGCCCAAAGAGGAAGCCGCTAAGGTTTAATTTGGAAGAGAGGGTATATCCAGGACTAGGTCGATATCTGCCTTCGAGGAGTTTACCAGACGCGTGGAATTTCTCGTGGTAGGGAATCCTTTGCACTGCAGACTCGTGGTCAAACCGCGATGACCAATCTGGAACCCATGTTGGCAGCGCTGTGATTGAATTATAAATATGTGCCGACTGGTTAAGAATCACTAGGGAGCCTGTCGTGGTTATAAATCTGCGAGTAAAATCGGTGTATACATCGACGAGGGTCCGTTCATAACTGGCTTCCAGGAAATCTGTTCCGAACATAGCTGTCATGATTCCCAATAGTCCGTAGATACGATCTCTAGGATCTGAGCATCGTGATTTTCGGCTCATTTGCAGTAGCTTCGTCAGTCGCTTGGCGTGCTCCTCCACGCTTTCAGTGGTGGCCAAAGATAGTAGATCGAAAGCATCGCTTATAAGCTTGAGTCTGTCGTAACTGCGACCTCGCCACTCAGCGCGCTCGGCTTTCCCACACAGTACCTTGACATCCTCCATTGTGAAGCGTGTCAAGCGTGTTAATCCAGAGATAAAGCGCACATTGCGGGCTAGGGCGATCTCCTGAATGATCCATGTCCGACCCCAGTATTCCAGTTCTCCAAATGCCTTAAACTTAAGGTAGTATTTCTGATATTTAGGATCGTCATAAGCCCGATCCTTCACGTTCAGCAACGTCCCATCTTTGATTGCTGAAATTAGGTCGTTAGTTGCAAGTGAATCATCGCCCAGGTAGACCTGAACATTGACCGCTCGAAGGAAAATTTGTTGCATTAGCTGCACCTGTTGAGCCCGTTCATTGAGATCGTATTGGTTGACACAAATCGCATCGACCCAAATGGCCTTTCCTTCTCCCTGTCCCGTACCTTCAGAAGGGCATCGCGAAGGCTCGTTTGGATCGGCCACTGGGATTCTCCGATGAGAACAAGTTCTGGGCTCGTTGAGTCTCCCCACGCATGTGATAGCGCTTCGTAATGTGGATGCTGAAGCAGCGACTTCGTTATCAACCTCCCTCGTGGCTGCTCCCTCCAAGTTTTGGAGGGTGCGAGAACGAAGAGCCTGATTTCTTGTTTCGATGCGTTAAGAGGCTTCCATATCTGGGAGCGCGTATCCATGAGGGACGCCGATACTTGCCAACGGGGCCCAGGTGTCAAAGTGTCAATGTGATGTTGACGAGGTTAAAATTAAGGCGACGAGAAACCATGAGGCGGAAGATGGCGGGCAAGTTAGCCATTGACCCAAAGGGTTTTCAACCAACCAGCGTACAACCTCAGCCCTCCGCATTGTCGAGTATTAAAGGCTTGGAGAGCTTGCCGAGGCTGAAACGGAGGCTGAGGGGGTGTTGTAATGTGGTCGGTGCCGGTGACACTGTCTCAACGTGCCATGTTTGCTCAAGATGAGTGTCACCCACTTGATCTCCGTGGGTTTACCTCAACCCGATTAGGACTAGTGCCTGTCCTGAGGGATGTGCTCAGCCGATGCGTCGCTCCTTCTCCTGAACGAAAATGGTAAGCGACAAAGCGCAGTTCGTGGTATATAACACGTATATATATCTGATCTATCTTGCTACATCGATCCCCATGATTCCTTCCGTCAGTAGTAGCAGAAGTACCAGTAAATGAGTGTCTTCCCATTTTAGCTTCGGCAGGAAATCTAAATGCGCCATATATGATATCAATTGACCCAACCACTGGATGGATCAACACTCACGCACTCATTGTCTCGTAAGAAACACGGCACTCAACTACTATACCCATCTACCTACCTGGTTAACTACGTACTGTTCCGACCTATCGAATAATCTCAACAGGCATATCACCCACACCCCGTCGTTCAAAGGCACTACTCTCCACCAAGGCGGCGCAAAACTCGGCACAGATCCGACCTTCCTGCGTCTTCATCTGAGCCCACACTTCGTGCTTGATGGCTTCTTCAACACTGTGTCCATACCGTTCTCGAAACACCGCCTTAACCTTTTCGAGGTGCTTGGGCTCCCAGTGCATCCTGACCAATCGAGAAATCAACAGCTCCGTCCGCTCCTTGCCCGGCGCCGTCTCACTGATGGCCTGGTGCAGCAGCAGCGCATCTCGCATGGGCCGGTTCAGGGCGCCGTTCAAAATATGCGCAAGTGTCTCGCCCACCAGATTGCGCGACTTGGTGATCATCTCTCGAGCAAAGTTGACGCGGTATGTGCGTTCGAACAGACGCAGCACTTCACGCAGGTGGGCGTCGCTGCGCACGACGATGATCCGAATCATGTCCGACTCGCCGCCCGCAGAGTCCAGCGCGTGTGCGAGGGCTTGGACGTCGTCACGCACCAGTTTGATGTCGATCGGGCTGGACTCGGGCATGCGGCGCTCTTCCAGAGCAAGGAGAATCGCCATACGGAATTTGTCGGCCTTCAGTTCCGTCCGGATACACTTTTCGAGATCGTTCGAGTACTTCTTGTCCTTGAAGCAGTTCTTGATCTCACGGATGTCACTGTTGGAACGGCCCATCAAGCTTTCGATCAACAGTTCTCGGCGTGACGCGCCGCCTTGGTACCACGAATTCGCCCAGTACGCCTCGCTCTCCCAACGGCCCAGAGCGGTTGCGTAGCATGCTTTGCCCAGATTCCCAGGTAGACGCATCTTGATATGTTTGGCGATATTGATGCCTTGGCCGTTGACTTTGACCAGTTTCTTGTACTCGGCGCGCAAAGCCAGGAGATCGTCGGTAGACAAATACGGCAGGATCTGTACCAGGGGTCGGGGATCCGGCGCGCTGCGTGTGCCAGATAGCGCTGCGGCGATGCGTTTTGCGTCATCGACAGGATCATAAAACGACACTGATTTCTTCTTCCCGTTGCCGCCGCCTGGGGAAAGTATACTTACATTAGAGCTGGCCCGTTCTCGTCGGCCACCAGGCGCGATCTCTATCATGGTGCTTTCCCGTGGAGATTCAACATTGGATGAGCGCCGGGGACGTATCTCTGTCGTGCTCAGATTGGCATTGGCAGCACTCTTTCTATGATCTTGGGCGTACTTCTCCTTTTCTCGTTCTAGCTTCCGGATCTTTCGTTTCAGATCAGCGTTTGGATCATCCGAGTCATCGTCCAGATCCAGATCGAGATCTGATAGATCTGAATCGTCCTTGTGATTTGCTAGAACCAGCGCCGATGGCATGGGCGAAATCGACTGATACGTGCCTTTATACGCTTCGAGGAGAGGTGACGCAGGAGGCTTCGCGCCGGCAGCATGCGCAGCCACTCCCGCTACTCCGAGGGTCGCGGCACCTCCCACAGCCAAAGAAGACATCCGCTTGGTCACGTCGTCTGTTGAGGAGGTAGACCGGCCATTGCTATACTTTTTGTCTCTCGGCTCGCGAGTCTCATATCTGTCGTCGTAATACTTCTTGTCTCTAGGCTCTCGGGATTCGTATCGGTCCTCGCGATATTTCTTGTCATAACCCTCTCCTCCACGCTTGCCGTCCGATGGCCGCGAGCGCTCGTATTCAGGCTTTCTCGCGGTATAATCATTCGGCTGAGCGTACTTGAACTGGTCGACTTCCGCATACCGCTGACCATTGGACGCATATCGTTGGTTCGAAGGCGGCGGCGCTTCAGGGGCGGTGTAGCGTGCCTCTGCACCACTATAACTGGAGTGACGGGAGTCGCGAGGTCTTGCCTCAGTATACTCGACGCGTGAACTGCGTGTGGTGGACTGTCGCCGGTAGTCCTCAGGTTCACTCTCATCTGAATCGTCGTATTTCTTACTTTTGCTCTTTCTGTCCCTGTCCCTGTCCCTGCGCCTGTCCGAGTCGCTGTCCGACTTCTTCTTCGACCTGGCGTATCCTCTGTCATCGTCCGACACAGAGACGTCCCGCCTGCGGTACTCTTGTGTAGACTTCGACGATCGGTACTTGGCCTCCTGGTCGCTGTCGTCGGCGTATTTCTTTGAGCTCGTGCGCCTGCGCCGGTCGTCCTCTGCGTCTTCCTCGTAGTATACCTTGCTGGATCTTTTCTCGGCGTACCTGCGGCGGTCGTCGTCGTCGTTCTCCGATTCGCTCACTTCGTACTTCCGACTCGGGCGTCTGCTGTATTCACTTCGCTCCTCCCGGCGGTTGTCGCGTGAGTGCGATCTTGACCTGTCCCTGTCCCGCCCGCCGGGGGATTTTGACCTGGACCGACGCTGGTCGCGAACTTCGAGCATTGACGACATTTTCTTAAGTGCGTGCGTGTTCTGTGCGTCCTAATACGAACTGAGCGAGAAACAACTCTAGAAACGAGAAGGACGAGATCACCAGGTACAAAAGCTCAGCTGCACAGAACCCTGTGGATTGGGTTCCTTGTGGCAGCAATACTCACCTCAGCTGAAACCGCATATTGGCCGCTGGGCATGAACCGCCCCCAAAGTTAGCTGCAGGCATGGCATTAGGGCTGCAGACGCGAAACCTTGGAGGGCAAATTAGAGGGGGCAAGTTTGCGAAGTCTGGTGGATTTAGCGGCCGTCAAATACACGCTCGTAACCCAGGCCTCGTAGGCATCGTAGCCTGTAGTCTGCTGTAACTAACTAGTGCTACTCCGTACTTATGACCGCTAAGATTCCCCCGCAAGAGATGGAACTCAAAGTCTCTGACTAAGGACTTTACTTTACATGGCTTGCACGTTCCTCCCATCGCTCTCCTCGTGCTCAAGCTGGCTCCTGGTGGCTTAAGCTCCCCTCCCGGTGGCACACCATGGCCCGAATTGGCAGATGGAGGGGTGTCACAAGCATCGAAGCCACCGCACTGGCATGAGGGGCTTTGTCCCTCTACATTAACTACATATGACGAGAGGTTTGTACGCAGATATTCTTGTGCTCCGACGCCCGTGACTGCCAACGGAGACCCAGGTAAGCAATTTCGTATGTTGATCGTTCTCCAGAAGGAGCTTGCCGCGGTCTCCCATTCAACATGTTCGCAAGGTTTCTTCTTCGTCCGACGGCTCGCCATTCACTCAAGCACGGCAACCCTAGCCGCTGGACAGCCCGCACGGTGAGAACCTTGCCTTCTTTCTCCCTCGAAAACAAAACCTGTGTGGTCACCGGATCGGCACGAGGCCTGGGGAAAGAATTCCTGACCGCATTCGCCCTCAGCGGCGCACGGGGCGCATGCGTCGACTTGGCCATCAAAGACTGCGAGGACTCGATTTCATCGATAGCGTCGCAGGTCAAGGAAGCCTACCCCGAAGACCCTGTGCCGGAGCTGCGAGCCTACCAGTGCAACGCAACTCTCGAGAACGACGTGAAGAGAACGTGGGCCCAGATCGTTCGAGACTTCGGCAAGGTCGACGTGCTCGTCACCGCCGCCGGCATCGTCGACAACGTCGAGGCCGAGAACTACGAATACGCTCGCTGGCGGAAGATGATGGATATCAACGTCGACGGAAGCTGGCTGTTTGCCCGCGAAGCCGGGAAACATATGCTGCAGCACGACATCCGGGGCTCCATCGTCCTCATCGCCAGCATGTCGGCGACGATCTGTGTGCGTCCGCAGAAGCAGGCGGCTTACAACGCGTCGAAGGGAAGTATCCGGATGTTGTCGAAAAGTTTGGCGACGGAGTGGGGGCCGAGAGGCATCAGAGTGAACAGCCTGAGTCCTGGGTACATGCGCACCGACCTGATAAAGGGTCTGTTAGAACACGAAGGGAAAGAGCTGGTTGGATCGTGGGAGAAGGACATCCCGATGGGGAGGATGGCAGAGCCCCACGAGCTCAGAGGCACCATTGTGTGGATGGCGAGTGATGCTTCAAGCTACCTGAACGGGTCAGACGTGGTAAGCTTGTCTACCTTATGTGCGAGGCTGTTGATTTCCGAACAGATGCTAATCCGTCTACACAGATCGTGGATGGAGGATACACGTGCTGGTGAATCGGATAAAAGGCTTTGTCCAAGGTGACATACCAGAGCTGTAGGCACGATATATAGGGAAGAAGAGTGATATCAACGGGTTTTCACTACATTGTTAAGCTGCCACCGCTCTATTCACATTGTATCTCTGTACTCGTACAATTATCAGACGGCATGCTTGGGTGGCGTTAAACAGATTGGCAAAGGCGGTGCATTGAGTGCAAGTTGCTGAACATATGGAGATCCCATCCATACAAGCGTTAAGTCTCGTAAACGTTGTACGCGTTCCCTCCCTCCGCCACACGGGATCATTCCCGGAGAAGCAGCGTGGGAGCTTGTTCACATCTACAATCCAGTACAGACGAAATGAGGAAAAACTGAATGGCATCCATGTCCTGTTGATTATTGAAAAGCTAGCTTAATAGCCCATGAAGGACATGAAATCTTGTCTATCAAATCTTGACTTCGACACGACCATGGGTGTGTCTGATTTTTGAGTACCTGTCCTCGATGGACCAACAAGTACATCTGTGACGGAACGCTGGCGAAAAAAGACATAGCAGAAAATTGGATCATGGCAAGAAAGGTCACGAGCCAAGAAACCCAAGTCAGAAGACATTCATCCATAATCCCTTTGCAGAACCATGAAAAACACTCCTGCAGAATTCCACAACCCGCCACAAAACGATAACCATTTCCGAAAATTCTTGCACACGTCTATTTCTTGCCGGCCTTGACAGCAGCCTTGGTACTGTAGCATAATTAGTATATCAACTAGACGAATCAAGGGAGTTTCAAGTCAAAACTTACACCTTGCCACCAGACTTCTCGGACTTGGCAACAGACTTGATGACACCGACAGCGACGGTTTGACGCATGTCACGGACGGCGAAACGACCAAGTGGTGGGTAGTCAGTGAAGGCCTCAACGCACATGGGCTTGCTGGGAACCATCTTGACGATGGCAGCGTCACCGGACTTGATGAACTTGGGGTTGTTTTCGATCGACTTTCCGGTACGACGATCAATCTTCTCGAGAAGCTCAGAGAACTTGCAAGCAATGTGAGCAGTGTGGCAATCCAACACTGGGGCGTAGCCAGCACCGACTTGACCAGGGTGGTTCAAGACGATGACCTGGGCGTTGAAGGAATCAGCACCCTTGGGGGGGTCGTTCTTGGAGTCACCGCAGACGTTTCCACGACGAACCTCCTTGACGGAGACGTTCTTGACGTTGAAGCCGACGTTGTCACCTGGAACACCCTCGGCGAGCTGTTCGTGGTGCATTTCGACGGACTTGACTTCAGTGGTGACATTGGCGGGAGCGAAGGTGACGACCATACCGGCCTTGATGACACCAGTCTCGACACGACCGACAGGCACCGTTCCGATACCAGAGATCTTGTACACATCCTGGAGAGGGAGACGGAGAGGCTTGTCGGTAGGACGGCTGGGTGGGTCGATGGCGTCAATGGCTTCAAGGAGAGTCTTGCCAGAGGCCTTGCCAGCCTTGGTCTCCTTCTCCCAACCCTTGTACCAGGGGCAGTTGGTGGAGACGTCGATCATGTTGTCACCGTTGAAGCCAGAGATAGGGACGAAAGGAACAGACTTGGGGTTGTAGCCGACCTTCTTGATGAAGTTGGAAGTCTCCTTGATGATTTCGTTGAAACGTTCCTCGGACCACTTGGTGGTGTCCATCTTGTTGATGGCGACGATGAGCTGCTTGACACCCAGGGTGTAGGCGAGCAGAGCGTGCTCACGAGTCTGGCCATCCTTGGAGATACCAGCTTCGAATTCACCAGTACCGGCAGCAATGATGAGAATGGCGCAGTCAGCCTGGGAAGTACCAGTGATCATGTTCTTGATGAAGTCACGATGACCAGGGGCGTCGATGACGGTGACATAGTACTTGGGAGTCTCGAACTTCCACAGGGCGATATCGATGGTGATACCACGCTCACGCTCGGCCTTCAGCTTGTCCAAGACCCAGGCGTACTTGAAGGAACCCTTGCCGAGTTCAGCAGCTTCCTGCGAGACGCAAATTTGTTAGCACGGCCGAGCTATCATCACGTGATGCGGTGGTTGCCCCTCCCCCACCAAACAAAAATTTGGTGGCAGAAATGATAAGAGGTGAGAGGCGAAAAGAAGGGCAAAAGAGCCTTACCTTCTCGAACTTCTCGATGGTACGCTTGTCAATACCACCGCACTTGTAGATCAAGTGACCTGTTGATGTGTGTGAGTGTTTTGCTCTTGATTTGTGCTTGCCACGGGCCATCTCTTACCGGTGGTGGTGGACTTGCCGGAGTCGACGTGTCCGATGACGACGACGTTGATATGAGTCTTCTCCTTACTAGAATGAGAGATCGCATGTCAGAGATGCTCATTGATATCTCAGAGAGAGAGATTTTGACAAGGCAGAGGTGGAAATCGCTTACCCCATGACGGCGGTTGTTTTGATTGATGATTTGAGAGTAGTAGAAGTCTTGTAGTCCTGTGGCAGATACTAGAAGAATTCGCGTGCGATGCTCAGATACCACGGCTTGCGTAGAGGTGCTGTTTGATGATTAGTTTTGATGGCAGATGAGGTATGGGGGGTGGTGATGGACTCACTGAGCGACGAAGAGGAGAGAGGAAGAGTTGTAGAGAAGTGTGCGCAGATTTTGTAGGCTGCGGCCCAAAGACAGGGCTTGGCGCTAGTTGGGCTCAAGCGCTGTGAATCACCGTCAGCCAGCTCAGTTCTCCGTCACTGTGGCAGCATTTTTTTGCTGTGCTAAACCCCACCATGGCCACAACCTTTTCTCTCGAGTCCGAGTATGATTGGCGCCGCCTTGTACGTGTCTTCTTTTAGACTTGCGTATCGATCTTTGCCTGATGTTCCGGTGGCCAATTGGGCTTTTGCAAAGACTGGAGCAGATACAATTTTCTCCTTTGACGTTGCGATGAACGCAGCAACAATCCGGGACTATTACATCTATCATCCCTACTCCTCGTACCTCCCGTAGGTCCAGTAGGTCCTGCCTGAAGGCTACTGCTACCCACCCGAGCATCTGTGCACGGCATTAATGCCGTTCCACTCTCGGGACGGTGTCATGGCCACGACAACTATTTACATAGGATGATGTTCGTCGTGCCAGACCTGTGCCTCTCCTTACTGAAAACCCATTCCTTTCTTTTCGAATGGATTGCAGTCCACACGATACGGTATATCCCTGCGAGGTTGGACTCGAAGAGTCATGGCTGGATGGCCTGATACACACTAGCCAGCAATTCGCCATCAGGCCACAATCTCATATCGCGGTTGTGGTGCAATTGACTCATCCTATTTTCTCCGTCAAGACGGGATCCCGAGTCTGGTGCTCTCGTGTAGCCTTCTTTTACCCCCGTGGCCAGTCTATGGTGGATATTCCTCTGTTGCGGCCCTTCATCTTTCCTGATCAACCCGGTGTGTAGAAACCCATGGGACCCATAGGAGATCTAATGCCGCTAATGTGCAGGCATCCGTGGTTCGTGGTAAGTTTTGATATCGGTCTAGCGTCACATACAAGAGGCATATTCGTAGAAGGGAAGAACTTGTGAGTCGAGTCGTGAAGGGTGCACGGGAGCTGAAGCACCCAGTTCTGTTCCTAGTATTCTCTCCATTGTTTGCCACATTCGATGCACTGTAGATCATTAGCGGCTGCATGATGATAGCGTTCAACCCAGGCCTTACCTTAAAAAAGGATGTGGGAGGCTCGTCTGCGCTTCTTGTCTGTAGCTGATAGAAATAGGCCTTCTTCGAGTCACACTCTTCATTAGGGCAGCCACCGGGTACTTCTACTCGTTAGACTGACGATTCCCTAGTTATATGGTCATTTTAAACACACCTTCATTGACTGGGAGATCTGATTGTTCTTCGCCTAGAATATCGTCTTTTTGCTTCTGTTTCATAGGGATGTGATCACTGTAATTCTTGTCGAGTACGAACTGATAAGGACACGTCCTGCATGTAAATGCATTCCATTCTCTCGTATCATGTGCAGGCGTCACGCGGGCGATGGTGAGACTGTTGGAACAATATGGGCAGTCTGTTCGCGGTTCAGTCAACAGCACTCATGGCTGAGTTTTCTGGAGTAGGAGACATACATGTAGGAGGCATTGCGTCGATGAAGAAGCCCCGAAGTTCTGATACATTCAAGCGTCATCCAGGTTCAAAAAGAGCCGGGCTCTCTTGAGTGTCGTGTCAGGTTTCTACAAATATGCTGCGCAGACATTTTTATGGAGGGGCATATGATGAATTTCATGCGGGAAAACTTCGGACCGGATTTGATAAGGCTCGGAGAGAGTGCATGCCGGAGGTCGAGGCTGAACGTCGAGGCTGAAGTTGAGGGTCCCAGGGTCCAACCGCGAAGAGCACTCCTCCGTAGGAATACCCTCCAAACAACATCGACTGCGTAAGACACTCAATGACCATACCCTCGCCCGCCTCTGTGAACAAATTGCTCCTACGATAGAGGAATTCCGTACGGGGTTTCCTGACGTATTATTCTGCTCAAAACTTTAGCAACTCCGTCACTTAAAGACACATCCACCACGCCCAAATCACATCTGCCTGATACAAATCACAGGGAGGCACGAACTAAGGCGCTTCTCTCTGCTCTTGTCTTGGCCGGTCTGCTTCACACTCGCCATGACTGATGTTGAGGTAACGTTCACCATTATCTGGTCTGTTCCGGCTGACCCAGTGGCAAGGGTGCTTCCCACAAGGAGCAGATACTCGAGGCATGCCGTAGAGACAATGTCGAACTCTTCAACGAAGTCCTGGCCGACATGAAGGAGAAGAGCAAAGAGCAGATAGCAGAGTTTTTCAACACGGTCACCGACACTATGGGAAACCATTTACTCCATGTCTGCGCAAATTACGGGGCTTGTAAGCGCAGTGCCGAAGAAGTTGTCCTTTCTGAAGCTAACAATTTCCAGATGATGTTATGGACGAGTTACTTAACGTCGAATTTCTTGAATGCGACCCCATCACCAGGAGAGACAAAGAGACGCCGATACACTCAGCCGTCAAATATGCAAATGAACGCGAAGTCGAGTTGGGTGAGGCAATGGCCAAGATGCTCATTGAAGCTGGGGGCGATCCCAGAGTAAAAGATGGTCATGGCAGGAAGCCTGCAGAGATATGCACACCGAGGACCGAAGAGCTTCGAGGAATTCTAATCAAGGAGGAATATGTGCTCAATGAGGGTTTGAAAAATGCCGATTCTCACCAAGACGACGATGATGATGGCGCAGGCTCTGCCTCGGACTCGGAATGAGTTGATACAATGGTTTTTCCCTGGCCAGCCCTGATACATTATGGATCGCCGACAAGCTGGTCTTGTAGAACTTTAGAATCTGTCCACAAACAGATCCGGCTGGCAACATGTTCACGGCAGTCCATCCTCTCCTGTCGCAGCGCGTCGATTGTCGGCCTCAGGAATAGCTGAGTATTGGAAAGAGTTTTGTCATTCCGAGCCTGACAATGTATGGAGAGGATTCACGAGCTGATATTTGGCAGTTTCTAACAAGCTTCACAATGAGAAGCTGTTGGGTCGATCCGCACGGCGCTTGAGAGATTTCAGGTTTCGCTAGGACGGGACGAATACGATATGATGACCCTTCGGCCGTTCTCAGTTCTTGTTTGTTTCATTCCGCGAGCGCACCTGCGGCGAATATTGCATCTGCTCCCAAGCGGAGCCAAGCGTGACCGCGATCAATCTCACATACCTACACAGCAACCATTCGAGCGTGAAAGTGTGATAGTGTTCTGGGAACGATAGACTCATTGGCATTGAATCAGTTGACATTCCGCAGAGTGTATTTGTACAGTCTCTCAGGCACAAAAGAGAAAATGAGAGTGAAACTTCGAGGTCTCGAATGTTTCAAGATTTGAGCCTTTTCCACCATCCACAGTTGAAGACGCCTTCCAGACGAGCCTGTCTGGTTTGATCCAACCCTGACTGTGGCTATGATAATTGCTGAATCTCTTCTCGATTATCGGATGCTGTCTGGGGATTCGAACGCTGGTCCTTGTTGCTTCCTTGCTCGCCTGAGTGAATGGCCGTCCACCACACAACCATGTGGTTTTAACCTGCGCCATCACTCTAGGGGTCTTGGTGATTGGTTGAGGGAACTTCACATTGTTTAATTGATAGTACTTCGCAGTCCTGGAGGGTTCCTCCCTGTACAAGGCTGATATTTCACAGCCCCGTCATACCAATGGTTTGCACGCCATCAAATGTCAACATGAGTCTCGTCAGTATCGGCAACCCCTCTGGGGCTTTCACATTCAAGGTACTGTATGCCCTACGGGAGTAGATTTCCGGGCAGGTATCCGCGTCCTTACTATCGTTCGCCATCTTGTTGGGCGGAAGAAGATCCGCAACAACCGCCAACCGGTGGATCCGCAATTTTTAATGCTTGGATAATCATCTGAGCTTCTTCGAGGACTAGACAATCTCGGCGGAAGGGGAATGCCTTCCCACGCAGCCGCTTGTACGACGAGTACAATCCATTTCCACATGTTTGCAGGCGAGATGGGGTGGATTCTACTTGTAGCTCCAAGTGGAGACGAAAATATGTAAAGGGGAAGAAAAAAACACTGTACCGCTTGATATCATTTTTCTTGTAGTGGACCTTTTGGACCTTGGACCCTTGGTTGATTCCGCTGATGGCGTCAAACGTTCTGGGGCAGAGGCCTCACCAGCCGTCCCCTTGGGTATGTACAAGCTACTTAAGCAACATGGCACGCGTAACGTAGGGTGAGGCTCGGAACATTTTCCTCTCCTCGTCCAGAACTTCCTACAAGAAGCAGCCGATCTCTTTCAAGAGTATCTGTCGCTGCACCCATCCTGTCTTGTCGCTCCTGTGATCAATCGTCGATCATGCTTGTACGAGCTCGTGCGCCTTAGTCTCGCTTCGGAGATTCAACTCCGGTGTCTGCCAAAGATCTTCGAAGCGTCATTTTGGATATCCTCATACCGTTATCAGTGGTAGTGACCAGGCACGGCAGGCCGGGGCAGATTGGTAGATTTCTGTCCGTCTCTCACATTCAAGCAAATGAATCAATTCGAGGCAAAGGAGATCATGCATCCTCGCCCACCACCGACCTCCACGATGCCTCCCGAAGCCCAAAGCGAGGCATTGGGCGAGGATACCGTCCTTAAAGGAAAGGAGACACCGCCCCAGACCCCTTCACCAGGACATGTGGCATATGCAACGACAACGAACAGCATTCCGTTGGGAAACGACACAGACCTGGCCAGACATGAGACTGCTCGCACAAGTCTAGGCCACGCGCCCAGCCTGACCAACACGGTTTCTCGGGTGCCTACCGCCACAGAGGTCGCATCTTTCTCTCGCCTCCACGAAATCCTCTTCGTCATCGTCATAACATCCGCACAGCTCCTTACCCAGGCAGCCCTCGCTCAATCGATCGCGCCTCTGCACGTCATTGGGCACACCTTTAACACCACCAACCCAGGCCAGCTCTCGTGGCTTCCAGCTGGGTACTCCCTGACCGTAGGCACGTTCATCCTTCCTGCTGGCCGATGGGGTGATCTCTTTGGGCACAAGAAGCTCCTTGTGATCGGCTATTGCTGGTTCGCGGTCTGGTCTCTCGTGGCGGGCTTCAGCGCCTTTTCCCACTCCCTCATCTTCTTCGCATTCTGTCGTGCGATGCAGGGAATAGGGCCTGCCATCATGCTCCCCAACGGCATTGCGGTGCTCAGCAGAACATACCCGCCTGGACCGAGAAAGGATATGGTCCTGAGCTTGTTCGGAGCAGCGGCCCCGGGAGGATACCTCGTCGGAGCCGTGTTCTCTGGCATATTCACGCAGTTTGTATGGTGGCCCTGGGCATACTGGGTGCTGGGCATGGTATGTGTGCTTATGGCGTTCCTGGTCGTCTTTACCGTGCCAGACATGCCGGTCGCTGGTGGAGTCGTGACGTTCCGAGAACTCGATGTCACGGGGACACTGATCGGCGTGGTAGGATTGGTGCTGTTCAATTTCGCATGGAATCAAGGCCCGACTGCGGGATGGGCTCAGGTCGATGTCTATGTCTTGCTCATCGTCGGTGTTCTCTTGCTGGCGTTATTCTTCTGGTTTGAAAAGTACAGGGCTAGTTTTCCACTCGTGCCAATGAGCTCGTTCACCCGCGATACGCGACTGGTGTTTGCATGCGAGGCGTTTGGCTGGGCAAGTTTTGGCATCTGGGTCTTTTATCTCTGGTAAGAAGAGACCACTGCTTCCTGATGTTCGACAATTGCTGACACGTTCTGATTAGGCAGTTTCTGGAAATCCTGCGCGGACAGTCGATTCTGCTCACAGCATCTATGATCGTGCCGACCGCGATATCCGGTGCCATCGCATCCATCACGACCGGCTTCGTCATCAGCAAAATCCAGCCAGGCTGGGTGCTGTTGATTTCGATGACGGCGTTCTGCGTCGGGAATATCTTGCTCGCGACGATGCCAGTGCATCAGACATTCTGGGCGCAAACCTTTGTTGCGCTTATCGTGACGCCGTGGGGCATGGACATGAGTTTCCCCAGCGGCGTGATTGTGTTGTCAAATCATATGCCGCCCGAACATCAAGGATTAGCCGCAAGCTTGATCAACACCGTGGTGAATTACTCGATCAGTATCGGTCTAGGCATGGCAGGGACTGTGGAGACACACGTGAACCACGGCGGCACAGACGAATTAAAAGGATATAGAGGGGCGTGGTATCTTGGTATAGGCCTGGACGGGTTGGGAATTGTCTTGGCCATCTGTCTGATCTTTTCTTGGAGAGCAACAGAAAGGTCGAAGGAGAAGGCACTCAAGGAGAAGAATGAGGCATGACATAGTCACCTATCTGGTGAATCGATCTGATCGGTTAGAAGGAAAAGAAACAATCCAAATACCGACCGCCCTTCATCGTCCTCGTTTTTTGTGCTTGCAAATCAGGCAAGTCTAATACAAGCAATGTCGAAGATTAATTTGTAGCCCTTCAAATAGCGCCGGTGCTTTCATTGCAGCATTTTCCTGTAAAGGGACTGGCGCACTTGCTGTATTCTTTCTCCGTTGCAACGCAGCCAAACAGCATCAGCATGAATCATGCCATCGGAACTGTCTTCTGAATTTTTCTCTTTCAAGGCACACAGTATACCCAAGCGAATTCACATCGAGCAGAAAGGGTACCATCCAGGGTAGCATGTCCGAGTCCGTCCAACAGAGGGTCGCACGAGTATGGAGTCGTTGAGTCCTGCGATGCCATCGGCAGGGAGGAACGGACTTGGCTCTCTGCTTCATCGGCGATAACGAGAATGACCGGGGACACAGTCTCTCCAGTCTAGCCAGTCTTTCGGCCCTGTTTCTCGTGTTGCCGAACAGGCTGCAGATGCCCGGTTTCGGCGTTATGCTCAACATTCCACGTCCTTATCTCCGGCTGCATACTAAGTACAACACCACGGTCGTCGAGGGGCTCGCAATCACACGCTCTTCTGGAATCTCAAGTAAAGCTCAGTCAAGACTCGTTGGTTAATCGAACTGCCTCATGTGAGCAGAGAACTTGAGCACACGGCGGGTGATAACTCCTATGTAGAGTCAGTCTAGGCCATCACCACTTACTTGACCAGGATGCCATTGGAGTTGGCCTGAACTCCGTACTGACGTTCCCCCTGACAGTAGCCTTTGAGTCGTCAAGTACTCCAAGTGTACGGCCTCAGAGCTGCACTCGACAGACCTACCGAGAAGAAGACAGATAGCGAGACAGGCAGCGGGACAGGCAGCAGCTGGCAATGGTATACGGCTCACGAGCAATCCTTTCCTCCACGGATGCCGCCTCGCCATTGTCTGTCACACCACCGGAAACTGCACTGCTTCTGCTTGACTATCAGAACATTGTGGTGTCTCGTCTCGCGGATGCGGCGCCTATCGTCCTCAACACAGCTCGACAAATGCGCGACTGGGCTCTGTCCAAGGGCATGCTCGTTTACCACTGTGTATTCGACGCGAGGCCGGGAAGCAGACCATTCCCACGCAGCAAGATGGCACTCAATTGGCGCATGATCGAGGACAAGTTCGCTAGCCTGCCAGAGCTAGGTTATGAAGCAGATGTGCTTGCCCCGATCGACCCCGGACAAGAGCGGATGGTGGTTCGTCCGCCTGGGATTGTCTCGGCGCTTGAGTCTGCGGGCCTGTTGGAGGAACTCGCACAGAGGGGTGTGAAGAGTTTGATGCTCTGTGGATTGACGACGAGTGGGTGTGTGCTCAGTACCGCGAGACAGGCGGCAGATCGCGGCTTCATTGTCACCGTTGTGGAGGACGCGTGCTTCGATCCTGTACCCGGCCTGCATGGGATGTTGAGTGCCCATGTCTTACCTGCGACTGCCCATGTTGTGATTTCAGCTGAGCTCAAGGACGCGTGGAAGGTATTGTAGTTGTGTAGATTTGGTCTGGGAGGAACATGGCATGGATAGCGCATGATACCTGGTTTCTGAACGGTTATCGCCATGATGCCGGTGCGTGTCCCCGGCAGGAGGCCATGGCATTGTCAAAGATTGGTAATTGAGATTGACACATTGAGGGCTTCGACTCGGAGAAGGCCGATTGTATACGCTGGCAAAGTATTGAGTACACAGTAACAGGCATTGGATGCTGATAGACATGGAAGTCGTTAGCAAAGTGATTTGCTGGCACCTCCCAATTGGGAATTTGGCGTAGCGGACTCTTTTCGAACCCCCCATTACACCCCCTTCCAGGCCAGGGCCCGCCTATAGATGTCAGGCGGGTTGGTGAGGTTTGGGGTATCCGGGCATCGCTTGTTAGGCTAGCCTAGTTAGTGCCTACTTGCAGATCCTGTTAACTGCCGCCTAGTGAGCCTCTAACTAATGTTCGAGTTAGCGTTGAACAAATCACGGCAGCGTCCTCGACTCGCCGGCCTGTTGGGGCAGGTAGGCCGTACACCTGCCAGTCCGTCGAAGATCGAGACACAGGACTCTCCAGGTACCTGTCTCGGTACCTACAATGCCTCGTACTCCGACTTAGAGACAAGAGAAAACAACAAGAGTGGCCAGTGATGAGTTCTTCTGACCAGGTCAGCATCTAAGCTCCCATGAGTGGGCGTCGAGCTAGAATACATCAAAGCAACTGGGAGACACTTTCTACCACGTCGCAATTGGTACCGCTATTGTGCTCACCCCTTGCCCTAAAATCAATAACCTTTCAGCCAGCCAGTGTCCAGCATCTGCCTTTCCAGCAGGCCCATCATTGTATAAGTCTACTCAGGCAGGGGTGTCTTCGCGAAGAAATCAGTTCGAAGAACCTCTAGACATGCCATTTTTGGACGAACTCCGTTGAACGCGCCGTTCGGATCCATTCTAAGCTCCTTTGAAGACAACAATTTTATCTCGCACTTTTGCAACTCAACAATGTTGTACATACCCGGCCCCGATACCTTGGTAGTTTTCACCAATGTCCCCTAGAGGCTTTTCTGCCTTTGCTCGTCACTTTCAAATGCGGTGGACTTGATCAATGATATCCCTTTCGACAATTGGACCATTATAGCGACCTCGAAGATAACCAAAATAGCTGGTGATTCCGATGATCATGGTACCTCCCCATAGGAGGCACGACCAATTCATGGTCTGCAGAGTCAGGTCTGTTCGGACGGATGGGAAAAAGCTGAAAACCATGACAATTGCAATCCAGCACAGGCCAAAGATATTGCAGAATATCCCAAATGGTCGTCCTAAGGTCCATGGTCCATAATGGATTGAAGAAGGATTGAAGATCTTTTTGTGCAGCAGCAGAATCATTGGAAGAGTATAACTCGAGAGGTAGCCCGAGACCACGAGTGATGCGACGGCATTGAAGCTACAGAACGATCAGGTTGTACCACCAACTTCGGGAGGAACACTTACGCTGCGCTAGAACCTATGTTGATCAGACCCAACAACATGGTAATGAGAACTGACAGTCCGACTGTGTACAGGGGCAGCTTTGTACGTGGTTCGACCCGAGACAGATAATGTGAACCGGGCAAGCCGTTGTCTCTGGAGAAAGCCCACATCTGCAAACAGTCAGAGCTCCCGACGTCGAAATCGGACAACATTTCGAACTCACCATCCGAGACGCTGCTGCCAATACCGCAATCGTTGCAAAAATCATCAACGACAAGACAATTGCACTCATCGCTGTGGCCCCGCCATTTGTGTTGACAGCCTGGCGGAAGATTTCGATAAACGGAAATCCCGTTGGCGTAGTAAGCGCGCTGTCGATATCACCAATGCAAAACAGTATTGCAATCAGCATGGCAAACCCCATTACTCCATTCAAGCCGATCGACGCCACAAGCGAATTGGGTACCACCGTGGAAGCATTGATGATCTCTTCAGACATGTGAATGGCTCCGTCGGCTCCAACGAATGCGAATACCGTTGTTATCAGACCCACGAAGAATGAGGTTCCCTTGTTGTATCCGCCCGAGTTGAGATACTTGATAAACACATCATGTGCAGATCCATGTGGTGCAAGGTACACCAAGGTAATGAGAACTCCGAAGAATCCCACAATATGCACGATCAATACAGCCCCTTCGATTTTGGGCAGCTGCTTTGCAAGGTAGGTGTTGAAAAGCAACGCCAACAAAATGACTGAAAAAAGTAGCAAAGTTCCATGCCATCGTTTGAAATCATAACTGGGATAGTTGAGTACCAGCAAACCCTGAATGATCGTGCCGCCCAGATACGCCGCCGACGCGAGACAAGCTTGCCACGAAAGGACAGACTGCCAACCAGTGACGAAGGAGAGAAAGTTGCGACAAGACTTTGGTGCAAAGAGGAAAGTCCAGTGATACTGGCCACCTGCCGTGGGTGCCCTGTGACAGTCAGCAACAGTAAGCTGGATGAAGATCGCTACGCACATCGATACCATTTCAGCGAGGGAAGCCACAACGGTGAAGTATCCCAGCCAACAGAAGAGATAACCGTATACGAGCCCAGCGGGGCCACCGTCAGTGAGTCCATAGACGAAAACCGTCAGCAACCCCTCCCATGTTATCATGAGGGTACAAGAAAATCCAAGCATGCTCATAAAACCAAAGTTTCGCTGTCCACGTTCAGTTACGCCTCTGATGAGAGAGGGAAGTCATACTCGCAGTTCCTGGCGTTTTCCAAGCCTCGCCATCTCTTGTTCATCACGGTCAACGGACTTTTCGACATTTTGCATTCCATCTGACGAGTGTCTGGAATGATGAACTTCAGAAGCATACTTGCCGCCGTCCTTCATGGCATAAACGTTGTCCATTATGCTGTTTTCGAAATGGAAGCCAGTCCTACTTCGCGCAAAGTTGTTAGGAAAGTCGAGAACACAGGCGAGTCGCTCTACCGAAGACGGAGGAAATGGATGATGAACGAGCACTACAGTTCTCAACAGTTCAGGACAGTGTGAGATGTTGGACAGCAGTCGCCACAGGAAGGAGTAGGGAGGTAGATCTGGCTCTTTCAACCAGTGACTACAATGTCAATAAAAAGGGTCCTGGGACGAACTAACTGCGCCCATATCTGAAGAGATTGGTCCAAGCCACGGCCCTGTGTCTCGTACTCCGTCTCATGCTTGAAGAAAATCACCTGGTTATCTGCATTAGCCCGAGTGGGATTCGCATATGCGTTAAATCCATCCAGAAAGCTCGAGAACACGAAACTTTGGACAAGGTGGACCATCCAGGTTGTCCGTCCTTGAGAGCCAGTTTGGTGTGCTTGCTTAGCACAGTTGTCACCCGGAGCCAGGGTCTCAAATGGACGAGACAACAAGGAGCCTGGTTCAGGGAACGCCGATCAACGATGAGGTGGCCGGAATGTGGAAAGCTTCATTGTATTTCGCTAGCAGCGTTGGACCGGCCAACGCTATCCTCCCGCACACCAACGTTTTGTGGAGTCGGTTGTTCGTACGAGCTACCTGATCTATATGCTACAAACTGCGGCCGCAAGATGCCTGTGCGTAGATGCGAGTTCAAACCAGTTGACATCCGAGGCTTGATCCCCGGTCGGACCTCTATGGACTCCAACGGCAAGGTCAATCAGACACGGAATAGCTTTGTTGATTTCATGCACGCTGCTCTGGGACGCCTGTTGTTATTGTCGTCCCTCAGATGTGGAGTCCTTGCCAGGAATTGCCCAGCAATTTCAATCCATGGCGCATGTGCAATCATCCCAAGTTCTAGAGGCAGATTTACTGGGAAGGCAGGGGTGCGACGTTCCAATTGCAAGGACTCATATTGTGATGAAACCCCTATCACGCAGCTACTCAAGCCCTCGCCTACATCGGTGAGCTTCACGAACGCAAGGTCAGTGCAATCAAGTCTTCAACTAAAGCGTACAGTTCGTAAATAATGCCGAATTTATCTGCGGAATTTTGCCAATCTTGATGACGAGACTTGCACTGCTTGTTATGGGAGATGCTTTCTAAGTAACATCGTATGCCAGAGGTCCGGTGGAGTCGCAAAGACCACGCGAACAACCACATGCCTTGAAGGCTTCATTCTGATCACATTCCTTGCGACGCCGGGATATTGGGCAAAATCCACTTCCTGAATCATGTCTACCAGGGATCTCTGTGACAGCCATCACAAACGAGGCAGGTCGCAGTGGCAACCACGCAACAGGAAAGCCAGGATTTACGCCTTCAGTCTACGCGAGCAGGGAGCAAATGTGATAAAGCAGCCCGGGCTAGTTGGGGGGCCGGGACAGGCTCATGATTGAGACGGCTTCCAATGCCTGCTCTGCCTATGTTGGTGGAGTCCACAGTCAACCAAAAGATCATCCCCCGAGAGTCACAACGCTAGACACGCACACCTACGGTAGACGCAGCGGCTAGTACTACCCATGTTCCCCAGAGAACCTTAGGAGGTTTGGGATGAGACTTGGGAAGATCCTCCTTGCTTGATCAAGTTAGTGGGTGCGCCAGAAGCACATGTCAGCGCCGTCCCGCCCAGCCCAACAACGGTGAAGCTTCTTTCAACCCACGCCCATCTTATCACCCTGTACAAGAAAGCCACCGGGAGAATTGCTTTCTGCCACCCATGGGCTAGAACGGTTTCATGACTGCTTGAGACCATATGATGGCTCTCCGGATCGCCCTCTCGTATCATGATGCAGGTGCCCATGCAGGTTCAGCCAGGCCTCCCGCATACAAGTGGACACGCGCTGATGGCCTGGCAAGCCACCCACCCGCCGCAAATGTTGTTGCAACACCTGGTTCCTCGGTCTGATTCTAACCCAACTCTGAATTTGTTCTTGGGTAAGTCTAGAATTATACTTCTACGATGTTCTCCTAGGTATAGGCCTGGATCAGAGGGTATCCTCGACTACCTTGCTGAGGTCTCCATGTATCTATCCTCACAGCAGTGAGATCAAACGACATCTCTACGCCGAAAGCGCCACCACACAATGATAGCGATGCGCGAGCTCGTCGTCAGAGTGCCCCTGATATCAGCTACAAAGAAAGGTCCTGTTGTGAATCTTGTATCATGGGTATCGTTGGCGACTTTGTGTCTGGCGGTTATCACCGTCCTCCTCAGTAAGTTGGTGGTACTGCGTCGACTGATGTGGACGGATAGTATCATTGCCACGGCCATGGTATGGATCAAATTCCCCCTGTCCTCCAAACCGAAGCCATCAATACTGACATGCGTAGCTGTTTGCCATAGGCTTCACAATTGCGATCAACAATCAGGTCAGCCGTGGACTCGGCTCGCAGCTCTCCACCGTCCGTTCGGAAGACTACGAAGGTTTTCAAAAGGCCGGCTATGCTTGGAATATGCTTTACATTATAACAATGTCCTTTGGGAAACTCTCGACACTATCGCTTCTCCTTGCGCTGGCTCCCAATAAATCATACCACCGCATCCCGATGCTTGCCCTTGTCGGCTTCATTGGATTATGGACCGTCGCCACACTCTTTGCCAGTGCCTTCCAATGCGCCTTGCCACATCCATATCTGATCACCACAGAAACATGCTTCAACCAGACGGGCTTCTGGGATACGATTGGTATTGTCAACATCCTCACCGACATCGCAATAATGGCCATGCCGATCCTTCTCGTGTACGGTCTTCATCTCTCATCGAAAAAGAAAGTCGCAGTCTGCTTCGCATTTTCGTTTCGGCTGGGCGCCGTCGCATGTACCATCTGGCGCCTGACGGAGATTCACCGCTTCTTCGACCGCGGCACTGACATCACGTTCAACAGCTGGCTGCCCACGATAGCCACCATTCTCGAACTGTTCTTCAGTGTGTTTTCGGCCTGCGTGCCGCATCTACGTCCGTTCATGGACTCGATTCAGGCCGGCTACCTCTCGGGCGTGGCTTCCGAGGACGGACGCTTCGGTTATGGCAACGACAGCTACCTCATGGGCAAGACGGCACGAAGCAAGGTCGCCGTCGCTTCCGGCGTGCGGAGCCATGCCTTTAAAAGTGATGATCGAAGCGAGAGTCTCGACCTCCCGCGTCAAGGGATCCGAGCAGAAAATACCTCAGATCACAGTATTGGTCGTGCCTTGACTAGCAGCAATCGCGTGGTCATACAGAGTGGAAGAGGTAGCAAGGCACAGAAGATTCCATCGTTGTCAGATTCACACCCCAAGCGAAGGAGCAATAGTGTCACTTCGAACGGGGGAAGGAGTGATGGCAGCGACGGAAGTAAAGCGATGATTATCAAAACGACGAAAGAGTGGAGTGTATCGTATCAAGATGTTTAGGTTTGTCTTGGTGATTTGGGTATGTTTGAAGTGGTGGTTCGGGAGTTTATACGGGGTGAGAGAGTGGTTTTGCACATGGGACACATATATATCTTGACTGATGGATGGGTTTATGGATGAGATGGGAGCACACGAATCTAGCTGGGATGGGATAGGAAGAATAGACACAAAATGGGTGTATGAGGGGTGGGCGAGGAGTTCTTGAGAAGCTATGGATAGTATGGAATGTGTTCGAATGCGTATCTGTGGACCGGATATTTTTTTATATTTTCACAAGTCGACGCTGTTGGATTGCTACGGATATGTGTACAAGACCATATGTGGGTGATGGGTGGGACAAGCAAAGCCAACCGGATAGATAGAGAAAAGGAGACTCTTAAGTCCCGAGGACCCCAGAGAGACTGTGATCAGCTCAGCGTGCGGACTGTATAGCACTGGCCCCTTGTGACTTTGACTTCTGAGTTTGTTTTGGAGTGTTGGGTGCTGCTCTGTTTTCTCCTGCGTTTCGGGTCACCTGGGGACACACGATACATCCCAGGACTCGTCTTCTGTTGACCAACCCAGTAGAAGTGAGTGCCACCGCGGTCGAAATGATTACAATGTTGCGGCGGTGGGGGTGAATGCCGGGGGACGAAGTAGCAAGGATTGTTGGTTTCTGGAAGTTGGAAGGATCCATGTCAACCAACAAATGTCCTATGCAAGGTCTATGCAACTGTAAGGGTAGGGGGAAGGTCTAGATTGAAACGGTGACGACTCGGCGAGAAACACCCTGGGAAGAAGACCACTATGGACCTGCTGTTGTACAGTATAGGCTACATGTCTGCTCTGTGCGGAGTACACGGTATGAGTACATGGTACTCCGTACACGGGTGTATTTTATTAGCGTCCTCCTCAGTGGATCATCGACCCTCGCTTCGAAAACCCCCCCCTGACCGTGATGCCGGTACATTGTACACTAACGGCCAACGGCCCACGGCACATTCCCCTTCGGATGAAGAGTGTGTCGTTCCAGACTCCGATCCGTTTTCGGAATCAAGGTACCAGATTTATCAGGGGGACTCCTCCAGTTAGGACGTAACCGAGATGTTCAAATTGTGGTCTACCTACAATAGCCCAATAGGGCCAAAACCAAGGCTAGTGGGAAAAAGTAGGGCTAGGTGAACTCGGGATGTGCGTCATGAATCATGATTCATGAGAATGGATGGCTCATGGGCAGGGGGTGTTGGTCTCATCTTTACTCTATAGGTACTCCGTACTCCGTGCCTGAACTGGGACCGGTACATGCACTGGCGGTACTCCATACTTGCATTGGGAGAACTGAAGTGCTATGGCCTGCAGGGGTGGGATTCAGGATCCTTGGTCTTCTTGCATATTTCTCAAATATGTTCCTTGTTCGGTCACGGATAGATGGTAGCAGTCCGAGTAGTGAGTGCTTGGTAGTACTACTCTTGAGGGGCCAGTGTGTTCGACCGTCAACGGCTCAGGGTCAGAAACAACGACAGAGACAGGCATATGCTTTTGAAGCCAAGAGCGAGTCCGACCGCCCGCAGATGGAGCATCCGTACTTCGGATGTTCTTTTTTGGTGAAACTCACCTGCGTCGCGTACGAAGTAGGTGGGTTTGATCAACTCTCTCATCGATCTTGGCACCGTTGAGATCGTCGGGGATGGACATCTGTGGACTCCGTACTCCCCGTTCAAAGATTGCGATGCAATACGGGGTGCTGGTATCGCCAATCGGTGGACTCCTGCTCGGGTGCCCAGTTACCCAGTGTGGATCTGGGGTGCCTTCGACTTTTCCTTTTCCTGTCTCAACATCCAATCTTTGTGAATACATTCTGTCAAAGGCATGGCAGGTGAAGGTGGTTTGAAGAGGGTAGCGACACAGATTTTGTTATCTTTTGGGGTTCACCGTGCCTGCGTAATAGCGCCTATATTCTACTGGGGGCCGTTGGCATTGGTTACATGGTATCGGTGCGCGTACCAATCGGTGGGAGCTCCCGGAGGTGCCTAGGCAGGCAGGATTCCCTTAGAAGGAGGGTGATTTTGTGATTTGGAAGGAAACTAATGTATCCCGTAGGGAACCAAAAAATGGTCTGATCTGGCCCTGGCCCCTGAGAATCAAAGGACATGGTTCGGAAGTGCAATGTTAGAGCCGTTGCTTGCCGGTGCAAACCGGGGTTGTTATTGGTGGTTATGGTAGTGTACAGTAAATAGGACCCGGCACACTGACTAGCATGGAAGACGTGAAATGGACTTTGTGGCTTGCATTAATGTCCACGCCGCCACGGGACGATCCTGCAGGGAGAAGGGCCTTTCCGATGTGACATGTCCTTCTTGACAGGAATGAGGACCAGTCTAGACGCGGCTCTGAGTTGCTTTCGATGATTTAGCTCACTTTGGGGGCGTTGTACCGCTGTAGCAGCTGGTCTTTGATTCATTCTGGGCAAGCCCCGTAACTTTGGTAGAGTGAAAAGCTCAAGTTAATTAGCATCCTGTCTTTTGAGGCCGAGTTACGGTCCGCGGAGTACTTCGTATTCTGAAGGCGGTGGCCGCTAGATTCGATCTCATGGTAGGATCGGAATTGGGTTGTTGGGGGAACTGGGCCTGGGTACTTTTGTAGCTCGTGTTAGGTGGAGCGGTTCACATCTGAAGTCGTACGACTCGTACCTACGCACGATCGACGGGAGAAATTGAGTGAGATTTCCTTGTAAGAAGATGGCGGGAACAAGCCAACAGGATGAGGTCTCGCATGGAAGTAATGAGAGTGGCAGGAACCAGAATACTATAGTCAACGCATAGTGAATGCTCGAAAGGGCACCGTAAACCGACACTCGTCATTGCATCTAGTAAGCAGACCTTGACCTATCAGGGGTATCAATGTTTAGGATGGGCCAGAACTAAAATCTCACCGAGTTGTCATCTGAATCATGTCAACACACAATCAACTTCAATAACATCCGCCAACGGTATGGTCGCAGACACTACTCCGTGAGTACGAGATCTGCTCCTGAGAATCGGGAGGTGAGGGGAGCCATTTCGGCATCATCCCACGTAAGATGGATTTTGAATGAGCTGAACTGATTTCGTACTTGAAAGAAAGAATTCTTGTCAGTAGTGACCTCTTGCGAACGCAACGCTTCATCGAGTCCTCACATCAACCCCCGCAGTTGAACATCGGCCTTGTCTGTACGGACATTGTGTACTCCGTGACTTTTACGCGATGGCTCCACCATTTCGAGCCGATCAAGTAGGCTCGTTGCTTCGTCCAAAGAGTCTTGTAGACGCGCGAGCAAACTCGACCTTGAAAGCAGATCGTCTGCGTAATGGTCCCTCGCCTGAAAACGGTGCGCCGGTCGACAACGTCGAAGATTCTTGGGGTGAATTGAAGGCCGTGCAGGATGCCGCCATCAAGGACGTCGTACGAGAACAACTGGATCGCAACATCCTCCCCGTTGTGACAGGTGAATTCGAGCGGAGCATCTTTTATGGCAACTTCTTTGAAGCCCTAAGCGGGTTCGAAATGCGCTACACGCCTTTGGAGGACTTCAAAAAGGATTTCCCTACCAATCGGCCACTCATAAAACGGGGGATTCAATGCCGGGAAGCTGGATATCCAACAGCCAAGAAAGTGACCCTCGACAAGTCTGCTTATCTCGACGACTGGCTCTTCTTCCGTAGCCTCTTACCCGAAGATCAAGTCAAGAATGCCAAAATGACAGTTCCTCCACCTGGGTGGTGGCACATCCAGCTCAAACAGCCATTTTCACCGGAGCTGTTTTCCTCGGACGAAGGGCTTTTGTCTGATCTGAGTGCCGCCGTGAGGAAGGAAATAATGACGCTTTACGATAATGGTCTCAGAGTAATTCAGGTCGACGATCCTAACCTCAGTTTCTTTTGCGATGAAGAGTGGATTGCGACTTGCAAGACCGAAGGGGTCGACCTGGATCGTCTGCTCGAATTGTATATCAAGTCGCATAACGACGTGATTCGGGACTTGCCATGGGACCTCCATGTCGGTGTGCACATATGTCGAGGAAACTTCCCCAATGGCGTAGGGTTGGCGAGTGGATCATACGAACGAATCGCCAGGAAGTTGTTCAACGAAACGGCGTACAAGCTGTTTTACCTAGAGTTCGACAGTCCTCGGGCGGGAGATTTCACACCTTTGAAGCACTTACCGAATGACAAGGCGGTTGTCCTAGGTGTGGTGACGACCAAACATGCGGACCTAGAGGATATGAGTGAACTCAAGAAGAGGGTATATCAAGCTGCAGATACGATCGCCCAGGGCCAGGGCAGAACTAGGGAAGATGCTCTCCGGGACAACCTTGCTGTTAGTCCTCAATGTGGCTTCGCTAGTATTCATCGTGAGGGCGGAGTAGGCATGAGTAGAGAAACGATGTGGGAGAAATTGGACCTTGTAAAGAAATTGTCCGAGGAAATTTGGCCTGGCTGGAACAAGGAGCAAGGAGGCGTATCTGGAGTACTCGATAGAAATGTGGGGCAGGGAGCGCCCAACAGGAGACATTGTCTGGGCAGTGGTTCTGTCCATTTATAGGATATAACACTCTCAGCCTTGTATAGTATCATCAACAATCTTCCCTCGTCCATGATTGTCTTCGTCATGGATTGACCTGGACTTTCACGCCTGTCAAAGTGTAGCAGCTTCGTCCACCGAAGTATTATATAAAGTCAAAATGCGGAGAAACCGAGATGGAAGCATTCGATGAAGCGGATGAGATCATGGACCCTGGCATCAACACAATATCGACTCTTCCAGGTGAAGTCGCCGGGAATGTTGTGTCCAGCCGGGGTGTGATTGGTCTTCTGCGCCAGATCACTACAGCTCCCACCGCGGGAGCAAGCATCAGGTGGAAATGACGAGGAGACCCTGTTGCATGCGCAGCCTGACAATTTTATTCAAGCTACATAGCTTTCGGTGTGTCGGCCGTGTCGGCTCCATGAGAAGCAAATGGATAGTCGGTGCCTCGAAAATCCAAACAGAAAGAGTTTAGATCCTCGCGGCAAGTTCAGAAGGGTCCAGACCTCACATTATCACGACCCCAGGACAACCTCAGTTGACAGATGCCTCCCCGAATTTGAGGGCACAATGAATCAAGGGTTTTGAGGAGGTATGCCAAAATCAGGGATGTACGACGGCATCGCCAGGATGTAACATAAGCTGAGCTGTAAAGGAGGCACCGAAGTACGCGGAAACTTCCACAGGATGCATATGGGGATGGGAATGTGGGCCAACAGACAGCCTAGGCGCGGAAAAGTCGAATCGCTGTTCTCAAAAATTAGATACCCATCACGCGCTTTCGACACCAACGGCACTGACGGGCCGAAGGCTGTGATGATGTCGTGACATTGGAGTGAGTCTCTGTCATGATTATTTCCTGGACCGTCAGTCTTCGAGAAAGCACCATGGAAAGATTTTTTTGCTGAGAATGGAAAAGCTTTTCCAGACCCGTGATCTTCAAGACATCGTTGGCTTCCGGCGCCCGTCAGGTGATCCGAGAAGGGCAAGCCTGGTGGGGCTCACGTGCTCCAGCCAAAACACCGCAGCCCATACTAGGGAGACCACAAACAGCCAGGCTAGTGAGGCTTACTGTACAAATATCCCTTTTGGGCGGCGACAACTCTCAGCGGCGAGTGCGTTCAGGAGCTAGTGAGGCTTCGAGAATCAGCCTCATGACTTGTGAAAGGAACTTAGAATCCCAAAATTCGATGTCTATGTATGGACGTAAAGCTTCACTACCAACGTATGTCCGGTCTGACACTGTTTGCGCTAAGACTTTGACTACTGTACAGTACTCGTACGATCATCCATTACTTTTGACTAATCGGCGATCAGCAACTTTTTGTGCATCCTGAGACCTGGCCCCATCAACAAATCTACTGTGTTGTGTATTCCACAACGATACTATTCCCAAACACCATAGAGTTTTCAAATGTAGCAAGTCCAAAAGCTTGCTAAAGACATCTCATTCGCTTTATCACTCAGCTTATGTGGCGCGCACTTCGACCTCGAATCCTTCTAGGAAGACTCCCCCATGGGGTGGGAGCTTCCGGATACGAAAGGGTGTGAGAAAGAAGTCGATCCTCACTTAATTCCGTACTTGAAGCAACCTCACTTCGTCATTGATCAAATGACCATTTGCCGTTGCTGACATGTTGGAGTTGGTGGGTAAGTAAAGACTATCCGCGCGTTTCCGGTCCAGCCTCGCCTCCCGTGATGTTCGAGATCTACACAAGCTCCTGAGCCCAGACTACTAGCGAGGAGCTTCTTCACGCCACACCGACGTCTGCGGCGCACTTGAGTGTGCATGAATCGTCGGGCCCTTTTGATCCGGCACTATCACTATTCTATTGACTTCGCTGTTCGGCACCGACGAATTGCCGCCCCTGGTCTCGCACTCATTTTATTGGCTGTGGCCATCCTTATGCCTCAGCGTCCATCCTCGTACCATGGGCACCCCGTCTTCGGATTACTCTGCACGGTATGCCCGCTGTGGGTTGATGGAGCCTTCTTCTTCCATGTCACAGGTACAGAGGCCTGCACCTTTGCTTACCCATCCCTTGAGAAATTACTCACATCGCAGGCGTCATTGGACCTGCGATGCAGCAGCCGCCGTCTCCTGTCGTGGTGTCATCCGTGGGCTCCGCCATTGGAAAGTTACATTCACAAAGCACTGATCAACACGTGGTGTGCCATAGTTTTCCCACCGGGGGTATTGGCCGAGGAAGTATAAGATCAACCTGGTTGCTATACCTTCTTCCTACCGAAAGAGCTCACTGCTTTCTCAAATAACAACAATTAAACAAACTCCAACTCAACCTACGACAACAATCATGGGGTCTTTCAAAGTCCCCAAGTTCCAGAAGCCTACGCGGGAAGCTCTGGGCTTGACCAACTATGTCTCCTACGAGAGGTTCGTGCCTGACTTCTTCAGTACTGAATCAAGCCCCCGTTGCTGATTGTGTGGTGCAGGTATAATCCGCATGGTGCAGATTCCACCGATGCAAGAAAGTCCCTATCACACCTGGACTACAGTCCGTTGCGACGAGTAACATGGGCGTCCTTCTGGATGGGCATGCTCGTTTCTATGGGTGGCTTTATCTTCGGTTATGATACTGGTCAAATTTCGGGGTTCCTGGCCATGCCAGATTTCCTGGAAAGATTCGGCCAGCATCACCATGACGGCACTGCCTACTTCAGCAATGTGAGATCTGGTCTCATTGTGGCCATGGTAAGTGTCATTCCTGTTATACAGCCTGGTTGTCGCTCGAGCACGACCGCTAACTCATATAGCTTTCAATCGGTACCTTGATCGGTGCCTTGATCGCAGCTCCAATTGCAGATCTCATTGGCCGAAAACCCTCGGTCACCTTCTGGTGCTGCATTTTCGCAGTCGGTAACATCGTCATGATCTCATCCGAACATCACTGGTACCAGATCATGATGGGTCGATGGGTTGCAGGTCTGGGTGTTGGCTCCCTATCTTTGCTTGTGCCCATGTACATGGGTAAGTCCGACGCCGTGATTTGAGTAGTCCTGTCCTGACAAAGAGATAGCCGAGACTGCCCCGCGACACATCCGTGGAGCTCTCATCAGCACATACCAGCTTTTCGTAAGTCTCGAACAATTTTGAATTGGTTGATCCCAGAAGCTAACCTACATTGACACAGATTACTTTCGGTATCTTCTTGGCCTCATGTATCAACTTCGGCTGCTTCGAGCATCAGAGAGGCAGCTCGGCATCATGGCGTATTCCCATGGGTCTCGCGTTTGTCTTCGCCTTTATCCTCGGAGCGGGCATCTTGATCTTCCCTGAGACACCTCGGTTCCTTTACCGCAAAGGCAAGAAGGAAGAAGCCAAGCAGATCATGCTCAAGGTCTACGGTGCGCCGGCGAACCACTACAGCGTTTACGTCGAACTCGAAGAGATCGAAGCCAAGCTCCGCGCCGAAACCAAGCAAGACGGCGTCGTCCAGGAATGGGTCAACATGTTCAGAGCACCGAAGATGGCATACCGTATCCTCCTCGGTGTCGCCCTCCAAATGTTCCAGCAACTGACTGGCGCCAACTACTTTTTCTACTACGGAACTGTCATTTTCAAGGCCACAGGCATCAACAACTCATTTGTGACGCAAATGATCCTAAACGGGATTAACTTCGGCACCACTTTTTATGGATTATACATTGTAGAACACTACGGACGTCGTCGTTCGTTGATGGTCGGATCATTCTGGATGTGTAAGTCTTCCTTACGGACCCCTGAGGCTATACAAGGATGTCAGCCTTGTCACATGACGAGGCTGAGATTGAGTCTTGGCACATCATGTGACTATCATCGCTAACAGCTAGACACAGTCCTCATGTTCATGATCTTCGCCAGTGTCGGCCACTTCTCTCTTGACCGTAACGACCCTCAGAGTACCGAGTCCAGTGGTACTGCTATGATTGTCATGGCCTCGTTCTTCATCTTCGGTTTCGCAACCAGTAAGTCAACTCTATCAACTACCGTTCCTGACTGGGCGGCCTCCTTCCCACCCAACCAGCTGGTGCGGCTCAGACTGGGTGGGGGAGGGGGGGTCTACCAGACAACAGCACCTCCTTTCCCATCCCTTTGAACATAGTGTCATTTACTAACGTATCTTTTCAGCCTGGGGACCAATGATCTGGACAATCTGTGGTGAACTCTACCCGTCCCGCTACCGTGCGAAAGGCATGGCGCTGTCGACCGCCTCTAATTGGCTGTGGAACTTCCTTCTCGCCTTCTTCACCCCATTCATCACCGGCGACATTGACTTCCTGTACGGTTACGTCTTCGCCGGGTGCAACCTTTTGGGCCTGCTCTTGATCTACTTCTTCGTCATCGAGGGTCAAGGCCGGACTCTCGAGGAGATCGACACCATGTACCTCCTCGGCATCAAGCCTTGGGAAAGCCGTAAATGGGAAGCTCCTCCTCCGGAAGAGATCGAGAAGATCCGGAGAGAAGCCGGCGCCGAGAACAGTGTCGCCGAGGCGGGAGAGGTTCAACCAGCGACGAATGGAGCTGGTCCTGCCGACCAGGCTCGCAACAGTGTCGAAGGCGAAAAGGAACTTGAGCACAGAGAGTAAGAAATGACGAAACGCTGTTGAAGGGTGTTGGATGGTGATAGTGTGAAAGAGAGATGGACCCACGAAGCGCCTGAGGTTTCGGGTGGGATGTAATGGAGTGGAAACGACATGGTGAGCATTCGATTTTGAGCGTTGATGATACCCCCAACCCCGAGCGGAGGAGGAATCTGGGCCATTTTGCCAACTCAGATCATCTCATTGACGTCTTTACTTGTATGATTTTGGTCACGATATCCCGATCGTTGTGTATGCGCAAAAAGCGAAGCGCTCTGACAGACTAGAGCTTTGCTCTACAGCAGATTATGATCTACGCAAAATAATATAATACCATCACAGAAATATGTTACTACAGCCCCTCATCACTAAGTCACTTGCCTCGGGAAGAATGTCTAAGCCGGCGAGCCTCTTCTGATACTGTTTTGAATATGCTAGTCGTCATCAGTAAGACTTCGGTCGGCGCTGTTGAGTTAGGAACCCCCCTGCGACGTATGCAACGCGCGTCAGAACTTTGGATACACCAGCCTCCTGAGATCATTCCCCGCCCTCCTATGGTCAACCAGCTGCCTATACAGTCTAGACCTCCCCTGAAGCCCTTCCATAAAGAATAAGGAACCTTTTCACCCTCTAGGAGTTTGACAAACCATCCGTATCACAAACGAAATCAGAGATAATACGTACACAATAAAATCTTTTTTTGGATTTAGCTCCGCCCGTTGGAGGACGCTTATCTATGCTCTATCGTACAGCTCGGATAATTAGCAAAGCCTAATGCACATGCCATGTCTGTCTGTAGGGATGTCAATTGAAACTTTTTGCTGGCCGGATGCCTTGTCCCGTCTTGTCACACTCCAGAGTGATGCCCTTCATCTTCGCCTCTTTCAATCCAAATCCAAGAGGGTTTCGTCGCATAGTGTCTGCCATGTGCTCTTGCCAATCCCTGCCGGTTCCTCCAGGTCCAATGTACGCATTCGAAAAGCCAATTCCAGAGGATCGCAAGCATCTCCAATGAGCCCTTTGAAAACCATCCGCAAGAATCCTATTTTTGTTTCCATTGGCTCGTCGCCTTTCATCAAACCGACGCATGCCTCCACAGAAATTTGTGCCTTATCCGACGCGACCTTCAGTCGGTTTTGCAATTCCGTCAGTCGGGCGAGCAACGCTGCCGGAGTAGCCCATCCGGGTCCGAAAATCGACTCTGCCTCGTCGTCCGAATGCTTCGCGGACAGGAATGCGTATAAGACTCCGAATTCGGGATTCTTTTTGACGTCGTCTGCGTCAGACCATGGGAGACAGACCGTCTTGTCACCGACGTTTGCGAAGACGTATTTCATCAGATTCTCCTCGGATTGGTCGGCGCCGAATTCTTTAGCTTTCTCGAGCCATTCGATGTTCCGCATTATCTGCGGTGTGGTGAGGGTGGTGTCTCGATCCCCAGAGAATACCCGATCTGCTTTTGCAGAGTAACTCTCGTCAGTGATGATCGCTTTCCCGTTCTTGAGCAGATTTCGGATGTAGAATCCCACGACGGCGGTCTTTTGGATCTCTGCTGTGATTAATCGCTTTGGGTTTGGATCTGGTCCCCATTCACCAATTGCCACTTCCGACTTGCTTGGCCATTGAGGCTGAAACGTTTCCAAATCAGGCTGTTCTCGGATCAGTTCCTGTAGGTTTGCGTTGATATTGCTGGGTATGGGGACGTCCACAATCTGAACTCTTTGTCGCTTCGCTTTAGGTTGACTTTCCGATTCCGATTCGCCTTCAATCTCTTCATCGACCTCGACATCGACATCGACGGCTTCTGAATTCGGCACTGTCGCTGACTGTTTACTGCCGGAAGGTCTCTCCTTTGTCGGCTTTCGGGTTGACCTTGAGGCTGACTTTGTTGTTGACTCAACAGAATCACCGGAAGGAATAGGGAGCTGATGGGCTGATTCTAGCTGCTTTTCGGCCTTCAAAGCATCGTCCATATCCTTCTTCGCCATCAGGCGCGGATTCCGACCCAGAGCTGCCTTGACTCGGGTCGTCAAATCAGGATCTTTCTCAAAAATTTGTCGAAAGTGACCCGGAAGGTGTTCCTCCATGTACTCGATAGTCTCCCGATTGATTTGGCCTTTACTCTCCGAGACTCGTCTCGAAATGTTTCGGATATTCTTGTATGTGGCTATCGGTGCCATCTTGCTTGGTCGATGTCAGTTGCTTGAGACTGGTGTGTGTGTGTGTGTGTGTTTTGAAGAGCGGACAGGAGTTCTCAAGGCGAGCAGGCGTTTACAGGGTTTGACCGAGGAGAAAAAGCACGAAAAAGATCAAGATGCGAAAGAGGTTGTCGAAGATAGAACAGTCTTGAATCAGAATTCTGTCAAGATCATGAAGGCCCTGTGAAGTAGGCAGTGAAGTAAACTGTAAACTGGCAGTACTAAGACTGTGAAGAGTTATGAAGTGAATTCAAATTAAGGTACATACTGAAAGACAAGTGAGTTGAAAGTGAGGCAATCTATCTCCTCTCCCGTAGGACTCGATACCTCTAGATATCTAAGCCGCCCAATTCTTTCTGCATCCATACCATTTGATCACATACACCAAGTCAAGCAAGACAAGGACTTCTATCAATGGTCCCGCGGTTGAGTTAGAAACTCCCCCCCCCCCCCCCCCTCCCCGGCGACGCATACAAACCACGTCAGAATCAGGTATATCCGCCTCTTGAGATCATTCCTTGCCCTCCGATGGTCAACTATATTCTCTACCCCGGATTCTGGCAGTAAAAGCGTTCCATTTGCGGATTATCAACGTCGAGCCTGAGGATCCGTTGGTCAACGGTGGGCGCGAGTAATCTGTGCGCCCTGGTCGATTGCGCTCCTACTGGGAAGAACAAATGATCCGACCCTGTCCATGAACAAGGAAGCCCTCTCGCATAACAGTTTCCACAGCCTCGCTCATCCCTCTAGATGCATGGCTACACCTCGCCGGGGCCAATATTATGTTAGGATAAACGAGCTCGTCCTGCAGGATCCTCATCGATTACCCTCACATCTTCTGATGTGCCAGCAGTCATCTGTCCTCACATCCTCCTTCCCTTATTCTATTGGAGCGGTTCACTTTGACGCACTTGCCATTGGAAGATGATGCGACATGTTGTCCAACGTTAAGATTGTGAACCAGCCATGCATACGGGCCAGTGAAGACACGCTTTCTTCAATCAACTATCTCCCGGCACCCAATAGTCCTGCCTGGTCACTTCAGGTTCGATTTCCGACGCTGCCACGGTCCTGATGCCCTTCCCATCCGTGCTGGCAAAGACGCCAAAGTCGACATCCTGTGTCCAGTTTGCCTGAAATTGGACCTCCAGGTGCTTGATCTCGCCATCGACCCAGTCAGTGCCGGCCTCAAAGTCAACCTTTTCCCAATGGTTGACCTCTTCTCTGACGCTCCTTGGCAGCGTCAGGCGCATGGGGCTGCGATACCATTTGGGAAAATAAACCAGAGCCAACATGACACGTGGGTCGTCAGACAAATTAGGCATTCCAGCATGCCATGTCCTGAGATCGCGGAAGCAGAGACTGCCTTTGGGGACTCGGACCTGGCTGGGTGGCGAGACCTTGGCTCGCTCGCAGAAGACTTCTCGTCTGATACGGCCGCTGTAGTTGCTGACGTGGTCCTTCTTGCCGGTGATGCGATGCGTTCCAGGCCAAACCTCGGTTGCTCCGTTCTCTGGCCCAACGTCGCACAAATAGATGTTGAGCACCACTGCCCACGGATAATCGGGGTGGTCGTGGTACGCGTCGCTGTGGACCGCTTGTCTTGCGCTGGGGTCTTTGTTTGGCAGGGCTACGTTCGAGTTTACAAATCTCAGCTCTGGCTCTGGACCGAGAATGTACTCGAGCACCGACATGGCGTGAGGGTTCGCCCAAATCTCCCTAAACATCCACTCCTTGTTCAGCGGCGGCGTCTGGCTGATGTTGCGAGCCTTTTGGCCCTGGTTGAAATGCAAGCTGGGCTTGCTCAAGTAATCGCTGGTCTCGGAAAGCATCTTTGCGTTCAGCTTGTCGACAATATCCGGGTCAATCGCGTTGGTCAAGACACTAAATCCATCCTGGTTGAAGCCTTCGTATGCAGCTTGAATCGTGTCGAAGCTCGTGGTGCCCGCGAGACGCTCTTCATCCGTCACTCTGGTGACCGAGACACTTCGTGGAGCCACTGCAGGCTGAGTAGAGCCGCGGACGTCCATGGTGGATTTGGTTTTGTGAATGGCCGACATTGTTGATGTTGCGACAGTCTCAGCAAGTTGGGAAACCGAAGGCGCCATCGTGAGGAAGAGCTGGATCGAATCCCCTGCTTGGGCAGTGTGAAGTTTGACGGCGGCACGTTGAGACTTGTTAGTAACACTATGCGATGGTCGTTGGGTGACAAGAGGTCTTGATGACTCTCCCGACGGTTTTTGTACTTGTCTTCAATCGCTGTCTGCGCCGTCGACCACACTCACTTAACCATGCAAGAGGTGCTGGTCCTGGTCACTGCGCAATCGTCCGGCCTTGTCATGATAGCCACCGCGTGACAATGTTTCTTCTTACGCGACATGGGTCAACATCCCGCTCTCTACAGCCCCGGTTTCGACGGCGGTGATCGTCGCGGAGTTGTTGACTCGACGGCGCGGCTCATAACGCCAGTGGCGAAGTCATTCGGGCTGCACCAGCAGAAAGAATCCACATCTAACTAGTTAGCGTTTGCGGAATGCTTACTCCTACTCCGCATCTCGCTACCTGCAGAGCCATATCCCCAGCTTTCACTGCACCAAAGACACCGACGTCGTGTCGGCAACGTGTCATCTAGCACCTTACACGGAATGGACACGAGCAATTGGCCACACGTTGGTCAGTAGGCTTTGGACACGCAAAATTGATAATGGTTCTGACAATTTCGAGGTACACAACCAGCGGGACTGCTAGAATCCAAACCTGATGGATCTAGGGTATGAAGATTGTAACTTCTACGAGAAGGTTCTATGTCGTGGTGATTGTCAATCGGGACATGAGTTGCTCCTCGTCAGGGCATCACCTGGAACAATATCTCAGGTTTCCGATCTGCCAGATCCAAAATCAGCTCTCCGAATGCACTATTCCCCCACGCATACCATGATCGGAGGTAGTTGGTGCTGTCATTTACCGCCACTGTTCATACGTTAGTCGTTTGTCCGCTGTCAGACTACAGGACCAAGCTCCATACCTCCTTCGTGGATAAGTCCTAGCCCAGCGGAGCTCTTCTTCAACGTCTCCAGACACCATCTTATCTCGTCGTCTACGTCGGTTGTAAGGGCTTGGACAATGGTCCCGATTGGCCACATGGTCTCCAGGTTGATATGCGGACTGCCCTGGCCTTCCAGCTCGGAACCCACGACGTAGTATGGATTGCCTTTGCGCGAGAGAACCATACGTCTTGTGTTCACGTAAACAGGATTGTCGGCCGGTACAAACCCCAGATACGGCAACGAGAGCAGCGACGGAGGACTCGCGTCATCCATGAAGATGTGAGAGCCGTAGCCATCCACTTCGTACGCAAATACAGCACCATAGACTGGATGTTGATGGACACCGTGCTTGTAGATGCCGTCCTCGACGGCGATCCCGAGCTGATCACACTCGCTGGCCAAAACGTTGTCGACAGAGGTAAGCAGAGTTGCAATCCGCCGCAATTCCACCGCGACGAAGGCGTTGCTGGGAATGTGGAAGGGGAGTATGGTAGCGTCGTCCGAGGCTCGAAAGATCGATTTGATCAGCCCAGTGCCACGATTCACCGGATTGCCTATGCCGCCTGTTCTTACCGCATCAGAATGTGAGAATTGCAAAGCTCCAATCCCGTGGATTGTAGAGAACGTACCGTTGTCTGGCAGCTCCGAGCCATTGTACACACAGTCCATGCTCAGGTTCGAGGGTCTTTGGAACGAGTACGTCGGCTTTGCAAAACGCCCACTTTCCTCAAAGGTAGGTTTTGACTGTTCATGCAGGACCTTCAACACGCTCTTCAGCCCACGCAGCCACTCATCCTCGAGCAGCGTTGCATCTGCCGTCTTCTCGACGTACAACCGCGACAGACGCAGGAAACTGGCGAGGCTGTCAAGCCCGTATTTACCTTCGAAAGTGACCTTCGGATCGGTCGGCGGGGTTACGACGTCTTGACTCATGTCGACTACGTGCTCGGCGATTTCGGTGATTCCGCTGGCTGCCGGTGGGTTGAACGAATTACTGTAGGGTGACTGAGCAACCCACCGTGCTTGTTGGTAGAGTACACCTCTCCACAGATGCTTGATGGTCGGGTCGCTCGACGAAAGGAGGGATGTGTAGGCCTGGAGCTGCCAGAGGTTGTCTCGCAGCCATGCGGCGTCCCTGTTAGGAAAAAGAAGAAGCATACTCAGCGACCGAATCAGCTTGAAACGAAGGGCCGAAGTACATGTCACCGGCTATGATGTGTGCTGCATCTGTAGAGTTCGAAACCCATCTCACCGTTGTATCGAGCGTGTTGGGGTAGCAATTCTCAAAGAGGCGCGCAAGGTCCTTGTCGCACATCTGAGATGTCATGTCTGTGATGGCCTCTTCCACAGCGGGGGAGTGATATGTCCTCTCCTCGACCGGCGGACGTTGCAGAGGCAACCTGAGTGGTCCTGCTGGAGTGATTAGTCCTCCTTGCCCGTGAACTGCTTGGTCACGAGCCATACCATTGGAAAAAGGCCCATGCGGCCTGCTTGCATAGTCGGTGTAATTCAACTTGGCCATGACAGGAGGTGGAAATCGCTGCCTTGCTCGCGGAGCCTGCGCCGGATCGACTCTTGTCAAAATCCTTGATGGAATCCCATATAGATATGATATACCATACATCTGTGACGAGTCTTGTGAAACAACGTCACGCAAGCATTCGTCACATGCTTGATGCATGTCATCTTGTCCGCGCTGCCCGGGCACTCCCAATCACCGGACAGTACTCGTAGGAGATGTGTGATCCGAGACAGGCTGTATCCGTACCGTTGCAGATCGGTATGACCAGCATCGCGGAGACATCGCCTCAGCTCCGCGGCCAAGGGGGTCAACAGGGAGCCACTGTGTGCCCACCACGCAATCCTGGACTGAGATACATATTTCAGATTGGCATTCATACAACGTTCAATGCAGGCCACAAGAAAAGACAAAAGCAACATCTCTCGCGTCCCATCTGCACCCCTCCTCCGAAAATCAACAAGACAGAAGCCACAAGCGTGAACGGATTGAAGCCCTCTTTTCATTTCAAAGGGGTCATGGCACCGAAATTCGACCGAGCAAACATGAAGGTAGGCAGGCGAGAAGCAAAACCCAACCGCGATACGGAGTCCACACTCATACCATGGTTTGCAGTACCGATTCCTCGGTCCAACGGGTCTACGGGTATCGGAGATTTCGCTGGGCAGCTGGTAAGATCAAGCCGACCACCCCCTGAAGAGAAGACGGTGCCGGCCAGCCATCCAGCCACGGCGGTTGCGACGTCCCAACGTACACAAACGGAAAACTGACACGAGTGCGAGTACCTACCTACAGGATCACTTTTGGCGGCCAGGTGAAGAAGGAAGACTCGCTGGCATTCTTCCGCGAGGCATGGACCCACGGCATCAACTTCTTCGACTCGGCCGAGGGGTACCTCGAAGGCAAGGGGGAGGAGAGTCTCGGTATGGCCTTCAAGGAGCTTGGATGGGACCGGAGCGACTTTGTCGTTGTGACCAAGATCTACTGGGGCGGCGTAAGTCGAGGGGCCACAGACCCAACGAGATGCAAACCGCGCCAGGTGGCTTTGAGGGCGCGAGCGAGGCGAGGCTGACCAGAATCTGTTCATTTTCCAGAGCGGACCCAACGACGTCGGCTTGTCGAGGAAGCACATCCTAGAGGGCACGGCGAAGTCTCTCAAGAGGTTGCAGCTGGACTACGTGGATGTCATCATGGTACGTTTCGAACTGTGCAACCCAGAAACCGAGGGAAGACCCAATGTGTCCTTTTGCAGTTGCTGACCCGGTGTTAATCGCCCAGGCCCACCGTTGTGACCCGTAGGTTTTGCCCCGAGAAATGGGAAACCGTGGAAGAAAAGCGATTCCTGTATCATAGTATGCTCACTCCGGTTTAGGGCTACACCAATGGAAGAAATCGTCCGAGCATTCACGCACTTGATCAACACCGGCCGAGCCCTTTACTGGGGAACGTCCGAGTGGTCTGCTCAAGAGATCGAGGTACGTAAATAAGGACAGCAGGGTACGAAATGTTCTTGGAACTGAACTGCTCGCGGCCCGTCACAAATGGAAGACGTGCTTGCTATTGACTATCTGACCCTCCAAGCAGAGCGCCCACAGCGTCGCCAAAAATCTCGGTCTGATTGCTCCCATCTGCGACCAGCCACAGTACAACATGTTCACGCGCAGTCGAGTCGAGCAGGAATACCTTCCGCTGTACGAGAAGTACGGCTACGGCTTGACCATCTGGTCGCCATTGGCCAGCGGCATACTCAGCGGGAAGTACAACGATTTCAACGTGCCCGAGGATTCTCGTCTCGCCATAAAAGAGGACCAGTTCATGGTAGCCTTCAAGGAGAAGTTGAGCACGCCAGAAGGCCGCGCCGAAATCGAAAAGGTCAAAAAGGCCGGCGAGATTGCAAAGGCTCTCGAATGCAGCATGTCGCAATTGGCCATTGCTTGGTGCCTGAAGAACAAGAGAGTCAGCTCCGTCATCACAGGGTACGTGTGCTTAGCGTTTTTCATTGGCAACGCCCTGGCCTTTGGCAACTCACACTGACGGCGTCCTTTTGCAGAGCGAGCAAGACTTCGCAGATCGCGGAGAACGTCAAGGCCGTGCAGATTGTTGACAAGATCACCGAGGAGCAAATGAAGCAGATCGACGAGATCATGGGCAACAAGCCATCGGGCGTCGAGTATTTTGGCCGAGACCACTAGATGATTCACAATGGCGTGAGATTCGGGGGGCACGATTCATCCGTCCAATGGTGTTCGTGAAAGTGGCTATTGCTGGACACGTTGGGCGCAATTCGCAAAAATGCCAGTACAACACCTTTACCCTAAATGTTCTGACAACTCGCCTACGAGTATGTAGTGCAGACGGGAAAGTGACGGGCTGGAGCTGGCGCCGGCACCCAGAGTATCTGACGCGAGAGAGAGGCACTTGCCCAAGTTCGGAGGAGTGGAAGCGGCCGTCGTTGGAGACCTCATGGTCCTGGCCACGGCCATGGTGAAGACAAACATACTTGGAGGTTGAGTCAGTAATTTACCGCCCTCGACACGCTACTCCATAGTCCAGACTATGCAGGCGAGACAAGACAAAAAGTCAAGAAACTTACCTTGCGTATAATGGCCATGCGTTGACCGGACATCTGTCAAGACACGGAACGCAGCTCTCGAGATACTTGATGTAGGCGTCGTAGAAGCGTTCACACGCAGTGTGCAGCTCGTACTGCCATGCACTTGACTGGCTGAGCCGGTACACGCCCGGCCAGTGGATGGAGAGTAGACAGGAAAAGTACTGCGTCCGGAGAAACAAGACCGACGGCTTGGTGTTGGTCTGCTCAGCGTCGTTGACCGTGTCGAACTTGAGGCTTGAGGGAAGGTGCTCGTGCCACTGTTCCAGCTGATAACCGAGCTCCGTCGCGATCACCGGGGCATAGACCAACTCCCCCGTTTCCGTCTCGCGTATTGCCGTGGTGCAGCGGTGCAGCATCCTTCGCATGGCGATCTCGGCCAGGAAGTACGCATCGGCGTCTTTCAGGAGCTGCTCCCGATGCATCTGAGTCATACACACTCCTGATCCATCGGACAGCTGCGAGGCCGAATCCGGGGACGAAGCCCAGGTCTCATGGTTGCTCGGAAGCGGGGTGACTTCATCAAAGTTCCATATTCCCGTGCCGGGCAACTGAAACTGGATACACAACTCACTGCCGTTCTCGTCAGTCCGATGGACAAGGACCGTAGCGGCCCTGGACTTGCCTTTCCAGGAGCAAGACGGCCCAATAAGCACGTCTGACAGCCTCGGTCTCTGCTTCGTCGTTTTGATGACTGAGTACAACGTCAAGTTAGGCCAAAGGCTGCTCGTGGTACATGATTCTCGGTCATGTCAAAGGTTCCACTACTTACAGTCTTACCAGGGTCTGGACCTTCAGCGAGGCAATCGAGACATACTCGTAGGCCTCGAGCGGCTTACAGCGGCAGCTGTAGTAGACGGCAATGAAGAACAAGCATTGGGCCGAGACTATGCTGCATTCCGCCAACACATTAGACAGCATTCCAAATGCGAGCTCACTGAACGTGAGGTGGCCTTCGGAGTCCTCGCGATTGACAATGGAGCCCAGCGATGCGATCACGAGCGCTAGGCATGTTTCCGGCGTCGACAACAGAGGGCCGTCGATGATGGTGAGAAACTGGTGCTGATACGCCACACTCAGAATTGGGAACCATCCGTAGATTTCCTCGTAGAACCTCGTCAAAGCTCTAGCGGCCAGGTTAGTGCAGTGACCAATACCCACGTCCAAAACGAGACCTCAGACGGATCGGTGGTCCACTCACTCTACGGTCTTCTGGCGCGGCAGGAAAAGATGCTGGCGCGTCGAGGGTTGAGCCACACGGCAAGACGAGCGTTCCAGCGCCACCAGGTCGGTTGCTAGGTAGCTGTCCAGCCCGATGAAAGTACCAAATGCTTTGTTATTAAGGATCATGTTCGGAAAGGTCAAGGTCTCGTGGGGCGCCGCGGGGCGCAAATCTACCGGCGCAAAGCTGCACTGACTGAAAGGGTTGTCGGGGGAAGACAGCGCCTGGTAAGATGAGTGGGAGATCGTCCGGCGCAGGTGACCTGTCGACTTGGTCGACCCAACGGAGGCGGCTGAACCTTGGAGGAGGAGTGTCTCGATTGTACCTAGTCTTGCCTTGATAACACTCTCGATTGTGCCCAGGCTCTCCTTGATGCCGGTGATTTCGGCCTGCAGCCTGACCCTTGTGTCAGCCGTTCCAGGACCGACCATCCGAGTACTAAGGACATACCTCGTTGGAGGCGGGTCGGCGACCTTCCGATACTTGCATTCCACTCCCTGTGCCTGCCATGACGATGCATGTTAGCATACCGCAACTCGGGTATGGCCACACGGGACAAGGCTTGGTGGGTTACACACATGGCAATAGGAGCATACCGGCCGCTGCCCGTCACATTTGGTCCTCCTAGATCGACAAGAATCGCACGCGAGTAGAGCTCGCTTTCGGGGAAGAGCTTCTGTGTCATCCGATATGTCCAGGATCTTGCGTCGACGCTTGGCCGATTGCGTTCTACCTGGTTCATCAGCAAATTCGGCGCCATCGGCAGCCCAGAGGTCGGTCATCGTGATCCAGAATATTGAAGGTCAGGTGCAACAGGAAGCAGTCTGGCCGCACCGTTTGTCCATGGATGATGATGAATTTCACGAATTCAAGCGAGAATTCGAAAAGTCCAGATTCTGTTGAAGAAACGCTTCGAGGGCACGTCTGGACGTGCCTTCGTTGGTTTAGGATCTGGAGTCCGACCTGGAGTCCGACCTGGAGTCCGGGGACCCCCTAGCTAACATGCAAGTCACCAATCATACCGCGTCCAATGGAAATTGGCTCCCTTCATCGACTTTCAACACAAGTAGCACGGTGGGGGAGGTCATCCACAATAGCGGCCATGGTGATGGACTGTGGGTTCATTGCCACTGACCGACGGCTCATGGGCGAATCAGAGAATGGACAGCAGCTCTGCGGGTAAGCATGTACTCGACTCCGCGGCTGAGTTTGCGCCATCTGTTGCTGTAGCATATCGCCCTTCTCAGCCGTCCTCGACTTCCACAGTCAAATTGCCGCGTGCTGGTCTACACCCAAGGCCAGTCCTGCGCTTCCAGACGCGGGTTCGTACGACCAACCCCACAATGTGCTTCTCTGGGGATGTTTCTGTGGAGCAACTCCGTCTTGCAGGCTTGACGCTCTACTCTGTGGACGCATATATAGGACGAGCAGACGCCCCTCCAGTTCGAAGATATCATTCAGTCGGTATCGCTTGACTCTTCACAGAACCGAAGGTGCCCAACATGGCCGACGAAGCCAACTTCCGTGTTATCAACACAGACAACAAATGGAAGATCCTCAGGACTCATTGGCGATATTCATGGTGGGGTGAGTCCCCCAATCCTGACTCTTGACCAGCATTTGTGAAACGCAAGATTAATTGACTCTGTGAAGCGATATGGGTTTCCTTTGGGACTATCATGCAAGGCTTTGACAACGTCGCAAATGCCGAGATTATCTCTATGATCGCTTTCACCAAGCAGTTTGGCGAGGAAAACAAGCAAGATCCCGGCACCTACTTTATTCCCTCTCCCTGGCTCGGTGGTTGGCAAGGAGCAATGCAGGCTGGCAGCGCCATTGGAGCATTTGCAGCAGGGTATCTCATGGACCGCATCGGCAGGAAAAAGTCCATTCTGGTCGCCTGTGCTACCAGCTGCATTGGGGTAGGAGTGCAGTATGCTGCGCACGAGTGGCAAGTCTACCTCGCGGGCAAGTTTGTCAATGGTGAGCAGCCTCTTCATCACCCTTGCTCCATGAATCTCGGTTGACCAGGGTACAGGGCTTGCAATCGGTGTGTGGTTCACTCTGGCTCCCACCTGGATTGGCGAGAACGCTCGTCCCGAATGTCGGGGTTTATTCCTTTGCCTGTATAACAGCACCATTGTCTTTGGCCAGGCTCTCGTGGCGTATGTATTCCGCTGAGGATATGGCGGCACGAACATGTCCTTGAGCTACTCACTGACCGTTTCCAGCTTCGTTGCCCAAGGTGCAGTCAAGATTGACGGCCCGTGGAGTTATCGGACTATCATTCTACTGCAGATGATGTTTCCTGCAATTGGCTTTGCTGGGTACTTCTTTTTTGCCGAATCGCCGTACTGGCTAATCCAACAGGATCGCATTGAAGACGCACGCAAGCAGCTGACCAAGTTGTACACAGCCAAGTACTCCGACTTTGTTGACTTGGAACTCGACCGTCTGCACGAAGAAACTCGTTTCGCAGCCGAGCTCAAGGCTGCTGCGAACCTAGGCGGGCCAGCGATCTGGCAAGTCTGGAGGGGAGGCAACAGAATCCGCACTTTTACTGCCGTGTTCATCTCGGCTGGCCAGCAGCTCATGGGCGCCAGTTTCGTCCTGGGATACCTGACTTACTTTCTGCAGCTCATCCATGTCAAGAATGCCTTTTCGGTGTCGGCAGGTCTCTTCGTGGTCATGCTGTGCTCCACCACTTCAGCCTTTCCTTTGATCGAAATTTTTGGTCGTCGCAAGATTCTGATTGTGCCTTGCTTCCTCTTGGTGTTCATTCTGCTGATCATTGGTATCATGGGGTGCATCTCCAACACCAACGCAGCTGGCTACGTGAGTGCTTATCGTCGCTGGTCCTCGAGAATGGCTGACGCTGATGTCAACAGGTCATCACGACTTGTATATTCTTGTGGGGTGCAATCTACCAGTTTTCACTGGGAGCGACCGGCTTTGCCGTAGCATCCGAAATCGCAACGCTGCCGCTTCGAGCCCAGACACAAGGGTACATTGTGGCCACCGACGCCTTTTTCGGCTGGCTGATTGGCTTTATCGTGCCGTACATGTCTGTCCCGCCTCATTTAGTTGCCGGCATAGAAACTAACACAGCTCAGGATCAACCCACGGCCAAGTGGCGCCAATTTGGGAGGCAAGGTTGGCTTCGTCTTCTTCGGACTGGGAACTATTGTCGCCGTTACTTTGTACTTCATCACCCCAGATACAAGAGGGCTCAGTTTCGACGAACTCGACTGGCTCTATTCTCAAGGTGTCAGCCCGAGAAAGTTCCAGGAAGTGATGAAGACTCGAATCGACAACGGCGAGCAAACGCTGGAAGCTAACGTGGGAGGGAAGACAATCTCAACTCACATCAACCAAATCGAGATGGCTGAGACGAAAGCCGCGACAGTTGCGGAGCACAAAGAGGCGGCTTGAACGACGAGCTTGGGACTTTCTTGTGGGGCTTTTGACCGACAAGCTCGCTGGCATCTCGGGAGAGGGTGAGATTGCGGCGGACAGCGAACCTGATGGGGTTTGTCTCCGCAAGTCGCTGGTTGGGCCGCAATACCAAGTGTGAGCCCAGCTTTCTGGTGTTCAAGCTGTTGTTCAAGCTGTTCAAGAATTATTTTCCATGAGGACCAGGCCCAACGACTGTTCATCCGTTGATTGTATACGTACAGTAGGTTGGTTCTAGGACAATGAGGACCCTCAAGGCATGAACCATGGTCGCAGGAAGGATTCGATGCGCATATGTCCTGGAGTTGAGGCAGGTTCACCAGTGGGATCTTAGGTCGCACAGGCTTGCCAGGTCCGTCAAACACAGGGGGTATGGATTTTGTTCTCCCGACAGGGGAGGCTCGGGTGTGGAATACTATGTGTTATGTCACTCAAGGAATACTCGCCGAGCAAAAGGATAGTATGCCGTGCAAAGGAAAAGCCATTGTCACCAAACGTAGCGGCTGTAAGCTGTAACACGCGACAAACCCCAGAAACGAGCCAAAGGTCTGCGATATCATAATGTGCCGTGGTCACAGCACGGGAACGGGATCCCTGTTGAGCTCTTTTGCTACGTCCTGCGCTGCATTCAGCCCGCTCTCGAGCGGGCTGACTTCGTAGAGTTCTCTCGTGTTCTACAGTAGAAGCTGAAGACGCATTGCGTCGTTGCTGGGGCCTGGGGAAAGGGCTGATGGTCGGGAGATTCGGTTTTGTTCTGAAACCCGGGTCGACGCAATCAGGAGTATCCTGACCAAAGCCAAGATCCCATGGGATGTTTTTTATTTCAAACCAACTCTCGCCGGCTGATGGCGAGCGGAGAGGGAGTTTCTGTGTTGTCAAGGTGGTAGAAATCCACTCTTTTAGTCACGTAGAAACTAGAGTAGAAAAGGTCAACGTGATCGCCGCAGAAGAGCCTAAACCTCTGGCCAGTAAGTGATCGGGCTGGGATTGTCTTGCGTTCCTTTTCAGCTTTGTTGAGAGATCTATATGCAACGCGAACCTCCTCTTCCTCAGTCTTCTCAATATCTCGTTGTCGTCCTTTCTCCTTCCGCTCGCGCAGGTTCTCCTGCTCCATTTCATCACGCTCTTCTTTCAGCTCGTAATAATGATCGGCATCAGAGCAGTCGTACGATCTCTCTGAATCGCCATTGTCGTCCATGTCATCGTCCTCAAACCTGCAGTCTCACTCTGAGTCTTTGTCGTCGCACTCACAGTACGGGTCGCCCCTGTCCTCGTTTTGGAACGGCTCAACATCGTCTCTCTCTTCTTCCTTTTCCTCTTCCAGCTCTGAAAGATCCTCGTCAAAAGTCGTAGCCATTCACTCCCCTGTCCTCCTTGAAGCTGATAAGCAGGACTCGGCTGTACCATAACGGGAGAGTACGGCAGTCCCTCTGGGCGGGACGAGGTTTCTCAACACGCGAAGTCCGTGCAAACTTCCCCATAGTCGATTGTGAGCTGCTTCCTCTTCGGGTTGTTTTAGACTCTGCTGAAAGTATCCCCGAGAGTGCGCTCCCCTAGGACTAGGAATTTTGCTACTGACGAAACAGCGATTGACCGGAATCGTCGTCATCATCTGAGATGCTTGGCGAAACGTGGTGCGTCCAGTAGCTCAACGACTTAGAATTTGGAATTCGTATTCGTTCTCTTGAATGAGATGAAAGCAGGCGGCTAGATAGACCGCACGACCAAACTCAGTTTTGGTACGGAGACCATCGTCCCATTCATCAAAGATTGAAGACTGAAGCAGCGGAGACTTTCGATCGAAGCGTGCGTCCTGTAGATCCACATACTTCTTTCTTGTCGGAGCCTCCTTGATCCGTGCAAAGCCCCGCCCCTTCATCCACGGCCAGTCATTGCCGATGTGCTCTTGCAAGAAGAACCGTTGACCTGTACGACAAGGTACATAGTTCTCTTGGATACCCCGTACCTTTCCGGGACCTTCTTGGACTTGCATAGTGTACATGTGAGCATTTGCACGCCGGATCGTATGAAATGGTGCCGCTTTCTGGCACGATCAAGCGGCGTTGCCAACGCTGGAAATAGAACGATTTCCAAGACCCTTGTGGCCTCTTCCGGTCGACCCGGACGCCCAGGCGATCTGCCACTTTCCAATCGTCCATTGGCCCAATTCTGGTAAGCGACCGTACGGTGCAGGATGCTTGCCGCTACCATAGATCTCCATCACTGGATATAGCATTGTACCCACTGGTGGGCCGATATCAGGCGGGGGGAAGGTTAACGTGATGGTCTTGCGTACTCCCGGGGGAGTGCAGAACTTCATCACATATGCGCCGTTGGACCGAGTGCCTTTATCAGGCTTTTTGGTTGGTGCAGGAGCCCGATGAAGGAGCGTAATGTTTTTTTTCGGATGTTGAGTGCGCACCCAAATGAACTTCTCATGACTCTCCTCCGAATGAGGCAATGTTCTATTGGCGTCTTGTGATGCCCCAAAGTCCGAACGGCCGCAGAATAGTTTCCAGTCATGTTTCGCAAAGATGTTGTGCATCATTTGGGAAAGTAGTGTTGACTACTCCTTGTGCTGGAAGAGGCTAACAGTTTCGTCTTGATCCGATACAGGCGTCGGATGGAAGTTCAGCATCGTTGGGTAGCGAAAAACGGGTACTTTTCTGGTGATGCTGGAAGATCCAGGGTCTAAGTCTCTCCCTCTTCAGGCTCCGGGGGGCGGCGCCGACAACGGTGCTTCAGGATATACTGTTAGTTTACTGGAGATACAATGAATCGGAATCAGGAAGAGTAATACATACGTTCAAGAGGCTCCATTGCGACAAAATCTGGTTAGAGAGAGACCGTTTGCATCGCCCCATCCTCAGCCCAGTTGAGAGTCCGGTCGATGAAGTAGACTTTCATCATGAGGGCAGACACGAAGAACTGGTACCCTTGCACCAGTCGAAGCGGGCAAATGGTGTTCGCCATAAGTGGGACCATATATCACAGGATATATTGATAATCCAGGGGTGCTGAGAGGAGGGTTCAGGATGTGTGATAGACGTAGAGGTGTGGCACACACGGTGGTAGAGCCTAAAATACCAGGATGAGTCTCTATCGATTGACAGAGGAGGCAATGACAATCATGTCCATATATATATATAACGTTGAGTTTCGCCAGGGTATGGGCCAACAGCACCGATTTATATAGGCCGCTGCATGGTTGACTGATTAAGTGAAATGGCGGAAATGCGGCCTGCGTGGACTTTGGTGGGATTTATTATTTATTTGATCCCGTTTTACGTCCGTCTAACTACACGTGGAGCTAATGAAGACGTTGCCCTTCTCGGGCCACCACCCCTCTCTATCCTCTTATCAACACCTCATCCTCCTCTTCTTGTCCTTCCTGTTCAACTTCCTCCTCCACCTCGTCAATATCGCAGGACTGGAACTGTGGTAGCAGTCCTATTCTCTATATCATCCTAGCTGCGGCGAGACAGCCTTTCTTTATGTTCAGGAGTGACTTCAATGACGGTCAGGTTCCCCTTTTGAGTCCCGTCCTTAAGCATTCCTCTCTCTCTTCTTCCCACCTCGGACATCTTAGTAGAACATGTTGTACAGTCTCTAGTTCGTTGCATATCAGACAGAATAGACTGTCGATTTACGGAACTCTTTTCTTATATAGAAAGGCTTAGAAGCCGATCTTCCCTGTACATAGTTGCACCATAATAGTAGACTAATATTTCTTCAACCCATTATGGATTTAGATTATTTTGGCGTTAGGGCGCGATTATAAGATCTAACTATAAGCGCCTTTTAACCCTGTTTCCTAGCGACATTTTCAGTAGTCACGGCCATTGGCCGCGATTACTGTTTTGATTATGTTCAGGAGTTTTATGTTTACTTCTCTGGTTGTTTCTTTATTCAGGTTTATCTACCTCTCTAGTGATTATGAGGAGATAGCGATAATCCATGCCTAGAGGGTCTAGAAAGGCCCTCAGTATCTTGGTGTTTAGCCGCGAATTCCGTGTCTATGTAAAATTACTATTACTCGCTTTTCTATCTCTCTTTTTGCCTTTAATAGTGCGCAGCGCGCTACGACGCCAAGCGTCAGTTTGGTGAGGTGAATATTGAGTGGTTAAACATAGATTTCTACTTCCAAAGCTTCGATCGATGTCGCTTTATACGCTCTAGCGACTGTCTATAAGAATTGCCCTTGAACTGCTTACAGCTTTTTGGTTGTTATTCTTCCTCCTTTAAGGATCCCTTCTGGTTTATACTATACTAAAGATCTATATATAAGTGCTAGTCGAACCATACTAAGATAAACCTATCTACTTGCCTAGAGCGATATATCTCAGTTGAAGCCTTAAAGCGTTTATATCGTCGCTAATAACTTTGGCGCCTTGTCTAGAGTGGCCTTAATATAGGCGTTTTCGCTTAGCGTTCTGTCTAGATATACCTCAAGGATTTTAAGCTTATTATCTAGCTTAATGATCTAGTTATCTAGTATAAGTGGCTATTATATATTGTCTCTCCTCGCTCTTGCTATGTGGATTATTTTGTATTTATTAACATTAAACTGAGAGCTATATTATATTGCCTATTTCTTATAGATCTAGTGAACTTCCTAAAGTTTCTCGTAGTTACTCTATATTGAGTCACTATAGACTAGTATATTATTATCATCTATAAACACTATGATATTTAAGATAAGCCTTACTTTCATATAGTCTTCTATTATATCTATGTTGTAGAATAGATAGAGAATTAGTGAAATCGACGATCCTTATAAGATTCCGACTTAGATATCTATCAACTAAAAAGTGTAGTCACTAAGTCTGATTAATGTCTATCTATCTTTCAGGAAGCTTACTACCTAGTTAACTAGGATCTATAATATTCTTCTCTTCCTCAGGTTATAGATAAGGCGTGCGTGGAAAACTTAATTGAACGCCTTCGCTATATCTATTGATAGAATTATGACTACCGCTCTTTTACTTCTTATTCAGGCTACTCTAGTCTACTTATAGATATTAAGGAGTACAGTCTCTATGGATCTTCCTAGCCTCGCTCTGTATTAGGTGTTTAAAAGAAGTTCCCATCATTCTACAAGGTCGCTAATTTGTCTCGCTACAATAGATTCTAGGATTTTCTTGAGTGTATTGAGTAGAGCGATTAATCTATACACCGCGGGGTCGATATAGTCTTTCTTTCCTGGTTTCTTTAGCATCACCGTGATTGCTTTTCAAAATTCTCTTAAGTGGTATCTATATTTAAGATATACTGTGAATAACCTTACTAGTTCTACTGTTGCTTGCTCGATAATCATCTTCACAATCTAATTAGAGAGTTCGTCGAGACCTGATACCTTATCTAGCTTCGTTTTCTATATCGCGATTATAAGTTCATCTTATAAGACCTCGTCTAAAGTTATTAGTTATATTAAGTATTTAAATCCTAATAGGTCTTCTAGATCTGCATTAAGAGAGAAGAAGAAGCATTCTTCGCGAAAGATATCTACTTTCTCCTCTACTCTAATCGTTTCCATATTATCTTTTTTCAGTGTACCAAAGTACTCAGGTTCGAGTAGTCCTTTCGCTTTTCGTTTCGCCTATTTACTAAGCTTTTAGAGTTTTCCTTAATCCTAGAAGACTTTCTATATCGTTCTTCTAAAGTATGCCCTCTTCGCTTTTTTGAGTACCTTTCCTTTATATACTATAGCTTGTTAGGCTCTTTTCTCGTCTTCTAGATCATGAGTATTATGGGCTCGCTAGTGAAGATGGAAGGCTTCGATTACCGCCTTAGTGTATTCCAATGTCTAGAAGTTCTTATTATATTGACTTATTCATGCTAAAGAAGTTGATTCTTCTACTGCCGTCTATACTCCTCTTACTAGGATTTAGATATACCTATTAATTTCCATAGTTATATCAAGTTTCAGTCCATTTAGCACTTTAATCGTTTACTTAAAGATATCTTTAAACTTATCGCTATTGAGACTCTTCTAGGCTCTTCTTCATATTAATACCAACTTAGCGGGTTTATCTAGTGCGATAGTCATTTCGATTAGAAGATAGTCAAACCCTTTATATAGATCTCGATATACTATACAGCTTACTACTCAGTTAATAATCATTACTGTAGTGAATACTAGATCGATTATTGACTTTTCTACTCTTTTGCTTAGCTGACCAAGGTTCTTCTTAATATCTCTAGTGATAGTGCCTCTTAAGAGAATTAGATTAAAGCTATTTCCTAGAGTTACTTAAATTAGGTCGGCTGATATAATATATCGATTCGAGTCTTATCCTTCCCAGATTAAGTGATATAGATTAAAGTCTTCGAGGAGAATTTACTCTTCTTATCTTCGTTCGATCGCTTATATAGTGTGGGCTAGCTCTTTCAGGACTTCTCTTACTGAGTATAATATAGATAGTGAACTATATACTAAGTGAATAATCATTTCTACTATTCTCCCATTAATCTTGAGACATAGTAGGATAAAGACTAGATTCGATGTGACTTCGATTACCTCATAATCTTCTATTGAGATTCTTTTATTAATATAGATACTCGCCCTAGTGTTTTCTGTTTCGGTCTCAATCAGTCGAAACGAGCCGCCACTAAAGTTATATCCTTTTTTGTTGTATTTATTACATCATGGCTTCTATATTACTAAGATATCGATGTCTCTTATCGCTTTATCTACCATAAAGTCGATTATAACCTTTTCTGCGGATTTCCAGACATTAAACTAGATAATCCTAAAGGTTCTATATAGGTTTACCCTCATTAAGTTATTTGGCTATTCAGAATCACATTGGCCTCTATATTTACTTCCTTTTCAGGTTAGGTCAACGCGATAGTGAATAGATTTTCTCCTTATATAGATTCTTGTCTAAATTTAGGCTTATTAAGTACCCTAAGCGGCCTTCCTTTCATATTTCTCTTTAACGATAGATATAATATTAAGAGCCTTCTCTTTCCTATTTCGATATCCTCTAAGTCCGTAATCTCTTCTAAGGAACTACTAAATATAATTTCATCTCTGGACATAGGTGATTCTTCATCTATAGCCACTTAAGATTATTTATCTCTCACTTTCCTAAAGAGTGATTTATACTATATCCCCAAAGTGTAGTTCTTAATGAACTTTATCACTTTATAGTAGGTATCTTCTCCTATTAGGCCACTTAGTATCAGTTTATCTATAGCCTTCACTATCTTAATAATCAATATTAAAGAGCAGTTTTCTCTACCCTTAAGATGTCCAAGCCATTCTGCTTCAAGGATCTCAAGTCCTAGGTATATATTAATATTATGTTTCCAAAGCTCCTTCGCCATATTCTCTACAGATCCCTTAACAGATATTTCTATAGCTAAGAGTTTAAATAATTCCTTTACAAAAATAGCTAATAGAATCCACTTTTGAACTCATGATTTATCCTTATAAAATAATATAAGGTAGATTCTTAAGTATACTGCTACTCTTCCCCCTAAATAAACCTTAGTAGCCCTGATTTTGTCTACCACTACCTTTCCAGCTTTCGTTTTAATGTCTTGAAGTCTTTATAATTCGTTTATACCCCAGATTATTTGTCATTCTGATTTTCTGTTGACTTGAAAGTAGAGCGACTTAGTCCTTACTGGCCTTGTTTTCTTTGGGCCGTAGAACTTATACGCTTTACTGTCCGTTAATACGCTTAATTAAGAGCTTAGGGTGTTTCCCGCCCTCTTTCTTTGTTGCGATGTCCCCTTGGCTGTCCTGAGAGTGACGTTCCCAGGCTTCTCCTTATTTCCTTTTTTCACGACTGTCATCCATATCGGCTTTTCTGGGTTTCCTTGCGCTACACTGGGCTCTTCGCTTTCTTGTTGGGTGTCATTGGCTGTATTTCCACTCCTAGGCTCTGGCTCTTGTTTCGCCTTCCCTTTCTTCTTGGTGCGCTTCTTCTTCGATGCTTTTGGTGTCTCTTGACGCGTCGATTCAGGCGCGTCACTTTCGCGTTTTTCACGCGTTTCCTCTGCTTTCAGGAGGCTGCGTGCTTCTTGGAGCCTCCCCAGGGCTGCGTACTTGCTGTTGTCACTTCCAGGGATGCTCGAGATGTTGCTTTCAGCCTGCCGAAGCAGTTTCGTGATACGCGCTGCCTGGCTTGATGTTGCCATCGCTCGATCTTTGGTGGGATTATTGTAAATATTGTCTCACATTTAAAATCTTCAGGTGAGTGACGACTGCCAATGCGGTGAAGGTGCACCCACTTCCACTCTTGCGAGGTGAAAGGGATCGCTCTTCAAGTGATGAGTCGCTGTCACAGAGGACTGTTCGATGGCTGCAGGGCCATCCTCAGTGAAGGTGCTGACAGAATGACTACCACATTATTGGCCGGTCATAAGGAATCCGGTATTCAGGGAATTAAAGAGCTGTTACTATATACAGACCTTTGCCCGGTATCAGTTTGTACATGTTGAGCATTCGGAGTTCACGACATACTAATTCAATATCTTACACTCTCAAAGTGACAGTGTTTCAACACCGTGCCGGCATGGTGCCGATACCGTGCCGATAAACTGTAAATGGGTAGGAGAAACAGGATTCGGATGACGAAGCACTGTGTAACAACTGTCAATTAGACTATCGCGGAGTAACAACTACGCTCGAACATCGGGGAATTCTGGACTCCATTCAAATTGAATGCCATTCTCGGATAAATTGCATCGAGTCCTACGGGGAGAGGAGATAGGTTGGCCCGTATCCAACCACCCCTTTTCTCAACAGCAGGGTATCAAAATGATCAGAAGAGCTGGCTCTATCACCTAGGCATGATCCCTCTGTACCGATGGTCGTTTGGGAGTATGAAAGCCTAGATCTTGTAAGCCCATGCTGAGGCTCATCCACTGAGGGGTGTCTCGCGCCAGAGACTTGGTGAACGTGTCTGTAAGGCATCTTCCTGACATTCAACCTGATTGAAAACTCTCCGAATTGCCTCGATAAGGACGTCTAAGCTGCCCAGTTCTTCCTGCGTCCGTACCATTTGACCACATATACCAAGCCCAGCAAGACAGGGACTTCTATCAATGGTCCCACGGTTGCTGCAAGTGCCTGGTCGCTGTCGGCGCCGTATGTTGCAACTGCCACAGCGATGGCCAGTTCGAAGTTGTTGCTGGCAGCGGTGAAGCTCTGTGTGCATGCCAGACGATACCCGAATCCGAACCTTCGCGTGATCAACAAGGTCAAGCTGAAGATGACGGCAAAGTAAACAACAAGAGGGGCCGCAACCCTGACCACGGAGACAATTTGATGAACAATCCGCCGGCCTTGCGACCCGAAAAGGACGATGATCGTGAACAGGAGTCCAACCAACGACAGTGGGCCTATAAGCTTTAGGAAGACCCTTTCGTACCAGTCCTTGCCGACCAGGTTCCGCAATGTAAAGCGCGTGACTATGGCGGCTGCCAAAGGAATCCCTAGAAATACACCCACACTCTTCGCGACCGGAGCGTAATCGACATCGACGGCCTCTGAAGCGCGGCTGATGTCTTCTATGAAAAGGACGGCGAGAGGTGCGAAGAGAATCAATTGGAGGAGCGAGTTTATGGCGACGAGAATGGCGCAATACTCGTTATCACCGCCTGCTAGGCCGGTCCAGATCAGGACCATAGCTATGCACCTTGCGACGCCTACGAGGATGAGACCCTCGCGTAGCGCTGGCTCGTCGGGAAGAAATGCCCAGGCCAGAGCGAGCTGTGGAGTTTTTTGGTCAGTACAAACAAGCACCTGAAAACGGGACTTGTGGAGAGGCGGTTTACCATGAACAGAGGAGCGATGATCCAGTTGACTACGATGCTGAAGGCAATTTGCACCCAGAGCTGCTTCTCTCTGAATGAATGGTGCAGAGTCTCGAATCTGACTTTGCAAAGGATAGGATACATCATGACCAGCAGACCAACGGCTGTTTGAGGAGATCTTAGTACTTGAGTATGGTAGCCAGCACCGTTGAAGGTGATGGAGATGGTAAAATGACCTACCTATTGGGATAGACACTCCTACAAATTCACCCCGTTGTAAAGCTGGCCCGGTGTCGGGGACGAAATTCCCCAGCAGAACGCCAATGAGCATGGCCAGGAATATCCACAAGGCGAGGAACTGGTCGAGTATTCCCAGGCTCTTGAAGGCAGAACTCTGTGTGGGCGAGTCGTTCTTGTTTCGGGCTTGCTGTTCGACATCTTGTGCGGTTGGAGGAGATGCTTCTGGGGCAAGGATAGCTTCTTTGTTTTGCACGTCCATGACTTGCAATCGTGAGAGATAATCTGAAGCGTTGTGTAGGATAGCGGCCGGTAAAGAGAAATATTACCAGGACACCATCAAAGATTCTATGATCAGAACACGTTCATGAACTAGCGACCGGCGACAGAAAAATGTCGTCGCCACCAAGAAAGCAAGTCCTTGCAGCCAATGGCACTGCGGGTGTGACACATCTGGGAAAAGTCCGCTCGCGAAGGCCACTTAGCCACTTGTGTCGAGGCTCTGGAGTTCGGAAGGAGGACAGGCCATGAGTTCTCACCCATCCCATTGTTTATGACCCTCTTCGAATCTCTGTGGACAGTCGATGTCGGCGCAGCGTAACATTTGCTTTCATCTTGAGGGCTTCGTGCTGGGTGAAAGTTTTTCCGTCACCGGCGCACCTTAGAGGAGGAGGAACAGCCATAGCGCGCAAGTCCAGAGGGGGGATTGATGCCGAGGGACTTTTCTCGCTTATCGCGGGACGTTAACTGTGTAGTTAACGTTTCATTAAATGCTTAAGTCGGGGCACCACCTAGTGCGCCAACCCTGTAATGCGCCGCTTCCCCCACCACCTCTAAACGCGTCACAACATATTCTATTCTCTCTCGTACAGAATCAAATTATATCCTCTTCCTCTACAATCAAATCGAGATGTCCTCTGAGTCCGAACAAGCTATTCAAGCCGCGATAGACGCGTACCAAAGCGATCGATATCCTTCAATTCGTGCCGCCGCTACCGCGTACAGAATCAGTCAAGATACTCTAGGTCGATGACTAAGAGAAGGGCTTACACAACAACAAGCAAGAGAGCCACAACAAAACCTATCTCCGACATAAGAAGACCTCCTTATATAATGAATTATTAATCTTGATCTCGTTGGCTCTCCTTCTATCTTCGCATAAGTACGCGACTTTACAGGACTTATTTTAAAGGCCTCTAATGGTGTATCTTTAATTAATATTAATTGGATTCAACACTTTTTAAAGCGTTATCTAGATATATAATTAAAAGGTAGAAAGAAAGATTAAATATCTTCGGGCTGAGAATACATTAATATAAGCCCTTTAAACCTTCTTTAATCACTTTTAGTTGGTTATTATATATTATAAAATCTATATAAGCAATATATAAAATTTTAATGAATATAGACTTAGAATGAGAGTCTATATAAATCAATATATTCTTGAATAAAGTACTATAAAATGTTTATATAAGAAAAGCCCTAAAAATTGTGACTAAGTGACTATAATTAAGGTCTATTTAGCTAATGATTATATAATTAATCTCTTAATTATCTTTAAGAATAAAGATTTATAATTAACTTGGTTTCTAGAGAATACTTTATTAAACTAGTACTTCTATATAATAGAGAATACTTTTATATTAAATCAAGTTAGTCTAGATTAGTTATAATCGATTTTTCTTTCTTAAACTACTTTAAATAGTGGTGTATAACTTCTTCTTTATGATAATACTAAAAGTTATATATTAATTAATTTTATATATATATTGTGAAGAATATAAAAATATAAGGTTAGTCTATAAGTTAAAAAGAGGATTAATAATAGACTTAGATCTATTATAAATTAGGGTTTTTAAGAAGTTCTATGGGTTTTTATTATTTATCACCTAAGTGAAGACTTTGTCACCTAGGTGGATACTTGATTTATAAGCTAGTTATCACCTTTATAGTATTTAAGGAGCGTTCTCTCCTTAGTAGATAGAAAATAACCAAGTCGGTTAAATATGCAATATATTCAGTCACCCCCTTATCTCAACAGGTTATGAGCCCAGGTTAGCGATAATCCGGCACAATAAGTGATAACAAGATATCTTTAATTCACCTGAATATATAACGACTTTCAAAGCCTAGATATCGACTATATTAGGCCCGTACAAGATAGTCAACTATATTTCAGTTCAAGAAAATGGCGCCAAGCATGAAAATCGACCCCCTAAAAAGCGCAGAGAACTGAAATATTTGGCGAATAAGGCTAAAAGCCTTGCTAGTAAAGGACGACCTAGGCTATACCATTAGGCCTAAAAAGGAATTCTTTAAGAATATACTTAAGGATAAGATCGAAGAATACATAGAAAAACAAAAATCCGACTCTAAATGAGCTAGCGTAATTATTCGGCTCAATATTAGCGATTCACCATTAATTTAAACAGCTAATATTGCTGACGACAATACTAAGGCTCTCTATAATCGACTAGAGACGCTATATAGCCTTAAAGGATTCAGTATAAAATTTATAATAGCTAAACAGCTATTCGAAACGACTCTCGCGAGGTGTTCTAATTCAATCGAGGCCTATTTAGCTAAAATTCGGGGATATATCGATAAATTAGCTATATAAAATAAGCCTATTTCAAAGGCTATTATAGCGGCGTTCGCGCTAAATAACCTTTCGAGTGAATATAGCCCTATTATTGCGGCTATAATAATAAAATATCGCGATAATAATAATGACGATAATATAGATCTCGATAATTTATTCAATGCGATTATTAACGAATCAAGGCGTCTAAAGGACCAGGAACCTAAGGAGACAGCAATGATTGCCAAAACTAGTCCAAGAAGGACTAAGCGCGCTGTTAAGTGCTATTCTTGTCGCCAATTAGGGCATTTCGCGAATAAATGCCTTAATAAGCCTAGAGAGACTGAAAATAATAAAGAATCAGCTGGGATCGCCCTATAAAGGATCTTAAGGCTGTGCTGAAAAAGGCAATAATTAAGGTTTATCGATATATTGCGAGGCGATAGTCAAGGTTTATCGACTTAAAAATAAAGATAACAATCGAGGTTTATCGATATATTGCGAGACAACAAAATCGAAGGTTTTAATAGAACTAGCCTTATAGAGATATATAAAGAATATAAAAATATAAGGTTAGTCTGTAAGTTAAAAAGAGAATTAATAATAGACTTAGGTCTATTATAAATCAAGGTTTCTAAGGAGTTCTATAGATTTTTATTATTTATCACTTAAGTGAAGACTTTACCATCTAGATAGATACTTAATTTATAAGCTAGTTACTATCTTTATAGTATTTAAGAAGCGTTCTCTTTTTAATAAATAGAAAATAATTAAGTCGATTAAATATACAATATATTTAGTCACTCTCTTATCTTAATATATATACTTTATATATAATATTTAGTTAGTCTATATATCTTTATACTCATTATATATCTTTTAATCACTTAATGTTAGTATATTTTTTATCTTAAAGCGTATTTATCGAAAGAAGGTCACTAATTTATTAAGATTTATCGAAATATAATCTATATAATATAGTTAATTTATTGAATATTACTCAAAAGCGAGATTAAAAGTTCTTATATCTCGATATATTGAAGCCAATTAAAAAGGAATAGATTTAAGTTTATATAACTCAAGCAAAGTACTTAATTCCTCTCAAGTTATTTAATAAGTATAATCTACTTTAAAAACACTATAAACTCCGCGTATAAGAAAGCGAAAACACTCTTCTAGTATTATTACAATAACACTTAAAAGTGGATATCAACTTCGAAGTCAAATAAATAAAGCCTTTCAAAATATTCCGCTTGGAAAGAAGGCTTGTCTTGTTCTTTAAAAAGCAGCCAAGGTAATTAATCAACTTTCATGGTAATCAACAGAACAATCATACAAGTTAACAAGGATCTCGACTCTTGTTAAGGAGAAGACTACTACAAGGTGTACAAGAGTTGAAATAGACTCAAATAAAGCCTTTGCTACTATCAAGAAGGTTAAGAAGGCTAAACTACAGGCAGAGTAACGTCAGGAGCAATGGGATCGAACAGATAGGGCTAAACAGGCAAAACTCTCGTCCGAGGCATTACAGAAGACTCAATTCGCAAATCTATGTATAGAATGGCACATTAACGACGTTGTCGACGTTGTACAATAGGCATGAATCGATAGCATGGTGGTTGAGGAGGATGGCGCATTACAGGGTTGGCGCACTAGGTGGTGCCCCGACTTAGAGGGAGTTTAAAGCGTGCAGGGGCCTACTGTATTAGAATTGAAGTCCATAGGGGGGTGTTACGCCTATAGGGGCCTTGCCCAGTGCCTAAACTTGGGGATAGCTGGGGTTAGACAGCTCACTAAGTATCTAGGTAGGCCACTAACTAGTTAGGCTGGCCTACAGTACCAGTAATATGAAGATGCCGTCATTTGTGTCTCTTGGGGGTGCGTCGGCTGACCAGCTGCTCTCCAACTGCGCGTACGTTTGAGGTTCTGCTGGTCGAACTCCAGGTCTTTTTCACTGCCGCACATTCTCTTCACCCAGCTCGAGGTTCGTCAGGAGCGGCGTCTCGTTCTCTTGTTCTGGAGGAACTGTTCTAACTAGCATTACTCTTCCCCCATAACCCTCATCATGCGGCTGGTTTCCGCTTGGGCAGTGCTGGCAGCCGTCCTCCCCTCAGTTGTCGAGTCCTCTCGATTGACTCCCCCTGTTCTACCTCTGGTTGTGCGAAACCCTTACCTGAGCACATGGCTACAGAACGCGAGAGATCCGCCTTGGGAAAGGTGGCCAATGTTCTGGACCGGACAGGAAATCGGCTTCTCTGTTCTGGCCAGTGTCGCGGAGCCACGAACGGTGTTCCCGCTATTAGGAAGACCGCACGACTCGTTGCGTCGCGAGGGTGACAAGTAAATGCTCCAGGGCCACATATTCTGTGCAGGAACTGATTCTCATAACAGCTACACCGTCTCTTATCCCATCTACCATGGCGCCCAGTACGATGCCTCGACCACCAACCTGTCCTACTCGATTCCTCTTCCGTCCTCCTCCTCGGCCTCGAGCCATATAGATATAACTCTCTCGTTCCTATCCCCAATCACCCCTACTTCTACCGTCAGACAATCCGTCCCGGCGAGTTATTTGACTGTCTATGTGTCCGGCAATGTTGGACTGGACATCTACATCGACCTGAACGGCCAGTGGGTGAGTGGAGACCGAGGCAGCAAGATCGTCTGGGGGATTGACCAGAGGCCTCTGGATGGCATGGGTAAAGGGTTCAAGACATGGCATTTCCGGAGGGAGGTTGAACAACTATTCACCGAGTACCAGGATCGTGCTGAATGGGGTACCCTGCACTTCTCTGCTCCTGCGGATGCTCGACATGAGGTCGGTACGTCTGCCCTCTTGAGGCAGCGCTTCTCGAGGACCGGAACCCTCCAGAACGCTATCGACAATAACTTTCGCTCCATCATGGACGAAGAGCCGGTCTTCGCATTCTCAAAATCCTTCCCAATGAACCACAGCACAACGTCAGTCCGCCACGACAGTATCACCTTCACAATTGCTCACATCCAAGATCCAGTCGTGCAATTTGCCGCTGCTCGAGGGTTGACCTTCATGCGACCACTGTGGGAATCCTATTTCACCACCGTTGATAATCTTCTCACATTCCACCATCTGGATTTCTATTCGGCCAAAGAGCTAGCGTCCAACTACTCCGCCCAGCTAGCCATTGATGCTTACAAGTCCGGAGCGGAAGACTACGTGGATATTGTTGCTCTATCTGCCCGACAGGTATTGGGTGCGACGAGCTTCTCCGGTACTCCTGACAACCCGATTTTGTTCTTGAAGGAAATCTCGTCCAACGGGAATTTCCAGACCATCGACGTCATCTTCCCTGCTTTCCCTTTCTTCTTGTACACCAATCCCAGATGGCTTGGCTACGTGCTTGAACCTTTAATTGAGCACATGTTGAGTGGGCAGTATCCCAATAAGTATGCCATGCACGACTTGGGGGCTCATTTCCCCAATGCAACCGGTCACCCTCTTGGGCGTGATGAGTATATGCCGGTGGAGGAGTGTGGAAACATTCTCATCATGGGATTAGCATTGGCGAATTCCCTTAAAAATGGCGGAAACACATCAGTCTCAGCCACCTGGCAACCTATGAATGGCGTGCCCACACCAAAATCGTCAAGCGATAGTCTCGCGCCTCTGTCGGTCGGCACACAAGGTGGTCTTTCGTATATTGATGATGCTTATGTTGGACAACCCGAAAGTTTGCGCAAAGCTAAGAAGTGGGTGAGTAAGAGCTATCGGTTGTGGAAGCAGTGGACCGGCTATCTGGTCGAATTCTCCTTGGAGCCACACAACCAGTTGTCAACAGACGACTTTGCGGGCTGGCTGGCTCTCCAAACGAATCTTGCATTGAAGGGCATTATCGGTATCAAAGCAATGGCAGGCTTGTCGGAACTCGTCGAGAACCACGAAGACGTCAAAACCTACAATAACATTTCCAAAGTCTACATTGCCAGATGGGAAGAACTGGGAATCTCGCGGGACAAGACGCACGCCAAACTCGCATATGACTGGTACGGCTCCTGGACAACGACATACAATCTCTACGCCGATAGCCTGCTGTGCTTCCACCTCGGCTCTGGGAACTCGTCTGAGCACGAGGCCGATAGTGTACCGAGCAGCATCGGTGGTCGGTACGAATATCAGAAACCGCTCAAGAAGGGTATAGCGGGCGACAAGGACGGCTTTGTCCCCAAACACGTCTACCAGCTTCAGAGCGACTGGTACTGGGCCGTGCGTCAGAAGTATGGGCTGCCCCTTGACTCGAGGCACCTGTACACCAAGACAGATTGGGAATTCTTCGCCATGAGCGTCGCCGCGCCCAAGGTGCGCGCGGGGATCCTGCAGAGCGTGGCCAAGTGGGTGAACGAGACAGCCACGGATCGTCCGCTGACTGATCTCCACATGACCGAGGGCCGCGGCGGGTTTCCCGGGCCAAATTTCTTTGCGCGTCCTGTCGTAGGTGGACACTTTGCCTTTCTCACTCTCGGGCAAGCGTGTGACGGGAAGGCCATGGATGGGTTGAAGTTTCTGGACGACGGTGTCGTGACTGAGAGTCAACAAGGAAAGAATAGGTTGGATGTTGAGAGTATTTTGGATAAGGAGAGACTCGAGTTCCAGGCTGAGTGGGGAGGGTTGGAGTTGTAAGCTTACAGTACTTGTACTGCCGACGACACTCGAAGGGCAGGAAGAGAGATTTATACGTCTGTATCTTCTACACCGATCTATTCATGAATATCTAGCTGAATATGTATTGAGCGATGATAGTCACAGGATGTGTCAAGACTCAATCTCAGCCTCTTCATGTGTAGACAAGGCTGAGATCTTCCGTAGAGCCTCAGCGGTCGGCCGGGAAGGCTCACGTATCCAGAATGAACCGACCATCACCGAACGACGACGTCCGTAGTGTTCTGCAGTGTACAATCTATAAAACGTACCAGAGTCTTTCGTCGTCACGAAACAAATAACTTCTTCTCGAGGCGTCTGGCCAGATTGACGCACGGTGTGTCCACCAATCTCAAAAACACATCCGCCGCCCAGATGACTGCCATAACGATGACGATTGACGCCTTCAGAAAATCGAGTTCGAATTGGCGCATGATTTCGGGTGTTTCGTGGATCGGAGTTTTGGGAAGAATCTGAAACCCGAATAGTCAGTCATCCGTTGGCAGTGCGTTGTACACGAACTACAGAAAAGCAGGTACATACCGAGTATCCCAGCGTATGTATGATCGGGCCATGCATAACGTACAGTGGAAAGCTGATCTTGCCGAGATATTGTACGAGACCAAAACAGAAGACGTGACCGCGCAGCACTCTCGACCGACAAGACGACCATACGATCATGACGGCACCTATCGTGGGCCAGAAGCGATGTTTTTGCGTGAACGCGGCAGGGATCAGTTTGGTAAGCGTGATGTAGCCTGGCGTTGCGTGGCCGGCGGCGTCTGGGTATGAAAGGAGAAACAACGATATCAGAAACAGGGCTCCGTAGAACATCCCGGACACGGTTCGTTTGCATTGTGGGTGCTCTTTAGAATTCGGCGTTGTAGAAGGTAGATCGGTCGTCTTGGTGAGTTGTATGATATCCAACTCTACAATTATCGCGCCAGCCCAGAAGGGACAGAGCTCCCATCGATCCCACGACGCTCCCCACACCGTCAGCGCTGAGAGGGTCATGATGCGAAGTTTGGTAGACATTCTAGCGACCATCATGTGGCTGAGAAAAAGACCCAGACTGCACCGAAACTCGGCAGGAATGGTCCACAGGTGGCGGTCGAGTTCGATCGAGCCGGCATACAACGACCAATTAAAGACGTCGACAAAGATGTGCATCTGTTGTAACCAGTCGATGAATTGTAGCCAAGGGTTAGGCTGGGTGTAGCAGTGGTCCTCGCGCTGCATACGCACTTGACCCACGTAGACCTCAGTTCTCTGGTATAAGCCGAGTTGAGCCAGACATATGACGAGAAATGTTGAGGCAAAGCAAGGTAGAAATAATCGGAGGCCACGGCGAAAGATGGCCGAGCTCATACTGGTCATGAGTTGTTCATGATTTTGCGATCTCATCTGCTTGATGGGTTTGCAGCTGAGAGCGTAGCCAGAAATGACGAAGAAGATGGCGACCATCGGAGGGCCACTGTATAGCAGTCGAACAATGGGAAGACGGAAAAATTCTTTGTTGACGTGGTCGTTCTGGTCGTGGGATTCTGGATCTGGGTCTGCTCCCCATGCATGACCAATTTCGAAAGAGCCATAGGTTAAATGGCATATGAAAACCACAAATGCCGCGAGCCCACGCATGCCGTCCAAGAATGCTGTTGGTGGCAGGCTGTCACTCTTGCCACAAACATGTTGTTGTCGGGGCTGAAGGAAACTCGGTAGCAATATCTGTAGTGCCTGACTGAGTGATCGACCAAAGTGTCGCAGAGGCAGACATGGCCAACTGAGTAGGATTCTGTTGGAGGTTGGATTCCTCAGCCAGGCTGTTGATGCAGAGCCTGTTGCTGCTCGATCGTCATGATAGTAGTCGCGTTTCTCGTTCAAAAGGCCGACTTGAGATTCATCCGTATTTGATAGTGACGAGTCGCTGCGTCTCATGATTCTTGAAGAGGTAGCCAGACATCGCAAGACCTGAGGAGGCAGTAGGAAACATCCAGGACGAAGGCAGTGGCTTGGGAAGGCACAATCGCCTAATAACTCACCTCAATCACCCTTGTGGTTGGCCAACAATCACGCCAAAGGAAACGAGGTGCAGATGGGAAGTTCAGGGATGAGCCATGTCACTCCGAGCAACGAGCGCCAGACATCCAGAACAGTCAGGGATGATCGGTCGCTTGATGCTCCACTGCGATCCATTGATCCTCGCTCTCCTGAAACAGTGTGAGTCCACACGAGATGAAAGTCGCCAATACTCTATTGCGCAGGACAAAATCCAGAGAAACCAGTACCCAGTGTTACACGTACACATCTGGTATGAGACACTGGGTATGTTTGAGCACAGACATGGTCGGCGAGAGAGCAGTTTTCTGCCCTTCTACGAGGGCTTGATATGGGGCGGTGTCATGATTGACTTCAGCAGCGAGGCTGAACCTCGACTCCGCCGCCCCTTTCACTGCATGTTGCTGCTTTACTCTTTCGTTGCTGCTTTAGCAGTTCGACGCAAAACCCGCGACAACAATCTTCAACCGCCTTTTTAATTGTATTGAGCGTTAAGAAGTCTCTACAACTCCATTGCCTCCTTGCTTTTGAGTCATTTCACCGTCAACTTGTCTCTCTAGTTGACCGTATGCCTGCTTCATGATCTGAACCATCTTTCTCAGCTCCTCCTCCGTCACGTTGTAGGGCGGGCTCAAGATACAGTGATCCCCCATTTTGCCGTCAACTGTACCCGTTCCAGGGTAGACAGCCAGGCCTAGCTCAAAACAGGTCGCCTGATATCGAAGCCCAAAGCCCAGCGAAGAAGGAAATGGCTCTCGGGTGGCTTTGTTCTGCACAAACTCGATACCCCAGAACAGGCCTCGTCCTCGAATGTTGCCGACGTATTTCAAGCTGCTAAATGTCTCAAGTAGCAGTGGGTGTAACCATTTACCCAGTCGGGCGACATTCTCAACGAACTTCTCACGGCGCACAATTTTTTGAACCGCTATTGTCGCCGCACAGCCAACCGGATGGGCCTGGTATGTGTGACCGTGGTTGAAGCTACTAGTGCCCTTTCTCAAAACATCAATAATCTTCTTGTGCACGAGCACGCCAGCAACTGGGAGATAGCCACCTCCCAGACCCTTACCGATGGTTATAATATCTGGCACGATACTTTCCTGTTCGAAAGCGAATAGCGTCCCTGTTCGGCCCATGCCACACATGACTTCGTCTAGGATTAAAACTATCCCATACTTGTCACAGACCTCGCGCACACCCTTAAAGTATCCTCTGGGGGCGGGCGTGCACCCGCTCGTCGCGCCCACAAGTGGCTCAGCAATGAAGGCAATGACAGTCTCGGGACCTAGAGATTGGAAGTGCTCATCCAGCTCCACGACTAACCTCGCCGCAAACTCGTCTTCGGTCTCACCCTGCTGCCAGTTCGAGTATTGATACTGATATGCGGGCGTGACCCAGCTAACATTCTGCAGCTGAAAATTCGCGAACGGAACTTTTCTCGCGACGAAGCTACTGACATTCATCCCACCAACAGTTGTCCCGTGAAACGCCTGACGTCTCGCGACGTACCTTGTGCGCAGGGTTTCCGCCCCGTCCTTCTCAAAAAAATACTGTCGGGCTAGTTTTAACGCCGCGTCGTTGGCCTCGCTGCCGCTGCTGACGAAGTAAGCGCGTTCAAACCCGAAGCGACCACCCCCGTGCGGGCCGTCGATCAGGAAATGCGCCAGCTCCTCGGCGGCGTCGGTAGTAAAGGCCACAGAGTTGAGGTAGCTGACACCTGTCTGTAACTGCGCAGCCACGGCGGCAGCGACTTCATCGTTACCGCGTCCGATGCAAGCGACCGCGGCGCCGGCAGAGCCGTCCATCACCCTCCGTCCGTCTTTCAGGGTGATGTAAATGCCCTTCGCCGAGGAGACATTGTACGGCCGGAGACGCAGCGACCGATGAAGAAGCGCTGGACTTTCGTCGTCTTCGAGAGGCGCCGGTACGGGAGTCCTTTTGATAGATGTCCCGTTCGCCATCATGTGAGTTGCTGTTTTGAGAATGTGAGTCTCCGTTATCGTTGTTGAATTGCTTCTTGCTGACGCCTCGCAGTCCGCCAAGGCCTGTAGGTTGTAGTTTGTATTTGCGCCGTTAGAGATTACGCGAACATGCCGGTAATGAACAGCAGTGTGTTCTCAATTGGCAGGAAATATATCTCGAAAGTGAGCATTGGGATCGCGACCACCGCGAGTGATTTATAGATGTACTCCAGGGCGAAGTCACTGGCCCGGGAACACGGCTTGAACTCACACTTTGCCCTGCCTATCTCGAAGTGGAGCCTGTTGCAGGACCCTTGCTTTGCGGCAAGGTGGTAACCTTACACGGCAGTCAATAGCGACGGCGATTTGCAATCAAACGTCGAATCTGCATTATTCCTCCAGAATCACCGAGTCAGAAGACTGAGTCAACCTCATTCTCAAGAGCCAACAGGAGACTTAGGATCAACAATCAAAATGAATCTGTTCATGGTTCCGGCTCAATTCGTATTACCGCTATGTGTGATTCTAATTCTGGGAATGGTTACGAATACGCGCAGGGTGTTGAAGCATCGGTGTGTCGGCCAGAAGACGGTTCGTGAATATACCTTCACTCGAAACCATGCTGAGCTTTACGTGTAGCAAACCCCGCCTCCGGAGAAATATACCTTGTTGAACAAGAAAGACACGATGAAGATGGGCGCCATCACGCCGCTTGAGGACTATGATTATTCCAACGCGGAACCGCGACGTGTGTACAAATTTCAGCCAAAGTACTTCATGACGATGGGTATGTTTCCATTTTGTCATACTGTTCCATGTCACCTTGTCGGCCCGAGGGGCAATCTTGTTGAGGAGATCTTTGCTCACAGACAGTCAGGTCTTCAAAACACAGATATCAACCATATCATACACATCGACTCGAGTTATCTTGAACGGCTTAAGGCTCGACGCGATGTTGCCGCTAGCAGACCCGAAGTGCTTGCTTGCCTACCACGCGGTCTACCCGCTGTGCACGAGTTCTACACCTATCTCGTTCACCAATGGCTGCCGCAGCGGTACCCTACGATATTTACGCTGTTTCCCGATCGCCAAGTATTGGAAAACAAGGTGTCGGGAGAGCATCTTCCAATGACACCGCCCAAGGATGGACGGCAAACACTTGAGATCCTCAATCGAAACCTGGACGATGACGTATTGTTCATGACGCCTCAAAGCGACAATGAAGAGGATGGCTTTGCGCTGAATGCACTGATGTGGGCCTTTCCAAACAGGAGCGACCCTCGGAAACGGCTGGGTGGCTCCTTGAAGGATTTACATCAGCGTGTGCCGGGATATAAGGAAAGGCTTGAGATGAGCATGGATCGTTACTTCCGTAAATTGGAAGTCGGAAGAGTCGTTTGTCGGACAAATGTGAGTGAAGCCTGAAAAATTCTGGGCCAACTGACGAGTTTCACCAAGTGGGCCATCTCGATTAAGGCTTCGCAGACAGCGAGTCAACTTACCGACAAGGACTATCTGGGTCCAGTATCTGGTGATGTAAATCCAGCCAAGGTATGTGTGTGGACTCTTCCTCTCATATCACTTCACTGGCCTCTATCTCCGCAAATTCAACCCAATGGAGGACGCTTACAGGGCCTTTAGATCTACCTTCGTTGTGAGTTGCAGACTCTCTTTAGGCTTCCAGTTAGTGGCGCGCGCATCTTCATAATCCATGAATATGTCTATCCACTACAGCAGATCAAAGACGAAGGCCTGGGCCCTGCGATGATCAAGTCGATTGATGGCCTGAAAGAAGGAAACGTGCCTGCTATATGGGACTACAAGAGGTAAGTAACCGCTGCGGGCAAGAAGTTGTGTACTGGCTGACTTCGGTGCAGAGCACCAAATTGGTCCGAACAGGTTAAGGAGTTCCTAAGCGCATAGAGATTGAAAGACGATAGAGCTGGAGGAAGCTGACAAGTCTCGAAACTGGATAGATCTACAAGTTGTAACGTCGCCAAGAACAGGGAGACCTGCGTTAGTCAAGACATTAATGAGGGATGTCCTTGAATGCAAGAGAGAAGAAGATCCGATAAGCATCCTTGGAATGCTTCTGAAGTATCAGCACGGTCTTCAACAACACACTATCTGTAGGACTGAGGAGGTGTGCCTGGAAGCCCGAGGCCGTGGTGGGTCAACTAACTAGTCCACGCTCTTCTCGCTACAGGCCAGGGTTTGCAAGCTATCAGCTTATCTCTTGCAACACTTCCAGGTGACCGGTGCCCGCAGTCTCGCTATGGATTGCCAAAATCTTATCAATATGTTTCGTCTTGCATCCACCTACTCGGCACTTCTGAGTAGTTCAAGAAATAAGTAGTCTATGACGAGCTTGGGCTGTTACAACGATGTGCTGGTGCCTCTTGTTCTGTTTTCGAAATGAATAGTGCCTCCTCGAGAGTACGTTGCACCGGCGATGAGACCAAGAAGTCCACCGGCTACGAACGAACGTTCACGGTTGGCCACACACTCCGGAACCGACCTGTCTTGATGCTGACCGCCATGGTCTAGGGATGCTGGCGGTGCCGCGAGCGAAAAGTCAAGGTACGTTTTGGGTCAATGTTCGGCAGACACCAACTGAAGGAGGCCAGTGCGACAAACTTCGACCTTCCTGTGGCCGTTGTCGCAAGACTGGGCTGGAATGCAGTGGCTATCAGCAAAATCTGGTGTGGGTTTCAGCTGACCAGAAGACCTATCGCCACAACGGAAGACGCTCCCTCGAGCCAGGTGAGTCCTACGTTGCCGTTGTGTGCAACGACGTTAATGGGTCCACCACAGATCGGACCTGGCAGGATCACCCTGTTCTATCATCTCTGGAGCTCGACGAGTTGATTCGTACCTGTGATTTTGACGGCGAGGATGTGCCAGATGGATTGTCATGTCCGCCCTTCTCGGCCTTTCGCGTTGCACCAGACTCGTCCTGGATGGTCAAAAGCATCCTAGACTACGGTGCTTCTTTCGACGTGGAGGATGTATCGAGGGCGCTACTGGGAGACGCGAGTCCTTCTCACTCTTGCCTTAGCTTCCCAGGGGGCAGCTTGCCGAGGGAGTTCACAGAGGATCTGGCTTCCCCCAGCAGCGTCTCTCACAGGCCCACCGTCGAGCCAGAGTCGTCGGTTGATTTCCTTCAGGTGTCCATCCCACCACCTATCCGAGCAGAGAATAGGCTCAGTCAATCCGATGCTCGACTTTTCAATATCTATCTCACTGCGGTCGCACCGACATTGGTACCCATTCACGAAGCTCGAAACCCATATCTACGATATCCGGCCATCGCTCTTCATCTCAGCCATCAGGAGGGTAAAAACTACCTTCTACATGCACTGATGGCTCTGGCGGCGTTTTGCCTGGTCCATAAAGGCGCCGTCGACCGAGACGTCATGACTGCGCTGGGGACAAGACTCTACTCCTCGGCAATGGCAGAGCTGCGCGCCTGTATCCTAGAGGATTCCGCGGACTATGTTGGATTACTAACCACAATGCTCACATTCCTACTGCTAGAGGTAAGTAATATAATCTGTAGCCTCTGTGCAATGGGACAAACTTTCTGACGAGGAGGTTATAGTTGTCGCGAGGAAGCTCGAAAGTTTGGAGGTATCATTTGCAGGCTGCCTGGAGGTTTCTTCAATATCATCAGAAAGCGAAATCATGGGTGAGCTCACCAGAAGCCTGGTACGTAACTCAGAGCTGTCACCTGCTCAAGACGGGCTCTGAGTCCTGTGGCTTTGTTGCAAACGATGCAAGCGACACGGATAGCCCCCAGACGAACCATGTTCGTAGCATGTTGAGCCAGGAACTAATGAGCAATCCCGGCTACGGATGGACGATGGGGACTTCGAGCTCGATTATGGAGACGATAGCCAGCATTAACACCATTGCAGCTCAGCGTGACCAAGAAAATGCTGACGACTCGACGATCACCGTCTCGCTCCGGCTGAATCAGACCCTCTTGAAGTATCAACGCGAAGTTCCCCCTGTAGCCCTTCTCCGAACGACAAGCCTCGACCCGGCGAAGCAAGATCCTCAGTATCTGCACCTGCAGGCCTTTCAGGCGGCAACCCTGATATATCATTATCAAGTCTGTGATCGACTGTCACCTCGTGAACTGTCGCCTCTTGTATCTGCGGTGCTCGCCCTTGTGTCGTCCTTTTTCGAGATTTGTGGAGGCACCTTCGCCGTGTGGCCAGTCTTCGTCGCAGCGGCGGAGGCATACGAAGAGGCCGACAAAGCCAGCTTCAAGAGCCTGCTGGAGAATGCGGAAACTGTCGGCATGAGGAATATGTCGAACCAACAAACCCTGCTCGGGCAAATCTGGAATGCTCGAGCGGTAAAAGCAGTCATGACGAACCAAGAAGTTGCCGATACATGGGTCGATTGGAGAGAGGCGATGCGCAAGCTCGACATGGACGTCCCGTTTGTATAAATCGATTGTAATGCGACACGATTCCCACCTTCGATGTTCCACATGATCGATGGTCTCACTGTGAAGGTCTCATTATAGGTTCTCCTCCGTTTCCCCGTTGAGATTGGGACTTCGCAGGTCTGAGTTTGGATGACCTGTGGCCGTGATTGTCACAGACCCTTGTCGCCTCCCTCGACGGCTGTGTCAAGGCGCTAACTAGTTCTACGGCAACTGGCAACTGGCAAGTGATCGACGGTACAGTTCCGGGAATCAGCCCGAGGTCAATTGACGCGGCGCCGTAAGACGCTCCCGGGAAAAGGGTGAGAGGGACCAGCAGTTGCCCATTCATTACTAACTTAAGATACTTTGAGGCGTGGCACGTCCAGTAAGTACTTCCCCATTCCTATAACCTCGCTGGCTAACCTACCTAGCAACTCTGTAACTAAGTCTTCAGGTAGATACCCAAATATCGAGCAGAAGCACTCCGTTGCCTCAGATACGTAGAGCAAGTTAAGTACCTACCTACGTACCTCGTTACCTCCGTACCTTAGCTACCTTGGTAAGTAGCTGCTACTGTATGTATTTGATCTGATTGTCCACACAATCCCCGGAGAGATTATCCATCGGTACATGCTATCAGATAAGGTACTTGCTGTTGGTACTTTGTCAAACTTGGCTGCCGACTCAGGAGACGGTTCAGAGTGGTCGAGGGGTCGAGTATCAGCTACCGGCCAGGTGGCTATCTACAAAACAATGTACCTGTCTGTATCCATCATACTACCCCATCCATGCATGCACTCATCGAGTGATACACCGGGGACCACATACGCACCCATGCATGCATACGTGCCCTCCATACAGTACCTTGTCCATCCACATTTCCACCGCCATCTCGGCAGCCCAAGGTGAATTGTTCCAGAAAGCCTCGACAGAGTCCCAATAAAATAAACACGGGTTGTCCTCCATCCAGGTATATCATGTGTCCCTGTCTGACTAAGCACGACTCATCCATCCATCCATTCACAAAACACATAGCACATCATCAGAGCCAGATCCCAGTATCACGTTTCCTATGTGCACGTCTGGGAAGAGAGAGTTGAACACGTTTTTTGTACAAACGCTTCTTCTCATCTCTTCTTGTCGGGCAAAAGATAGGCAGTGGTGTGTTTCGGGTCGGACTTGTCGTATGCAAAGTCTCGCGAGGACGTGTTTCCTATGTATCGTCTGTCGATCTCGGCGCCCCAGTTGTCCAGGGTGGACTCGCTGCGGGCGCTGGAGCTCTGGCCACCCGGGTTGGTGCCGACGCTGCTTCGGGTCGAGGTATTCGAAAAGTACAAGGAGTCAATGCTGCGGTCATTGCTTCTCTCCGGCGAGTACGAATATGGATTGTCGGACATCGTGGTAAGGTTCGCAAAGCGGAAAAAGAGGCGTGATCCTTTATGGCGGTAGAAATGAGAAAGTATGTCGTGTCGAGAATTGCTATTGCTGACTCTGAAGGTCGTAGTAGTGTGTGTATGTGTGACGGTGGTAGTATTAGTAGTGTAGTTGTGTGGGTGTAAGAAGAACGGTCGTGGTACTTGAGATGGTGCTGCTGCTTCGGGTACTTCTTTTATACCCTGAAATCGTGACACCATGGGTAAGGTTAATACAAGTTGTTGGCGCTGGTAGCAGCATGACTGAAGACCGTGAGCAGCTGATGAGAAGGTAAACCGTACGTGATAAGGGCAGACTCAAGTGAGCATCGGGCTGTTGGCAATAGTGAGGACGTTCGGAATACCTCGCCGCGACTGCTCTGGAGGTAGTCAGGCGTTTAGATCTAGATGGGCGACGTCGTCATGCTCACATTTGTCATCGGAAGAGAGTGAGACGTAAGGGCTGCGTTCTCAGGGCTGCTTCTCGAGGTAATAGTCTTGCGCAGACTCCGTATTCTTCACCACGCGGATTGGTGATGTCAATTGGCTGCCTGTTAGGGTCACGCACCATAAATATAATAGAACAATGGACAGAGGTGATATTATCAATTTGGCCCATCGCAAAGGTAACCGGACGCGATCGCTCCTGGTAGATAGTCGTCAAGTGTGTGGTTGATGCGATGTGCAACAGGACGTATCTGTACTTCTGTTGTGTTTAAAGACAATGCGTTTGGGTGGCGAGCTTAGATGAGCCAGCTAGGGAACCGCAAGCATGAAAGATGATCAAGTAAGTCAAGTCTTGTTTGGTTTCGTGAATCGAGCAGTACGAGTCGCCAATAAAACCCTTGTAAATCTTGTATCTAGATACTGATGTGTTCGACGGGCGGTCTTCAAGCTCATTGCGTTTTATTAGTCTGACTCCATTCGCCTCTTCCATGCCGGGGTATCTCAAAGTCGTTAACATCATCAAAAGGGCATATTTCAGCGTTCGAAAAATCCGCCATCACTCATGTCTTCGTCGTCGTCTGCGTCATCGTGGTTTCGTCTTATTTGGACGCCACCGGGCTGCTCGTCGTCTTCGCTATCTAAATCAGCCGGATCAATCATACCATCATCGTCGAGCCATGATGGCTTTGCCTCGGACGTATGCTGTTGCAGCCTCCGCAGAGATGCTTGTTCCTTGCCCCCAACGCTCGTGAGCTCTTTGTCCACTTTATGCGCCGTCAATCTCCCTTCTCGAAGAGCATTCAATTTGTCTTGGCCTTCAGCCATGTACTTCTCGACTTCATACCACAATGGGGGTTTGACACCAGACGCTGTCCGAACGATTTGGGCCAGCTCGTCGGAAATGGCACGAAACTCGTCACGCTGGCTTGTGTCCAGTATGGCGTAGGTTTTCTTGGCCACCTCTTTTTTGTCAACTTGGCTCTCTCCTCCCACGTACAAACTGATGTACTTTTCTCCTAGTGGCGCATACTGAGTGTATGCCACATCCACCTCGGCCTCGTGGATCATATTTTCCAGCTTCTTCTTGTATTCATCCTTGTATGAAGGCGACGATCGCAGCTTGACAAGTTTCTTCAGGGCCCTTGTAGCCTTCTGGCGCTCCATGAAACGGACAAAATGATAGCGTTGCAGATTTCTTCTAGCATTCTGGGTGACCTCGGCTTTCTCCTGCTCCAGAAGTAGAGCAGCCAGTTCCCGCTCCTTCTCATGACGAACAGTCATGGGCAAGTCGGCCTTCTTGCCCAAGAGGTTGCGGAGGGAGTGGATTCGCGTTGAGCGGTTGTTTTGACGTTCCTTCTTCGACTTGCTCACGCCCGACCTGACTGGTGCCAACTTCTTAGGTTGTTCTCGAGCAGAAGCACGATTACGATTGTCATCGCCACTTCTTTCACGCTCATTGTCACGGCCGCGGCCGGATGCTCGATCTGAAGGGCGCCAGGTATCATGTTGTTGTCGGCGCGGAGCCGGCCGATAGCTGCCCATGGTGCGCAGGAGGTAACAGTAGAGGGACTGGAAAATCAACTGTCAACACATGCATCTAGCAACGCACCAAAGAACCGTAGATCAAAGAGGATTGAACAAGGAGAATGAGGATCAAAGTGACAAAAAGTGCATCGGGTGGATGCACAAGTCGATAAAATTATTCTGCCGCTTCTCACCGCCCTCTATTGCACTAGTCCCGATCCGCATCTGGCGTTATGCTCGACTGAAGGTCTGAACGCGAGACGAGGAATACCCAATCCTATGTATCTATTCTTCGGCCACGTTGAGGTTAACAAACCAATCGACAGATCAGAAAGACATGGACCGGCATCTTCAGTGTCTACATGGGCGTTAGGAGCGCACCATTTCAAGTCCTGAGAGCTCGGAAATCGGCATGGAGACCGCGATCCGTTTCTCGCGCAACTCTCATCGAGGCACGCCACAGCGCTTTCTATATGTCGACGTGACGGGGAAATCATTCAAATTATGCAACATTACGAAGAAAACTAAGCTGTCTGTCGAGTATGAGTCAGTGCACACTTCAACAAAAGTCCCTGCCTTTCGCGCTTTCGACTGGCATCCGGTCAACGAGGGTCTCGTGGTTGTCGGGCAGGCAGGCGGAGAAGCAACTCTTATCAACATCGCGGAGGGCTACCACGACTCACTTTCGTTCCAGGTACGAAGCCAACGACTATGTAACGCTGTCGCATTGAACAGCCACACCTTGCTGGCGGCTGGATTGGATAAAGTCCGAACGGACTTCTGTCTGAACGTCTGGGACTACAATCAGCGACTTCCCGCACCTGGAGCGAAGGGCTTTTCAAAGAGTTATTTGGAGCCACTTCATAAACTCGCTAGTGGAGAACCGATAACCAGCTTAAAGTTCTTTCATGACGACCCTCAGCTCTTGGTGGCTGGTGTAAAGGGACAGTTTGTTAGACTGTACGACCTCAGGGAGCCATCCGTCGGAAATGGCCTACAATTCGCCACACGTTGCGTTCACAATTTGGCCGTAGATTGGCTGGATGAAAATTACTTTGCTTCAGGGTATCCCACTAGCGATCCGTCAATATGCGTTTGGGACCGGCGAATGATCAGTCGACTCAACACGCCGCACATGAGTTTTGGTGCAGGCTCAAATACAGGGACAGGGCAACCAGATGCTTCTTTGGAATTGAAGAACGTTATCGAAAGCCCAGGCACGATCTGGAGCCTACGGTTTTCGAAAGCTCGTCGGGGCCATCTCGGCGTCCTCTCCAGTACAGGAAACCTGAAAGTTTATGATATCAGCAAGGACTCCTCGGACGAAACGCACCAGGCGGAACAAGACGGTGGGCACGATACCTCTTGGGAGAACAGTGCGCCTGTAGATATTTTTCTTGATCGCGCCCAGGAAGTCGCAAAGCAGCACTCGGGCGATCCTTCTCTTCAGGATGAAAAGACCCGAATTGTATCATTTGACTTCATGACGACGTTGTCAAAGCTTGGTCAACCCGAGATCCTGACTCTCACCGGTGATGGGAGACTTCGAGTCTCTTCAACAAATCCTCCACCCGAGCCGGTTGTCCTTGGGAATCTTGACTTTCTATGCAAGGGCGATACGGTTATCGAGCAATCTTTGTTGGATGCATCGACTCTCGGAAAGACCATCGAAGAGATTCGACGCAAAGCTCAACCTAGGAATATACTCAAACGGACGATCAAGCAGTCTCGCCAGGAAGGAAAAGCTCCAGACACAAGGAAAATGTCCAGTTTGGAGAACCAAGCGTGGTACTCGGATCTTGGGTACTACGAGAGAGATGTCCCTCTTCAGGATCTTCTGGCTCTAAACTCAATCCAAAGAGGTCGCTGTCAAGCTGGCTATCTACTCAACCCCACCAAGAACAAAGACATCGTTTCCGATTCGAACTGGTTACAATCGTTCTGGGGTTGGATTGAGCATTCCTCCAGAATAGCTCAAAATGGAAACATGACGCAGGACAACTTCGATCTGGCATATGTCGGAGTCTATGCCCTCTGGATGGAGGATATACATGCCAAGAACAGAACCCTGGGACCATGCTCCAATAAACCGGGCAAGATCATCGAAAACCTTGTCCGCCGACTCAACATTGCAAGTCTCAAGAGCAGCAAGTCAGAATATGTAACGAATAGGCAACTGTGTTTACATTCGATAGGGCTAGCCTGGTCATACGAAGAGTTGGAGGCAAGAACTAATCGTCTTGTGGCCCAGAACCAGCATACCAAAGCTGCGGCACTTGCAATGTTTTCCCTGGAGCGTAAATTGGCCTACAAAGCATTGCGTGGAAAGGGTTCGAACCAATCCCACAAGATGCTGGCAATGGCCATCGCGGGCGCTTCAAAGAAGATGCGTAATGTAGACGCAGCGGCGACGTCTGGTGACGACTCGGATGCACAAGATGACTGGGCGGAGACCATCTCATCGTTGGCCGAAGAGCTTACCGATCCATACGCTCGCGCGATCCTTGCCTACGTCATAACGGGGGATTGGTCTCAGGTTGTTGCTGAAGATTCCCTCCCACTCAAGTATCGAGTGTGCGTAGCGCTGCGACATCTTGACGATTCCAAACTCACAGAGTATATCTCACGAGCAACGAAAGAAGTCTTGAATGAAGGTGATGTTGAAGGCATCATCCTCACCGGCATTGGCACTCGTGACGCGTTTGGGCTTCTCAACAGCTACGTCCGGCGATTCGGCGACCTACAAACCGCAGTGCTAGCCCTTTGTCCAGCTGTACCACGGTATGTAGATGACGACGAAATTGTTCGCAGATTCGACGGCTGGAAGGATGTGTACAGACACATGATGAATGGCTGGAACTTGCGGTTCGATCGTGTCAGATTTGATATAGCGTGTCAGAACGCAGCAGTCGACGAAAGTGGGAGACGGCTCATACCGCCGGCCAAGCAACAAGTCCGACTTGTTTGCGGCTTTTGTGCACAAAGCATTGCCCACAACGCAGGCGCAAACGACGAGGCTTCACCGGGTCACAAGATGGTGGAAACCCCACAGCATCCCTTGACCAGAGAGAAGGCTGCCGCGGTTGGCACCGTCTGTCCAAAGTGCGGAAGACATCTACCACGCTGCGGAGTGTGCGATCTTTGGCTTGGAATGCCGGATGAGTCGTATTTGCCCTGGTATGGGCCACTGGAGGCAAGGCTGAATGGCAGCAAAGGGGGCGTCATCGACCTTGGGGCCAGCCTGTCCGGCAGCGTGCACAGCGTGCACACAACGATCGGACCGACCAAAAGCTCCGGGAATTTGAAAGCGACTACTTCGTCACCGGCGCCGAAATCGTCACCACATTCTCAGGTCAACTCAAGGAAGTCGGGGGCTACAGATTCGTCGGCGGAAACCGCGGTACCTGCCGCCCAAGAGTCAACGAACGGGGTTTCCAGCGTGCCCACCATTGCAGTTGAAGAGGCGGCGACTCCACAGCAAGGAGTTGACCGAGAGGTGCAAAAGGCAGAGCAGGCGCGGCAGTGGGATTCCACCATGGCGAAGCTCACGGTGCTATGTCTGAAGTGCTCCCATGGGTTCCACGCTGCGCATGCGAGGATGTGGTTCGAAAGGCACCGCATTTGCCCGGTACCAGAGTGTAGGTGTCTGTGCAATGAATGAATGGATAAATAAATGAATGAATATATTAATGGCTCAGGTTTGCGGTGATGATCCTTGGGAGTTCTGTCCTTCTTGTTTCTCAAAGCCTGGTGACGCTGTGGTATCTCGTTCCCTGTAACCATTCCACGACTGCTTCTCCCACCGAGCACGCATACCAACCCTCCAAACCCCTACAATTTTGTCGCGGTAACAGAGACGATCCTCACCACGCTGTTTGAGGTTAGCCGCGCCTGGAAAAGGATACACGCGCACGCGGCGTGACGCAATGACGATCTCTCTCTCTCTCTCTCTCTCTCTCTCTCTCTCTCTCTCTCTCTCTCGCTTCTCCCCCCCTTTCTCTTGGGTGACGATTGGGACTATGTCACGTTAACAGCTGAGTGGTAGCTCGGCCCTGTCGAGCTGGAAGGCCGAACTGCGGCATTCCGATTGCAGGAACTGTGACAGTCATCAGTCGGGGAGTAATTACTGCGTGTCGGGGGGTTCCTGATAGTGTGACCTTGAAACTGTGACGGACAAGGTGCTCGGTGCTTACGGTCTCGTCGTTCTGAATACCGCCACTTGTAGTAAGTACCCCGGATGTGTTTCCGAGTCCCCCTGGAGACGTAGGCAATACACCCACTCCGAGACATGATGATCACACCATTTACGCAGTAATCACCTTGTCAAGTCTTGGTCAGCTGCTGCGGGTTGTGCGAGTCGCGGGTGTTCGTCACGGCCCTGTGCCAATAACCTTGGGGTCATCTGAGGGATTGATCGACTCAAGCAACGCAGACTCGCCACGTTACACACAGCTGAATCAAATCAAGTCGAGATCAGCAGATCCAATTTGGAACGCAAAAAGTCAACTTAGGAGTTCCTCGCTATGAGTCCTAGCAAAGTTCGTCACGACGTCAGGGACTGAGAATTGCCAATCTCGTACCATCCAGTCGTATCGATATATAAAATACAAACATGAAATCGTTGCCTGAAGTCGGAACAAGACCCTAGACAGGCAACAAGCATCGTAATTTGTGGTCAGGTTCTAGATCTGTGATAGGACTACGAGTCGTGGCAGTGGTGGTAGTATCATCGGACTGCAAGCGTGAGCTGAGCCAACTGGTCAAGGTGTCCATAAGCTCTGAAGTATTCATGGTGAGTCATCAGCGTGTCTCCGAGGGTATGGTAAGGGAGAGAGAGAGAGAGAGAGAGAGATGAACTTACCGAGTGTTACGGAGGCAACATCCCAGTACTTGGCCATTCGCCCGATCGTCTCACGAATCAAGTCTCTCTCGAGGGCTCCACGAGAAGGAGTCGGCGCAAAAAATGTGGCTTGCAAGTGTGAAGCCTGGGGTCCAATGAGGGCGCAGACTATCCATGGCTGGCAGTTTATGCAATAGTCCGGAGGCCATGTTCGTATGACGCGCAACATGGCATTTAATGTTGGTCGAAACTTTTGAGGCGCGACTTGTAACGGCGGCCGTTTACCACCTTCAAAGAAGGGGTGATGTGGAGGATTTCCGCGACCGCTTTCAGAGGAAACCGGACTTTTATCTTCTCCCTCCAGAGTAGCATCCTCATCCTCTTCCTGCTCCTCCGATTCAAAGATATATGCATGAGCACTAGAAGGTGTGAGTCAAGAACGCCACGAGAGAAAACCATAGTAACGCCATGACGTCGGCAAAATACGTACACTTGTAACATCAGATGCAAAGCAACGACCCAGTTGTCATGGTCTATTGATCCCTCTTCAAACGTAGCTGCTGAATGTCGGGTACGGCTGAACTCTTCGGGCAGACCCATGTCGACTGCTTGTATCAAATTTCGAAGGTTCTTCTGGTCTGTTATAGACCTTCTAGAGTTCAGAGACATCTCATGACCTCGAATCATCAGCTGGTTGACCAGAAGATACCACGCGTGAGGATTCTTATTGGAAGAGCACTTTAGGTCCTTCCAGGATCGTTGGGCGTCGTTGTCCAAAAACGCTGACGTGCATGGTGTCTCTGAAAACCAGAATTCATCGTTACACGGGAGCAATACGTGCATTCGGGAGCGATCAATGCTCAAAGGTCGGCACCGGAGAACCGAAGCGAAATTGTCGCATTCAACCACCATCCACCACGCCCGCCGCAGCGATTCTCGCCTGGCCCATTCGGTGGAAGTGAGAGACTGTGCTTCTGAGTCTCGGAGGTCAACATCTGTGGTGTGGAGTGAGAGGCCGTAAGCCATGCGCACGCAAATTCCGACAAGAAACCATGATTTTCCATTTGGCGCACAGGCAAGCCAGTAGGCCGCGGCAAGACTGCATCCGTGTAGAAAAGTGAGTGAAGCTTTATCGAGCTCTGATTCCATCAAAAGTTGACTGATAATTTTGCCTGACTGGTGGGCAAAGCCACGACCGCGCTGGGTCAGAGGGACATCGCGGAACTCGGGTAGGCGTGAGAATCTAGAAGACAAAGCCATCATGCTGTAAATCAACAATCCCTGGTCAAGAGGCAGCCTTGGCTGCTGTTGTCCAGTTCCCAGGAGGTCTGGTAAGGATGCCCTGAAGGTCGGCTGGTGGATGATTGGGAAACAAGCATGTACGTCTTCGAAGTAGGTCTCGATTCTAGGATCAATTAGCCCTTGCCCCTGCTTATGCTTGACACCGCCTCTAGGAACTATTCGAATAGAACCGCGTACGTACAGAGAACGAGCAGTAGATGCGGAGACGATCAATGTGATACTCTTCTCTGCATGGTCGTCGCCATTTGCAAATCCAGCATCTTCATTCGAGTTTGTGCTATCCATTATTGAGTGTTTCGCAATCCGAGCACCAGGCATTAGAACACAGTTGTAGTCCGACTTTGGAGCAGGTACCTCACAGTTGCTCGGAGCCAAAAGGTCGCTCTCTGGGGATTGCCACAGAAATCCGGCTAATAAGTCGTCGGGAAGAACGTAGCTCTCTGGCAGATGCCCCAGCGATCCTGTTGGAGTGTTGATTGATCTCCGGTCCAAACCACAGAAGTCGGAAAAGCCTGGTGTCGGCTGAGCTAGATCTTGATGTCCATAGTCTTCCGGACCGAGAGTCCATGATTCGACATTCCTGCTTTCAGGTTGAGGTCGCAGCGCTTCGTTAGTAGCTATCTCATTGTGTTCGACACGCTGACTGTCACTTGAAGAATTACTTTTAGGGCCTGATGCTAATTTATCAGTCTTTCTTTTAGTATAGGACACACCTTTCGGGAGCTGCCTACCCTGGAATCCGACTGAAAGTTGCGTCGCGTGTGGCTCAGCATCAAGACGGTTGCGTTTCCTCGAAGATTCATACTGTGTCCCAGGACGAGGGCGCTTTCGCTCAGTTGGGAATACGCAAAGCTGCCTGGTGCGGCGGCAAAGTGAACAGATGGGACGCTGCATGTCACATTTTGTCTTTTTCCTGCGAATGAATTAGTAGCGTGCCAACCCGATGGGTCATTTTCCTTTCAGAAGGTACTTCTTGCAAGATTCACAGGCTCGGTGTGGGAGAATCGTGGCTCGGACGCCTTCGGGCAAAGACACCAAGCCGGACGAAGCGGCAATTTCCCTCGACCACTGCTCAAACGTCATAGAGTCTGACATGGTCTGAATTTCAACGATAGCACTATCTTTCATATTGCCGCCGGGCTGGCGCTGTGGGAGGGAAGCAGGTGAGAAGGATCAAAAGGGAAGGGGGATTTTAGCCCAGGATGAGACGCCCGGGGACTGCGGGGGAACAAAAGAGCACCAAGTGTGAGATGTCCGATTCCCCGGCTCGATCCTAGTGGCGCAGGCGGAGCCAGCCTGGTGAGACTCGCTTGTACTCGTAAGCTACAATCCGATTGCAGATAAACCCAGGCATCTTCCGTGAAGAAGGGGATGTACCCGTACTTTGAGACAAATACTGCTAAGGACTCTACCGCTTCTAATTGTCTTGAGCGACATCTCAACATTCTGGAAAGCACTTGCCACGAGCTCAACCAAACACTACTGTCACCGTTGCTGTCTACCATGGTAGAACAAAATGCTCCAGTCAACAACAAGGATCAGAACTCATGGCCAAAGACCCTTCAGAAGTTATGTGTCAGTCCTCAAATTGGCCAGTTGCTTTAGCATCTACACCACCGACCTCTCCTCCGAGAAATCCAAACCTGTATATGCTCTATTCCTTCGGTTTCGGCCCTGCCTCTGGCGATCGACCTCCAGCCCATTTCTATGCTGATATGTCGGTTCTCACCGTCACTGGTATCGATATGCCTTCCGACGTAGTCCTCGATTGTCCCGCTTTCTGATACCTCTTGCAACTGGTCTGCGCTCGTTCTCGTGCGAATCGAGGTGAATGGCCACTGCGGCGCCTTTCAATGTCATTGCAAGCTTCCACGCAATAGCATTGTTTGGCCTCCACGCACTCCAAACGCACTGTCGAAATCATCGATGTCGATTTCAAAGGGAGAAAGCCATGAGTACAGGGACGCTCGAGGTACTTTTGGAAAACTGGTAGATGCCATTCCAGTGTTTGTCCGACACTGCAGGGAGGACCTTGTAACGCGGCTTTCAAACCCTTTGTGGAGGGTCACACTGGAGGGTAGAAATCAACCGTCGTCCGTAATCAAGGCATTTTCGCTTGTGACTCGATCGCCCGGCTTTGGGAGTGCAGGCCACTAAGAGCGCCCCGATGGACCTCAGCACTGTCAAAGGCCGTGGTATGCCGTGTACCCCCAAAAAGAGGGGCCAATCACTTGGGATCTCTCCCCGGTCTGATCGAGTAAACCGTCACGCACTTGGATCGATATAAGCTTATCTCTATCAACTTGGCGCAGGCCTCTAGACAAGCTCCAAATGGTACAAGGGCCCTCAACTATCTCAAATTTGACCAGCATAACCATTCTTGAATACTATAGTCTTTACGATGTTTCTCCGCTGGTATGCGACTTCTACGGCGACCATGCGGCGCAGAGGAGCCATGTCAATGCTGCCCAAGTTCTTTGACCATCTATTCTACATGCTAGCGAACTATCATGAATCATCGACGACTATTCATATGACAGACGGGCCTGGTAGGAATCAAAGGGATCTAATGATGAAGATAACAGACTGTAAAACTTGCTGCACACAGCCTACTGTCCGATGATGAGGATTCATAGTTCTAGCTCGAGTCAGTACGAGCTCAGATCTAGCAGAGAACTAAGCTATATCTTATATGGACAGTCGTTCTCATTGTTTCACCGTATCTTGAGGCCTAATGATATACTTCACAGCCCTTGCTTTTCCGCCCTTGAGACTTTGAAGAGCGTCGCTAAGGCCGTCCAAACCGCGTGGCACCATTCTGTGTGCATGTGGTGAAAACCACCCTTCTGCCAAACCTCTCCCGAACAGTCTCGAGAAGATAAACCCCACGTCTTTCCCATCACCTTCTGCAACAGAATTTATTCCCTTGAGGGCAGACAAGGCCGGTGCACCAGTATGGACAACACCAACGTAGGTGAGTGATGTTGTAATTGGCGAAGGAATTGAGCTATAGTCGGCCTCGGGGAGAACAACCGTTATGTGGCCTTGCGGTGCTAATACCTTGCTCAAAGTCTGAAAACTACCTCCCTCTGAGATGGCGTCAAAGGCATGGTAAGCAGGTCCGGCGTTGGCTGCCTTCAGAGCTTTTTGCATATTCTCTGCAACCGCACTGGGCCCTTCTCGGTAGTCGATTATGGCATCTCCCTGAGACTCCTGAAGGAGCTTGCCTAGGGTATCACGGCTTTGTCCAGCAACTATAATGAGAGGATGGATGTTTGAACGAAGGGCAAGTTTGATGGCGAATGTCCCTATTGCGCTGGTACCGCCGTAGATGAGCACGGGAGTCCTTTTCGTTGATTGCTCCCACGGATATGGCAGTCTCAAATTGTGGTATAAGGCAACGGAGGCAGTAAGAGCTGCAAGTGGAATCGTTGCGGCCTGTCTCATGCTCAGTTTGTATTCGCCGACCCACGACTGTGGGCATACTTACTTCCTCAAAGGAAACAGTGTTTGGTAGGTGAAACGTTGTCGACGCGGGTAGGATTGCATATTCTGCAAAAGAGCCTCCTCGTGTGCGCATGATGTGCATGCCAGCCACTCGGTCACCGGCTCTGAACTCGTATACATCACCGCCAACTCTCACAACCTCCCCGGCTACATCATCGCCCGAGTTCACGGTTGCGCCCGAGTAGGCTGGATACTTCCAGTCCTTGGGATTACATCCGGAGCATATAACCTTGACGAGAATTTCCGCAGGCCCAGGTTCGGGAATGGCACTCTCTCTGATCGTCACAGACAGATCAGGAGACACAAACGCTTCTTTCATGGTTGGAAGTGTCGCGAGGAAAATCTAGGATGAATCGTGTGGTCGGGTATTGTTGGATGCTAACTTTGAGGCTATACGTTATTCACTTCTCTAGGTAGCCTTTTTCGTGCCCAGCAACGACCTTCGACGTCCCGGCATATAACGGGCTACCTGTGATTCCTGACGATGGTCTGACGCCAAAGTCCACGTACGACCCAGGCCGGTGTTTCGCGGACTTATAACTAAAATGCGGAGCCCCGAACATATCGCGCAACTGCTGCGATTGTCGTAGACATGGGGCTTCCTTATTGTCCGCAGTACGGGGAACGGATGTGTACAATTGCTTTAGCCCATACCGGCGTTTTATACATCGATCAAGTTGTGGGGAGACGTGGTAAGCAGATATACAAAGCCCTGCTACTCGCCCAGATATGGCAGACAAACCTACCTACATATTCATCCTTCTGAATGCTGCCATATGTACATCAACGACATGGATCCGGTCAGCACTAGGTACGCCTTGTACCTTGTCGTGTTTCTTTTCATCTTTGTCCTTCTATACAACTTCTCGAGTCGTACCTACAATCTTCCCAAAGGCCCTCCTGGACTCCCCTTTTTTGGCAACATCTTCGATCTGGGTGACGGGCCTGTGCACTTCAAGCTCACAAAATGGGCGAGCCAGTATGGGGACTTCTTCTCCTACAAGATTGGCAGGACTCCATATATCGTGCTGAGTAGCCCAGAAGCCATCAATGACCTCTTCGTCAAACGGGGGCAAAAGTATAGCTCCAGGCCCAAGGCTTCCAGCCAGGCAAAATTGATCACACAAGAAGCACGAATCGTGAACATGCCGTATGGAGAGAATTGGCGTGTATGTCTGATACTGATCAACCGTATGGAGTATAATGCTGATCCTCTACCCAGGAACATAGGCGGGTGATCCACAGTCTACTAGGGATGCAGACTGCAAAGCTCTTCATCCCCTTCCAGGAATACGAGAGCCGGCGCACGTTGAAGAACTTACTTGAAGAACCAAAAGAATTCTGGGAGGAAGTATCGAGATTCTCGGGTAGCATAACGTTTAGTTTGTTGTGCGTGGCCCTTCTCTCTGTTCCTGCGCGCGAATAAGTATACTGATACTTTTGGCAGATTATCCTGCCGATTTGAAAAGCCAGATGCGGTCATCCCACAATCAATCGGCAAAAGGATGCAACTGTTCTTTGCCAACATTCGCCCAGGAGCCTGGCTAGTTGATTGGATTCCCATCCTCGACTACTTGCCAGACGCTTTGGCTCCATGGCGGAAGCAAGCTCTCGCCGTCCGAAATCAAATCATGCCATTCTTCCTAGTCTTCCACGAGCAGATGAAAGAGCGTGTCAAGAATGGCACGGCGCCCGACTGCTTCGTTACGCGGCTGTTAACCGATAAAACCAAACATTTTGACGAGGTCGAATATTCCCACCTCATTGCCGAAATGATCACTGCCGGTACAGAGACGACAGCTACAACTCTGCAGTGGTTTTTCAAAGCCGCAGTACTCAACCCTGATGCCATTGTTAGAGCCCAGGATGAAATCGACAAAGTGGTCGGCGCCGATCGCTTGCCTAGCTGGGAAGATCAGCCGAAGCTACCGTACACAACTGCCCTGATCCAGGAACTGCATCGATGGGCCACGGCGACGCCAATGGCGTTCTTGCATTCCACGAGTGAGGACGACGTGTATCGAGAGAAGAATATTCCCAAGGGTGCCGTGATCATCGCGAACGCTTATGCTATCCACCAAAGCCCGCGGTATTTCCCACAACCCGATAAACTCATACCGGAGAGATACCTTGATCCCAAGGACCCGAGGGCGAAGCCAGAATTGAACCTTGCCGGACCACATTTTGCCTTTTCCGCTGGACGGCGAGAATGTCCTGGGCGGCATGTGGCAGACGCCAGCCTCTTCATCATGATCAGTCGAATTCTTTGGGCCTTTGACATTCGGCCAGCTAAGAAGCTTCCGGGCCCTGGCTACTGTAAGTTTTGTCTTACCTTTACAGTCGGTGTAGAAAGCTGCTGACTCCTGATACCTACAGCGGCCGCTTTTCCAGTGTTTGGACCAGCACCATTTGAATGTCTCATTGAACCCAGAAGCAATGCTGCCGCTCAGATCATCCTCGAACATGCGGTCATCAATCGACCGAAGGACTTGGAAGACGACTCAATATATGATACATTAATCGGCCAGATATAGGATGAAGGTCAGAGGTACGCTCGGGGTGACTGCAACGCGGTGCTTGTTGAGGGCTGAGTGATCAACCGACATGTCCGGACGGAGGAAAGGAACTCCAGGATTTAAAAGAGCATGCGATGGTCAGAAGCCAACGACTTCCAAAAGGGACAAGCATGATTAAGTCTCTGCAGCTGGTCACAGCACGAACAAAGGCCCTGTTGTGGCCTTGGGCGATGGCAACAAATGCCCTCTGTCATTCCAAGTCTTGATGAGAAGATAGATGTATAGAGTGCACGAAAATAAGATTTGCAACCTCGAAGAGCAGGCATAGCTATTGTAGGGAGTTAAGAGTGCAAACGAGAGTTTCAGCCTCGTCAAGAGTGACGAGCCTCGCGAGCCAATGCGGGGAGTTGAACTAGAAAATCAGGCAACAAAAGTTCCATCACTTTCAAATCCATATGGCCACTGTGTCTACTTGTCGTCGATTCGTCACCCAGTGTGTTCCCAGGGACCTTTCTTGTGTCTAGCGAAGCTGCCTGGTGGGAGAACTTGATGCAACGTTCGCAACGTTAAAACCTATATCTTCATTACATTCTCAGGTTTGTGCCTGGCATGCTCCGAGTCCAACTCTTCCCCGTTCAACCGTGATACCCGAAACAATCCCTGACGATGAGACTTCTCATTCTCTTAACCTGGCTTTTCACAGGCTCAGCATTCTCGGCGCGACTCACAAATCCCAAGAAAGTCCCTCGCGATGCGGTCCTGCTCTCCAAAGTCTCTGCGCTCACCGTCCGGGCTGGTAAACAGACTTCGTCCCGCCGTGTTCCAGCCGTGCCTCAGTTACAATGCGTCGGGCCGTCGAAGATCTGCAGTCTGTACACCGTCGATGTGATACGCTGTGTAAACGAAGGTGTCGATTACGATGAAAACAACGTCCAATGGAGCTGCAAGGCGTCCTTGCCGGAAGATTTTAAACTGGGCAGCACAGATGTAATTTGTGAGGGCTACGAGAGCAGTGACGACCCTTACGTTTTAAAAGGTAGCTGCGGTGTTGAATACAGACTGCTGCTTACCGAGAAAGGGGAAGAGAAATACGGTTCGGCCAAAAACTTTGGTTCGGACTTCATGAACGAGCATACAACGGCGTCAACCCTAGCAGCTTCGGCATTCATGATTGTATTTTTCGTTGTGCTACTCATCATCATCTATCGTTTTTGGAGGGCGTGGAGAGACCAGGCTCCTCCGAGACGACCACCGCGACGCGGCGGAGATGGTGGCTTTGGAGGAGGAGGAGGTGGCGGCGATGATCATGACCCCCCTCCACCTTACGAGCCTCGTCCTCCACGTCCCAAGAAACCTACGTGGACATCCAGTTCGAGCGCCGGACCAAGCTCTACAGGACGTGCACAACCTCGCCAGGCAGAAGGTTGGCGACCAGGTTTTTGGACGGGAACTGCCGCCGGTGCTGCTGCAGCCTTCCTCGCTTCGAGAGGTACTCAGACAGATCCCGAGCCACGGCGAAGAGACACCGGATGGTTCGGTAGAAGGAGAGACGACCTCTGGCTCGGAGGCCGCAATGATAATAACAACCAAGGTGGTTGGTTTGGTCGCGGGAATGGAACAGGTGCCGTGCCTAGGCAGTCGTCGTGGGGATCTGGAACTGAAAGCGCGAGTCCCTCGTCGACTCGTCATACAAGCACGGGATTTGGAGGCACTAGAAGGCGTTGAATGTGGTGAAGGTTGCTAGTGAACCCTCCCGGCCGAAGAACATGTCGGACGTTCAAAGGCTCTTAGCGATCGACCCGGAGGTGCTGTCCGCTTCCTGCCTTTGCGATCGATACTTTAGCACGAATTGAATCATGACGCTCACGTACTATCTCTGTAGACCTAGTTATTTGCAGAGTCTTTTAGTGTCAGCCTTGTCAGCTTTAGGTTGTTCAACATATCGAGAACCGGTGCATATGTCACGTCAAGTTACACTAAACGCGCCGGAGACACGAAAACACGTGAGCCGGATGGATGGGATTGACTTAAGGCTGCCGTTTATTATCCAAAATCAAAGGAACAACATAATCTTCAAGTGAGAAATTAGGACACGTTCTACAGGAACGCTTGTTGCAGTGATCCAAGCAATCGTGCCAAAATATAGCTGGGGCAGAGACTCAGCAATGATTCCTTGAGCGTGCGGCAGTCCGGCGTGCGTCGACCATCCATGCTCTTAGCAAACAAACACCTCTTCATCGATCCAACACCCGTGCTGGAAGGAAGAGTCGCATAAACAGCACGATCTTTATTCTGGGCCTCGTACGCCCTTCCAATTTGCATTCTGCGTCAACTTGAGTTCTGCGCTGAACGGCCATCACATTGACATTCTTTCTCACATCAGCGGTCCTCTTGGCACAGTTTGTGTTGATTTGATATTGAACAGGCTGGACAACTGCTTCTCATCCCAGGTACTCCCGTTGTGGTCAACGAAGGGTCAAGAACCGACGCCTTGCTCTGATGCATGTAGCTACTTGAATGTGTGGAACACACATGCACATACTATACCCTTCACAGACGACATCATTGACAAGTACTCGGCGCTCAGAGCTTGCCGTTCATCTTATGTCGAATTGGATACAAGGCTCTGTCTTCACCCATCCGCAACTACTTCCTACTCATATCTTTAAAAAATACTCCTTCTTGCCACAGCCGTGCGAGTCCGACGTTATCGCTTCCCTTTCATTCAAGATTCAAAATCACTCTTTATCAAAGGATAAATGCGTGTTTGCTATCAACGCATCATACCCCATTATTGAATCACCTGCATTGATACTGCAACACATCCCAGCGTTGTCTTCTTCTACTACCGCCTTTCCATCCATTCAATCCTCCAGCCTCAGACACGCTGAGAAATCCTCTCGCTGTTACCTCCGTATCTCAACCACGCCAACCGTGGTCATGGAGCCAGAAAACGATCAGCCGGGACTGGTAGACCTTGTGTCAGACAGTGAGAGCGATGAAGAAGTTTTCGATCACCTCAACCCCCTTGGAAATGAACCAGTTCACAGCAGCATCATCACCCCGTCGCACGGAGATCCGATGAGCGCAATGCGAAGTCTGTTTCCGACAGATCGGTCTCCGAGGTGTCTCTTGCCAGGTAGGCAAGAAACATCCGACAACGATTTGAGTGGCTCGTCGAGTGGGAATGGTGGCGATAGTGCGAATCCAGCAGTTTCCACAACCGCTGGGATTGTTGGTTCAAAGACTCAAAAACCTGTGATCGTGGACATCATTGATGAGGACGACAGCAGTGGAAGTCACACCGAAGCTGGAAGTGATAGCGATAGTAAAGGATTTCGGGTGCTGCCAGGTTCGAGTTCAAATGCAGAATCAGACCGACGGGCGCATCAAAATCGGGAGGAAGATGGGACGAACAGCAAACATACCACCACGATCGATCTGTCACAGCTGTCTGATGAAGATGACGAAGACTGGCGACGCGCGATTGCACTTTCTTTGCGGGACTCAACGGCACAGAACGCTGGTAACGATAGCCCGAGCGAGAAGAACAGCAGTAAAACAGAATCTGAAGATGAAGACCTCAAAAAAGCCATCGCACTGTCTCTATTAGATACAGATGCCGTGGGTGGACCTAACAGTAGTGCCAGCTGTAGCTCTCCAAAAGGCAACGACCAAAGAGGCATCCTGACCGCCAAGCCAGAACGAAGACGAGAAAAGAGCAAAGAGACTAAGATAAATGGCATAGACGCGGCTGTACAACACGCAGAAGGTGGCATGGAAAAATCATCAGATACCATAGCGATAGCAACAACGTCGTCGGATACTCTGGTAACATCCACCCCAGAGCCCGACTCCATTGCAGGTTCTACCTTGAAGACAAACACAAAACCCCTGGACCGCGACGCATCAACTAAAAAGTCGGGGTTTAGCATTCTCGCTCTGAACCGCAAACAGATGGAAGAGGAACGACTCGCAAGACTCAAGCGCAAGCGCGAGGGTGACATGAACAGTGTCAACGGCAAGGACTCAAAGACACTCCGCCTTGACCAAAACGCCTCGTCAGAAACTCGAAAAACAAAAATCTCACCTCCTCCTTCACAACGACGAGCGCATAGAACAGGTACTCAAGAGACATCAATATCTCGTCCGATAGGTGTGAACCGCAATGCAGCAGGACAAGGCATTCCAAGCACATCAGCATCATCCATTCGCAACCACTCATCTGCTCCTTCAACTACACCACAGCTCTTCCCAGAAGGTAAGATCTTCAAGACGGCCCTCGCCGACTCAAGCAATGTATCGTCCATCGGCACCATCTCTTTTGACCAACTTGTTTCCCCATCCACATCTCTTGAATCAGCTCTGCTCTCATCTTTCATCTGGGACTTTGACTGGCTCTTTCCACACTTTGACACCAAACGCACAAAGTTCCAGCTCGTCATGCACGGCAAATCCGCCTCGCAACGCACGTCCATCACGTCCGACTTCAGCGGCTTAAACAATGTCCGCATTACCTTTCCGCCAGTGGAAGGAATCACCAATTGTATGCACAGCAAGCTCATGCTTCTCTTCTACCGTGACGAGCTTAAACCTGCACTGGCACCGCCGCTCGGGGTGACGACACGCTTGGGGGATGGAGAAACGAAGGAGCAGGACTGGTCTAAGAGATGCCGCGTTGTTATTCCGACGGCCAATCTCGTCGGCTTCGACTGGGGAGTCGGCTCCTTCATGGAGAACACTGTATTCCTGATTGATTTGCCGTTAAAGTCACCAGGGGTAGACACGAGGACGCAGTTCGAGACATCGCTGAGAGCCTTCCTCAAGGCCCAGACGGTGCCCGACGACGTCCTCACAAAACTGTCCAAGTTCGATTTCGATCGCGCCTCACACCTCGCCTTCGTGCATACCTTGGGTGGTGCGCACACGAACCGGCAAGTCATCCAGAGTACGGGCTTGCCAGGACTTGCCAATGCAGTGGCGCAGCTGGGTCTCGCGACCTGTCGAGACCTTCAGCTCGACTACGTCACGTCCTCGCTAGGCAATCTGAACGAAGCATTCATGCGTAATGTCTACTGGGCGGCACAGGGTGACATTTCAAGTTTTGGTCTCGCCGCTGCGTCGATGTCGTCATCATCTTCGACATCTCGCTCCGAAGCGAGGGACAACCCAGCAGGCCTGCTGGACGGTGCAAGGGGGAAGGAGAAACAGGAGGAAGATGCATGGAGGAGGAATTTTCGGATATACTACCCTAGCGACACGACGGTACGGACTTCCAAAGGAGGCATGCAAAATGCGGGCACCATCTGTTTCTCGGGCAAATGGTGGGCGCAGCAGTCTTTTCCACAGTCCAACTTGCGCGACTGCATTAGTTTACGCGAGGGATTGCTGATGCACAACAAAGTAAGTACTGAACTGATATCCCTACGGTGATCCGAAACAATGCCCCTTGAGCCTTGGCCGACTGACATTTCCTCACTTACGCATGCCGGTGTTCCTCGGCAGGTCCAGCGGGATGCGATACTTCGCCCAGCGGAGTATTCTCGCTCTCAACTCGGAGAAAATTGATGGCTGATTGTTTTCTTGTCACTTTGTAGATCCTGTATGTCAGACCTACTCTTGCTACACTGGCTGGCACAGCGGTACCGCATTCGTCTTCACACGAACACAGCAGGTCCATTTTACAGCCACAACGGCCCTGGGTCTATTTGGGAAGCGCGAACTTGTCTGAGAGTGCTTGGTGAGTCTACAACCCTTCTCTATCCAAGTCTCCATTTGTCTTTGTTGGTTCTTGAATCATCAGTCAGGGATTGTTACAAGCTGACACATATACAATGTCTCTGTTAAAACAGGGGAAAACTCGTTGAGGACAGATCGACCAGGCAGCCTAAGCTCAACTGTCGAAACTGGGAATGTGGAGTCATCATCCAGGTGCCTCTGACGGACGAGCAGACAGAGACAACTGGGCTCGTTGAGTCTGGGCAAGCTCACAGCGAGGAGAGTCTTGCTGTCTTTGAGCAGACAGTCGGAGCTCCCATGAGATTTCCCGGCGAGAGCCTTGTACAAATGGGGAAGAAGCCGTGGACTTTGTTCGATTGATTTGCATTACACAGACAGAAGAGTGGTATGTACGGAGTAGCAGACTGCCAGAAAACTGCCTGCTTCCACAAAGACGCATCTTTTCGTGTGATATCGGCACCTGTTGGACTAGTAGTTCCATCTAGCTGGCGCCCTTGGACAAACTTTGACGCGGATCCGGGTTGGTGAGGATTTTCCAAGTTGAACGCATTGTTATTGCTCAGTTCGCGGCTAGATAGAGCTCGGTGGCTTGAGCCACAACCTTGCCGTACTATTTCAAGGGGAAACTTTGATTTTTGGAGACTCGCCCCAAAAAGAGTGTGGTTCAGTGGGACGGCGCAAATTCTAACAAACACCAGCGACGGAATACCGTGCTGTCAAGTCGCCTGTACAAGTACGATGGGTCCACGTGAGCCGGGGTTCGTGATATTGATTGACTGAGCTGGTTTTTAGCGCTGGAAGTACAAACCCTGACGCGTGCCAATGTACTCAGCCCGGCTGGTGGTGCCCATACCTTTGAGATGAGGGCTGGAGCTCAAGCTTTCTCGCTACGGGAAGTCCACCCTTCTTTCAAGGTGCGCGACGGTGCCCAACACCAACAAGTTCTCGCAGAGGAGGACAGGAATGACAATTGATGGGCGTTTGGGTGTGTACCACGGTGGTCTTCGTGCGCCAATAATGTCGATCACGGACTGCACTGCCAGAACATTATCGTGTCCGGAGGAAACACTAGCTTTGGCTCAGCCAGGCTTTGTTTCGGGAGCTGCTCACCGTTTCCAGTCATGATGATATGTAGAGGTGAAGGCTCGAACGACCAAAGACAGTTTGATGTCTGTGGAGAGACGTTGGCATGTGTCCTCGTGTCAGGAATCTTTGACATTTCCTGTATCAAGTGGGCCTTGGGATTGTACATGTCCATGCTGAGTTTTAGAGTTTTATCTCACTTCGTGACCTTTCACTGTTGATGATCGCGGTTGAGATGCGCGTCGGGCATGCGATGATGTGGTGGGCCGGTCGGCAATAGAGCCAAAGGGGGTTGATCAGCGGTGGCCAAAGCAGAGCCAGATGTCGCATTGCAACAAAACGACAAGCCAAGCCCATGTCACGGACGACGCTCAACGATGGCTGCTGGTACTGGTGTTTTGCTGTACCAAGTCCTTGACCTCCGTCTCTGGTGTGCAGTGACATGCACATGCTGCTCCCCCAGATTGGACCGAAGTCTGTGCCCGTAAGCTCGCACGCCGCCCCTCGCTCGTACCGTGGCAGCGTGCGTTCTCTCAGGAGGGGACCTGGCAGCTGTCACCGTTTGTGATCTCGTCCCAGGAACTGTCAAACAGCAGCATGCCAGCGTGAAGTGGACCAGAAACCACGATGGGGTAGACGCTGGATACAATATCGTAGGCAGTTGTCGCCACGGACGTCCGAAAGGGATATTCGCCAGCGACGGCGGCTACGTCCTCGTAAAAAGAAATGCTATGATTGTCGCGATCGCGGTGTCGTCTTTCCTGGCGCCAAAGGCAAAAAAAACGACGCAGAGATCGAGCTCAAGGCGGAACCGCCCATCTCTGGGTAATCCTCCCATTGACAACCATTGATGACAGTATGTGCTGTGCGCCAGAAAAGCCATGTACCCTTCTTACGAGCTCGTACTGTAGTTGTCATGCGAGCAACAAGTCCCCGGGCAAATGATTCGTCCTGTTCCTCGGGACCAGTGATTCGGGTCAGGACACGGGGGCTCGGCAAGGTTTCACTCGTTCAACAGAACATCCCTGCATCCACCTAGCACGCTCCAGCAGGTGGACCAAGCTCGAGCGAGGGTCAAGGGGCCCCCCTCCTTTCTCGGTGAATTACACGGCGCAGGTGTCATGGGGTGCAACATATGACAACTCGAAGGCGATGGCCATGAGGAAATTGCACAGATGCCGTCAAGGGCAGCATGTGACTCCGAGTACGAGGGCAGCGGGTGGACTGGCAAGCCTCACCAGCCCAGCGAGACGAAAGACTACAGCATCTGCACGTCTGCGCCGAGTACCAAAGCACGCACACCGTCTTGCTGCTTTGCTGGCAAACGGACCCGCCAAGCGACATGGTTGAGAAGCCCTTTGTTTGAGCTGCTCCGTAGCGGTAGTTGGGTTACGCATTTGCCGTCATCACACGATCCCAGAGATCCTCACACGGAGCGTTGCTGATGGCACGACTTCTGCGCCTTGCGTCGACAACCCTGAGTCCGCTGGCTGTCTGCGGGGTGCCGCCATGCCGGCCCGATACAAATGAGACTTGTACGGAGTAAGAGAATGATGCAGCAAGAGCACCGGGGTAAAGGGCATAGCAGTCTAACAGACCAGTCTGGACCGCGCCAGTGGCAGCTGTTGGTGCTCGTCCTCCAGGCTTGTCGGCCCCTAACTAGGCTCGTTGGGCATAGCCTCATGCGCCGCCGCTCGCCGCTGATGCAAAGTCGCCGAACAATAGTCGGATCGGCGGCGGCATCTATTTCCTTTTCGCTGTCCACAAGCTGCCGAGGACGCAACCAAACAATGGAGATGCTGGCGCTAACTCGAATCGACCCACAGAAACTTGTAACATCAAAGAGATGGACTCTGCCGATCACCGCCCTCAAAGGACTACTCAGGGTCTTACTGATCGATAGATGGAAACATGGTCGCTGGGTGCGTTTGCCGACCTGACACATTGGTAGCGTGGCGCGATGTGACACAGCCTCACACACACACACACACGGGCAGGTCCATGCACTGCACTCGTGAACATGGATCAGGCACGGCTGGGCGAACGTTCGAGGCACGAACTCAAAGCCGGGGTACTCGACATGGGATTTCATGAAATTCGCACTTCCCAGCCATGGCCATACCGTAGGGCCTTTGATGGGCGACAGACAGGAGACACTTTTGTCAGTTTTTTCGAACGAACTTCCATCTTTTCTTCGACATCCCGTCCCTGCCGCTCCTTTTTCCTGGAACACGAAGACGCGATGATCCGCGCGAAAAAGGGATCCGATGTAGCTACCGGAAGGGGGGGGTATACGCGACGGTGAGTGTCCAAAAGCGGTCAGTCCCATGAGAACTAAACCGAATGCCGCCCGGCGCCCCTGGGGGACTTTCCCAGGCGACTACATATTTCGAAGACGTTTTATCGGTCTTGTAGGAGGAGGGGCGGTCACGTTTCAAGACCTCTGACGTCTACATCCTGCGTGGCTGAGCGCCTCGCACGGCAATTCATGTCCAGGGGGAGCCAACTCGGGTAGTCGGTCAAGTCACACACGCAACGAGACCATGCTAGACCGTGGTCCTGCAAAGTCGGGACCCTGGTCAAAGTCCAGCCCATGACTAATCGCGGCCCTGCCCAACATATTCCTGTACATAATACAATACCTGATGGGATGCTGTATATCCCAGCGTCTCAAAGTGGCCTCGGTCTGTACAGTGGTACTGTAGGAGCCCTCGAACAGCCAGGCCCACCCCTGGATGGGGCCAAGCACCATATCTGGATCGGCTCAGACACCCAGACCAGCCTGCGCCCATCGGACCAAGGCTTTTCCTTGTTTTCCCATCAGCCTGCAGCCATTCTCCAGTGTCGTTGGGCCCCATGAGGAGAGTGAGTAGATGTACTGTAGTTGGATTTTCGTAGGGCTATGGCACCGACCTCTAGGCTATGCTGCGACTAGGGCTACTGTGGCTGCTGCACCTCTGGCGTAGTCGATATCAGTACTAGTCCCGGGTTCATGTGGTCATAATGGTCTGTTCGCATTTCCACTACAACAACGACTAGCCCCAGTACATGCTAGCAGGGCTCCAGCGTGCCCTGGAAAGGCTATTCGAGCCGCCTTGCCTTTCTCCCTCCGGGCCCCTTCAGCTTTGGAGCGTTGTCGGCGAGACAAAGGGCCCTCGGAAAGCCAGCAGCTCCCGAAAAGGCTGAGATCTCTGGGCCGGCCGCCCAGGATCGCGTATCTCAGAGTCAGAAAGCGGTACAAACACTCGTACAGTCCCCGTGTGCGTCTGTGTGTTCGAGTATGCGGGTGGAAAATCTCTTTCGCGCAGACCCGGGTCCGTCGCCGTTGGTGCTAAAATTCCTCCTTTCTGCAGCCCCGTTGGTCCTCGTGCTGTGATCCAGTCTCTGATATTCGAACAGACTTTGTAATCCTGGACCGTGACCCTCGACTAGCTCGAACTCTGCCTTTGAATGCAAGTCAACTCTTCTCCATCCGCCAGTCACTCAGCTAGCCAGCCCAAGCTGCCGTCTGCCACCCTTGCCGGCTCGCCTACAGAAGTCAATCGCCGCCCACCCCTGGCTGGAGCCATTCCACTTCCAACTCTCTTCCAGATCCAGAAAAGTCCAGCAGCGGTCAATCTCTCTCTCCAAGGTCCTGCCTGGTTTGGTGCTGTGGAGAACTGTCGAAGTAGCTCCCGTCTCCGGGAAGTCATCCAAAAGTGGGATACTTCAGGCAGGCTTTGGCGGCCAACATTATTCTCTCACTTCTTCCGGTTTTTCGGTGATAGTCGCCAGTAGAGTTCCTGAACCGTTGCCTAGCGGAAATCCAGACGTCCTGTGAACTCTGTCGCCAGGCGTTGTTACGAGGGGGGAAGCCGTGTTTGGTCGTCCACTTACAAGCGCCACAACGTTCGGGTCCGCACCCGCTGTATCGCTGCCTCAGTTTCTGCTTCAGAGACCTGGCATCACCTTGCCAGGGAGGCAGCATTGTTTGGAACGTCTGCTCTAACACCACATGTCAGTTCTGTACACAGCAGAGCGCCATCTACACCTTGGTCGCCGGTTCCCAGGCACGAAGTCGTTCGTTGAAACTATAATATAAGAACAACCCTGCCACAGATCTCACTCACCATCCCAAAGTCAATCTCGTCTCCCTATACCTATTGGCAGATCTCCAGCGGGCCCTGTGCTGGTCTTAACTTCGACACCCGCATCTGAGAAGTTTGTACCTTTGTTTCTCTGTGTCCTGTGTGTGAGTGACACTCTCTGGGCGGGCGTGTCTGGGTGTGTGTGCACATCCGTGGTTCACTTCACACTGATTCGAAGGCGCACACGGAAAAGGTTGCTTGGGAAAGGCGAGATTAGTCCAGAGGAAGTCACGTTCATCAGTCCAAAACCTCTTCCGGCACTGGCGACTTTTCTCCTCGAACACACTTCCCGTCGTCAACATATTTTCATTCTTGCATTTTGTCGAATTCTCCATTCGATAGCCTTCGTCATACGCCAAAGAAGCTAATCGACCGCTGGCTTTGGAATCTGTCGTTACCTTTCTATCCACCATTCGGCTCGTGCTGGCCTGGCAGAGACGACTCTGTCCAACTCTCAACCCGTTTCTCACTTCACTTGTCTCCGCCGAGACGCGTCCGTCAAAGGCGTGCCATTTGTAAGTCGATCCCATTTACGTGTTTCGTCGGTCTCCTTGTGGTGGTGCCCCGTATCTGACCTTGGACAACAGAACTTTGCCCTCGATTTTACTTCGGTCAGGACAAGACGAGACCTCCCCAGGTCGCGTCAGAACAATCACCAAGTGTTTTTGCTGCACCCATCTTTTCCCTCATATCATTTGTTCTTTGTGCCTGCTGGCGGACAAGGTCTTAGCCCGTGTCCTAGCCCGAATCTTCTCGCAAGGTGTATACTCTGAAGCATTCGTCTGAGTTCACCCTAGGGATAGATCCTTGAGCAGAACAGAAACCTTCGCCTCAAACCCAATAACTCCCAACCCTGAAGAGTATCTTGTTCTACGGACGCAATCATGTCGTCAGGCGGAGCGTCTCTGCAACCGACCTTCCGAGGCCACGTGGCTACGACTCAGGATGCTTTGATACTCTTCGAGGCTTGTCTCCAAGGCCATCTTTCACATGTACCGCGGAGGCCTCATGACCGAGAACGAGCACACCTCATCACAAGCGGTAGCATCTTCATCTACGAGGAGAACGCGTCAGGAATCAAGAGATGGACCGACGGGGTGACATGGAGCCCTAGCCGGATCCTGGGGAATTTCTTGGTGTATCGCGAGCTGGATAAACCATTCCCACCCGGCGAGAAGAAGCGTGCGATGAAAAAACAGCAGAGACGACCAAGCCGCCCTGGCGAACCATACGCACGTCCTGACGGACCACCCTACACGACCGACCAATCGAGCCAGACCGCGGAGATGGAGAGACAGCTCATCGGATCACTGGTCGACTCGTATGGCTTCAAAAAGGACGGACTCGTGAAAAAGACCATGAGCGTGACGGTCCAGGGGGTTACTCATCATCTCGTTTCGTATTATCTGGTCAATGACGTGCTGGCTCAAAATCTGCGTACTCCTTCTCAGAGCGAGAGCCTGCAGTACGTGCGTCCTCGCCCCGAGTTGACCCAGAAACAGAGTTTCCGAGCTCCTCTTGAAGATGTCGACGATCTAGATGGTGCACAGCCTGGATATCCCTACCGACTCAGTCAGCCAAACTCCCAGAGAAACTCCTATGGTGGAGACTACAATCAACAGCAGTTCTATCCCGCGCAGAACTATCCGGCTCAAGCTTATACCCCGATGCCTTCGCAGACGGGGGTTGGCCCTTCTTATTCTGTTCCAGGTCCACCTGCTCCTTCGTCTTATACTATGCAACAGCCACAGGTAACTTCGAGCCACATGCAAAACCAGCGACTTGAGTACAATCAGTACGACCAGAACAGCTACGGCCGCACCTACGATCCGACATCGCGATCAATCCCCGCCACGCCTACCAGTCTGCCAACAAGCATGCCACCTAGTGCTCCACCAATGGGGTCAGATCGGCCTCAAAGCCAATCCGGAATGTATCCGCCGATGAGTATGCAGAGACCGGTCAACAACATAAGCCCAGTCTCTATGGACATGCGATCGCAGATGTCATATCGATCTAGCCCGTACACGCCCCAGATGGATCAGTCTCGCCAAACGCAGGCGTCTCCAATCCAAGAACGTCGAGAACAGGCGCAGCCACCACCATCTCACATGTACCAGAGCCCAAGGGCCCCCTACTATCCCGAAGAAACGGCTCAGCCGAACGCTCAAGGACAATACTCGCAGCCTCCACAATACTCGCAGTGGCCGGGGCCAGCTCCGCAGCCTCCCCATCCATCACAATAGAATTGTGCCTGTCCGCGTCGTGACAGTCCGGAACATTCAAGAGACTGGAACGGGAAAAGGGCTACCGGTGACGAGGTGGTAACTTCCTCGAGCAACATGCCACCCGTCGTCACCGACTCGACAGTATCACCTCCAGGGGTCGAGTTACGACCCTCCTGTTAGTTTGATACTCAGTCCGCCCTCGGAATGCCTTGGTTCGGTTTATTCAACCGCTCGATAACTGAGCAAATACGTTTCTCTGCATTTGGCGAACTTGCTACTTATCCGTCCAAGGACTTTTGGGATGCACTTTGGCTTGTGGCACCACTTAGTTATCGTCTACGGTTATCTATACTTTGTCCATCATAAACGTCGCTTTTTGTTTTCTTTGATTGTTACGATATTTATTACTGCAAACATCTTCCCATGAGCTAGGGGAGTATGATTTTTGTCCAGGGACTGCTGCATGTGACAGGGAAATAGGGTTCTTTGCGGACATGATCCAGGGAGAGGGCCAAGGCTTAGGATAGCGGGAAGGCAAAGGAAAGGGAAAAGCACATGCAAGTCTCGCTTCGTGGGTTGATGAAGTCAACGATATGAATGAAGGTTGGCTGTACTCGTTTTCTGGTCATTCATCGGGGGGGTTTTTTTGTTTTGTTTTGCTGAGTATTATCGAGGCGAGGTGGTTTCAAGGGGAATCAGCAAGGGTTTCTGTACCACAACATCCGTTGTTTGAGCTTTCTGTTTTTGTCAATGGAGCTTTTGAAATAGGATGGGAATTAGGTTACTAGGGTTCTGCAGCCAACGTGCAGGCAGTGACGGGATTGACTGAACGGTCATGCAAGCACAATTCGATTGATTGTCACGGTCTAGTATTGGTTTGCAACAGGGGACTTTACACGCAGCGTCTCGTCTTGTTCAATAGTTCAGGGAATGAGAGATAGCGGCCGTTGAGGGATCAAAATGTCTAGCTTCATTCGGTTTCTCTTTTAATTAGCCAGAGATGAGTCGACTCGGTTCAACTCGACTAGTATCACTCACCGCCCCCTTCGGATGGATAGGATAGATAGGATCGTGTTAGCACGTTGGCATATTGAAGTGACAAAGGTCGATAAGAGCCAGGGCCAGAGTCAGGCCAGAGCCAGCACGGTGGTGTGGGTATCAGCAGAGGCGAGCCCAAAACGATGTGTCGAAGTCACGATCGACTCCGGTCGAACGCACTGTGAGTTTTTGACAAGTCAGCAAGGGTTTATTCACCCAGGGTATGGTACGGTTCACCCCCAAAAGAAAACAAAGAAGGGGTTCTGTCGTCAGTACAAGCTGCATCGGGAAACTCAGAGAGTCTCCCAATGGCGGCGGCGAGGGGGTTGAATGAATTGAATGAAACAGCTCTTGGGTGGGGGGGGAGGGGGATGCTTGTGCTGCTGTTTCGGCTAATCAGGCCAGTTACAATACTTTCTTGTATGTCAGGTAAAGCTGTAGGTAGAGTAGGCCTTTTTTTGGTTGAGAGAGAGTCGGTGTGTGGTGGTTGGCCATTGGTCCACAACCCCAAAACGAAAACGAAGTTATCCACGAGTACGATCAGTACAGTCGATCCAAGTCACTACCACAAGCACGTTCGTCGTAGTCACCAGTAAGTTTGATGATTTTTTCGGTTCGTGATGTGGGAGTGGGAACAACTGTCGGGGGTCCTCAGAAGGAGCGTGGGAAAGAAGGGTTATTATTGTATCGTGTATCGCGTAGCGTTATTGTGTTATAAAAGGCAGGGAAGGGGATGATGCTGTACCTGGCTTGTAGATACCCGGGTAGCTGACACCTGAAGGAGGTAACCTATCCACGGAGTACCTTTGTTGGTAACTTGCACAAGTACATCGGGGCACCGCAATAAGTTGTTTCGAGCTCCTCGGATTTGGGGTGGGGGGGGGGGCGTTGGGCGTCAAGTCAATCAATCAATCAATCAATCAATCAGTCAGTCGGTCAGTCAGTCAGTCAGTCAGGTGGTAAACACAATCAGATTATCCGACGGATTCTTCAGGAAATTACTTCCGTCGCTTCTGGGCAAATAATCTCTTTGTTCAATCCTCTCTCCCCCCCCCTCCTCTTGGAGGCCACTATTTGTTTTTTTCGTTCTGGGCATGCCAAGTGTGTGTGAAACTACCTGTCTCTGACCTGCCCGTAGATTTACGAGGTACAGTACGACTCCGAAAGAGGAAGTGTTTTATTTTGTCCTCGTCGTGCCGAAGTACTGTGCCGTGCCTCCTCGCGTTCCGTGAACCAGGTAGGTACCGTAGTTAATTAGTTGCCTTGAGGTTCAGGTGGTGTATGTACGAGTAAGGTACCTCAGCCGCCGGAGGATCAATTTTACGGTGACGTGCAGCTTTTGGCAAAAATCCCACCTTTTTTTTTGGCGATGGTCGTCAGCAGCTGAAGCCATCTAATCTAATCGAATCGAATCGAATCAACGGATCTTGCTGTACCTCAACTTTACCTCAACTTTGACATTCACTTTTCTTTGGACTTACAGTACTCGGTAGTAGATAGATACCTTCAGTTGTTACCACCCCCCGGACCCCCGGCACATCCTATTTGGTATGTACAGTACGTCCGTACAATCCTACGAATTGTACTGTAGCACCTCCCCATTCATTGAGCCATGACATGTAACGTACAATACCCCCAAGGTGACAAAAAATGTGTCGGCGGTAAAAATATTGATTGGCCTGGCTCGAATAAGCGAACAGATCGTCCCAAAAGTCGAGTCGAGACATTTCTATTGTACCGTAACCCCCCCATCCCATGCCCCGTGCTGCGCGCCAGCTCTGTCACTCACGGGCTGTACCGCCCATCTCATGCGCACAGGAAAAGTACGGTGGGCGGTCTGTCTAGCATCTCTGTGGCTGGGCCAGATGCACCAAAAAAAATGATTCGTCTTCCTTCGCTTCATTTCGCTTCACTTAGCTTCGTTTCGTTCCGCCTCGTTTCGCTTCGATAGTATTGTAAAGTAGTTCATCCAGCATCGGGGATGTGGAAACAAACAACCAAATCTCCAAAAAAAAAAGGGCTCGGATCAGGGCCTGCCTGTGTGTGTGTGTGTGTGTGTGCGTGTGCGTGTTTCCCCCCTCTCGAGTAGGCTTACTAGTTAGTGAGACTCGTGGGTCAGTGGCCGGCGACCACTCCCTGTTCTGTACAGTAGGACTAACGAGACAATTGCAGTATGACCCAATTCTCGTTACGAGTATCCCATACCTCCTGTCTAGTAGTTGAACCCCCCCCCCCCTTGTACGGAGTACGGGAGTACACGGCACCCTTACAATGTTCGGCATCTGAACTCGGCAGAATCGAATGGCCGGCCATCTGGCGAACTACCCGGAACCTACAGGGGACGCCGACTGTCAACTCAGAACTGATACAACCAAAACACACACACTCTCTCTCTCAAAAAAAAAACGCACAACCGGCAAACAAAACATTGCCAGTCGGTAGTTTTGGCAACTTCACCGTACAGGTAAGCCTATGGGCAGACGGAAATGTTTAGTTAGGGCTGATGAGAGGAAATGCAAAAAAAGTGGAAACCACATCCAATCCATCGGCATATCCCGTACGATGTCCTCCCCCCCTTCTCCTCACAGCAGAAGCTAGACTCGGTCATCAATGACTAACAGGGTTTCTTATACGATCCGCCGATACTCCGTACGGTACCCTGGTCACTGGTGCAATACGAGGCGAAGAGAAAGCGTGTCCGAAAAAAACTCAAATGAATCCCAGGCGGTTCGTGCGGCGGCAGATCAGTAAGTAAATACTTGCCTAAGGCTACAATACGGAATATGTCAATACTTGTATACAGCTTCAAAAATGCTAATACCCACTGACCCAAAATGTCGGAATTCACCCCCTCCCATCCCCACAGAGATGAAGAGCTTGTTTTCCCACACATACTTGAAGTGTAAACTGTACAATATGATCGCAGCACGATGCGGGGCGGGCGTTAAATTTACCTACGCAAGGAGGTAACACACATGGGAAAGGAACGGTCATGGAAACCCAGGTGCGAAAAAAAGCCGTGTTTGGTATCCGGTGTGTGTTCGTTCGATCGCCGGCGTTCCATCTAAGCTGACCTTTTCAGCCTAACTGTGGTACGGGAGTGCAAGGCACTATGCTTTAACCGGGAATGGGTCTTGACCCGGGGGGGGGGAGGCGGCCCGGGGGGGGTGGTTTTAGGGAGGTACTATTGTAGGGCTAGACTCGGGAAAAACTTCATGGGCACTCACTCATGGGGGCCACGGCGGGCGCCAACCCTCGCATGGAGTTTTACTTCTCACGTATTGTATGTACGTGAATGCCGTCCCCGCTGTTTCACGTAAAGCTTCCAGGGACACGATCGAATGAATTACTCCATGGGGTAATTCACACGGGCCCTGCGTCGGTGCGTCTGATGCGTGGTCTGTACAGTAGTCTGTGGCTGTGACGAAGGCCAGACAGAACCCACGTTTGCGAACGGATATGCATGAGCTGAAGCCCTGAGAGACTAGAAGTCTCACATCGCACTATTGCTGCGCGCGCGTGTGGAAACGCAGGCGGGCGGGTCCCTGCTGCTGCTGCTGCTACTTCTGCTGTTTGTCTGTACGAGTGCATACGGAGTTGCATGTGCATTAGCCTCTTCCCACAGTAGGTACTACAGGCTCGCATCCCTCGTACTCCTGCTCACATTCCTGCTTGGTCCGGTGGTGTAACAGAGCTTTGGGCTGCATGTACTCGTAATTGGACCGTGTGTACGGATATTCGGGATCACAAGAAGTTTTTGCTTTCTCTGTATTCGTAACAGCCCACCGGGGAGGCCATCCCCTCAAGTCGCACTGGTCCAATCAACAATTGCTTTTTTGGACCGTTCCAAATGTCGCTTTGGAGGTCAGAAACTAAAAAATTGAGGACAAGAGGGCGACCGCCCACACAGGGGGGGGGGGTCCCAATGACCGATTAATCAGCGAGCATTACTCCGTACTGAGCATTGGCATTCAGCTGGCGATGAGTCCGTGACTCGATCTGTACGAGTCGGAACTCGGGAGGAAACGGCAGTGATCAACCTCCTCTGAGCCACGGTGAAGCCAAGCAGAAGATACAGTAGTACTTGTACGTGCCTAAGTGAAGTAACCTGTAACGGAAGCCTGGGCTGATGTAGGTGAGTACCAAGGATCTTGGGAACTGTCTTATGGATCTGAGGTCAAGAGAGAGTTTTGATGGGTCCCTCACATGTATCCCAAGGACTTTTGCCATGATCGAATTTCACCAGCACGCTCTCATTATACTTTGCCATGCCTTGGTTTATACTTTCATTTGCTTAAGGTTCCGACAGCGTACGTGATATAGAGTTGGTCACTAACTTAGTCACTGGCCACTGCGTCATTGGTGAGTTTTGACGCCATACTGTATTGCGTAGTGATAAGGGAAGGCAAAATAGAGACACATCCACCAAAGAAGCGCTCAAGGGGAGGGAGGGGGGGGGGGAAGGGAAGCGGGTGGGAGGGAGATCAGCAGAGATTGACTTCTACTTGTGACTTTGGGGGGGAGCGAGGGGGGGAGGCTGCAAGGTACACAGGTACAGTACAGTACCACTACTAATTAGTCACTGCACACTCTACTAGTTACTGTACCTAATGCTGTACTGTTAATTAGTGTATCTTCCTACTACTGTACCTACTACTGTGCCTACTACTGTGCCTACTACTGTGCCTACTACTACTAGCCTCTAATAACTACGCAGGTACGTACCTAAATCCTCGGGGCTTTTAGGGGTACGGACACGGTACCACTGCAATCCGTACTGTGTACAGCCTTCAGCGAAAGACAACCAAAACACCAACACACAGACTTTTTGAATCTTTTCTCTGAGCCTCCATGCAAGCTGCTCGCTGGTACCTACCTATCCTCCTATTCATGATCGACAGATGTCCACCAAGGTTTCACCTTTTGGTACGTAACCCAAGTACCCTAATTAGCCGGCCGGCCCGCAAAAGTCAAAAAGTGATCCTCTTCAAAGATTGAATTTTTGTGCAAGATTGATTTTCTCGGCATCTTCCAAAGGCCGAGAGCTTACGGAGCAAAAAGTATAGAAGCACCGTAGGTTTTCGCTTACGAACCTTTGCGAACCTTAATGGTAGTCTTTTGGTAGAGTTCGATTCTAGGTTGGGAAGAAGGAGAAAAGAAAGACGCGGAGACTCAAAGCATGGATGGCATGGCACGAGGAAGCAATATTTTCTCATGGATGGAATCAAATCACTCTGTCTTGTATGGCAAGCTTGACAGTCCAGCTTTCATGACAGCATCATCAGGGCGCACAATTCTATACCGGTATCATCAGATAGCCAAAAAAGGCAATAGAGACATCAGGCCAAGTTCATCCAGACATTTCTCATCTCATCAGACCGACCGACATCGCCGTGCCGTGACAAAATCTCTCACACATCATAAACCGCCCTTTCTCATATCGTTTTCTTACCGGGCGGGTTCGTAGGCGCCAGTCCTGCTCCTCCTTCAGCTTTCGCGGCCTTCGATTTCACGATCTTCTGTTCGGTGACTCGTGAAACGTCAGATCCGCTCGCGGCTGCTGCCTGGCCGAATTTGAATTCGGGGAATTGTATCTTTCGTCCCGTCCTGGCTTCAATCTCCCTCTTTAAACTCTCACCGGTCGGCATGGTGACGAGACTCCCTCTTCTGCGCCTAGTCTCGACTTCCTGGCGAATCTCCTCAATGGCCTCGTCGATCTCACGCCCAGGATCACTCGGGAGACCTAGCGAAGGCGGGTAGTTCGTCTCTTGAGTTAGGGTCTTTCGAAGGTACGGGTGGTTGCGCTTGTCGAGCTTGGCGATCAACCATCTCTTTGCTGGCGAGGCGAAGAAGGCCATGGCCACACCAATCTCAATGACGGCGTAAAAGTATACTCGACCCCATGCTTTCAGGGAGTCATTGAATCCGAGAATCACAAACGGCGCCGTGACGAAACTGAACGTAAACTGTGTGACGAGGTAGCCTGCGATATCGTAGTAGATCTTGTACTTTGTCGACTTTGTGCCGTCGGGAGTGAGGAAGAATGGACGGATATAGCGCCTGGAATTCTTGGCCACGGTTTGAACAAACGCACCGAGCAAGAAGGTCAGGTAGTAGCCTGGGTAGAAGCCGTGCCAAAATGCCGAAGTGACAAACGTGGCCAGTGTGGCACGGAAGCCGGGTTTCTTACCTTTCGGCGTGACTCGTAAGTAGATGTAATTGCGTAGCCATTTGTTGGTGTTCTTGTTCCAGTTGTCAAGGTATGCGCGTGAGTTCTGTGCCGTCTCAATGCCCCAGGCGTTTACATTCTCCAACCGATTCCAGAGCGGCTTGCCTGTTTTCGGGTCCATTCCATTGTAGCCTATGCCGGCCATGATACATGCTCCCTCTGTGAGCGACCAGACACCGTAATATTTGAGTCGAGACGTGAAGCCGAGCATATACATCAGCCATACGCGACGTGGGAACGAGTATTGCATGTACTCGTCCGAAAGAAGTAGCTTGACGTTGTACCAGCCGCTGAAGTTGAGGAAGAGCAGGATCCACGCCACGCCTATAATGGCCTTGTACGTAGCCGGTCGACCAGATCGAGGGATTCGGCGAGCTTTTCGAGTTGCAGGCCCCTTTTCTCCCGGCTTGACATCGAACATGCTCGTTTCGATCCACCGCCGGTAGTCAACAAAGTCAAATGCCGGTCCGGTGAAAACTGAAGGAAAGAAAAACACGTAGCCAGCGTAGTCCAAGAGGTTGGGCATCTTGTAGAGGGCACGATCTTTCTGGCTACCGTTCAAAAGTTCGGGTTTCAGCCTCCCATCGTGGACATTCCAAGAGAACGCGTGTAGCTTCATGATCAGGACCATTTGACCTCCCGTTATGTCCACCACACTGGCATCATCGAGCATCTGTCGATGGATGTGGCTTATAGACATGTGCCCCATGAGGAAAACGAACACAATCCATGGCATCAGAGACCCATCAATGTAGTATGCTATGGCGTATGTGCCACCAGAGGCGACAAGAAAGGTCCATATTCCACCCCATAGGTCAAACAGGCCAACAAAGTAGAAGAGGGAGCTTGCGACCACAAAGAGATTGCGCAGGTGCGGTTGGTTGTCCGGTAGTCGCTTGAGGATGGCAGCGAGAGGATAAGAGAGGAGAAAGCAACTGAGGAGCTTGAGCTCGTCGACGGAGGCACCGAGGGCTTTGCTCACATACTCGAAGGCTGTGGGAGCTGGTTAGTTGCGTTGCTCGAGTCGCCCAAGTCTTTTCACTTACGAACATTGATCCCTGGGATCATTTCGAGGGATGTGTTTGGCAAACTATGGTACTGGTGACTTGAAGCACTATAAAACCCTGGAGATTCTAGCCATAGACACGTACGAACTCAGCCAAAGTAAATCGTGCACGAGAAGGGGGTCGAGGACAACATTGTTGAGACTCGAAGACGTGCCGAGACTGGCAGATGTTGCTGGCCAGCAGCCGGTACGTCATTTAGAATTTATCTGTGCCGATGATTAGCCGTGTCTACTGGATTGACGGTAACAATCGAGAGAGACGGAGCCAGTAAACATACTCTGTGTGGTGGGAAGGGGAAATTTCTTTTGACAATACAAAGGCATGCCTGGATTTCTACTAGTAAGAGCACAGCCTCGAGTTGCGACGCTTTGGCGAAGTGGTTTGGAGGGGGGCTTATCCTTGGAAACCGGTTGCTGGGAGGAGTCTTCAACAGGTTTCCATGGCTAAGTTGTGTATCATCAGAACGTCAAGTTTGTTCTAGCCGATACGGATAGTCATCGTCAGGATAAGTATTATGAAGCGCAGGCTACTGGGACTGGACTTCGACTCTCCAAGCCTTTTGTTGCTCCTTTTTTTTTCTTACGGAGATTTTGGGTGGTGAAGGTGGTGAAGGTGGTGAAAGGGAATGGCAAACACAGACATAGATTGTGGGATATATTGTTCATTGGCCTCCTTCGTCTTCACTTGGGTTCAACTCTCATTTTCTTCCTGTCTCACTTCCTAACTGGGTACAATCGAGCGTTTTGAATCTTGAAATTCTTACCATGGCGACATTCGATTTTGGCAGGCTTGACAGCAGTCGTTACTGTATCAATGACCCTCGAGGAGTGAGGGATTTCCAGGTCATGGTGGAAGACTTCATCAACATCGCCAAGGTCAATCCCGATGTATTCAACGATAAGATAGGGGAGATCAAAGAGTTTTGCCTCATCATCACAGACGGTGATGCGTGGCCTCTGGCGCAGCTTGTTGTTCCCGAATTCCGTGTTTCTCAGTGAGTCCTGACTAAGTGCACAAGAGCAGGTTGACTGACAGCGTTCAGGAACCACTGGGTTGAGGATGGGACCAGCCCCATGCACATCATACTCCAGTCAGTGAAGCATAAGCTGCCGCAACCGCTATCTGACTCCGAATCCTCGTCGCCGTTCCGCAGGGGCCATTGGACAGATATGCTCCCGGCGGGTTTACTATATGCACCAACCCGAGGGCGCGGTGTGCCGCCAACCATCTTTGAAGAGCCAGAAAGTGACCAAGAGGCTTGTCAGAAAAACATCGATGCCACATGTAAGGTCGACCTTGCTCGAGCAAGCGCTTCGCTCACCGGTTTCCTAGGTCCTCATAACGCAGAAGTCAAACCCGGAAACCACTTGCAGTCCATGGTGACCACCCTCACATCCCCAACTCGACGCCCGAAGAATGTCCTGCGGCGCAAACATAGCCTTTGGTATGGCTGAACGGTGGGAAACAACGGCCTCCACCACTTTCCCCAAGCACGTACCTAGCATCAGGTCGAGTTTGTCGTGCGAACATCCACGGTGAAGACCGGTTCGTTCCTCAGATATGCAAACAGGGCCTACGCTATTTACCAGCCACGCGCAAATGCCTGCACGGAAGCGGCTCTGTATGGATGTTTCCAACGATTGTGCATCTAAATCTGTTACTGTGAACTTATGTTCTCTGTTTAGTCCATCAAATTAGGCTCAAAGAGGGCAAACAGGAGGTGGCAATCTCGACCAAAGTGGTTTTAGCAATGGGCAAGGATTGAAGCGGTAGGCATGGGCAGATTTGGCCGGGTGTGCATCGAGTTCATGAACTTCAAGATATCAACAAGTGATATCAACTGGAGAATTAGAAAACCATGTTCAGCTTGCTGGATGGTAGATTGATCAGCGCAATCCATTGGAGACATTGTCCCAGGCATTGATTGTACAATCGGACTCAGGTAGACTTATAGATGGAGCCTCTCTCCCGTGACGTGACTTATGTCAAGATGACCAAAGTGCGCCTATGCAAATACAAAGGACGTCCTTGTTTGAAGGCCGTGGACAGCAAATCACACAACAGCCCGTGTGAGTGTGCAGAGACGAGAAGTTGTAGCTGTGGTCGCCTGCTTAGTCAGAACGCAGACGCTAAACCTGCGCGCTATTCCGTTCTGGGGACCGAGGGCTACGCACAATAAGTTCATGTCTTGGCGGAGGGTTGAAAGTCCAACTGCGGTCCAACTCTGACAATTTTGAAAAAGTTGCAGACGCCAGCCATCACTACCACCATCCTGCAAAGTCGAGACAACCAACGATTGGAACCGAGTCGTTCACCTTCCAGTCGCCAACATGTCTCAGCCAGCGCTCAACAAGATCGCCCACAACAGCCCATCGAGGCAACACCCATCCGAGCTGGAAACCAGCATCGCGACCGCTCTCTACGAACTCGAGACCAACATCCCTGACCTCAAGTCATCCCTCCGACCTCTCCAGTTCACCAGTGCTCGCGAGGTACGTGTTTTTTTAATTCTTTATGTTTTCGGCGGCCCGACTTCTGGAACCTCCCTTCTTGGGGGAGACGCACTTTATTTTGATATTTTGGGGCATTTTCTCAGTCGAAAGGGTGGAAGAAGATGAAGAAACTAACGGCGTTGATTGAACAGCTCGAGGTTGGCCACGGCAAGCGCGCCATTGTCGTCTTCGTCCCTGTCCCTCTCCTCGCCGGCTTCCACAAGATCCAACAGCGTCTGACCCGCGAGCTCGAGAAGAAGTTCTCCGACCGCCACGTCTTGTTCATCGCTTCTCGCCGCATCCTTCCCCGCCCCAAGCGATCCAACCGATCCCGCAACTCGCAGACCCAGAAGCGTCCTCGCAGCAGAACCCTGACCGCCGTCCACGAGTCCATCCTCGCCGACGTCGTCTACCCGGTCGAGATCGTCGGAAAGAGACTGCGAACCAAGGAAGACGGAAGCAAGGTCCTCAAGGTCGTCTTGGACGAGAAGGAGCGCGGCGGTGTGGACTACAGACTCGACACATACTCGGAGGTCTACCGAAAATTGACCGGACGTGTCTGTGGCTTCGAGTTCCCCATGAGCGCCGCTGCCGACTACTAGGCAACCGACAACGATCAAAGCACAGAAATGGGTCACGGAGATACCAAGTATTAGGGTTGGCTTCGAACGGGTATGAAGAGGAGAAAAGATGCAGATGACCAAAAGGACCTACAAAGTGTGTGCAGTCCTGAACCTTTTCTCTCAAGGAACCTTCAACCCGGAGATGGTGTGGTGATGAAGGCGGGCGTCAAGTTTTTTGCATGAAGAAAAATGGAATGGCCTGGAACCGTACGTACGCATGCAGAAGTAGCATCAATGCTCAGGTTGAGCGAAAAGAGCAGATACCGAGCAAAATTTCAAGATTTTGACAAAGACGTTTCCTTGAATGTTTCTTCAACCCGCAAGCCTCTCAGCTAGCAGCAAGCAATTGCTCCTTTTTATCTCCTCGAGATCTTGAGCAACCTATCGTGATGGTGTAACACTTGGGTAACGTGGCTGTATACACACTTATTGTAGTAGTTGACAGGGTTAACACCAACGTGACCGTAAAAAGTACCCGATCTTTCTTATTTTACTCTTTGTACACGATGTTTTTTGTTTTTGTGCCTGCTATTGTTGTTGTCCAAAGTCTCCTCCGCCCAGGATATCCTTCATATTGAGTTGGCCGCTCCCGCGTGGCAGCGGTTCAGGCTGGCCTTCGCCAGGCTTCCAGCCGATCATGTAAATGACCCTGAAGGTGGCAGGGATCCTGTCCTTCTCGTCCTCGTTGCAATGCAGCTCCCTGTAGATTGCCTCGTTCGCCAACAGCACGTCCCGGGTCATCGGCCCGCCCATGCCCTTGGCGATGGCGTTGCCCTCCCCCATGGCCTGTATGTCCGTCATGAGCGCGAACGTGTCGGGGTACTCGACGACGATGTCGTCCACGTCGACGGTCAGCAGCTTGAACCCGGCCCTGGTCAACAGGTTCCCGACGTCCCGCACGTCCGCGAGCGGGGAGACGTGCGGACTGACGCCGCCCCGCCGCTCGAGGTCCGCCAGCTGCAGGGACGACCGCAGCTCGAACAGCGTGTCGCCGCCGAACATGGCGGCGAGGAACGGGGCGTCGGGCTTGAGGACGTTGTTGATGCTCGCGAGCACCGACGGCAGGTCGTTGATCCAGTGCAGCGACAGGCTCGACAGGACCGCGTCGAAGCTGTTCGAGTCGTACGGCAGGCTCTCGAGCGACGGGAGGAGTGTCTGGGTGACGGGCACCTCGGGCGCAGGCAGGCGGTCGTCGTCCCGGTGCAGCGTTGCCGGTGACGTTTCGGCACACACGAGATGCTGCACGCGGGCCGACAGCGGGATCTTGTTTCCTTCGGCTTCGCCGTCGGGCGCAATCATGGGCGGTTGGGAAAGCGCCCGCGCAATGTTGCAGCTGTTGGCGCCCAGGTCGAGAACCCGAGGAAATTGGCGGTTGATGTCGAGCAGCCGATCGACCAGCCGTCGAGCAACTTCGTCTTTGAGGTAGTCTGTCTTGCGGCTGTACTCGGCGTTGGACCCTGCCCGTTCTTTCTGGAGATATTTGACCTTCTCGTTGAAGATCTGGAGCGTCGGCGCCCCGGGTGACTGAACGGCGTACGGCCGCCGATGGGGTTGCGTCGGGCGCCTTCTGAGCGCCGACGTGGGAAGCCAGGGCCGTAGCGCCGGGGGCTTCATTGTCGACCGCGGGAAAGTGTTCAGACAAGTCAATGTCTGGCTATTGAAAGATAAACCCAACCCAGAAGGAAAATATATCCAAGGGTACACGCTCGGAAGCACGTCCCCATAAATCGTGGTGATGATGTCAGCCAATTGGGGATTAATGCAAGCCTGGAATAAGGAGAAGGTAGACCGAGGCTGGGCTCACTACCTACCTACAGGTGAGAACTTCGTTGGACCTTGTTCGCAGCCTGGCTGATCCAGAGTTTGCACAGTTTTTCTCTGTCACTCTGATTCCATGTCCTATGCAGATCTATGCTATTGTCGTCAAGCAATATCTAGAAGCCATGCCTCAAGGCGTAGCCTACAAGAACGCTGTATGTCTTTGAGCACGGTCAATTGCATAGATCAGGTTGTTCAGGGCTGTGGGCGTCCAGATGAATCCAAACATTCAGTGCACCAGGAAAGAGGAGCACTTGATATGGTGCCCTTTCCTAGCCAAGTTTCATGGCCGCGGTACAATACGTTTGCCTAACTAGGTACATCTAGGTAGGTCGGGATACCCTTGTTACAAACCGATAGACCTTCAGCATGCGAAAGAGCATCCCAAATAGACAAGTTCTGCCATAAAGCACCATCCATTTTGATCAATTTGTCCCTTTTTTGCTCAAACGTCCAATTGATGAGTGAACGAGGGAAAAACATTTTGACACATATAGCGGAAGGTAGATACAATCCAACAAACTCATTTCCATCCCCCGCATTCTGCATTGACTTATGAGTGAGTGGGCATGGCAACTTGCTTTTCTGTGGCCAATGCGTCCTCGGCACGCCACAAGCTAGTCACCGTCTTCCACTGGGTGTAGAATCTCAGACCGTCCTTGCCGTAGAAGTTGGACATACCGGTACCTGCGACAGACTTCTTGTTGCCAGTGAAGCTGAACATGGGCAACGGCACTGGGATGGGAACGTTGATACCGATCTGGCCAGCCTCGAGCTCCTTCTGGAACAAGGCTGCAGTGGCTCCCGAGCGAGTGAACACGGCAGCTCCGTTGCCGTAAGGATTTGCGTTGATCAGGTCAATCGCTTCCTCAGTGGTGTCCACGTTCAGACACACCAGCACCGGGCCGAAGATCTCTTCCGTGTAGCACTTCATGTGGGGCTTGACGTTGGCAATGATTGTTGGACCGACCTGATTTCATTAGTATGAGAGACAATCGTACGGGTTTGAGACGTCGAACTTACCCAGTTTCCATTGGGGTACTTCTCTGGCTTCTGGCCACGACCATCAAGCAAGATGGTAGCTCCTTCGTCGACGGCACTCTGAATCAAGTCCTCTACTCTCTTCTTGCTCTCAGGACTGATTACTGGGCCGAGGTCGGCACCTTCCTCAAAGCCACCATTCATTACCAGATTCTTAGCGCGTTCCGCGATCTCAGGAACCCATTCCTTCGTCTCACCGATCATGACAAGCGTGCTCAGCGCCATGCATCGTTGACCCGCTGCGCCGAAAGCAGCGCCAGTGATGGCATTGAGAGCGTGGTTCTTGTTGCAATCCGGCAGGACAGCAGCATGGTTCTTTGCACCCAAGTTGGCCTGGACACGCTTGCCGTTGGCTGAACCCCGGGTGTAGATGTACTCTCCTGCGCGGTTGGAGCCGACGAAAGAGATGGCCTTGATGGCAGGTTCATCGATGATGAAATCAACCGTCCTGGCAGCACCGTGAATAATGTTGACTACACCATCAGGGAATCCTGCCTCTTTGCACAACTCAGCAAGGATCATGGTTGCACCTGGATCGCGCTCCGAGGGCTTGAGAATCAAGCAGTTGCCGGTCACTGTAGCCAGAGGAATGGACCACAAAGGAATCATGGCAGGGAAGTTGAAGGGGCAGATCGAAGCGACGATGCCGAGAGGCTCGCGGTAGCTGCGTGTTTCCATGTCCTTTGCGACCTCAATAACCTCGCCTGGGATCTGGGTTGTGATTCCACAAGCGGTTTCGCAGACCTGAAGACCACGGAGTACGTCGCCCTTGGCATCGGCAAACGTCTTGCCCTGCTCAAGAGTGATTGAAGCGGCTAATCTGTCCATGTTCTGACGGATCAGGTGTGTCAGGCGGAAGATGATTTGTTGTCTTGTCATTATGGAAGTGGCTCGCCATTTCGGGAAGGCCTTTTGCGCGGACTCGACAGCCGCCTTCAACTCTGCATCGGTGCTCTGAGGGACGCGGGTGACGAGGTTGTTGGTCGCGGGGTCATGAAGATCGATCCATGTCGTTGCTTGGGAAGCGACAAACTGATTGTCGATAAAGTTGGTAGTGTCGGTGACCTGCTCGATCTTTGCGTGAGTGGTAGGGTAGTCTGCCTGTGCAGCGGCCGCAGCGAGATGCTTGCTGGTAGCATGTAGTCGTCGCGTTGCCGTCTGCTGTGTAGGTGACATTCTGAGGGAGGCGTGTGGAATCTGTAGTGCTCGTCTCGCAGACAATGCGGGGACTGCGCGCAGTAGGGAACGACGACCGGCCATGGCAACAGGGTCTCAGGAGTGGAGGGATTGGACGACTAGTAGACACTCGAGGCGAAACGTAGCCTGATGCCTTTTCTGCAGAGCAGCTGCAGGTATATAGGAAGAGTACGAGTCTTAACTCTTGTGCAGACAAGTTGGTGGCCGTGAATTGAACGAGAAATCGCCTCCCGAGGCATTACATCCTGTCCTTATTGGCCGGCCCTGCTGCCGGCTATCTGCGGACAATATCTGAGGGAAGAAGACCGGTACCGTGCCGGTTCTGCCCCACGAAACCCTCGACTTGGACCCCTGCTTTCCCCGGTGCACGTGACCGCACGTGACCGCACGTGATGGGTGCCTCGGACCACCAGGATCCGGTGCACCCTTCGTTCACCCCGAGCTGAAGAGGGAAGGTTCAAGCTCAGAGACGGGCTGCTGAGACCCGGGTACTTGTACACGAATTTTGACTGACTCTTTTTGTGCACTTGTTCAGAAGCAGCAAGCTTTGTCGGGCCGAGGTGTGTCGGCCCAGTAAGGTTTCCTTCCATTCATCGTGCAATCCCACCGGAATCCTTTGTCGACTTACTACCACTGCAAGAAGCAGTTTCCGGTGGGTCATGTTCCGTCTTCTTACCACTGGCAAAGACAACTGGCTCGTGTCGATTGCGGTTGACTTGCAAGTTGAACACATCGAGTCTCTGGTATCCACCTACCACATCGTGATATTGTTTTCCCTCGACACATTTGTTCAAGTCGATGTCCGCTATCAGGACTCCTTCTTCGTTTTGCAAGCATAGACCTTCGTCCTGGACATCGCTGGACGGCCACACTATGCGTGATTTGATTAAGTGGCCATTTGGGTCAAGAAATTGGGTTGTGGCCTGCGGATAGGTAGAGAGAATCTTCGTTGTCCTTCTGGGATCAGATGTCATCTGTGCAATGCCCTGAATGCTCGCATGGTCAAGCACTCCGGCACTCTGGATACCAAAACATTTGGCTTCAAAGCAATGTGCCGCCGCGCGGATCGTGTTAGCATTCACATTGTCATAATTGCCGGTCGCTGGCGTAGGCTCTCCGTCCAAAGGTAGTCTTGTTGGCCAGATGGCTGGCCAGCTCGAAATATGCACCTGCTCCCCTTGTGCCATCAGAGCATATCTGGCTAAAGGATTGGTGTTTTCACCACATATTAGAGCCCCAATCTTTCCCAGACGGGTATCAGCAACTCGGAGACCATGGCCATCGCCAGGAGACCAGGTCAGCTTTTCAAAGAAGGTGGGCATCAACTTGCGATGATGGACCAGGATTTGGCCGTCATCTCCAATGATCAGATTCGAGTTGAACAAGGTTGCAGAGCTATATCGAACCTTCTCTGAAAATCCTAGACTGATCACAATGCGCGACTGCAGAGCAGCCTGCTGTATGGCCTTGATCTCCTCCCCATCAACATAAACCGACTCCTCGGCCATGTAACGAAAGAAGTCATGACCCGTGGCGGGCGCGATTATTGACGACCAGTAAGGAAAGCCGGGGATGGATGACTCGGGAAAGACCACGAGTTGGGCTGAATTCTGGGCAGCTTTCCTCATAAATCCGATGGTCTTATCGGTGGTCTGTCTGGCTGAGCCGAAGACAGATGCGAGATGGCATGCAGCGGCCTTGAACCTTGGGAGCGCCATGGCCAGTCGAGACCACCACCAAAGGAAAGCCTCGTGACGGGGAAAAGCTGAGACAGACCGTAGCCGTGAGATAGCCAAGTCATAAATAACTCCCCGGGCCTCTAGTGGCCTGACATTGTATAGGCTGGGTCGCTGGGAATGGAGTGATGGACGCCGTCGTCTGGGGTACGATTCGAATGCCCCGTATTTGCTGAGCCTGTAGCCGTGCCCCTGTCGAATTGTACTGTTGACCTCGCGGGCCGCCACCTCCAATTCGGTTCAATTGCCTCGGCACTTCGGGAATGCCGCTCACGCATCATCAAGCCAGAGCAGCTCAATGTAATCATCACCTTCAATATAACCACAATCGATCTCATTTCCAAAGTCATATTCCCCGTCTTGTTCGTTCTCATTCCGTCGAGCCCCCAGATTCCTTTTCCTCCTTTGACTGAAAATGTCTGTCCCTTACCTCATCAACAGTCCCGCCGGGCACATTCCCGCGTCTGAAAGAATTCCGGTTATTGCTCGACCCTTTGTCAGTGAACGGGCGAAGAAGACGTTGGATCTAGTAAGCAGGGGGAACGTCTTGTTGGCTACTTTGATGGATTCTTACATTTTCAATCCAGGTGGAACGATTTGTCGAGGAAGAATGTATTCCTGCCGACGAGGTCTTCAAGCAACAGATCGGCGAAGGCACTGTGGCTCGTTTTGATTCACACCCCCAGGTCATTGAGGACCTCAAAGCCAAAGCCAAGAAACTGGGGTTATGGAACATGTTCCTCCCCAAGAACCACTTCAAGGAAGGTGCTGGCTTCAGCAATCTTGAATATGGTCTGATGGCAGAGTACCTTGGAAAGAGTGTGACAGCCAGCGAAGCCACGAATTGTGCCGCTCCCGATACCGGGAACATGGAGGTCTTCGCCAAGTATGGTACCGAAGAACAGAAGAAGCAATGGCTCGGTCCGCTATTAGATGGCCAGATCAGATCAGCATTCCTAATGACGGAGCCCCAGGTGGCAAGTAGTGACGCCACCAATATCGAGCTCAGCATGCGTAAAGACGGCGATTACTGGGTTCTCAATGGACAGGTAAGTCTTGTACTGGCATTACACTCGAGTATTCCTGGTGTGCCGCTGTCCGATCGTTTGAATTAACGTCTCCCAGAAATGGTGGTCTAGTGGTGCCGGTGACCGCCGCTGCAAGATTTACATCGTCATGGGCAAGTCAGATCCAAACAACAAGAACCCCCATAAGCAACAGTCGGTCATTCTCGTCCCGGCCGACACTCCAGGTATCACTATCCACCGCATGTTGTCCGTCATGGGCTTCGATGACGCACCACACGGTCACGGTCACATCAGCTTCGACAATGTCCGCGTACACAAGAGTAACATGGTCCTCGGCGAGGGGCGAGGTTTCGAAGTGGTCCAGGGTCGTCTTGGACCTGGCAGAATTCACCATGCTATGCGATCTGTTGGCGCTGTATGTTCTACCAACCTTAATACTTAAACCCCCAATACTAACAACGAACAAACAGGCGGAGAAGGCATTAGAATACTTCCTCGCGCGCTTGAACGACCCGACCAAGCGTCCTTTCGGCAAACAACTCGCAGAACACGGCATCATGCTTGAACGCGTGGCAAAGTCACGTATCGAGATCGACGCCTCTCGTTTAGCTGTTCTCAACGCCGCTATCAAGATTGATCAATCGAACGCCAAGGATGCGCTCAAGGAGATCTCAGAAGTTAAGGTGCAAGTACCAGCAATGTTGATGGAGGTGCTCGACCGTGCAATCCAAGCGTACGGAGGTGCTGGAGTTTCCCAGGATACTCCCCTGGCCAGTATGTGGGCCAGTGGACGTACAATGCGAATCGTGGATGGGCCGGATGAGGTGCACATGCTTCAACTGGGCCGGAATGAGAACAAGCGTGGTGTGGCCCTTTTGAAGAGGATCCAGGCCCAAAAGGAGAAGGCGAGGGAGTTGTTGAAGAAGTATGGTCTGCAAGAGACGGATGTCCTGCAGCTCAACAGAGTTAGTGGAGGAAAGTCGAAGTTGTAAATTATCTGCAGGAATTTTGAAGCAGTAGCATTCCCAGAAGGATGGAGAATGGGAGCATTGATTTGCTGAAGTGTATCTTGATTTGGTACTGGTTGTATTGCTTGTTCTTCGAATGCTGCTCGTGTATGCCAACGAACGTCGCACCAACGCTTTCACAAGCTCCAGGTGACAGTAATTGACAACATGTCTTACAAAACTCCACCGTTCCTCACAAGTGTACCAGACGACATCTTAGACGATGAAGGATTCGTCTGACGAGTTCTTAACCAACAGTATATTTACTCGACTCGGTTCGTCCTTCTCGTACTCCATACACATATGGTCTCGCGGAGACGCAACGCAAAGGGCAATATCCCACCCAGTATGTGCAGAACGGCCGAGTGACATCTTCCGGCTCCTGCTTCTACGGCGACTTCGCATTATCGTCACCCGAATCTTGGTGATTGTTGCGCACAGTACCGCCTAATGTCAGATTATTTCTCCAGAGTCATCAACGAGCCGCCGAAGGGCCATCATGAACAGCGCCGTGGTTACTAAAAAGACGTCTCCGCCTGATGTGCGAAAGACCAGGGATTTGTTGAGCTTTGACGGCGCCATACGATCCCAGCATCATCATTCGCTACATTGAGCTTCACCCTTGCGGCGCGCCCGCTAATCTGACTCCCTCGCTTGCAACGTGCAGGCTTCTCCTGAACAGCTACCTCAGCACCCTTAACCCTCCCACATGCTGTTAAAGCACGCTGGAGTACAGCGGCGACGTGAGTCTTTGTTTCCATCCGAGGATGGACCAAGAGCACATATGCGGCCTATGGCGCTCCACTCCTTGTAAATCGACCTGGCTGGGTTTTCTTCGCCTGCGAGGGAACCTCGCTCTTCGGATACTGTGTGGATTGCGCTGATCGTCAAACCGCGTGAGGCTTTGGCGCTCCCCGTTGAGTTTGTGAGAAAGTCAAAATCCAGTGAGCAGGAGACTCTAGTCCACCATGGCACACCACGACACACCGATACACACCAGTCAAGTGCTGTGGCACAATACGGGCAGAAACACGAAACGCTTTTTGTGTCCTATGTCTTCCTCGTCCTCATGCGGTACCCACCAGAACTCTGAGCCTTGCCTTTCATACGACACCTACAGCAACTATCCCTTGGCTTTGAATGACTCGTCCCCGGTATCTAGTTCCCAAAGGATCACTAACACGTCTCCTGTTTCTTCGTATCAGTCGCTGCTTGATTCAGATGGTGTCTCTTCTGCAATATCCGGCGCCAGTGGTCTCATTGCCAAAGCCATTCGTAACCCCCGTGGCTCGCCACTTGCCAACCGCGAGGCTATGATACCATCCTCAGTTGCAAATAGTATGGTCGATCAATACGACCAACCACCGTCTGAAAGGGCCGAGATCCAAGGACTACGATCAAGTTCTGTTCGGTCGGCCGATTTCATCGTTTACTGGCCGTCGATCAACTCTCAAGTTCTGTCTCAGCTGCTTGGGGACATGAAGTCAAGGCAACACTACCAACACATTGGAAAGAATTCAGTGACGAAGCCATCATTGAAATACCGTAGGTTTCTAGGCTGCTCAATTCTTCCTGCACCCGTGTCATTGACTACCACATACATCAAATCAAGCCTTACTCGGGATCAAGAACCTACCGAAACAACTGACCGGAGAGCTCTGGTCATCATTCAAAAGGAATGGCCATGCCGAAGTGAAGCGCGGCGCTACGTTAAACTAAAGCACTTCGACTTCCTTGGGGTTCATTTAAACAACCTTCACCTTGGGCTCACATTGACATTGCCGCAGTCCTCCTTTCTCTATCGGTCCAAGGGTCAATAACGGCTATAAATACCGCTCTACCCCGGCTCCATCCTACAAGCATTCCTTCCCACTCATCGAGATCACAGCACAACCCTGTGGCACCTCACAACATACAGTCCTCTTGCAGCTCTCAAGAACAAGCAAGATGACGACGGCAACGATATTTCCCACCTTGACCCGGATCAAGAAAGATCCCAATATAAACAAAAACGATGTCCTCTACGCGGAACAAAATCTACCACTTCAATACAGAGATCTTTTGATGAACAACAGGACAGTATATAAGAAAGTAAGAAAGATACTCGGCCGATACCCGATATTGAGCTCTCCTGCACAGAAATCTACTTCTACAGATGTAGAAAGCCCGCAGGAAATCGATGGGACTATCCCTCTAAGTGCCGTTGGAGGACGCAAGAAAAGTCTGAAAAGAACCAGGAATCAGGAAGTCAGCGAACACGATGGGGATGTAACACCGGAGACAACAGGTCATCCTACGAGAAAAAAGGCTAGGGTAAACGCCGTGGCTCTTGATCTCAGCGGTCATATCAGACTACAAAAATTCCTCGACAAATCGAAGCAGGTGGGTCTGCCCGAAATGCCAAAGGACACCGAAGTCCCAGTCGGCTTCTGGTCGCTCGATCCGAATCCCCAAAGGTTGGTGACAGTAGAGATCCAGAGGACGGGCAGGCTAGGATTCTTCGTCAGGAATCTGACCAGACAAGGGATGGGTATTGTACCGTCAGACGAATACGGAACAGCAGCTGACAGCATGATGAAGCTGGAAATGGAAGACGCAAAGAGACTGGTGGACTGGCATCCAGACTGCAAGAAAGCGGGAGCGGACACATCAGTAAAGATGCTGACCATGTATGCCTTTGCCTACACCGAAAACAAGGCGGGCCTCATACCTTGGTCCAGCGGGGCAGACATTTTCAATTTCCCGGGCCTGGGAACCGTCTACGAATTCCTATCCGGAAGAGCGACGCGGTGGGAGGCAGAGCTGACGTTTGGACGCGGTTGGTCTGACCGACAGGAACTCCTCCTCCGGTGCCTCGGTTTGATATGCCAGATGGAAAACGCATCCACGCAGGCGAAATCCTGTTCGGAGAAGATGTTCGAAATCTTGGGACACGATGTCGACCCTGGCGAAAAGGCAGAACGAATGTTCAAGGTCTTCAAAGATCTCACCGAAGCCGCTGGGAAACCTTTGAAATGGGCCTTGAAAGGTCGTGCGATCAGATACGATTCGGTTGAAATCAATCAGCAAATACCCGGTGCACTCCTGCAAGCAGTCAAGGACGACTACAACTGCGCTCCGAAACGGGTAGGACCAGGGTGGATTCTCAAAAGGCTGCCACGAACCAGACCGCCGCCGCCTGAGCCACAGGATCGGCCAGCGTAATCCACTACGGACAAACGTCTTGAACTTCCTTTCTTGATTCCCACCTTCGCCAAAACGCCAGGGGAGAGGACCCTTGATCGCCTTCTAACGGGTTGATGGTTATCAATGCGACGACTGCGGAGCTAGCAATGACTTGGGTATGTTGGGTAAGAATACGAAAAGGGACTCGGCATGGCATGACACCGAAGTGATGAGAAAACCCTTGGAAGCTATGGATGCTCGTCAGCGCGGGTTTGGGGGTGTGCTGGTCTCACCCAATTTGGACGCTCTTCTATCTACCTTACCTACCTAACCGACCTGCAGGCAGGCAGAGGCAGGCTCGAGGCATTGGGCATTGGGCATTTGGAAACCATGGACCCCCTTTCTTTTCTGAAAGTATTGATATCAATAACATCCACGATCATGAGGTCTGTCCCATCTCGGGTCCTTCTCGTCCTTTGGGTCGCTCCAGCCGTCAAAGTACTGCACCCTCTTCTGCTCGGTGAGGAGACGTAGATCAAAGTCCTCTCTGGGGTCAATCGTAGTCCCGTTGACGGCAACGTACGGCGTCGTATCTTTGTCTCCGTCCCACTTGGCCCGCCAGACCTGCCGCGCCGGGACACCTCCTCCTCCTCCTTCCTCTTCGGCCTCGGCTGCCTCACCACCACCACCACCACCTACCAACACCGCATCGTCTCCCTCCAGGGCGACGGTCTCGCCCACGCCGCCAAAGGTCAGGCACCGCACCCCGCACGTGGGACAAAAGTAGTACTTCCGCAGCTTCTCGAAGCACTGGTAGGTGCTCAGCTCGCGGTCCGGGTCGAGCGGCGACAGGAGCATGAAGTCGTCCCGGGGGTGGGCCGGGTGGACGTGGAAGAAGTTCATCTTGGTGCACGTGCTGCAGTTGCAGCGGTACACCTCCTGGTCCGTCGGGAGCGGCGGATCGGTCGCCGAGAACGGATGCGGGAGGCGGAGGAAGACGACGTACTGCGTCAATCCGCAGTGACAGGATCCGCGACACGCTTGTCGCCTTGGTGGTGTTGTTGTCGTCGTCGTCTCTGCTGCTGCCGCCGCCGTTGCCATTGAGAGAGAACGTGTGTGTGTTTGCGTGTGTGTGGGGGGGGAGAAAAGGCGAGAGCAGCGACTGAGTGAGGCTGCCTTTTGGAATCAATGGGATTTGGGAGATTTGTGGAATTCTGTGACGAGGGAGGCTTCACAAGAAACCCGGAAACCAGGGAAGAAACCAGGACCTACAAAGGTGATCAAAATCCTTTTTTTTTTTGCTCTTCGACAGCCAGGGCAGGGAGGGCAGTTTATAGCAGTAGTTGTGCAGTAAGGATAGTGTAGGTACTGACTGACTAACTACCTAAGGCAGGTAAATTGTGTACCGTACGGTTGTGTCTGTCTGTCTGTCTGTCTGTCTGTAAGCGACCGATAAGGGAAAAAAAGGAAAAGATACAGGCAGCAACGCGATTCTCGGGTTCCAATCACGAAAATGAACGAAACACGCGCTAACGCGATGTCACGGGACCGTCTTCAATAAAAGGTTGGAAAAAACACAGAACAAGCCCGAGGCGATGCTTGTAAAGTATTTTCTACGAGAAGCGGTGATAGTTGTGGTTCGATGCCGTGTATACCTACCTACCTATGTATCTGTATACATGGGCACAAAAGGGGGTGCGCGAAACATCTTGTGGAATATTAGTGAGAAGTGTGGACACACACACACACAGAGAGAGAGACAGAGAGAGAGAGACAGAGAGAGAGAGACAAAGTGTTCAAGGTAAGTCGCTGAACCATAGGTCATACACCTGGTTCACAGCAGAACCTCATTGACCCCGTCTCGTCACGACTTTTGAGGTAAATTTTTGACTTCTTTACTCCTATTTTCTCTCTCTCTGAGGTGCTCAATCCACCTCAATTGGTTCCATGGTGCTATCACTTTTCCCCTCTGGACCAGACCGGCTGTTCTTTTCGCATCCATCTGCACACTCAAGCCTTCGAAACGGCAGAACCGGCGAACCAGGCCACAGAGCCACCCATTCAAGATTCTCACTGGCTGCCATGACCATGAGCCTCCCACAGTACCCACATTGACGATTGGGCTGCGTCTTGAGCAGATCCAGCTTGTCAAGCACCATGTCCGATGTCCCGTTTGGCATGAGACCTCGAAAGTCGATCTTTTGCTTTGGATCAAGCCTGGCGAGTTGTCGAAGGACAGTCTCACTTAGCGATGGGACACCACCAGATGGCGCCGCGCTCTTTCTTCCCCTCTCTCCTACCGGCTGAGAAAGCATATTGGATAAACCATCGCTCGTGTTCTCTTGCCCGAGTGTCAACGGCCTTTGCTGCCGCCATGGATTCCCGGCCGCGATCAATCTTGTCAATTTGTGAGACCTCGCCAAACCCACAATTTCCCAAGGTAATTCATTCAGCTGGTTTCCGGCAATGTTCAAAGTCGTCAGGTTGACGAGGTCCCGAATCCCAGGGGGGATGGATGTTAGACAGTTGTTTCGCAGCGACAAAAGCCGCAGATTTTTCAGTTCGAGTATCGGGGCCGGAAATGTTGTGAAGAGGTTGTTGGCCAGGTAGACGCGAAGCTGCGGTTCGAGATCGGTGCCCGTGTCGAGCATGCCCGGGACGATCTCATCTTGCTTGGCCAAGGTCTGGAGAGAGGTGATTTCTTCAGGCAAGGAATCTAACGATCTTCCCCTTTACGGCGGTAACAGTAGTAGTAGTTAGCAAATCAGACCCCAGCGCACTTCGCTCATAACAAAAAGTCCTAGACACAGGTGCTAGGTACTCACGAGAGATCCACGTCTTCCTTGCCCATGTCAAGACACTGATGAACAATCTCGCAGACCTCGCGATGTGCCTCCGACATGGGCTCCAGCGGCTTCACCTTGGGTAAGATCTTCGTCTTCGGGCTAATACTATCGGTTGTGGTCCGAACACGACCTTCAGCTCGGTGGCGTTGATCTGGAGAACTCTCTTGTGCCCATAATCTGAATGGCCTCTGTTGCCTTGTCATGTGGTGTCCGCGTTCATGTTCACGCGACTGATCCCTCATCAACTCATCCTCCAACGTGAACGAGTCGCTGGACAACAAGTCGTGGTCCTCGCCACTCTCGTCTTGACTTCCCATGAAGATACCCGAGTCAAAGTTGCGCGTGAACTCGCGCTTCTGCCGCGCGCTTTTCCTGAGTCCCTCACGGGCGGGGTGCCGATCCCACCATGATCCCTTGAAAGTCCGTTTCTTGCGGCGCCGGTCCGTGTAGTTTTCGGCACCGGGCGCTTGTTCGTCGCTGGAGAAGAGAGCCGGGTCGCTTGATGTCGTCAGCGTAGGCTCGTCGTCGTAGACCTCGGCGCGGGTGCGTTTGCGGGCCAAGAGGAGCGACTGGCGCGGACGGGGAGGCGTCTGGGCGGCGATGATCGCGGACTGGGGTATGGGAGGGAGGTCGAGATCGTCCATCACGAGCGAGGGCCTTGTGTCTGCAGACAAACAAAAGTATGCCCGAGAGGCAACGGCGCAGCGTGCCTGGTTTCACGCGAATGATGTGCGTTGTTGAAAGCGAGCAGCACCTCTTCTGCGCTGGAGAACCCCAATGAGTGCGGGATGGTCGCGAGGCAAACACCTGCACAGAGGGCCTGGTGGCGACTATGATGAGGTGCAGTAGAGAGGATCGCGGCGAGGGGAGGAGAGGGAAAGTTGGACACTGGGAAATAGACTATGCGCAGGCGCTCAGAGGTTGAAGAAGCCGGCGGAGAGGTGAGCAAAGAAACCAAAGAAAGAAAAGAGCGATGGGAACCTCGGCGGATAAATCCAACATGCGAGTACTCCCACGGAAGATGCGCTTGTTGGTGGTGTTGAAAAGGCGAGTGACGTTGAAGGCGAGATTCACGACGCGTCAAATCGAGCCGAGTGTCGCGTGTGCGGGTGACAGATGGATGAGTCCGTCGTTGCCGATGCCGCCGCTGTCGCTGTCGCCGGCACTCGGCAGCGATCACTATATGACACCTCCTAGGACAATATCTACCTAGGTAGTATGGAGTACGAGTACCCTGTATTCTTTTGGAGTCTTCCTGCGTAGTTGGTCGGGCAGCAGTACTTTGCATCGTTCTTCTACACACTCCAGCCAAACCTGAACAATAATGGTGATCAGCACGTACGGGGCGGAGGGGGGGTTTGCGCGCGCCTGTTACATACACCTCATCAGGCAAACACATTCAGAACAGGGTATAACCGTTCACCCACGCAGTGTTCCGTACTCGATTACCACAAAGTTTTTCATGTAGACATGTTCAAAATTCAAAATCGTGTTGAAACTATACAGCTGTGAAAGGCCATATAAGATTTCTCCGGAGAGAGCTAGAATGATTTCGCTTGCACGATTCAACAAGAGAAGAATAGTTTCAGTCGTATCGGTCGTCTCAATGCAAAAATCATGCGCAGCCCCTCCCTCTGCTCAGACATACGATAAATCTCCTCGTCTCTCCTCTCCCCTGGAACTTGTGCGTCGAAGCGCATAATGTCCCTTGCCACACACAAACATAGACAGACACCGTGAGTGTATGCAGGTCTCCTCTGTTCCCTTCCCCCCACCCAGCAATCGCGTCCCAGGCGATATAAAACCATCTCCTCCCTCTCCAATACTCTTGCCTTCGAAACACACAAGGCCGGCTGCGACCTATGGATTCCCCCGAGTCCCGCATCGAGAAAATAAGAGTGTCCTTCTTCGGACGCTCTCCAAGAAATCAAACAATATGGGTATAAAATATGGAAAACTTCATGTAAGGTAGGCCAGCCGAGGAGGCAGACTGGGGCTTCGACTCAGCAAAGACTATTGACACAGTCAAAAGACAAAAGAAATGAAGTTTGATATCGACTGGACGCTGAGCATGTCGACAGTTTATCTGAGTGTGTCTGGCTATAACGAACCCCAGACCATGGCGGCGGCGCCTGCTAGAGCGGCCACTGCGAGGTTGATATCTTGCGCGCTGGCGGCACCGGTGGCAGAAACGATTGACGGGCTGCCAGAGGAAGACGATGAGCCGGCGGTGAGGGTGGGCTTGTTGTATTCTGTTGATGATGCCTGGGTGGTGTGCACTGTACTGTTCCACCCGGTTGGGTGCGAGACGATGGTGGATGTGGTTGCGTTGGCGTACATAAGGTACTTGGTCACAGTCTTTGTAGTTGACATGGTAGCTGTGACGGTGATACTGGTTGTTTCTGACCAGTCTCCTGCCTGCGCATCTGCGAACACAGACGGTGTCAGCGCAAGCAGGGCTGCGGCGAATGCTGTTGTGAAACGCATTTTGATGTATAGTCGAGAATAACGTGGGTCAGGGAATGCTCTCCTCGATAGAGCTGTGGGTTTGCGACCGAACGACGGTTTCTCGATATGCTGTGCTCGGCGAAAGAATGTGTTTGCGTTGTGGCTGTGACTGACTGCCTGAGTGAGCTCTGCTCGAGTTGGTGATTGAAACGAATGCGATGCGACTGAGAGGGAGCTCAGTGACTCGGACGATAGCCAAAGGTGCTATCTGCAGATCAGACTCTGGGGTGCGCAAGGAGAAGAGGTCAACGCAAAGAGAGAGAGAGAGCAGCACAAGCGTATATGTGGCGGCCGGCAAGCATATCTGATGGGGTAGGGTTGTGGGAGGTGCGCTGGCCATGATAAAGGTGGACCGCTGGCCTGGCAGCGTCGCAGCGATGGCATGGTCGCCTCGACAGTGAAAATTGCGTTTGTTTGGAGAGAAGCGCCGGTCACAGTCCAGCTTCCAGACGATGGCCGTCGACTGGCCGAATTGCTGATTTCGCTGGGATTGAGCTCCGTTGATCGTGGAGAAGAAAAGAAAGTGGACCACCATGAAACACGGTCGCTGAATGGCCGGCCTCTGCCCATCCGGGCCTGTTCCTGGCCTGTCCCCCGCCGCCAGCCAATGCCAGCCACGCCAAATCTCCCGACAGGCCGCTAGGGATGTCAAGCGCCAGATTAGCCATGAACCATTGATGCTAGTCGGGACAATTCGAAACTTAAGGGAAGACCGCAGACGCCAGGGAAACCCCGGATGGCGAAAGAATTTGAGCAGGCAAATTCAAATGCGCTTCGTTTCTGATTCGCCCTGGACGATGGAACCCTCTTGCAAAGACGGCCGGCGATGCGGGCCCTGGCAGACGGCCGGCACAGAGAGCCAGGGCAGAGTTTTTCGCGAAATCTTCAGCCGCCTATCATTGCTGGCACTTTCGGTTCGGCCCAGGGTGCATTGACACACTAGCATATTGGTTTCTCTGCAGACTGGCTCTCGACACCCCATGCAGAGCCTCCGAGCCGCCAGTGTCACCGTGTCAATTTCACAATACCAGAGTCGAGCAGGAAAGCTTTGCTGGTGCCAGATCTGCCGCTGACGTCGCACGCAGAACTCTTCTTGCAACTGCTGGCTGGCACGTAGCCAGGGCCCAGAGGTGATTCTCGGGGTTGGTTGGCCACGAGGTAATTTGGCTTGCCGCAGGAAAAGCATTGTTGATTTCCGCAGCTCCTTGCAACATGCCTCTACCTTGAGTACGCCGTGCTCGTCCTGACTGGGTTCCTACCTATGCTTCGTGACCGTCGACCAACTTCAAGCGACCTACCATGGGTACAGGACGGGTTTCAGTGCTGGTCAACTGGGACAATAATCCCGCTCCAGGTGCTTGGTCGACTGAGGAAGCGCAGAGCCATGGTGTTTGACAGGCTATTGTTTACTAGTCTGTGCTCCGAATCTCCCCAAAGTGGTTGGCTTGGCGCCATCATCGCACCGGCGTCTCTGGCCTGGAAGCAAGAGAAATTGCTCCTTTGGGCCACCAAACCTAAAACCACTGCAGACAGCTGTTCGACCAATCTCACCGGGAAAGGCCACTTATCATGCTATCACTCACAGACCGCTGTCCAAGCGATAAGATTGTGCTCGAGAGCTTTGAGAGCCTTCAAGCTCCCCAATCGCACGGTCGAGGCGCTCAAACACTCTCAACGGCGCAAGGGTCTCTAGTATCTACTGTACTGATGCTGCGGCGGTCTAGAAACAGGCATCGACTCTCCCAACGGGGTTCGAGGCCCGTGTCGCCGCATGGATCACAGCATCTCGAACGCGACAGAGCTTCATGTACGGCACCGAGTAGGTAAAGGGATTGAAGCGTTGGGGGAGAGTGTGTCACTTGGAACAGCGATAAGACGAGAACCGGATGGCACAGAGACCTACAGTACTAGAGGCGAGCCTAGTCCCTCATTCTAACTTCTAATAAACCCCTCGGCCACCAGGCTTCGCAGTTTGATACCTGTCTCCTACACTCCGTACCGTAGGCTTTAATTGAGTGTGATAAGATTGCGTGTACCGTACTCCGTACAGTATAATTTGCTTCTCCGGGGGAGTAGCCTAACCATACCAACTATTGTAGTCAGCAGGGGCTTTTTGACGTACGTAGACTGGAGTGACGATGGCCTCGTGGGGAGGCCCCCGAATATGGAGTGTACGGCAAGGAGTTCTGTATAGACTGGACACTACTAGTGACTAGTAAGGAGCATCGGTATCGACCCAGCAACCAGTCCAGTGTGTCTCAAGCGAAATCAGACTCCTTTTCGTGACTCGTGCCTTCGATCCGCCTCCCCTTTCGAGTCTCGACATCTCGCATCTCTACCGAATACAGCCCTCAGGCATCTCATTTGGGAAGACCTCGTTCTTGGTCAGGAGTCACTAACTAGTGACACGTAGAGTCGATGAACCCGAGCCTCTGTTTCCTCCTGCGGGCAACTTATAGGAGTCTACCCTTTCGGAACTCAGGACTCAACGACACACAATGGCAGGGGGACAAAACTGGCTCACTCCTCAGCGTGACTCTGACTGAGACTGGCCCGGAAATGGTGTAAAGAAGGTAAAACTCCGAGCCTTTTATTAGCGTGGCTTTGTTCGTCTCTGCGACACGCCATCGCAGCCATTTCGATCAAGACCTGTACATGGCCCAGAGGTATTTTAGTCCGCTGGCGTAACTGATGAAATCACCATTCAATATCGTACTCTGTACTGTTCACCTGTTCCACCGGGCCGAATGCACCAGCAAAAGTGAGCATTTACAAAACCCTTCCGTCAATTCCTGCGAGGGAAAAAGATATAATCCGAGAATTATTACTAATTTGGATATCAAATGTCGTAACGTTGTTAGATGGGGGAAGACACCACGATCAGCTCAACCACTACCTCGCATTAGATAGTCAGTTTCATCCATCCATTAGTCAACCCTTTGCCTCCTCGCTTCACCTAAAACCCCCTCTAGATATCTTTTTCCACGTAGATCTCCCTTGCGCGTCATCCCCATTTGATGCGTCCATAACATTCCTCGCAGTGTACAGCAACCAAACAAAAGAATAACCCCCTCAATACGGCGACAACAAAGTCCTACATAGTCGTCGCAGGCTGAGACTCGCCCGCATCTTGACCAGTCACGGCATTATCGTGCTGCTGGAGAGATTTCTCCTTATGTCGCGACGGGCCGGTTTCCGGATCACGAATTGAAATTCCAAGTCGTTCCACCTTGATTGAGCGATGCCCCCACAGAAGAAGCGCGCCAAAGCCAGCTGGCCACACGCAATGTCAGCACTTTCCCACGACCGGGATGGAATGTCTGTCGGATAACTCACGTTTGGCCAACAGATCAAGACTGCCGTAGAAAACCGCCTCGCCGTCGCTGGAAATTACGTTTCCCCCTTCAGATAATCCCCAGGCAATGGGATATAGGAACCACAGCGAGATGGTCCACACTCCACAGAGCGTATAAGTCTTCAGGATGTCTTGACCAAGAATACGGGCATACGCGCGACCTTCAAAGACCACTGTGTAGGCAACAAAGAGGAATGCGACGCAGCCAAACACAAAAAACCTGGTCTCGATCAACCACAGCCACGACGGCGAAGAACGTTGGACATGAAACTTACCCGAACTTGTAGCTCGACTTGACAAGAGCTCCAACCAAGCCCGTGACGACCATGACTTCGTCCATCAGCACAACTGAGATGTGTCAGATACACGCTACGAATCTTGGATAGAGGCCCCGAAGTTGAAGGCTGAAGAGTCGTGCTCAGGGTATCAACCTACCGTACATGATGGTGGGAGTTGGAAGACCACATGTCAACAGGAGATCGGCCAGCAGTAATGGAGTGGTGATGGCCCAGTCGATGTACCTGACGTAGAAGATCTGTCGCATGTTTCCTGACACCTTGGGGTCGCTGCGTTCGAATTCGACCTGAATAGCAGTCCATCCGAGGTTGCTTCCCATGCAAAAGTAAGCAATGGAAGCGACGAGAGTGATCGAGGCCGTCAGGTAATGGAAGATCCTTTGCGACCGCGACTTGTTAAACGACAGCGCCATAAAGACAAATGTGCTGAACCCCATGGCAGCGCATATCGCATAATAGAAGTCCGAACCGGCGGTAGTGATCTGCACTCAAGTTAGACGTCGCATCATGTGGGATAGAGGCCGTTCGACGCAGACAGTGATGGCACCCCAGTGAAACCAAGCAAACGCGTTGTCCTGAGCATGCCCTGGAGGGTGCAGATATCTGCAGCGACTTACATGATTGTCGGTTGTGACCGTGTTTCGCATCGGGTTGGCCTTGAGCGCGTCGTTACCCATGTTGGCAAAGTATTTTGGTCTATGCGACCCGGATGTGACGACTATGCAATAGGGCGCCGGGGTCTGTGTTTCCTGGGACTGAGCAGAGGTTAATCGACCGGGCTTTTGGACGGCACTCGATTCTAGGAGCCACGGTCCAAGAGATAGATTCTTTATACTAGAATGCGACTCATCGCCAACGACAAGCACATGACGTCTAGACTATTAGCTCCCCATTTCCCTCTTCATCACAAGGTCCATAATGGACGAGAAGGATGTCTGGGAACGACACAGATCAGATCCATGACGACGAACCATGCCGCGGATTCCGCAAAGGCAAAAGCTTGTCCTGAAGAAGCGTTGCAGGGTAAGGTTTTGCGATATTGCCCGCTCCAGTCGGTGCCACAAGGCTCGCAGAGGCCAGGAACCGTCAGAATTCGACAATGGTGGTGATAGTGAAAAGTGTTGATGTCACCGGCTCCAGGGACGCGGTTCATCGAACAACGGCCAATGCTCGATCTGAATGGGCCCGAGCTTCAGATCCCGCATGTTTTGTAGAGTCGTGGGCGCATCGGATGAGTACATACCTTGAAAACATTTCCATGTACGGGGAGGATCGGGCTGTCTTTGGTCCATACACAATACTGCACGCTGATAGCATGAATAATGTGTCGACCACTCGACAAACACCCGAACGTCACCCGTCAGCGGTTCTCGCGATAGTACTTGCCGTTGACTGCCGTGCCCATACCAGAGCAACTGCTATAGTCACTGAGAAGCAACGTATTTTCAGAGCTCGCGTTAGAGAACTTTGGCAGTCAGAGAATAATGCAAGAAAGATACGTTCCGAGTACGAGCATTTTCTCCCACCCATGCTTCAATATCAGTGACAGCATACTCGGATTGTTAAGGTGATCATTACGAGAGTGACAAAAATAGTCATCAGACGAAGGTCTAGACAACCGAAAGTCAAGGTACAACTGAGATGTCGACGAAAGATGATCGCCTTCCATGATCGACCGACTTGGCAGACATCTGAATTCATCAAGAGGCTTATGAACCGACGTGGATCGCTTGACATCATGAAAACCAACTCCACTTGAGAGGCATTGCTGCTTTAGATGCTGTGGCTAATGGCAAAGATTCTGGCGCCACAGATCTCGGGAAGGACACGAGTACGAGTACGAGGCGGGAAAGACGAGACCTGGTGGATCACATATGACATCGCTGATCTTCATCAGACATCACATGTTAGCGTAACCCTGACGAGGCTCGCAAAACTCTAGACAACAGTAAGATTCTCTATCAAGCACGCGTATACTTCAAGACGTAAGGCAGAAGGACTGCCCACAAGACCATAAGGGAGAACACCACCAGAGGTCCAAGAGCCAACGGCGGTCTGGCCACTACGTCCAGATTGCTCACCACCCTCTTTTCGTGGCCCCCAGGAGACCAAGGCTTGCTCATGCCTAAGTCATCCAGGATCTGTCCGGTTGTGATTTTGCTACCGGCCAGAACGATCGGGACGCCAGTCCCAGGATGAGTACTGGCGCCAACAAAGTAGAGGCCCTTGATTTGATCGTGCTTCGTGCGTGGCCTGAAACTGAGGACATTGAAGAACGAATGGCTTAATCCCAAAATAGCACCCTTATCGAGGTTGAAGCTCTGTTTCCACGAAGAAGGCGTATTGATCACCTCGTCGACAATGTGGGACCCGAGATCGACCCCAGTCCTCAAACGTACTGTTTCAATCACGGCATTGCGAGCCTTTGACACCATCGCTTGCCAGTCTTGTGCATGCTGTGGGTTCAATCCGCGATCAGCCTGGCTCTCTAGTAAGTGCCCGCACGGTACGAGAACAACGATGGTGTCTCGACCGCTAGGAGCGGCACTGGGATCGACTCGGGAAGGCACGTTGACGTAAAAAGAGGGCTCTTTGGGTATCGATTGTCGCTTGAAGATATCGTCGAAACTGTCTTGGTATTCATCGGCCAAGAAAACATTGTGGGTATGTAACCCAGGGATAATCTTGTCCATGGACCCTGTACCATGTCAGAGAACTCCTTCTGCTCCAACGATAAACTCGACTCACAGTAAAAGGAGATGCTGGAACAGGAAGCTTGCTTCTTTGAGAGCGTCTTTGCTTTTTGTGACGGCGGCAGGAGCTCGTTGTAGGCGTAGACGAGATCAGCATTGACGAGCACTATGTCAGCATTGAGTATCTCCCCCGTCGTCAGAGTCACTCCATTTGCACGACCAGAAAATCGATCAACATTCACATGCGACACCGGAGTAGAGAGCCTGTACTGCACTCCTAGACGTTCGCCTACTTGAACCAAAGCATCAAGGACTTTGTGAAAACCACCTCGAGGATACCTAGAAACTGGTCAGCTGAGGCCATGTCAGGGCCACATCATCTTACCAGATACCCTCTGCAAGCTCGGTGTACTGTAGCAAGCTGTAAGTGCCTGGGGCTTCGAAAGGGCTCATGCCCATGTACATGCTTCCAAATGTGAAAGCCCGTCGCATTCTCTCGGTTCTGAAATATGTCGACGCGCGACGCCAGATGCTTTCGAACGGATGGAGAGCCAGCAGGTACGGCAGGAAGCTGGGTCTCGCGAGATGCAAAAGACTTGTGAAGTTCTTCCTCAAAACATGGACCACGCTTGCCTCATAGTGGACGTGGGCCTCTTGCATCCATTGTAGATATCTTTCAAAGCCATCTTTGCCCTCCCACCTTTCAATGGTCTTTTTCATGGCAGCCACATCGGTCGACAATTCGATACACTCTCCATCGCCAAACCACACGTTGTAATTTGGCTCACATTTGAGCAATTCAACTCCTTCTGCTTCGAGAGACGTGTCTAGATCGGTGAATGCTTCGCGGAAGAGGTCGGGAAGGAGGAGGAGTGAGGGACCTTGGTCGAATCGGTGGCCATCTCGATGGATGAGACTGCACCGTCCACCGGTAAAGTCATTCTTCTCAACAACAGTGACACGAAAGCCAGCCTTTGCAAGGCGTGCTGCGCTCGAAATCCCTCCAGCGCCAGCTCCTACGAGGTTTGTGTCAACGATCAGGCCTCGATGAAGTCAGGCAGGAAAGCCAGTACTCACCAACGATAACAGCGGTCTTGGGTTTATCCATGATCCTGGCCACAGTTTTCGACAATGTAGACACGGAAATCAGAAGAACAAGCCGGGTGGGAGCAGAAACTGAGGGTGGAATGCGATTGTATCTCCGAAAGTCAATGACAACATGACTCTAGCCAGCACATTGGCGCTCTAGGCGGTCTCCGTCTGCAGCCAGCTGTAGACATCCTTGCCAAATTCGGCTCGAGGGCTGCTAAACTTGATACGACGTTTGTTGGTGGATAAATCTGCGTGTCGTGGGAGGAAAATCGACACACAGGCTTCGAGCGTTTGAAGCTGATGTATCTGATGGAGCACGACTACGGAGAGTTTTAGTTCAGCGCGTAGAAAACGCTCCCCGTCGATCTCCCCCGCATTGGCGGTGGCAGCAACATCCACCCCTGCAAACCCTCTGACAGCACAGGCGCACTATTGCTTTGCGTGTCTTCACGCCCTGCATGAACTCGCGGGACACGCCCCAACTTCCGGCTATCTCCTATCGTATCAGAGAGAATCTCGTGTTGTGATGGCGCTCATAACGCCGGGTTCATTACGCTGGACCCCTCCATCCCGCCAGGGTCCTCCAGCCCACCCAGACTCTGCGTGATCTGGGCACACTGGCTCGTCCTTTCTTTCCACCCCCAGCGAAGTCCAGTGGTTGTCCCTGATTGATGCGGTGCCGCAACATCCTTCCTATCTCCATGTAGCTCTCGACCGCGACACGAATGCCACTCCGAGCATATGGAGGTAGCTGCTCGATGGCGTCCCTATTTCCGGCATAGATTTCGAAGGCTGTATTTAGGATCTTTTCTCGGAGGCGTAGGATTTCTTGCTGCTGAGCAGCAGGCGATGAGGTAGATGACTTGGTAAACCACTCGTCGGGGATGTAACACCTCCCGACCTCGGCGTCAGTTTGGACATCTCGCACAATATTCACGTATTGCAGTGCTCGTCCCATTTTGGTACCTGCCTCCACACATCTTTTTATTGTAGCGGAGTCGGCTTGCTTGTCGGGGCTGTGTTCGTAGACGAGACTGAGGCATAGCTCGCCTATTGTCGCAGCTACACACGTGGCGTACCGCTCGAGATCGCTGAAGGCCTTGATGGGAGGGTTTTCCTTTGCGTCTTTGGCGAAAAACTCTTGATCTATTCGAAATCCTTCCAAGAGCAAATATAGAGGTTGAGAGGGTAGCTTCTCCGAGGGCAAGAGGACAAGGATGGATTGTGCCCTTGGCGAGAAAGGTGCCAACGCCGCTTCCAATCGTGCCTGATCACACTTTGAAGAATAGATCGTATCGAGGAAGTGGGTGAAGTGCTTGACCCACATGTCTGCCTCTTCTGCAGAGGGAGCATCGTCAATCAGATCATCTGCCACTCTGCAGAAGGCATACAGTAAGATGAGGTCAATCCTAAGCCGGCCAAAGAAGACGCCAGAGGCGAGATAGAAGGATCGACTCTTTTGTGCAAGCACCGTTAGGGCGTTCTGCAAACCATGCAGACGGCCACTGTCGTACTTGCTGGTGGGCAAGAGTAATGCTTGAATCAATAACAGTGGCGAGGGAATGGATGGGACCACCGGAAAGTGCTGTGGAAAGGCATCAAGGATGGCAAAGGCATTGTCGCACGCGATAGAACCCCAGACAACAAGGGTGTTTGTGATGAGAAAGAATACAGCTTCCTCAATCTCCAAATGAGGCCAAACATGGATGCCCAGTTTGGTGCCCAGCTCAATGGACCATGTTCCCCGACGGAGAGCAAGGGTATCAACGATCCAGAGGTAAAGAGTCGGCAGGGCAATGATCAGCCACGTCTTCGTCCAAGGCAAAAGGAGCAGTAACTGATAGGAGAATGTCCAAAGCATCAACATCACCGGTGCAGCCCAGCCAAGGATCAATCTCATGTAGGTGCCTTCAGCACTGCTACCCCGTAACAGTATTGGCAGCACAGAAGCTAGCGCGAGAATGATTTGGCCTATCCTTTTCCGAGGCAGGAGGGCGGCACCGGATGTATCCCTGGGGTCTGCCTCGTTGCGGAGGTATGTCGCTGTGACAATAGATTTGCAGAGCAGGATTTGCAGACATGTCGTCTGTTTGAGAATGTCAGATGATACAAAGAAAACCATGGGCGTGGCTTACAATGTAGGTCTGAACTACGAAGAAAAAGACCTCCTCGGCAGGGATGTCCAGAAGCTTTGGCCCTACTATCACATCTGCCGGGTATGCTGGATAAGGTCAGGCCACTGACGAGCGAATAGCAATGCACAGACGTACTCCAAACCTTCGTTCTGATAAGATACGAATCCCTTAGTCCAGTTCAGCATGTTACAGGTCGAGTATCAGGTCTCCCAACATACCATGGAATGGTGTACGAGACTGCAATGACCTGCAGGAAGAGGATCTTGTACCCATCCCTCCGGGTGAACAGGGGGCCCAGAATTATGGACAGGGCTATGGCTATGGGGATGGTGTAAACGACGTGGCTGTTTCAAAGATCCGGACGGTCAGTACAAACTGTTGTCATGAACTCTTGAAGGGCAGATGCGAAGGCGAACTTACACCAGCGCATAGTCGTACATGGCGCCTGAATGACGGGAGCTGTGTGTCTCCGTGTTCGAAGCAACCACGCGAGACTCATAAATCGAGAAACAAGGGGAACCAGGTAGGAGTCATGGCGGTTGATGAAGGGGATAAAGAAGGTACTCGGCGGCCGTCAGTGAGAGAAGGACACAGCACATGCAAGAATAGATAGGAATGAAAGTCCCAGGAGAGGGCTCGAGGAAATGCTGAACGAGCTATCCAAGCTGCCGGGGAACTGAGCTAGAGAAGTCGGAAACGCAGAGCACAAGCCAATTCATGCACGAAGTGAATAGCACAGAGAATGGAGTACGAGCATCTCTTGCAAGGCCAGGACAGGAACGCGTCAACGGTCGCTGGGACACCGGCAACTGGACGCTCGCCAGGTCGTCGATGATAAGGTTCTGCTGGTCTTGCATGACGCGCAGAGTCGTTGGAGGTGCAATAGACCAAGCCACTTACTGCATCGGGTTAGAGCCGCTCGGCAAGGCTGGCGCGGGCAAGTGAGAGGCCGCGGGCGAGGCTAAAAGCAGCGAGGCGCAGGAAGACGCAGCTATACGGGCGCACACTAAAATACCAATAAACAACATAATTGAGTTTAAACGTGCCCTCACTCCCCCCTCCTCCTGCGAACCGGATCCTCCTCGTACTCGTACATCCCGGCGCGTTTGCCAGCACACATTGCGTCACGAAACTCTACTCTCTACCTCGTTGTATCATGCGCAAACTCATGGTCCTGCCATTGCCCTTTCCAACATGGCGTCAATCCAGCCTCAATTTCTACTCGCAGCATCATCGTCTTTCTCCCCTTCGCCTGGACCATTGATGTACTACCAAGGTAACGACATCATGTGGGTTCCTTGCCTATCCGTCCGCTAACCGTTCACTAACCTTCGCTTCTGAACCTGCTTGACATGTGGGAGGTTCTGTTTCGTTGCTTTCACCTCATTGATAACGTTCAAGTGCAGATGGTAAAATGCCTGGGTCCTCCTTTCCGTTGATCTTCCGCACTTCCGCCTCCTCGCGACAACGTGTCTCTCTCAGCTTGGTTCAATCCCTCCTCGCGACCGATCGAGTCAAGGCTACCCCTCTTTCGCTATGCAGTACTAGCCACGTCGAAGTCACCACCCCAAATCAACTGGCCCTTATCAAGGCATCTGGAAAGACGGTAGGACTGACACGACCGAGTCGACCGGGTCGGCCGGTCAGGACACGGCCAGCTCTTCCTCCTGCAACTTCAACTTCGCCTCCTCCGTCTCGTTCTCCAATGTCGGAAGCCATCTTCACGAGGACAGGACTCCTTGCCAAACATGACTCCGGTTTCCAAAGCTGCGAAGCGCAACAGGGCACGACCGCACCCGTATCTCAGCGGCAACTTTGCCCCCGTCCATAAGACTGTGCCGTTGACACCATGCGTCTACACAGGCGCAATTCCTGATGAGCTCGTGGGAGGGGAGTACGTTCGGAACGGGGGCAATCCTGTCTCAAATGAGGACCTCGGTCGCGATGCGCATTGGTTCGACGGAGACGGTATGCTGAGTGGAGTGGCCTTCACAAGAACGACCAATGGAGTCCAGCCCGAGTTCGTCAACCAATATGTCTTGACAGATATCTTCCTGTCCACCATCGCATCGCAACGCTTGCGCACCCCTCTTCTACCCAGTATCGCTACTCTGGTCAACCCGCTTTCGCCGCTGTACAAGATCATTGTCCTGGTGTTTCGTGCGATTTTCTTCGTGATCCTGTCCTGGCTGCCGGGCTCTGTACAGGTCATCAAGAAGATCAGCGTTGCCAACACCGCTATCATTTTCCACGATGGCCGGGCTCTGGCCACTTGCGAATCAGGTCCACCAATGCGAGTCAGCCTTCCAAGCTTGGAAACCATTGGCTGGTACAATGGCAAGAGAGCTGAAGGCGAGCCTGGGGGTGAACAAGGCCCCGGCTTCGGCGGCGAAGGCATATTGGGCTTCATGAGGGAATGGACGACTGCACACCCAAGGGTAGATTCCCGAACCGGAGAACTGATTCTTTTTCATGCGACCTTCGCGCCGCCGTATGTACATTACTCAATAATTCCTTCTACCCACAAACCGATCGTCTCGACAACGCCACTCGAAAGGCCGACCAGGCTGCTGAACGCTCCGATTCCTGGGATAACATCGGCGAAGATGATGCACGACTTTGGCGTTTCTTTCAACCATACCATCATCATGGATCTGCCGTTGTCTCTCGATCCTCTCAACCTGGCCAAGAACACACCGGTCGTGGCCTATGATCCTATGTCCAAATCTCGGTTCGGGATATTCCCAAGAAATTCGCCAGAGCTGATTCGCTGGTTCGAAACCAAGGCTTGCTGTATATTCCACACTGCTAATACTTGGGACGACCAAGTCACTAACAAAGAGACTGGTCGAGTAGATACGATCAGCGTCAACATGCTGGCGTCTCGATTGACGTCAGCCTCGCTTGTTTTCTCTGCTGGCAATATTGCGGTACCACAACCAACAACCCTTAATGGCACTGACGAAGAGGACCAGTGTCGACTGTATTATTATCAGTTTGGCATGGATGATTTCAAGTGCAACCGGATAAACTACCAATTTGCCTTGAGTGCCATCCCGTTTGAATTCCCCTCTGTCAACGAAGAATATGTCATGGGCCGAGTTCGATACATTTATGGTTGTTCAACCTCCGAAGGCTCGTTTGGTGCGGCTCTCGGCAGAGCGGTCAAGATCGATTGCCTCGTCAAAATCGATGCGGAGACCTTGATCAGTCGAGGCAAGAAGGATCCAAGTCTTGTATCGGTCACTGGATGCGTCGACAAGAGGTCACTTTCTGACATCATAAGCTCTGGTAATACGAGAGATGACCCGGTCTCAGTGTTCAAACTGCCACAGGGATGGTATGCTCAGGAGCCTCGCTTTGTGGCACGTCACAATGGTGAAAGCGAAGATGATGGGTGGTTGTTGACTTATGTCTTTGATGAATCGCAGCTGGATGCGGAAGGCGAGTGTCGGCCCGATGCTATCAGTGAACTGTGGATCATCGACGCAAGGGATATGACTACCATCGTTGCTCGGATCCAGTTGACACAAAGGGTAACCTATGGTCTTCATGGCAGCTTCATCACTGAAGATCAGATCAAGACTCAGAGACCCATCGAAACCATCCGTGGTATCAAGGAGCTGGATCACCTTAGATCAGAGGCTGGTCTCTGGTCCAGGGTCAGACAATCGGTCGAGAGGTTGCTCGCATAATGCTGAATTCAGACACGTAGGCGATGACAACTGTTTCGTGACATGGTGTGTATTAGCAGAGTGCTATTTGATCTTTTTTGATTTGTTTTACCATCGTTACTGTCGAGGGAACTGTATAGTTCTTCCCCACTTTCAAATAGTAAATACCCTTTGAGTACATATTTAATGGCAAAGTGCTCATGTGCTATTTGAGCCCTATTGGCTGTATTCTGGTGATGGGTGTTTAGAGAAGCGAGTTGTCTGCGTGTCGATGATGCCTGGCTAGAGTGGTTGAAGAGGAGAAGCGTCGCAGGAACGAATGAGGACCTTTGTCAGGACAAAGTTGTCGAGTGTCGAGTGTCAATTGGACATCGCTTGCACTAACTATCTAGCGTTGATTTATCAATCCGTAGTCTGTATATTTTTATCTGTGTTTTGTCTGTGTGATGTTTGTGTTTTGTGTCCGTGTTTGTGTTATGTGGCGGCGGGGTGGTGTCACCCGTCCTACCAATCGACTAACTAGTTGGGAATGAGATTCTCTCGTCCTGCGTGAGAACAAAGTGGTGATTTTATTGGATCGAAGGAATCACACAGACAGGTGATGTGATGTGAGGTGAGGTGAGGAGCTAACGCAGGTCATGTAGGTCGGCTTCGGCTTCGGCCTCACCCAGCCAGCCAGCCCTGGGTCTGAGCGAGCCCTGGGGCCCAGCTCAACTCAATTCCGGCAAGCTGTATATGTACGAGTAATAAAAGACAGTCTCCGAGTGCGTAAGCGAGATCGCGCGCGTGTGTGTGTGTGTGTGTGTGTGTGTGTGTGTGTGTGTGAAATGTATATACATAGCCCGACCCCCACTAACTCCAAACACCGTGACAGCAGGATATATACACCTATCCTCTCTGGAAACTCAAGAAGATAAAAGAAAGATATCGACCAGGAAAGGTAACATCACACCGGAACAGAACGGAACGGAACAGATATAGACCAGATACGATACGATCATGATCACGATGACCATGATGACCATGATCAGCAAGCAAACGTCTCAAACTGAACGGCGGAAAAATAATCATCATCATTAATTGTATGTATGCGTGCCACCGCCCTTGATTGAGAAACGGGGTGAAAATCACAATGTACAACTAAGTAGGTAGGTAGGTAGGTAGGAAGGTAGGTACTTCGATGGCCTGGGCACCATGTCCTCGCCACCATGGGTCCAAGATGGATGAAACCACCGGGTCCCGTCTGTGTGGGAGATAATCGTCTGTGGGTAGGAGGATTCGCGCAAGAGCAGAATCCTTTTTCGTGAACGATGGGGGGAAAAATAATTAGGTAGAGAACCCCTGGTTACTGCATTGTTGTAGAGATTTTTTTCCTGGCTTCGACATCATTACTCAGCCCGCCTGTGCACGGTCCGGACAAGACGCCAGGATTTTGTGAGCATTTCAATCTCGAGGCCAAATAAACAAAAGAACAAAGCCACCCCTTCCGAACCACGAGTACCCGGTAAATGCAACAGCAACAAAAGAACACACATCAAAACATCGCATTGCGTGGGATCCAACTAGGATGCCTTAGCCTGTAACCTGCCCTTCTTTTGGAGCTTTCCAAGGCCGTTGCCGCTGGCGTACTCTTCGGGGACCTCTGGCCATTCATCGACGCCGTCGAGCAAGGCGATTGCCATGCCACCGGCCATGTGCGTCTGGACGTGGCAGTGGAACAGGAATGCGCCGGGGTTGACGACTTCGTAGCGCAGAGCCATCCAGGTACTGTTGGTCTCGGCTGGCTGAGTAGTGTACTACACAAAAGAAAGGAAAAGTTAGCGGGTTTGACCACGACGGAATAACAACAAAAAGAAACAGAAGGAACACAAGACTCACCCCATCGCGTAGAGGCGGGTTCTTAAAGTTGAAGGTGGTGTTTGGCAGGACAGCAGCAGCCTCGGCGACCGTGGTCCAGTTGAACGGTCCGACGCCCTTGCCGAGAACGTAGGCCTTGTTGCTGTGCTTGTGCATCGGGTGAGGCTGGGCAAGTGGCCCCTGAGTCTTAATGATCAGATCGACCCATTGGCCCATCTTGGTGGTCAGGACCAAGTCGCTGGGGGCCAACTTGGATGGGTCCTGGTCGAGAAGGGGCTCGACGTCCTCCATGGTGGCGTTGAACCCGTCCACGCCGCTAAGTGTCCACTGGTAGGCGCCGAACGGCTGGCCGAGCTTCTTGATGTTAAACTGGTACGTGATGTCGGCCTTCGCGGCCGGTGGGTTTGGCGGATACGGTGCGGCCTTGGCGTCGTTGAAGGGAACAAGCAGCGTGAGGTTGGCGCCGGCAAAGTTCATCTTGGACAGGGCATTGGGGTCCTGTGTCGCGGGGCCGAACGAGCCCTTGTAGTTGAGGACACCGAATCCACTGATGACTTGGTTGAGGCCGTTGTTGGCAACACGAATCGCGTACTGGGCTGCAGGCTGGTTGAGCTGGACGAGCACTGAGTAACGGTCGCCATTGTTGATGATGACCTGGTCGACGAGCTGGGGCACCACGTAGCCTCCGTCAACGGCATACACCCACATCTTGTGGCCGTCAATGGTAAACTTGAGCAGCTCAAAGCCGCCTGGGTTGATGAAGGTGAAGGCGGCCCAGCCCTTGGCGGGGTCGACGTCGAAAGTGGCCATCTCGCCAGTGGATGGGGTGCACTCGAAGTATGCATCAGGCGGCAGAGCGTCAATCTTGAAGGTGAAGTTTCCTTGGGTGGGCACTAGGTTGGGAGGCAAGCAGCCCTTGTTGGTGAGTTCCGAGGGGCTGACGGTGGCGAGCAGGGGAGCGACCTTGGGGGAGGTGTAGGCAGTCAACTCGCCTCTGCTCAAGCAGTATTGCGAGCCCTTGCCATTGAGAATAATGGCGTCAGCGCAGGCAATGTCAACGTTGGCGGCCGCTTCTTGCTCGTGAAACTCGGCTGAAGTGTACTTGACATAGTCGGAGACGAAGATAACCTCCTGAGACTCCTCAGCGGCGGCCATGGCGGCGACGGCAGAGGTATCGTTGCTGATCAGAGTAAACGGCTTCGGCGCATTCGCGGCCGCTTTGATGATGATCGCTCCATAGAGACCATCCATCATCTGGGAGCGGTAGTGGGCATGATAGAAGTACACGCCTGAAGCGTCGGCCGTCCACTTGTAGAGGTATGAGGCGCCAGGAGCAATAGGTCTTTGGCTGAGACCCGGAACGCCATCAGACCATGGAGTGCCTTGCTGCACGATACCATGGAAGTGGACTGTCGTAGGGTCAGGGAGATGGTTGTGAACCAGGAATTCCACCTCATCACCGACGGTGGCCTCCAATGCTGGGCCGGGGAAGGTCCCATTGACGAGGATCATCTTCTTGGGTGTGCCCCCGATGGGCGAGTAGTCCTCCCATGTTAGGTCAACTTCGAATTTCACCGTCTTCGCTCGCTTCTCTAATGAGGTTACTGAGTAGGACGAGGGAGCAGCATATGCAAAGATAGCGAATGACAGTAGCGAGAGTAGTACAATGAACCTGGAAAAGGCCATTGTGAAAAGAAAGAATGATAGAAAGAAGGCAAAACGAACAACGAGGGTGTTGTGTGCTGCGTGCAAGGGAAGTAAAAAGAAGAATGCTATAGTACTAGTAACACAAGAGGAAAGCTGTCGTGCATGTGCGAGGTTGGGAAGGTATATTATCCTCAACGGCCAGGATCGTCCATCAGCCTGCAGCTCCCCAGATGAGACCCGGCTCGTGACAGGTCATCGGGGAATTACAGCGCCACGATTGACTGGAAGCAGTGGCCTGGCTTGGTACTGAAAATTGCAGATTTGACAAACTTCTTGTCCCTGTCTTAGCGTCTTAGCAGGCGGATTGCTTCTGGGGCTGATGTTGCTGGGCATGGCCGCATGGACAAACCGGTCGTGGCGGGAAGCATAATGGCATTCCACACAGACGACGGACGGACGTGTAGTGAGAGATGCATGCTTTCGGAAACCTCGTGTCTCACCGATCCAGTTGAATGAACGTTTCTGTGGAGAAATCTCTACCTTGTTCGGTCAGCCCAGCTCCAGGAACAGAGGACGAGCGAGGCTGGGTAGATGATTCGCCGCAATAATTGGTACGGGAGGCTGGTGGCCAATCCCACCATGACAAGGACTCACTCAATTTATTTCTGGGACAATTGATAAATGGACTTGTCACTCTGATCATGCAACTCCCACTATACCTGTCGAGCCCGATAAATCATCTTACCTCAGTCCGAGCTCGACCATGGCTGGCGGTGTTTCTGGCAACAGCGTGTGGTGGCACGGGCAGGCGCCAAGCACAAAGACCGATGGTTGTCTGAGAAGCGACAGGGTCGTCGGGTGGAGGGCGGATGTTGATGTTCCTCTCCAAACCCAACCAGCGTGCTAGCGAAGCCAATCGACAGGTTGCAGAAGCTTCTTCCGTCTCCAGCAGCGTTGCTTTCGCCAAGGGCAGAATCGAAGTTGTTCAGGCTGTCGCTGAAAGTAACGACAGCTTGGCCGCTCCGTGAATAGTGACGGGTCTCTTGGTAAAGCCTTGGTAGAGTGGGATGACAGCGCCCATTGGTGTCAGGCGAGAAAAGAGAGCCTCCAAGCCCAAGGCTTCCGCTGAATACCAAGCCCCAATCTTAATTTAGGGGGTGAATCTTGAGGTTGTTGCAGTGTTGACTGCCCATCTTCAATCATAAAAGCAAGCCCGCGTCGCTAGCAGGTTAATTTCGCCTTCGGTCGAGAGGTGTCTGCTCCTGAAGTCCAGATGCGAGCTTGGTCAATGCTGTGGGAGATCGGCTACAAGGACATCGAGCTCGAGGTCTACCCTGGGGCCGCCCAGAAGACCAGTCGCAGTCAGCAGCAGAGGCGGAGCCCTCGTATACTGTCGGGTCGCGCGGTTTTCTCACTGCGGCTGCAGGGAGTTTAGTGCTCGGTGGTTGTCGGCGAAGGGTTTTCGTCGGTCAACACCGCCTGAAGGTATTCATGAATCATTACTTACTGTCAAGGTGGTCATGAGGTTGCAAAAAGCCAACAGGAGAGGAGAGAATCGCCAGCAACGGAACCACTTGAGGGTGTTTTGCCCAGACGCCAAAGAGATGGCTGCCGAGTCCCACGAGTCTGGGCCACTAAGGGCGGCATGGCTAGTTAACTAGTGCTATTGTAGTGGCGAGTAAAGCTGGGGCGCTGAGACCCTCCAGATACCTAGTGAATCCTCCCCTATTTTTGGGCTCCCGGGGCACTTTTTATTGGGCTCCCGGCGTCTTGGGGGCGTCACTAGGCTTGGGAGGCCTGCTTAAGAACACCCCGAGACGCGACTCTTCAACGCTTATTACAGGTGCCTTTTGACGTACAAATAGTGGAAGGCCTCACTACAGGGAGCCAAGCAGTCAGCAAAGTTCCTCTCGCGGGCCCAGAGCCGCCCCTTGCCTCTGGAGAGTCTTCTGGTAATCTATTATTGTCAACAAAACTCATCCTGGTACCCAATAAACAGAGCCCTGGCCAGATTTTGTTGTTGTAGACAACCTTGAACTTCCGGTACTAATGGAGTCAATTGTCTTGCCTTCTTCTTGGCCTCGTTGAGCCACAAAACAAAAACAAATTGGACTACTACTGTCGGGCCTGGAAGAATCCAAATCAAGCCTTTTCCCAAATCTCAACGGTCGTGTCGCCAGGGGATCGAGATATCCGCAAGGCGTGTTCCAGAAGATTGCGGCGCAATTCCGTTGTACCAATGATCTAGACCAAAGAAAGCCGAGGTGTACGCTGTACACACTTGAAGATATTGATCTCTTGATCTTTCTTCAATAGTCCGGCCGGGCACAAGGTCAGAAGATCAGTAAGTGACACAGCATACGTTCTAGCAAGGATGTTTCCAGCCGAGGCGTTTTTTGTCCACGCCGCAGTGTAAGATAAAGGTGGTGTTGTTAGCCCGCATCGAACGACCAACGGAAGGCCTCGTCTTCCCCATGTGACGCACGAACAGTTGATGATGTCTGCACCCCAGGCTCATGGCCGCTCACCTCGTCACACCACACACAGAGAACGACGGATGAGGGTTTATTTACTTGTGAGCAAGGACATTGGCAGGTAGGGACAAAAGCGAGCATAATCTCATCCAGCAAGACCCCAGAGTCTGGCGTCTGTCGATCGGACCGGTCCCTGCTATAGTACTCCGTACTCTACATTATCAAACAGAAGAAGCGGGGTTTCTCGAAATGTCAGCATCGCCGCCCCCTTACGCAGACTCGTACGATCGGAGAGAGGACCGGCTACCGCCTTACCGTGCGTCGCATGGCTTTGCCAACAGCCAAGAAGAACTCGCTGCGCTGAGAGACTTTGCTCAGTCCAAGCTATATGTTGATCCGGGAACTAATGGCATGCTTCCAGACATTCGAAGCGGCATGGGCATGCGGAGTCTCTCGGTCGGCGGGCCTGCGTCTCAGGACAGTGCCGTCGCTGGATTGACTCCAGAGACAGATGAGGAGAGAAAGCAACGGAGGGCCGCCGAGAAAGCCGCGAAGAAGGCTGAGCGCGAGCGAAGAGGTAGTCTCACTGAGAGGCTGGTAAGGGTGATTAGCGGCGGCGGCGGCGGCGGCGGCAGCAGCAGCAGCAGCAAAGACGTCGCATCTGGCCCGGCAAAATGAAATTGGCATGGAAGGGCCTTCAAGTCTTGGTATCTTCACATCGACAACAACAACAACAAAAACGTCAATAACAACACATGTAAACGGTCGCTTCCGACCCATGACGCGACGCTCCTCGGACAGCCAAAGCAAAGCAAAGAAAAACAAATCGAAGCACCAGATTCTTCTTGAATGGCACCACATGGCAGGCATGATGACATGTTGGACTTCACCAGCACGCATCATAAGCGAAATGACCATGGTCTCCCTCCCAAGACGTCACTTGAGATAATATAGGTTGGCAAAGTGGACCAGCTTTGTGTTGACGCCGAGCACAACGGAGTACCAAGAACCTGGGACAAACGGTCTCTCGGCCTAGGTATCTACACCTACTGTAAGAACAAAGCTTGCCAGCCACGCAATTTTAATAATGACCTCGTCCTCTTGTACTACTGTTTCGAATTGGGATGTTTATTGACATTGGCGGAATGAGATCAATGGATCAATTTTGTGACGTTCGAGCAACTAGAACAACAACAACGATAACAATGCGTCATCCCCCGTCAATTTTTTTTTCTCTTCTCTTCTCCCTGGCCCCTCTCCCTTTTTCGTATATCCTGGACGTACGTACGAGGACGAGGCGGGCTAGTTCAGAAGGTATCTGCTGTAGAGGGTCACTTTAACTCGACGTGCTCGCCCTCGCCCACGATCTCGACGGTGCGGCAGCCTTCGTCCAAGCTTCGCCGCCCGGCCTCGAGGATGGCGGTGGTCAGGACGGTGTTCCTCAACGTGGGCAAGCCCCTCTCGTCCAGGTCCTCGAGGCTGACTCTGCCTTCGTTCACGGCGGTGACGGCGTCGATGAACTTTTCGAAACTCACGTACCCGTACCCGCCCTGACCGGCAAAGTTCCCTTCCTCGTCCGGTGCGTACCGCATGTAAAAGGGGTTGAACCACTTCAACGAGCTGCCCGAGAGGTCGCCCTCGTCGACGACGTCGTACCCCCGCTTGGCCTGGTTGACGTTCACCTCTCCCCTGGAGGCGACGTAGTGGAAGTGCTGCTGCGAGTGCACGCCGGCGTTCATCGGCGCCGTCCAGCTGGCCGTGTAGATGCCGGTTGCGACGCCTTCGTGGCCGGTGCTGGCGCTGGTGCTGCTGTCCCCCTCGGCAGCCCCGCTTGTTGTTGTTGTTGTCGTTGTTCTCTTCCTCACCCAGTCGACGAGCAGGGTGATTGTGTCCTCGGTGCCCTTGGCGCAGCCGATGGACTCGGAGATTCCCAGGCTCGCGCTCGCGCGCACACGTGCCGGCCGCCAGCCGGCGTCGCGCACCATCCACTCGCAAATGTCCACGTGGTGCGAGTTCAGGTAGTACGAGATGTCCGACTCCTTGCCGGCCCAGGCCTTGAATGTCTCGAGCTGCGACTTGGGCTGCGACATGTAGCTGTAGAAGTAGTTGAAGTCGCCGAGGTTGCGGGCGCGGAACCGCGCGTCCGCGTACGCCGGGTCGAAGCGCTTGTGGTGCTCGACGTACACGAACACGCCGTGCCGCCGGGCCAGCGCGACGAGGTCGAGGTGGTGCGAGAGGAGCTTCGTCGCCGGCTTGGTGAGCATCACGTGGATCCCGCGCTCGATGGCGTACTTTGCGATCTCGTAGTGCGTCGAGTCCGGCGTGAAGACGGTGACGGCCGATCCCCTGGGGAGCGCGTCGATGGCCGCCTTGTACGCTTCCGGGTCCGAGGCGTCGTCGGACGGGAAGGACGAGAACGACACGTCCAGCCCATTGTACGCCTCTGAGATGTTCTTCTGGAGATGCTGTCTGATCGCAGGGAACTTGCGCCCCGACACACCGGCCATCGATAGGGCCGAGACTTTTCCCCGTCGACGGAGATCGAACACTATGTGTGAGAGAAAATATACCGTGTCAGTTTACCTGGACTGTTTTGGAGCATCTTTTGGCCCTTTCCGATACTTGATCACTCCGGGCATCTTTTCTGACCCATGCGTCCCACGTCTGACGTTTGAGAAAAAACCCAAACGGCTGGCCTGGTGGACTTACGTGTCAAGCCTACAACTCCTACTTTCTTGTCTGATGTCGACGCGGCACCAGAGACGAAGCCGGTAGTGTACTCCCCGGTACCTACCATCAATACTGCCGGAGGTGCCATCACGGTGGCGAGGTGCGGTCTCGTCGTCTCGGAGTTATTCTCCTTTCGTTTTCTTAGGTATGCAAACGTGTTCCTTGTCTCCCGCGCGGCTGTGGTTGCCGTCGAATGCTATTGCAAAAGGTAGAAGTATGAAAGTGGAGCTTAAGAGGAATATCAACACAGTGGTATCGCTCTGCGCCTCCTGCTTTTGATCGTCGGTTAATGAGTTTTTATGATGCTGTCCGAAGAACGAAGTCCGGCAAATGAATTATCCATATGCGGCTATTAACGGCGGGAATTTTGCCGAAGTGTTCTCCGTGCTCAACTTTCCCCATGGTTACTTGAGTACTTCATCCCTGCCTGAGTAGTTAGTTTCTTAGTGGTGAGTGTATAAGTATGGGCAGAGACCTGCGGCACAAGTTCCAAAGACGTCGACTTACACAGATGATAGCTTACGAAGTGAGCCATCGCCTCAACGTCTTCGGCTCGGACCAATACGGACTTTAAGTAAAGATACTTCATGACTCAGCAATGGAGATCATGAAGGGAGCCAGAACCACCCGATGCTGGACTGCAAACGCATCATCCACTGGCACCTACGTCTTAGTAAAGATGTAAGCAAACTTCGAGCATTCCAGCCGTTGGATATCTATGCGACGTGTGAGGTGTGGGATACCTCGACAGGGCAGTCCGATCTCGAGAGGTCCGTTTTTCCGGCAAGCCCCAAGCGGGATATGCTTCAACTTTACGCTTTTCAACGGCCACGGTTGCCGAAGAGTCGCGGAACAGTGCAGGCAGAGATTCTAGATCAATCTCGAGATGAGCAAGCTGCTCCTTGTGACCGATACACTGTCAGCTCGGAGTCATTCTTCGTGTTCCAGCAAATAATAATCCAGTGGTGCATGACACTGCAAGGAGGTGTAGAGAACATAATGCACATTCGACTACGTACGTACCTCTCTTCCTCACTATACTTCAAGCAGTAGACTGCCCGCACCAATCGTCGAGTGACTTGGCAGCGGTATTGAGGTGACCAGTCAAATAAGAGCAGCATTTTCTGATTTAGGAATGGCCTGCAGCTGAGATAATGACACCTCCGTAGCTCCGACCCGTGTCAGATTGAGCATGTAGTACTCCACACCGATGCTCGATGGTCCCCGAGTCACGGCCGCTCCGTGTCATCTTCTGAATGCCATAGGGCAGTGAGCGGTGAAGCGAGTTTGGTAGATGTGCTGACAATCTTATCGCACCTCGTCGCAATCGAACAAAGCCAAGGAGAGCATCTTACCTAAGGGGCTAGGCCAGCAGACCCACTCGAAGAGCGGAGCATACAGATGCCGCCGTTGAAGGGTTTTGTGTAAATCAGACTGAGCGAATTCGCGGGATAGCTGACCTAATAGATTATGCTGGTGAACGAAACCGCGAAGTACTTGAGCATGACTTTCGAGGGAGGCATCCTTTGATCCTCAGTCTTCGCCAATATTGCCAACGATCTTTTTGAACAGGTCTTTGTATTCTTTCAAGATGCCGATCGGTAGACCTCGAATACCAGGAACTGAAGAAGAGAGGGCGGGAGCTCGCCGCGCCAAAGTTCGTGCTAACGTTCAAGCTTTTAGGAGAAGGCAAAGAGAAAAGAAACTTGCAGAAGAAGCGGCTACTCACCACACGGATGAAGCCGACTCAAATGACGTCTCCGAGGCTGAAACAAAAGGAGAGGAAGAAATAAGGTCGTTAATCACATTCAACTCCGACTCTGACTTAGGAGAAGACCCGTTCGTGGTCTCCAAGAGTAGAGGGCCTTGGTTATGGGCCATCCCGTCGGAGTTTGGTGTGAAATTGATTGGGACGAAATATCAAGATGCTTTTATCCAGATTCTTCAAGATCGATATCTCCCTTCTCAGACGAATCTGCCGCGGATACAGTACGAACCCAAGAAGAGATTCTCAATCTGCTGTTCGACTTGGATAACCTCAGCCACACTGGAGGTGGGCAGACCGGAGTGCAAAGTGTTGATGCAAACCCTCCTAGCTGCTTCATTGGCAATCATCGGAAGAGATCAAAAGGACGAAGAGATGACCCTGCATGCAGCCTTTGTGCAGACTCAGGCCCTGCAAAAACTGCGCCTCGCTTTGACCAAATATTCCCAGGGAGACAGAAGTATATGTCCAACCATGCTCTCATTGACGGCTTTGACATGTGCAATGTCAGAGCTCATCGCCAATCAGTCTTGGGATAATTTCAACCGTCATATTCAAGGAGTTGGTGCTCTGATATTTCACGGTGGTCCCGAGGGCTTGAGTAATCAGTCTGCGCAGGAGCACTTCTACGGGTACCGGGCATTGCAAACCCCTTTCTTGTTCATGAATCGACAACGAGCATTCCTTTCAAGTCCTGAATGGATTTCATTTTCCTGGAAAAAGGATCTTGAGCTTGCACAACACCCTGTGCATACCATGCTTGATATTGGACTTAGGATCCTACCTGAGCTGGTAAAGCAGGATATGCCTAAGAAATGGACACTTTCATCTCTTTGGGAACGCCTTGAACGAACAAAGGGCGTCGCGCGTGAATTGACCGAATGGGAAAACACCTTGCGCTCGCAACACGGAGGGGCCCTGTACAAACTGAGACCTGCAACGTGGGTTGGTCTCGATAATTTTTGTTTTGATTTTCCATTACTGTCCACTGCGATAGCATTCACTGTGTACACGGCCGTTCGAATTCATGTGGCAGCTCTCATAGCCACAATTGTCAATGACATCCTCATTCGCGAACCAGATGCTGACGTGGAGCGTGAGCCGGCTGTGCTCGAAGCATTACGTTGGTCAAGAACTGCCTGTCAGTGCCTTGAGTTCTTCCACACAGGCAGAGTCAAAATCGCTGGGCGCATCGTCACCCTCTGGCCACTGGAGACTGCTTGGGAGTTTTGCGCGAGAACACAAGCCGAAGGAGTCTTGAATGTTTCGAGGGAGATAGCTTGGTGTCGAGGAACAGCGGAGAAGCTTTCAAAAATGGGCATCCCCCCGTTTCAGTGGAGGTGATTGTGGCGATGCTCCGATACCTCGAACAGGTTGAAGCATAATCCGAAACTTGGCGGCACTTCTGTCCAAGACTGATATCACCAAAGTGAACCATTTGAACAATGATTTCAAGACAGACGGGATGGCCCTAAGGACGCCAAGTGTCATTAACTTTAAGCAACGGAAATGCCATGTCAGTACGGGTAGTTAGTTTCAGCAAATCTCTTCAATGCCAATCCTGAGAAACCTTGAAGATTCTCTGGGTGCCTACCAGATAGAGGCAAATCGGTTTACCCGTACCAGCTCAAGGACGAATTTGAGCATACTTTGTGGACAAGTCCGAGTCGACAACGAGTGATCATAATATTCATACTCCGTAATCATGGTTTCCATGAACTTTGCTGGGCAAAAGTGCCAAGCAGAATCTCGAGCTCAGCCTCGAAGGCGACACCGGATGTTGAGAAGCGAGACTGGAGAGTCTGATCAGCCGGCAGATCCTCCTTCTAAGGGGTTGAAGCTCGATCATTGCCTGGTCGGGAACGTTGGCCGAGCCAATCACGTGATCATTCGCCACAGTTTGTGGCGCAGTATTCACGTGAAACCGGCATACGTGTGGCTGGCCAGGACTCGTCACTCGGTCATCAAATCAAAACTGCCCAAATCTCCTTCCATCGCCCTCCATCTCCCTCGATTAATCCACCGTTCAGCTTTCCATCATCTTTTCTTGCTACGATTGTGGCACAGAAGGCGCTCCCTGTCCTCGTAATGATGCTCGTTGACCACCGGGAACAACTCGAATTGCATCCCTTGCCACGCCATTGTCTCCTGTCAAGCTGAATGACGCTATCCAAGCAGAAGATAAGAAAGCCAAGCCATGACAGATTCGGCGCCAAGCACCCAATTCAGTGTGAGAATGTCATGGTGTTTGCTTGGTCAAGCGTGGATGAAGAGAAGGCGAAGATGAAGAAAAGCATCCTTCTCCATGATCGTACCAAGGACATTGTCAACCTTAATATGTAAGTCTGGAGTACCTGTCCGAGTTCAATGAATACGACTACCTTGGGACAATCCCATCACGACGTGACTAAGCAAGGCGGAAAAAGGCGTCGCCTCCCTTTGTGCCCAAGGGACAACTCAGGGGCCGCTGTGCATCCATCCATACGTCGATGTTGGTCTATCAACTCCGTTCTCCATCACCTGTGGATGGATTGCAACTGATGAATCACACGAATCACCCCACAGCCTGGTCTTTGGATCGTGCCATCTGCGCGCCAACTCAAACATAAAACTGAGGGTGGGTGGGTTGTGTAACTTGTGCCCAGGCTGCACCTACGCTGCACAGCCTCCTTCACGATCTGGGCACCTCAACAACAAGATGGGGCAACTTCTTCACTTCCGAGCACTGCCCATGTTTGAAAACACACTTGCAGGTTTGTACCCTCGCAAGGCAAATTTTCTATCTTGTTTATACACTCGACTGCCTTGCCTTCTTCTTCAACGCAACCAATGTGTCCGCTGCTCCAGTGAGGCTCAAAGCGAACCAAGGCTGAACAAAGAGCGCATGCCTGTTGCCAGAATCTGCTGAATCCCGCAAATTATTTCAAGGCAGTCTCGTTCTTTCCCGGCAGTGCGAAATGGGTGGCCCAAATCCTCACGGCCCCAGGATTACCGTGGATACATCGGTATGTACATTCTCGTTATATTTGGAGCTGTTGACTCTCGATTGCTAAACTTGATGGTCATAGAACCTATCCGAACAAGGCCCATCATCAGCAGCGTTCAGTCACACGAGGAGTCCTAGCATGACGACGCCTCCTCAGACGGCCGTTGATGAGAATAATTATTATCTATCTCCTATATCGCCAGACCGAAAACACACCTTTGATGGAGCAACCCTCAACTCTCAGTCAAGCGATGCTGCATCCCGCTTCCGGTCCAATTCTGGTGTCTCTGCGACATCCACTGCAACAGTATACTCCAGAACCAGCCTGCAGTATGAATCTGTGGACGACGCCCTCCGTCCCGACAAGGGCAACGAGAAGGATTTTGTGGTTGAGAACAACCCTTTCGCCTTCACTCCCGGCCAGCTCAATAAACTACTCAATCCAAAATCCCTTTCCGCTTTCAAGGCACTAGGTGGCCTAAGAGGTCTGGAGCGAGGGCTAAGAACTAGTATCACAGCAGGCTTGTCCGTAGATGAATCCCGACTCGATGGGCAAGTATCGTTCGACGAAGCAACAGCAGAAGGTAAAGAAGCAGCATACGGAGATTCGCCATCTCTGTCTGTACCCACGCGACCTGAGGCACAGAGAACTGAGCAGTTCAATGACCGGTTAAGAGTCTTTGGAGACAACCGACTCCCAGAGCGTAAACCTGATGGTATTCTTGTTCTCATTTGGAGGGCCTACAACGACAAGATTCTCATTCTTCTCACGATCGCAGCTGTTGTCTCATTGGCGCTTGGTATATATGAGACTGTTGCTGGGGAGTCTGGCGTTGATTGGGTCGAAGGTGTTGCTATCTGTGTCGCCATTGTGATTGTTGTCACTGTTGGTGCCGCAAATGACTGGCAGAAGGAGCGTCAGTTTGTTAAACTTAATAAAAGGGTAACTTAAAACCTGCCCCCTCGTATGTGGCGACTGATGCTGACATGCTCTGCAGAAAGATGATCGAGAGGTCAAAGTCATTAGATCGGGTAAATCCATTCAGGTGTCGGTCTATGATATCACGGTAGGCGACGTGCTGCATCTCGAGCCCGGAGATGCTGTGCCAGCGGATGGCGTATTCATTTCCGGCCACGGCGTCAAGTGTGACGAATCCTCTGCAACTGGTGAATCTGACCAGATGAAAAAGACTCCTGGCGACGAGGTGTGGCGAAGGATCCAAGAAGGCACAGCAACTGCGAAATTGGACCCTTTCATTATCAGCGGTTCCAAAGTCCTCGAGGGTGTCGGAACATATCTCGTCACGAGCGTTGGCACGAACAGCTCTTACGGCAAAATCCTCATGAGTCTACAAACCAAGAACGATCCCACCCCGTTGCAAGTCAAACTGGGAAAGCTGGCCAATTGGATCGGTGGCCTGGGCTCGTCAGCTGCTGGCCTCTTGTTTCTGGTCCTTCTCATCAAATTTCTCGCACACTTGCCATCTGACAGCCGGCCCGGTGCCGAGAAAGCCCAGGAATTTCTGGATATCCTCATCGTCGCAATTACTGTTATTGTTGTGGCCGTTCCTGAAGGTCTACCTCTAGCTGTCACATTGGCCCTCGCTTTCGCAACGACAAGGATGCTGAAAGAGAACAATCTCGTTCGCGTGCTCAGGGCATGCGAGACCATGGGCAATGCTACAACTATTTGCTCAGACAAAACTGGAACTCTCACACAGAACAAAATGACCGTGGTTGCCGGCACAGTTGGAGCGGACAAGAAATTCGCTTCGTCGCCTTCGGATAAGACCAAAGGAGGACCGATGTCTTTTGCAGACATGTTCAGTAAGCTGAGCAGGCAGGTGAAAGAGTTGCTTTGCACCTCGATTGCACTCAACAGTACGGCTTTCGAAGGCGAAGAGAAGGGAATACCAACTTTTATCGGCTCAAAAACTGAAGTGGCGATGCTCACTTTGGCAAAGGAGCAGCTCGGTCTGGAAAACCTAGCTACTGAACGCTCAAACCACAAGGTCAAGCAGCTTATTCCGTTTGATTCCGCGAGAAAGTGCATGGGCATCGTCATCAAACATGGTGGCAGCTACAGGCTTCTCGTCAAAGGTGCCGCGGAAATCATGCTTTCCAAAGCTACCCAAACCATCTCGAATGTTTACGAATCCGAGGGCGCCTACCAAGTAGTCGAGCTTACTACAGCGGAGAAGGAGGGCATTTCTGCCACTATTGACGAATACGCCCAACACTCTCTCCGCACCATTGGCATGTTGTACAAGGACTTTCCCCAGTGGCCTCCTGCGAATGCAAAGACGCTCGAAGAAGACGCAAAGATGGCGGATTTTGATGACGTCTTCCACGATATGACCTGGATTGGCGTGGTAGGCATTCACGATCCTCTGCGAGAAGGTGTCGTCGAAGCCGTTGCTCAGTGCCAGCACTCCGGTGTCGTAGTGCGTATGGTCACCGGCGACAATGTCACTACAGCTCGTGCGATCGCGCTCGATTGTGGGATCCTCCACTCGGACGACCCTAGCGCCGTCATGGAAGGACCCAAATTCCGCCAGCTTTCCGACCAGGAAATGGACGCAGCCCTCCCGAAGCTGCGCGTCCTGGCTCGGTCGTCTCCAGAGGACAAGCGTATTCTGGTCAGTCGTCTCAAGCATCTCGGCGAAACGGTCGCCGTGACAGGCGACGGCACGAACGATGGCCCGGCGCTGAAGATGGCCGACGTGGGCTTCAGCATGGGCATCGCCGGCACCGAAGTGGCGAAAGAAGCGTCGTCCATCATCCTCCTGGACGACAACTTCTCCTCGACCATCACGGCGCTCATGTGGGGACGGGCGGTCAACGACGCAGTCAAGAAGTTCCTCCAGTTTCAGATCACGGTCAACATCACCGCCGTGATCTTGACCTTCGTGTCTGCCGTGTCCAACGACTCGAACCACTCAGTACTCACTGCGGTCCAGCTCCTCTGGGTGAACCTCATCATGGACACGCTGGCCGCGTTGGCCCTCGCGACCGACGCCCCAACCAAGAAGATCCTGGACCGGCCGCCACAGCCCAAGTCCGAGCCCCTGATCACAATCAACATGTGGAAGATGATCATCGGACAGGCCATCTACCAGCTCGTCGTTACCTTCATCCTGTACTTTGCCGGCATGTCCATCTTCAACTACGAGATGCACGAGCGCGTCGAGCTCAACACCATCGTCTTCAACTCGTTCGTCTGGATGCAGATCTTCAACGAGTTCAACAACCGCAGGCTGGACAACAAGTTCAACATCTTCGAGGGCATCCACCGCAACTTCTGGTTCATGGGCATCAACTGCATCATGGTCGGAGGCCAGATCATGATCATCTTCGTCGGCGGGCAGGCATTCAGCATCACCCGGCTGAACGGCGCCCAGTGGGCCATCTCGCTTCTCACGGCGCTGCCGTGCTTGCTCTGGGGCGTCTTGGTCCGTTGCTTCCCCGACGAATGGTTCGCCGTCGTCTTCAACGGCTGCGTCCGCGGCTTGACCTTTGTCCTTTCCCCTCTCTGGCGAGGCTTGCGCTTCATCTTCCACCCCGTCGCACAAATGTTTCGGGCCGTTTCGCGTTTTACCAAGCGCACCGCTCGCAAAGTGTCCGGGAGGAAGGGATCCTCCGATGAAGACGGGGACGAAGACCGAGATCAACAATCGGAGACTGACGACACTGCTCCCGCCGCCGCTGGAGAGAAAGGAGAGCACAAGCCTCAGGACCGCTCGAGAGTAGCCGACGAGGAGGCCATCATTGGTTCTGCTGGTGGTGGTGGTGGCGGCGATGCCGTGCTCGGCCGCGGCGCTCGTTCGAAGACTGACACACAACCTCTCCCTTCGTTCTCGGTAACCGAACCGAGCTGACCAAATCAGTCCGGAACGAAACCCCACGAAATACGATCAATTTTCCTCGTCTTCTTCCCGTGTCAATATTTTGCTTTGCTTTTTACTTTGTACGGAGTATTCGCACATGACCAACGACCGAATGTGCCAACGGTTGCAATTTCTTCTCGAAAGATCCACGTGGAATGGATGGATTGGGTTGGACATGTCTGTTTTCTTTTTTTCCCCTTCCCCTTCTATGGGGTCACGAAACAAATTATATCAGGGGTCGGCTGTCTGTCTGTCTTGGATACCACACACGTATACAGAGAAAACTCGACGATTATTCATAACCTTTGTCCGTCCTCCCTGTGTATGTACGTACGTGCGCGTCCTGCAAGTGGTGAGTAAACATCCAACGAGAAAGAAGTATCCATCTATCCAATTTTATCCATCTTGTCTACCCCGTATCCCCTTAAGCGACAAAAGACGGGACCAAAGAGGGAGAATGACTGTTACGGTAACTGGCTCCGTATTGTCGTGTACACATGAGAGGAGGAGGAGGAGGAGGAGGAGGAGGGTATCAGGGCTATCTTCCATCGGCTTCTCGAAAAAGAGAGAGAGCACAGAGAAAGGGGAAGATCAAAGACTCTTAAGACGACCAAAGAACGATCCCGAAAGGAAATAATAATAATCAGAACTTCGAAAAATTGACAATTGACAATGAAATTCCATCATCTCGTCTACATTTCCCATTTCCCATTGCCAGGTATCAATCAAGAGTCCTGCAGGATCCACCAACCAACTCCTATAATAAATACTTCACTCCGCTGCACTCCCAACAACATGCAACCAACACATCCCACAGGACTTATTCTCATCGGATCGGATCTGATCTTCAAGCTAGACAAAGCACTCCATCTCCAGTCTGCCGACTCGCGTTCAGTCTCAATACTTGTATGGGACCCGGCACGACACAGGAATTTTGTGGATTTCTCTCCATCCATCGGACGCGCAATCAAATGACAACCAAAAATAGGTTCCAGGTCCCAAAACACCCTTTCCGATGGCGAGGAAGTAACTTCGCACACCATAAAAAAACGCCGATCCCGCTCATGACATAGTAAACAAAGGTTTCTGGAGGTAGGATGATGACATAGATACAAGGCTGTGATGAGGGTGGTTGATTATATTAGTTAATATAATGCTTGCTGCGAGTTCATTTTCTTTTGTAGATCGTGTCGTTTCAACTAAATTAGTGCTTTCCAGGTGGACCATTGGAGGGACCGCCGGGGAAAGGAGGGGGAGGCCCGCTTGGGATACCTCCTGGGCCCATTCCAGGGCCCCCAGGACCCCCAGGACCCCCAGGACCACCCGGTCCCTTCATCGGACCTCCCGGAGGACCTCCTGGACCACCGGGGCCCTTGCCTCCGGGGCCTCCAGGACCGCCCTTCCCAGGAGGAGGACCTTTCATGGTGAGGCTGCTTCGCTTTCTGAGCTTCTCACCAAAGAGCCATAGCATAATGGGAATTGGAGTACCGATCCCAATGGCAGCAAGGGCCAGGACGGTGTTACCCCAGCCGTAATCGAGAGCCTTGTACATGGCAGGGGCAAACAGTGGGAAACCGAAACCAGCCAGAGACCGGAGGATGGTGACTGCAGCTACAGCGGACGCTGCCAGAGGACCGTACGAGTCGACGAGATAGGTGGTTACACATTGAAAGGCCGCGATCGTACCAATGCCGAACAGAAAGGCGCCAATGTTTGGGACAATCCAATGAGTCACGTTTTGAGCCGACCATCCGTACACGAGGAGGCCGGTCGGTACGAAAAGCGAAAAGGGAACAACAAGCGGCATGCGAAACTCGGGTTTTCCTCTGCCACGAGGGTCTTTGGCTTTGAGTTTCTGGTAGATCTTGTCGCCCGACTTTCCGCAGACCGGGGCACCGATAAAGAAACCAAGACCCAGGGACAGGTAGTTGAGACCGGAGATACCGACACTCTCATGGTACACGGTCAAGAAAAGCTCAAAGTATGTTGACAAGGCCAAGTAAAGGATACCGTAGGAGAAAGCCATATACAGAGCCAGGACTTGAACAATGGGCTGGGTGAACAGCATGCCGAAAGATCGACCCATGGTCTTGGCAATCTTCTTCCAGATGGGCTGGTCAACCTCCCCTTCCCCGTCGGCGCGATATCTGTTGTCGCCACTCCGTGTACGGAGGAGTTTGGCCTTCTTGTGGAGAATATAAGGTGCATAGGTTTCTTTAAGTTTCCAGAAACCACCGAAGAGAATAAACAGGTTGACAATGGAGCTTGCGTAGAACATCCATCGCCATGTCGACTTCTCAGCGACCCAAGCACCGACGACGGGGCCAATAGCAGGGCCGAGAAGAGGCCCCATGGCGTAGATACCCATGGCCTTTCCACGTTCTTCGGGTTTGAAGAGATCGCCCAGAACACCACCACCAATGGCGAGAGGAGCAGAGCCACCGAGACCGGACAAGAAACGGAAAGCCATTAGTTGCTCCTTTGACTGGGCAAACCCACAGGCGGTGTTGAACGCCAGGAAGATAATGTTGGAGGACTGTAGAACGATGACGCGACCATATAATTCGGACAGAGGACCCAAGAACATGGGACCAATGGCATATGCCAAGACGAAAATGGAAAGGACGATCTGTTGCTCGATCGAGTTGCTAATGCTGAAGTCTCGTGCGATTTGTGGGATGGCGGGGGCAACCATGGACGAAGCCAAGGGGGAGAGGAAGGTGAAGGACGCGGTAAGGCCAGTCACCGCCCACTTCTGCTTCGAAGGCCAATTCTTCGGGTTGAGGGGATCGTTCGGACCTTCAAACTGGACCTGCAAGGGATTGTTAGACTAGTGCTTCTGTTGTAGGAGACCCTAACATACCTTGTAGGGATTATCATCGCCCGGTGGCCCTCCTGGCCCTCCGGGGCCTCCTGGACCTCCCGGACCCTTCTCCTTGGACAAGAATGGAGTAGGTGTCGGGGGAGCATTCTGGGCCTCGAGGTCAAACTTGGACGGATCCTTCTTGTCCGACATCTCCAGCCCGTGGCCATGACCGTGATCTTCGTCGCAAGTGCACCAAGACTCGTGGGAATGTTTGCTCTGAGCACGGTCCATGGGTGGAGTCATCTGTTGCGAAAGGGGTCGCTTCTCGTCGCGACCGTAAGCGTTGTACAGTGTGTTCATAGCGAGTGTCTCTTCCGACTGAGTTGGATAACGTGGTACGGACTGCTCATAATACGACTCATTACTATTGAGGTAGCCTTCGGCCAGCAACCTCTGGTTGGCAACGAAGTCGGGGTTTCGTTCGAGGTAGTTGTCGTCACTAACCAGCCTCGAGTCGCGAGTGCGGAAAGAAGGAGCATATGAGTTCATGGAATCGCGTCCATTTCGAGCCGTCTGCATTGATCCCTCCTCGTCATAGTGGCCGACGTGATAGTCGGGGCCATCATCGTACAGCACCGCGAAGGTGATCTCACTGCTGGCGCGGTCGGAGCCAGGTGAGGGTTCAGCAGGTAGGGACCTGTGTCGGTAGGGTTCGGTCGAGTTGAGGCGTCTTAACGAAGGGAATCTCGAGTTCATCGCGGGTTGGGACAAGGGACGGAGGGTGTTGCCGCTGTTGCTGCGCGTGTCGTCGTCCATATCGGCGGCGGCGGCGGTGTTGTTGGCCGGGTAGGCGGCCAAGGTCGTCGGTCGACGATGGTGGCCGTAGGGTTGGGGCTGCTGGGCTTGAAAGGAGGAGGGACGTGAGCCAGAGTCGTAGCCCTGGGCGACTTCCCAGCTGTCCCAGCTACTTGGAGCCGCCAGTTTCGAAAGGATGTGGAACGAACGAGCGTGTTGTGGTTGTAAGGAAAAGGTTGGGGGGTCAGGGAGAATATTACAACAAAAAAGAACCGAGAGGGCGGGAACAGGGAGACAGGCGTGGTTGTGTGGTGAGCGAGCGTCTGGGTCAAGAGGAGACAGAAGTAAGTAGGAGGAAGAGAGACAGGAAAAGGATCAGGATCCGCAAGATGAGCGAGATGACGAGGGCGAAGGAGGAGGACGAACGGGCAGAGAACGGGCTGGCTGGCGGGCGGCTTCAAGGCTCGCAAGTTGCTCAGCGGCGGCGCTGCGGGCCCTGGGATCAGAGGTTAGAACAGATGCGGACTAGACGGCCAGCGGGCTTGAAGAGCCTTGGGAGCGGGGGAGTAATCATCACTAGAAAGATTATTATTACAGGAGCATTATTACTGCCCTTTTTTCAGGCCCCAAGTTTAGAGGAGGCTTTGCCGTTAGGCTGCTCGAGGGCCCCCCAATTTGGCAGAGTCGCAGACCTGCGCCGCTCGGTGACACGGACACTCATGATGCGACGGACGAGCTCACCAGTTTAGACTTTGGCCAACGAGTCTATGACCCCCTCTACACGAGGCAGAATACAGAATATCGAATACTCCGTATTGGATAGCAGAGCACCCAAGCATACCCAGTTTTCGCTACCTGCCCAAGGAGGATGATTCTACCTGCTACAGTACCTCCCTAGCATCTCCCCAGGCATCGAGACTCACCCGCGACCATACGAGGAAGCTATTGGGCCTATTATTGAATTCTCCCAGCGGACCAGTACACCATTTTAAATTGACGGTGCGCGTATTTCAGCCTGTTGAATGCATGCACCGTGGCAGCATCTCGCATGGTCCTGGGCCAGTCACCACCGCTGACCAATGGTACGTATACACGGAGTAGATACGACCATAATACGGACTTCCAGGTGCATCGCAGGTGCCCATCCTGATTCTTGGCCACCCTTTGCGCCCTGAGCTCCTCTTGCGGTCCCTTTCCGTTTGGAACCCGTACCTGGTACTCGTATCAGCGCCGTGCCACAGTCCGTTGTTTGGAGAATCTCACGTAAAGCGCCGCTGATACTTGGTGCCGACACCGACACCCGAGCTGAAGCCCATACGGACGGAGGAGCAGGCATCTGCACCGTTGGGTTTGCCGTGCAGACTGAAAACACGCACCGGGAGTCACAGACAGAGACCGTACGGGGTCGAGGTGGTTGATGGATTTCGTATTCCCGCCCCCTGGTGGAGAGGGCATGATTAGGATCAGACCCAGGGCGACAGCCTTAGTGGGGAAGAATTGGCCAGGAACAGCCTGCACCATTGGCCATTATCGAGGTCATGATCGGAGTTCAGGCCACTGTTGCTAATTATGCGTCCGTAGCGCCGTCGCTAGGGCCTGCGCCGCCGCAATCTCATCTCCCTTGGGGGGCTTCCCGAGTCCCCCTGGACGAGATACTTGTACAGTACAATACTCGAGTGCTTGCTGGCGGCCTCAGGCTCCTCCACGGCCTTGGTCGACCGGCCTCCGACCTAGTGCGCCCTCGTTGACATGGTCGACCAATCCCTCTCGATGCCCTCACCAGGTCCCCTGTACTGTAAGTTTTGTCGATGGAATGGACCGGCCGTTATTATTGTTGTTGTGTGCCCGCTCGAAAGGAGCTCGAGCTTCAAACGATACTGTCCTGTAGTGACTACTGGATCCGTATCCCCAGACCCGGCCGCCTCGCACGCCCTCCCGCCACTGATGCCTCGAACAGCCACAAGGGTCCAAGTGCTGTGAAAGAGAAGCAAAAAGAAATCAATCACTGTCGAGCAGGGAAAAGCGACCGCCGACAACAAACAAACAAACCCACCCACCCGTGGTAGTCCGTATACCTGTGTGCTAGGGTCCATTCGTCACCGAGTGCTGTCTTCAGCTTGCGTCAGCCCAATTTGAAGGGCATCAATCCCTCCCGCTCCTTTCTTCCCTCCAATCTCATGTCGCAGGCTTGGCGGGCTCCCCTGATGATCCCTGTCCTCAAACAATCCAACCCATAAGCAGCTCACCACTGATACAGCCTTGGGAAGAAATTGTCTGTTCGCTTGCTTTCGCCTAGAACTGCGGTCTAAGGTGTTTTTTTTCTCCTGACCGAGATTGTGTTACTTGACTTACAGTACCCTCCAACGCACTAGGAGACTTGAAGGATCAGGGGCCAGAGCACTCATCGACTCATCGACTCATCGTGGATCCGCGGACTATATAGTTACAGGTTACCTTTTCCCGTTCTGAAGCTGCATCGAGTCTGGTGTTCGCTTATCTTTGGGTGCTCGTTTTTGACGCGTGCTCTGGCCTCTCTGTCCGTCTTGTCCACCTGAACTGGTCATGGACTGATGGACTCCCGAACAGCCCACCTCTTCCACGCTATGTGAATGCACTAACACCTGTACCGAGTATTGCACAATATTGTACGGATACCACCCTCGGTAGTTCATTGTTGTCGGAAACGCTCGCCGCTGACCCTTGGCATCAACCTTCGTACTGAGCAATTGGACGATTGCTTTGAGTTTTCTCTACCACGAAAACGACCATGGCTTCCTGGAAAATTGTCAATGCTCTGCTTCAGTTGCGACACTATTGACCCAGAAGAGGCTCGATCCCTTGCACCAATGTTTGTTTGTAAGCATGTGATGTTCCATGGGTGGCTTTACTGAGGTGGACTGTGCTGGAGCAAGAGCTTAGAGGGCTGCCACGCGCAAGATGGACCCAGATTTTCACCAGCAAGCAGGGTTGTCGAGTTACTGGAGCGCCGCGTGCGTGTTGGGACCAGGAGACACTAACGAGCTGATGATTCTTGTATCACTATCAATTTAGCTTGCGATAACTGGAGTCCGTCATAAAAAAACGTGGAAACAATTCCTGAATTCATTGATCGGGCGGGGAATATGCCATGCTTGCCATGCCATACCTGTCTGGAGTGCTCGTACTACCTCAGACTGTAGTGCTCGGGCATCGTATCAGGATGAGACCTTCCCGTGTCCCCTCCACCCTGATCGTGCTCGTTTTTCTGTAGGTGAATTCGAAGCTCCGTTCCCCGCCAGAGTGCTGCTCACAGCGTTCTTGTGCGACGCATATGATCATCTGTGACGAACAGCAATGACAACGGCATTACCACCGCCACGGATTGGAATGCCGAATTGGTGACCTGTGGTGAGAGGAACTGCACTAACTGAACCGCGCCATGCGGCGGTTGATGCGAAAGAACCTTCGACGCCTCACTGTCTGCGGCATAGAATGCGAGTTGCCAAGCTAGGGCCATCCCTTGAACTCCGTCTCTATAAAAAGATTCCCCACTACCTTTTCGATAGGGAATGCCGATTCCCGATTTCTTTGAGATGTCGATGATGTCGATGCTCCGCGAGTCTGACATGCAACCTGCCAGTTTCCTTTCCAGGCTCTCCGTGCGGCTGAAGCAAGAGTGCTAGGCTACAAGGTGGCCTGATCGTCATGAATCATGGCGTTGGAATATGGGGATTGTGGCCTGAAACGACCAAGTTTCCCCAGGCAAACAAGCACGACGGCCGTGACCCCTCACGTGGATGACTATGCATACAAAAATACAATCCTCGCCTGGTATGGGTCGAAGTGTCTGAAAATGCCGCCAATAATGCCTGATTCACCGCCAGACCTAGGCACTGCTCTTGGACGCCTGGACGTGAACTTCACTATCGACTGTGCCTTAGGCAGCAACGGAGGTCTGACTAAGTGCCTACATGTCTCATTGTCGCATGCATGAATGCACCTAGTGAGAGCCTGAGAGGCCCTGAGGTATCGGTTCGATGCATGGTGACGTTACCATCTGTCAGAATCTCGTACTGTAGATGCCTGATGGCGATATGACAACCCTAGTGCTGGGATTGGCTCGAACGGAGCACTGCCATCCCTCTCCCCGGGAAGAGGAAGAGTATCCAACACAGCTCTGTGGAGGAACCTTCACGCCAATCATGACAATTTCAGCAGCCACAGAGGTATCCGATGCTGCGACAATGAGGTGGGAAGCTTGGGTAGAGTCCATCCCGTCGTATGTATTCCTCCAGGATCCTCTGCGTTCGAAGGTGGGAGGTCATTCTTGCTGCTCCGGCATGCTCGTTCGACCATGGCAAGGTTTTAGTCGGGCACACCCTCAGCTTGTGTTCACGAGGAGCCGTGATCCGCACCTCCACCAACTGCTGTAAGCCCAGGTGAATCTCTGCAATCAGGAGTGGTATTGTGGCTTGCCTAAAGAAAGAGCCCAGATCGATAGTGGCTGCATTAGCGTGTTCCTCAACCCTGAATCATGCCAGCCCCCCAAGCATGAAGAAGGTCGACCACTTTGGGGTGTGCATGGATATTGGCCACTATCGATGGCGTGCAGATGCCGCTGGTGCTGGGGGATCTCGTGACCAACATCCCCAGCCTTCTGCTATCTTGAACCAAGACACGCAGGCTTTGCTCGGACCATGTCGTGTTAAAGCAAGCCTTTCTTGGCTTTGAGCTTCGGGAATCTATGTGGTCGATCCATTTCGGTGTGCGAACCCTTCGCTAGTACTCGTATTGTCTAGTATTGTCTGTTCGGCAATGGATTTTGCCTAGTCCCATGGTCATCAACTGACACGCAAACGTTACCTGCGACATTGCTGTCGGTACCAGTAACATCGTCATCGCATTGTGATTCTTTGGTCAGGATCTCGTTTCTTATCCTGAGAAGCGCACAGCTGACCATGCCTTCAGCGCTGAACCGGTGTTCGCCTTGTCATCCGCTCCGATGCCCACCACAGATATATTGTAACCTTCATGGCGAGCAGTGTTCCTGACAAGTCCGGGAACAGATCTCGTAGGTAGCACGATGCTGGGTACTCGGACATGTTTGAGCTTTTTGCTCGGTCTGAACTTGATACTGCTCTCGTCCCACTTAGACCATGTTGACAAGCTCAAGACTTGGATATGATGTTTCCTTGTCCATCTCTGTCTTTGTTTGCTCTCCACACTCCTTCCTCAACTTCGCCGGTGTCTGCAAACCACTCTCGTTTCCATATTTCTGCCCTGGCTTTTACTCTTTCCAGGATCTCTTCCGCTCCCAGCCATCCACTGGCCCTATGTCCGCTGCTGACTGCGACGGCGATGCTCTCTTCTTCAATCTTGACCTCGCCGAGCCTGTGTACGATGGCGATCTTCTCCAGCCCGTGCTTCTTCTGCACATCTTCCGCGATGGTAAAGAGACTCTTAAGAGCGAGGGAAGGGTAGGCAGAGTAGGACAAGCGCGACACCGGACGAGAGTCGAAATTGTTGCGAGTCGTGCCGAGGAAGAGGACATTGGCACCAGCGGTTGGAGACCGAGTGAAACGCAAGCAGGACTGCGAGTCGATAGGGTCATATATCAGCGAGATATAGATTGAATCCGAGGATTTAGTTTGGGGGAAGTTGGCAGGATCAAGGACCGAGGAAGCCTTTGACTTTGCAGTGGCTTCGTCGCCGTCCTTCGCTGCGCCAGACATTTTCAAGACGCGGTCGACTTGACTTCGCACGGTAGAAGAAGGAAGAGCTCTCGCAGGCACACGGGTATTTCTTGCACGCTGTAGCACAAACCTGCGCCAGAAGTCGTGTCGCAGAATGGGCGTTCACGTATCAACGTTTTGTAGAAAACCTCATGTCAGCAAATCCATTCGCCGGTCAAACGTTCTGGCATATCGCCCAGCAGCAATATTCGTACGAGACGAACATTTTATCACAACAGCGCCATCTCGTACTGAACCCTCGTGCAGTACGTCATTTTGGCTCCGATCCCACATAATCCCCTTTTGCTCAACCGTACGAGTGGCATTGCAATATCCCTGACAAGCATAACCATGTTCTTTCTGATATGCTGATCTTTGCTCGTACGAGACACCCAGTCTCTGCTTTCGGATGCCCTCAGCAATGGCATTCTATTCGCTGCCAGGTCTTTCTTGTCCACTGCTGGCCACCGCCTGTTGGGAAAATCATCTAAATTCGCACAAAATCATGTCCTCCTCGCTGTCTCAATGGAGCCACGTTCAGTGCTCACCGCCTCACTTTTCCTCGACATCTTTCCACTCACTCTAGGCATGACGCAGTAATTGTATGCTTAATGTTTCCCCTGCATATCCCTCGCTCTTCTTTGGGCAAGAGACCTTCCTTTCTCAGATTTTCGCCAGCCAGCGCTGGAATTGAAGTGGCTGGGAAGCAATGGTATTGGCTACCGTTGATATGCAAGATGAGAGACGGCGTGATCTTGGAAATGCCAGGGCAAGATCGAGGCTCAAAGTGCAAAGTGTTTCCTTTTCATTTGGCGCAATTCACAGGCCTTGCTGTCATCTGACAATCTAATAATACACATGGCGAGTCGGGGCATTTACATCGCAAAAAACACGCCGGTCGCAATGCTATCTATGTATAGTATGCATAATGCAAATGTTGGCCTTCCTTCCTCTCGTCACAATTTCACAAAGCTGGCTTTGAAAGCCATCCGTGAGCGTTGAGCTGGAGTTATTTCGCCGCGCTCGTCGAATCCTTTTTGGCGGCGAGATAAGGGAGAGGCGTTGTATCGAGAGGCTTGCCTTCTCTTTGCCAGTCCCTCACATGTTGGAGGAGAATCGCAGCAGCACTCTCCGCAGTGTCTTGTCTACCAATGCACTCCACGAAGTCGCCTTCCGGATCCATCACATAAAAATATATGCTGTGGTCGACCAGATAGTCTTCCTCACCGGGTTCCAAGTTCGGTGGTGTCGAGAAATATACTCTATACTGCTTGCACACATTCTTTGTTTGTTCCCATGTGCCCGACAACCCCTGTATCGCAGGATGAAACTCGGCGAGGTATTTTCGGAGCACCTCAGGAGTATCTCTGTTAGGGTCACACGAAATGAAGATTGGCCTCATGCAGTTCGGTGCCTTTTCTTGTATGATATCAATCGCGTCACCCAACTTGTCGAGTTCATCCGGGCAGATATCCGGGCAGTGACTGAATCCGAAGTAGATCTTTCATCGTCAATATAAATCCTTGCATATTCGATTCATGACCATACCATCGAATATTTCCCCAGAAGATCTTTCTCAGTGAATTCATTGCCCTCCAGGTCTTTAAGCGTAAATGGTCCCCCGACTTTGGGTTTGCCGTAGCCTTTGCTCATCTCCGTGAGTCGTTTCCGTTCGAGTCTCGCTTTCTCGTATTGGAAGTAGAACACCATCACTGCGCCGACGCCGACGAAGAGGGCCGCTGATCTGAATGAGAATGGCTACCTCGCAAGTCAGAGAGAACGGATTGTCACATACCGCGAACAATCATACGTACACCTGTGCGATGGTACATCTTATCCCCGGCGGCGAATCTCGCGCCCGACGATGAAAAGTTCCGCAATTGCATGCATTGGGATGATAGTGGCTGTCGCCGAAACGGGTGCGATCTTGGTGGTCTGATGGATGCGGTCGTCGCATAGGTGTGCGAATACCTCGATATTACCCTCTCTGGTTGAAAAAAAAGACGCCGCGCGGCTTGCTGGAGACGAGGCATCTGTGCTGGCATTTCGTTGGTCTCGTTGATAGGAGGTTCAAGGCCTGACAAGGTGAATGGTAAATTTATTGGAGAGCTTTGAGCCATTTGTAAACTGCATCGCTGCGGAGGTTTTGTATGCGGAGGACATGACACTGGTGCTTACATAAGCCCATCAGCGGCGGTGCAGACACGTCTTGAACACTATTAAGACTGCAACTACCATTCTATTTTGCCTTATCCGAGGTGTTCAACTTCTGTTTCTTTCAAGATGGTGATATGTACGACCTGGACTGACTGCTGCAAACATTCATGCAAGATCAATCAGACCTAGGGTTTGCTACTTTGCTGCTGCTCCCGGGGATGGCCACCTCGTTGCATGATGGGTGAGTTTGCCATTCTTTCCCAATCATGAAGCATTTCAGTATTCTCTTTCGACAAGCGAACTTCTTCACCAGCACGGTCTACCATTTCAGCTTGATACGCCTCAGCGGCTTCTTCATAGCTGGTTTTCCCCTCCTGTGCATTCTTGTATTTGAGTACCAAGCTTCGGGAGTCTGCGATTCCATGGTTCAGGCCTTGACCTCTTTGGAAAGTCATTGGGTGAGCTGCATCGCCTGCAAGGAGGACTCTTCCCTTATGGGTGTCCCAGGGTCGAGGAATCCAGTATGACAAGTTGTTCGAGTAGACTTTTGTTCCCTCAGGGATCCAAAGATTCGCCGAACGAAAAGGTTCACCCATTGTTTCCGCCTTCGCTTTCAAGTTTGCGAGCGAATCTACTTGTTCGCCTTCTTTCCGATGCCACGTTGTCTGAAGCTGAAACACCCAGGTCGCTGGGTTGTCAGGATCCGGCACCTCTTGGACTAGCGCTGTGGTCAGTGAAGGACAATAGGCTGGGAGAAAGATCGGATGGCCTACTGGAGATCCACTGCCAATACCCATTCGGGTGCATACCCATCGTCATTATTGGATGGCCCTGGCGAACAAATCTTGCTTTGTCGGCATCATTGTAGCAAACGTGCAGGTTGACCGCTGAATAGGGAACGCTGAGGGCCTGTCCTTCCTCCCCGAAGATAGACTCCCTGACTTTCGACTTGACACCATCAGCTCCGATCAGCAAGTTACCCGTCGCCTGTGACCCATCCTGGAAGACAGCCGTGACAGTGGAATTGTCGTCATCATACGTGACTTCGGTGAATGTTTTGTTATACTTGAAGTTAGAGGTCAAGATCAGCTCGGGGTCAAGGGTACGAACAAGGAGTCACGCTAGTTGCGTGGACTGACCTGAACGTCAATACCTTCTGAGCACAACTTCCTGAAGCGGCGGCGAGAGACGCGATACATGCGCAACAGTGGGATGTTTTTCATCAACTCACCCGTCTCGCCATTGTATGTCGGAAGAATACCAGGATCTGGGGGTTCGAAATTGGGGTCGACAGCAGCGGTGTAGATGCGGTCGAAGAGTTCCTTGGGCAGGCAATCAGCGAGCATGGGTAAGCCCCATTGCACCGACATCCCCCATTCTCGTGGCCGGTATGTCGTGGCAGAAGGTTCAGATTCGTAGATGGCGTAAGATATGCCCTCCTGTTCCACGTAGTAGAGATCATCATTAATGGCCGGCCTAAACTGCTAAATAGTACACGTTTACTACCTTTTTCAAGCCTTGAGCTATGAGCAGTCCGACAATGCCTGTGGAAAAGACAGGGTGAGCTCTTGTAGAAATTGAGAGCAGCGTCACGAGTGCCTTCAACAGACCGCAAGGTGACAAGGATGACGACCATACCTGAGCCTATAATGAGAACATGGAAAGGATCCTTTTTCTCTGCCATCGTTTAGCTACGACTTTGAGGGGACACAGCAAAGTTTGGGCGACGGTAAGGTCAAGATTGCAACGATTTGTGCATGGAGGGGTTGAAAGGTGTAGGGAACGTAAGAGTTCGAAGCGACAACTGAGTGGCATGAGCTAGTGAGGGACTGGAGGGAACGATGCAGAGAGAACAGCCTCTAGTCTTGCAGAGAACGATGCAAGTGTTATCAAGAGAAGTTGCGACCACACCCAGATGAGCCTTACTAACTTGACCTGGTCAAGCTGTTCATGAACCAGTTTGTCGAGCTGCAGCCTACCCTGGACGATTGGCCGTCGATGATACGGGGGAAAGCTAGCAGTGGTGGGCAAAATCGCTTCCGAGGATAAAAGATGCTGCGTTGTATTGCAGGACACAGGTGGCACCTATAGAAGTGTAAGATAGTCCCGAGTATGGAGCAGAAGGACTACGAACCCCATATAACCCCTACATGGTTTCGTGTTGGGGTGGGCCCTTGTCGGCAGTCACCGCAACATAACGACGATCACCATGGAGGGTGAAGACAGGCCATGCACTGTTCCTCGTAGAGCGTCTAACGTTCGACCGACTTTGTGCTACAACACGGAAACGAAATCCGCCTCGCTCTCAGCATTTCATATTTCATGTTCAAAAACACCAGGCCTCCCGACGACCGAATTCGTGGTCAGGCTGGAACATGGCAACCCATACGCCGGTTTCTGACGCCGTAGTCGAACCACAAGCGGACGACAGTCCGCAACCTGGATCACCCTGGAATACGGACGGAAATCAATACATCGAGGTTGATGTAGGCCGAAGTTTCATGACATTCAGACATTCTCTTGTCTGGGAATCTAGTCATCTAAATGCTGACTGTTTCTTTGAATGGAAATAGGGTCCTGACGACTTGGACGCTGACTCTGCCTATGGTACCTCGATGTGTGTGAAATTCTTCCTCCGAGTGCAACACACAGAGATCATTGACAAAGAATAGACAGAGTGATCTCACTTCCTTGGCCTCAGAGATTACTCGCGGCGTCTGGGAACACGGCCGCCGGTACCATTCCTATGGCCGATCACGTAAGCGCGCTTTGTGTATTTCGGGGGGACGAGGATCTGGTCTGACGAGATCAACCCTGCAGAGTATGCGTTTCCGAATGATGAAGCAGAAGTCGAAAGGCTGGACATGCAGCATGCTATGCAGACCCATCTGTTGGGAGATCGACTGTTTTGGGCGCCGATCAACCCTGAAGGCTCCCGAGTATTGGATTTAGGAACGGGCACGGGTATCTGGGCGATTGAATTTGCTGATATGTTCCCTGGGTCCTCAGTCACTGGCACAGATCTGAGTGCCATTCAGCCTCAATGGGTCCCTCCAAATTGTACTTTCGAGATTGACGATGCGGAAGCCGAATGGACATGGGACGAGGACACCTTTGATTACATCCACAATCGCAATTTTGTCTGCGCGATTCGAGACTGGCCGAAACTCATTCGTCAATGCTTTCAGTATGAAATCCTTCATTGAGACTCCAAAGAGCGCGAGAGCGCGGTCAGTACGACGGCTAATGACCGGTGCAGGTTTGTCAAGCCGGGTGGCTGGGTCGAATGGCACGAGAAATACCCATATATGAGCAGCGACGATGGCTCGCTCCCAGAGGACTCGGCTCTGTTCCAGTGGGGAGTGAAGTTTTTCGATGCCAGTAAGTGAGCTCGATGCTGAATTTGCCCTGTCGGTCGTGCGCTCGACGATAGAAAGCCTCGTGTTGACGAGTCAAACAGGCATTCCTTTCGGCGCTGATGCCACCTCACCCCGAAATTTGAAACGATGGATGGAAGAGGCAGGATTCGTCGATGTCAGAGAGCATATCTTGAAAATCCCCATTGGCTCGTGGCCAAAAGACAAGCGTCTCAAACAGATCGGCCTTCTTGAGAGCGTCAACATGACTGAGGGTATCCAAGGTTTGACCATGATGCTTTTCACACGGTGCCTTCATTGGACCGCTGCGGAGGTGGAAGTATTTCTATCGAGGGTGAGGAAAGACGTCAAGGATCGGACGATCCATTGTTACTACAATTTGTAAGTGCTCGAGTCCTGTTGGCGACGGAAATCGCACTGTCGGAAGCTGACGCTGGCATACAGCTATGTTGTCTTTGGACAGAGGCCGGAGGGACCCGGCTTGTGAATGAAGCGGAACAAGACCAACTCATCGCTGCAAAAGAGTTTGCACAGAGTCATCCAAGAAAAACGGACAACGAGGACAGAGTTGAGGTTGATAATGTACGTGCACCAGCTTTTTGGTTCCGGGGCTTAATAGGGCCCAGCAAGTCCCGTTTAGGGAGTCAACGCGCCTAGAGCGACCGCCATCTTGGGAGCAGTTTAGCCTAATGGGCCTTACCAATGCCAGCTTAGTTAGAGCGCCTGGCCTGGGCATCAAAGCTGTTTTACTTTTAAACACATTTTACCCAATAGTCCTATTTATTGATTTGCAACGACTTGAACCCGATGGACGAACAGTGCAAACTCAACCTTGCACTTCGGACACAGATAATATCTCTATCTGCAACTCAATCATGCAGTGGAGTGAGGTTACCATTGGCCGCGGACTCGATGGCATCCACTCCACACGAATCATTGAGGAACGGTTGACCTTTGCGCAAAGCGGCAGAGTACGAACTGAGTTACCGGTACGGAGTACACAGCATTCTTATCAATACGATCTACCAAGAATATGAGGGCTTGTCCGCATCCGAACGGGCGATCGCTGGTATCCACGCACCGGGCCGTTGTCGTTGATAGGGGACAAGAGCCCAATGTACTTCCAGATCTCTCTGTAATGCATTCTTCTCCTGCTTGAAATCTTTTGTCGTCAAGAATCGGAGCAGTCGATGCCGACCATAGTGATCGCACAACGAGAGCGCCCGCGACGATGACCGCCGATCGAGCGCAGACCCTTCATCCCAGGGCAGCTGCTACGAGGGCGGACAACGAGGGCCTGATCTCTGAGACATCAGCGCTGCTCAACCATGCGGATTCAGGGCTCGCACAAGAAAGCAGTGGCCCTGACGGATGCATCAAGGGACCAGACGCCACGACCAAGAGCATCGGCGACCTCACCGAGACGACATGGCAGCACGAGTCCAAAGTGCTCGCGGGCTACTCCGTGCCCATGGTCCTCACGTTTCTCCTGCAGCAGTCCCTGACTGTATCCAGCGTGTTTGCAGTCGGCCACATTGGCACGACGGAGCTGGCCTCGGTGAGCCTCGCGACCATGACGGCCAACATAACCGGCTACTCGGTCTTCAACGGGCTGGCGACGTCTCTCGACACGCTCTGTGCCCAAGCATTTGGCTCCGGCCGCAAGGAACTCGTCGGCTTATACACACAACGCATGGTCTATTTTCTCTGGCTGACCACCATCCCCGTTGGCATCATATGGTTCTTTCTCGCCGAGCCGATCCTGGTCCGCCTCGTCCCCGACGCCACCGTCGCGCACCTCGCCGCCACCTACCTGCGCATCGTCGTCTTTGGGGCTCCGGGCTACGCAGCGTTCGAGGCGATCAAGCGTTTCGTGCAAGCCCAAGGCCTCTTCTCGGCGCCGCTGTACGTCCTGATCATCTGCGCACCCTTGAACGCGTCGCTAAACTACCTCATGGTCTGGCATCTGCAATGGGGTTTCATCGGCGCTCCCTTAGCCGTGGCGGTGACACACAGTCTCCTCCCGATCGTGTTGGTGCTCTACATCCGGGTCTCGAAGACCAACAACGCCGGCGGCGATGCGCCATCCTGCTGGACTGGCTTCACCCCCAAAGCTTTTCGCAACTGGGGCGTGATGATCAGACTCGCCATCCCGGGCTTGCTGATGACCGAAGCCGAAGTGCTCGCTTTTGAAATTCTCACCTTTGCGGCCTCGCGCCTCGGAACGACCGTCCTGGCTACACAGTCGGTCCTGGGCACCCTGGTGCTGCTCGAGTTCCAGGTGCCGTTCGCCCTGAGCATTGCGGCATCCACCAGGATCGGTACACATATCGGCGCGGCTCGCCTGCAAGCGGCCCGGATGGGTCTGAAGGTTACGCTGTTCGCGGCGATCCTCGTCGGCACCGTCAACATGACGCTCTTCGTCAGCCTGCGGGGCGTGATACCGTCCTTGTTCTCATCCGACCCAGAAGTCATCAGCAACGTCGCGAGCATCATACCGCTCTTCGCGGCATTTCAAATGTTCGACGCCCTGGCAACCACGTGTAACGGGATCCTGCGAGGAATGGGGCGCCAAGAGATGGGCGGATATGTGCAATTGTTCTGCTACTATGTCGTCGCCCTGCCGGTGAGTTTCAGTCTAGGCTTCGCTCTGGATTGGCAGCTGTGGGGGCTCTGGACGGGGGTCGCGCTTGGACTGGCATTGGTATCTGCCATCGAACTCGCCTACATCTTCCACACGGACTGGGAGAGGAGCATCGAGGAAGCGCGGTTAAGGAACCAGGAGAGTGAAATTTGATGGGAGAGATGGAAACTAGTGAATGACCATTGACCGTTCGACCACTTTATCCTCCCACCACGACCCAGACGAAGTTTCCTACTTACAGCGGTTGTTCTCAAAGCTCTCCCTTCCAGTGGCTCAATATCCAGGTACTTAGTACCCCTCCCTCGACGGCTCCGGTTCACCACCGACGCTATCCTGGGGCGGCGCACCGCTGCTCAAGTTGCCCACGGGTCCCGAATGCGCACCTGCGCCGGTCGTCGTTCCATGCGTTGACGGCGTCCCATGCTCTGCGAGCCCACCAATCTTGAGTCACGCTGTTGTCGTCCCCGTCGTGCCGGTGGTACCGGTCGACGTGGTCCCCTGAGGAGTGTTAGTTCGATTCTTTGTGGCAGCTGCGAGCTTCTGATCCGCCTCCTTCATCTCGCGCTCTCCCTTCTCCTTGACCAACCGGTTCTTGACCTTGCCTTCCGGATCGTTGAACGCAGTGTCTATGCTCTCGTTGACCGTGCCGCGGATCGCGTCCCCGGTGCCCTTGATACCCTTCACGGCCGACTTGACGCCCTGGACCACGCCGTCGGTCTTGTCTTGGGTGTGGTCTGCCATTTGTTTACACTGAAGGGCTTTGTGATGAAGGGAAAAAAATATCTCTCTCTATCCCTGTGTGTGTGTGTGTGTGTGTGTGTGTGTACGCGGCGTAAATTTTTCTTTGGAGAGATATAAACGGCTGCTCGATATCCAGAGACGTTGAGTGTTCGTCGTTGCTTAGGACGAGTTGGGCAGGAACGGAGTAGGCTGTCGTATTCGTAGGTTGACTGATGCTTGTCTACGAGTGGAAGACTTGTGAAGGGTAGTCGACGATCTCCCTGATGAAAGAGGGTCTTTGTACGAGTGTAAATACTCGTGTCTCTTGCGCTACTCGTATTCGGACCGGAGAACAATGACAGCATCCAATGCAGTACTCCCAAGAACGACTACGACTATTTCAACTCTTTCCAGCACTTTGAGCTAACGATGACGTTGTGGTGGAGGACTACCGGGTAGTCATATCCGCTAGCCCTTGGGATCGGAGAATTTCTCCTCTATTCGGATTCCGTCTTGTATCTCGTTGTGATGGTGTATGTGTAGATCGGTGGCTATATATCAGGCCAAGGCAAGGCCTTTTAATGACGATAATGGCACCAAAGATGGAAGTAGTCCGCGAACGATTAAATGCGAAATCCCTACTCATGTAGAAGGATCTCACGACCTCTTGCCTAGGATTCGTATACATATGCTACCCCGGCTCGAAGGCCTTGTCTATCAATAAGTCATAGCAGGTACTGCGTGGTCATAATCTACCTGTTTTCCCATTCCTTGGTGAGCTCATCCATCATAACGCATTACATTGTGGCAATTGCCGGCAAGAGCCACAGATCGTGTCCACCGCAAATCGGTATAGTTGGAGCGATGTCAGGGAAAGAAATAAAAAGGGGTATTTGTTGGTATCACAGCAATAACAAGACAGATGCACCAAAGAGGTGCTGAAATGGTCGTTCTGGAAGGGTCGGTTCAAATACTGAGGCCGAGGGAAAGGGTGAGATCAGTCGTCACGGGATCCTCCACGGCAATGACATCGGGTAGGGGAGCGTATGGAAGCCCTGTCGCCTTTTCCAGCTTGGTCCTTTCGATTAATGCCTGTGTTTTCCACCTATTCTCGAGTCTGGTACGCTTTACCCCAAGAGCCAGTCTCAACTGGGCTTCTTGAGCGGTGAAACTTTGGTCAATTGTTTGTAGTTCTTTTGCTTGGTCTTCTTCCATTTTCTTGAGTTCGGTCTCTTTCTTCGCAATCATTTTTTCGACGGCTTTCTTCTGCCTGCCGCGCAGAACATTGATCTTCGACGAATGTAAGGTGTCCATTACGTCTCGTTCGCGGTATTGTTGAGCAAGGCTGTGATAGTCTTTGTCCGTCACTTTTCTTTCTGGTAGGGCAGAATCGATGGATGAGCGGCCGGAACCCGGACTGATAGAGTCTGGCGGCGGTGTGGAGGTGTGGCAATAGGCTTCCATGTGGCGCAGTCGCACCATTACAGCTCGTTTCTCAAGCTCATGCTCCTTCTGCATCTTCAACTCCTCTTCGAGTTGACGCGCCTCGAGGGCTTCGACGGCTTCTTCATTCTAACTGAAGCTTAGCAATTGCCTTTGACAGCTGCTGTCAGAGATCTGAGGTACTCACCTTAGTGCTTTGCTCGGACAGTATTCTTTCATGCTCCACTTGTCTCTGCTTTTTTACATGCTCTTTCTGGGTTCTAAGCTGCGAGATTAGAGTGGTCTGGAACTCCAGAAAACGGACCTTTTCCTCCAACTGGGTCATCCGAAGGCCCATCAACTGCTGGGATTCCATACTCCGCTTGAGAGCGTCCTGGTCAATGGGAGGAGGCTCATCATAGCTGTGTTTGGATGTGGGCAAAGTTGGTGACCACGAACTCTTGCTCGACCTGATCGACAACGGGTTTCTCATGTCTATAGAGCCTAGTTCACTCTGATGTGTGTCTGTACTGCTGAGACTGGTCAAGGTTGGGGACACAAGCGCCGCCGAGCCAGATCTTCTTCTTCGAAAACCAGAAAGCCTTTTCAAACCTCTTTTTAAAGGTGAGTTTCTTCCCTTGTCTGCATTCACCCGAGATGAAGGAGAGTTGGACTGGGTAGGCGAATGGTCGGAGATGTGAGACGATCGCGTAACGGGATGGTGGTCATTTCCAGGCGAGGATTTCAAATCCGGGGATTGTGGGTGGATTGGACTCTGATTGATTGAATCTGAAGCAACTGTGACCGTAGAGAGAGAGGAAGTAATCACCTGCAGCGCCGACACAAAGGCTGGTTGTATCAAGCCCAGAGATTCAAGTTGCCGCGAAACTTCGTCATCAAGGTCATCCTCGGACATGGATGCGGTTAATTGTAGGACGGCCTTGTTGTAGGAGACGTCGTCGACGAGTGTGGCAGACTCGTTCCATGGCTGTAGATCACCATGCGACACGTTCCAAGTTGTCTTGCCTGCTGCGGGGTTGCTGCTTCCCAATGCCACAGATCGACTGTGACGAACTGCTGTCATCTCGGTACACTTAGAGCAAGGACTGCCCCCTGTGCTATCTCATTGTTTGACCGAGCGACTGGTAACGGGAAGCAGTACTCGCAGGTCAGCCCAATCTCGTATGAGGATGTCTCGGGATGGGCTGGGTGTAACGACAGAGGTAAGGGATCGAAGCCTGCGGCGCGTTGCGTGTTGGGCCCTGGAGAGTCTATACGACTGAATGTCAAGGACGGTGGAGTGTAGCAAGGTAATCGATCTAGAACATCACTGTCAGTCGAGAGGTCCGTGCCACGTTGAAGATCTGATGGTTCAAATGCAAATAATTGCATCCTTCGCCGTTGAGACTCACCTGGCACGGATAGGATTCGATGCAAGCTAGAGCAAATCCCGACAATTTGGGATCGATAGCGGTGAACAGCGCAAACACCTGTGCTAGGGTCTGCAGGGGCAGGCCAAAGGGTCTCGTCAGAACAGGGGACTGGCCAGAGTATCAGGGAAAGGACTCGTCCCAGTAGCGCCGACGGTGGGTTGAAGTCGGCGTACAAGTAGCGAAAATGAAGAAACAATACAAGGACAGAGAGAAGATCCGTATTAACTGGAAACGAACGACTGAGCAGCTGTTCCCTCGATTCCACGAAGTTGGCAACAATGTGGATGAGAGGAAGAGGAGCGGCAGGGAAGCAAGGCTTGTTCGCCTGCGGGACTGTGGAGGATTCGTATTGTGTGTCTCTTTTAATCGTTGTTGTAGGGATCACCCCTACTCGTACTCCGTCCTCCGTACCCCCCTACCGACATTCCTCGCTACCACCTGAACGGCTGCGGCTGTCAGTTCATGCAAAGCCGTATCTACTGCAGCTTGACAGCATTTGACAGTCTCGATGTGGCCATTCACGGCCAGAGCAGCCTCTCGAATCTTGATCCCCTCCATTCCATGTACTCGTACAAGACGCCGCCCATCCAGCCTGCGCCATTACTTCCCAGTGCCACCACCATCAAGTCTGCACCCTGCGAGGAGGCAGTTTATCTTCTCAAGACTGCTGGATATGCCGCAAAGGAGCGTTCCCAAGACCCAGATGCGGCTGGAAGAACAATACTACGAGTACCTGCACCAAACCCTCGATGGGGCATCATATGATTCAAGCTAATCGAGACCGGTGGCCGGCGCGAGGCGAAAGTGGTGGAGAGTCGGTTCCCATCGCGAGGTCTTCGCCTCTGTGATTTGCCCACACTCTCCTTCGGTTCGCCTAACGTCTGGCTCTGGCATTTTGAAGCACAAATGCTTCTCAATACAAACGAGTTGTCAATAGGTTCAAGAGTCACCCCAACGTCACCATGTTTTCTTCACCAGGTCGATCTATTAACCAGTCCGTCCTGCCAATCAACGAACCTGACGGCTTTCGCGATCTTGCACCAGTACTGGAGCTGGTGTCCCTGACCTGCAGGCAGTCGTCAGCTGCGACCTACAGTACTCGTCATCGTACGAGGGTTCCGTCCTGCGGTCATCCGTGATTGTGATTGACTTAGATGATCTATTTTCATCGTCCGTCCCAAAGAGACATCTCGATTTGTGACAGGGTTGAAAACTCACCGCACACCCATCGGCAGGTGGGCAAATCCCAGAAGCCGGCTGAACGCATTGATGGAGTTACTACTCTGCAGATCACGACGCTTCGCATACCACCGGTTGTTCTTGCGGCCAATTAGGCAGGTAATCTAGCCTGTACACCCGGGGACACTTACCAGCTTATGAGTCTGTCTCTTTGGACAATACCTGTAAGTGTCGTAGTTGATGTCCACATCATTGCTGCACGTGAAAAACAAGAGATCTCAGTATTGAGTGCCTGCAACTGCTGTTGAGCTGCCTTTGGTCATTTTCCGTGCTCTATCATGTCTGTATGCATGATGGCCAGCTCAGGTATGATCAAGCTTTCTATCTCCATGCCTTCGGTCACAGTCCCTCCCTCAAGGTCCACATGCTGAGCTTCATGCTTGCGTTCCGCTTTCCCTACCAATTCTTCGATTCCAGAAATACTCTTCGACCTCCGTGCTTTAGGCACGCGGAGCCATCTCTCGCCTCCGTTCCGGGTAATGAAGACTACTTCCCATTTGCGCGTAGTCAATAGGTTACCAATGACCAAATCATGCTGATATCTTCTGAGGGCTTGTTCGGCCTTTGCCACAAGAAGGGCAGGGTCAGTCTCAAGCTTGAAGCTCACAATCATGCTTCCTTTAGGTGCCCACGAGTGCACCAAAGGGCTGAGAAATTTAGGCACCGGGTCGAGGTTAATGACCAGTTGTCGACTAGCCCCTGCTCCTTGGCCGCCGGCGTGATCCTCTCTTGATTGGATCTTGTGCTCCTCCATGCGTTCTCTGGGAATAAAAAAATCGGAAACAGCTGCAGCAAGATAGAATAGCGCACGCTCGCCTAGTGGCTGCATCGACACAGCGAGACTGCGTAATTGAAAGAGGTAATCAGTGACGGTGGTGAAAGGCAGGAGGAGCAAAAGGCGGTTTTTCTTCGCAAATTGGTACTGGTGCAAAACACGTCGCATCTTCTCCTGGTACTCCTTCCTTACCACGACACGCTCATCATCGCCATCATGTTCTTCCATGAAATCAAGGAAGCAGTTTGTGCTGTGGCTGTAGTGCCGAGAATAAGGCAGGAGACTGAACTGCCGGTGAAGAAAGATCACTGCATAGCCCGCCTCTAGAAAGTATTCGGCAGACGTTGCTCCACGGGTTCCAGCGGAGAAATTGTCAATAAACCGTACTGTCTGGTTCTCAAGGGGCACAGTTGTGCCTCCTGAGGTGACTAATGCAATTCGGCGATTCGGCGAGTTTTCTAGGTGAAATTGAATAAACTCGCGTGTCAATGCTTGATGTTTTGACAGAGACTTGGGCGCCGGATTTTTATGGAAATACTCGTCAAATTGCTCAACGCGAGGACCGTTGGCATGATGTTGCGACATCTTGATTCTCAGTGTTGGACGAGGTTCGGCAGCTCAATCTGTCAGATAAACAAGACACTAGGATCCGGGATTGGCCTTGTGCCTCTTGCATTTAGATGGGAGACTTGATCTGTCTCTCGTTAAAAAATTGACAGTTTGAGTATATGTCTTTCGGAAGGTAGTTGTAGGATTAAAGTAAGATCGAGCTTTGTGAAAGAATGACCCTGCAGTCGAGGCATTAATTTCTCAGCATCAATGAGTATGAGATCTGCAGTGTAAACACCATCATACTTCGCCTGCGGTATAGAGCCAAGCGTCAGCGCTTTTACGAGTTTTGAACGAATCTGCGGTGTTCTGGTATAAGTGAACAAATCTATCAAGCACGGATTGCCACCATTGTACGCAGCAATACTGTTGTGTGAGGTGTTGAAGAAGCTGTGTTAACAGGTGGAGGTGGTTTCGAGGCAGAGATGGAGCTCGGAAATACAAAAATCCGAAATCCGGAAACGTCATAGCGTGGCATATAACATCACGGCCAAGGCTCACCAGGCTCACTACGTGTCTGCCCTGCCATCCTGTTTGCTCTTCGATTGATCGCGCAACCCAGTCGTATTCGGGTTGCGAACACTTTCTCCTCTTGTCGATTCTCGCCTCTTGCATCGACTTCCATTTCGAAAATGACTGTGTATCGTCGATTTCAGTTGCACCATTCCAGTATGGGTGCTTTCCGCGAAGCCGAAATGCGGCCCCCTCTCGTTGGATGCGACCACTGGTGACAACATCGCTATAGACCGGTACGAGGCACCCACGAGGCACCCACGAGGTCTATTCATCTCATCCCACTCGGATCGTAATTGGTGTACGAGTATTGTCGACCTTTTTTAGCGCATTTTGAAACCGATACCGATTCTGACTCCCCGGACACTGCCCGAATAGTTCCTGTGCTGTTTCCAAATCTGTCTACACCCAGACGGCACCTTTCGCAAGGCTTTCATGGAACAAGACTACATACACCATTCAACTGCTTAGTACTTGACCTAGATATGCCGATCACTTTGGACGACTACCTGGATTCTGGTCCAAGTTCAAACATATAAAGCGCAACTCCTGCTTCAACCTTGATCGCGACCCATGCGGGCAACAGAGCCTTGATTCTATTCCCTTAACCATGGTTCATGCTGTGGAAGGATCATACTGGGTCTACGCACCTACCAAGGGCGTTTCTGCCGCCTTTGCAATTTTGTTCTCCATTTCAGGGGCCCTGCATGTGTGGCAGAACAATCTCAAGTACAGATCCTGGCGCATCGGATTCCTCCTTCCCTGGGCAGCGCTCCTGTTCATCGCGGGGTTTGCGCTCAGAGAATATGGGGCTTATCACTATGACGACCTGGACGTATTTATCGCAAGTGCAGTCTTACTCTTTGTGGCACCTCCGGTCTATAATGGTGCAAACTATTTCATCTTTGGAAGAATACTCTACTACTTGCCATATCTTTCCCCTCTGCATCCGGGACGAGTGTGGACGACTTTGTAAGCCTTGCATTTCGAGCTGTCTACTTGAGTCGGGTGAAAAGCTAACACTGATCTAGTATTGCACTCGACACAATTGATGGCATCCTCGCAGGAAATGGGGCGTCTAGAGCGGCCAACTCCAGCAACAGCATATCCAGCATCAACACTGGTATCATCCTGGTCAAGGTCTCGCTCTTCTTATTGCTCGGAATGATGCTAGCCTTCCTTTACCTCGCCATGGTCTTCCACCGTCGATGCCTCAAAGCTGGCGTCTTCAACCACAAGTGCAAGGTCATTATCTACGAGCTGTACGCGTCTTGCTTCTTCATCCTCATTCGCAATACCTTCCGCACTGCGGCATTTTTCTACCCTCCGAATTCAGCCGCGAATGGAGACGAGGTGCTCTTCTGGATGCTTGAAGCGCTTCCCATGCTGGCAAACACCTTCCTCTTGAATATATTCCCCCCAGCCAAATATCTTCCGGCCAATCACAAAATATACTTAGCCGTGGATGGCAAAACCGAGATTGAAGGGCCAGGGATGGTGGACAAGAGACACTTCTTGCTTACCCTCTTTGATCCCTTTGACATTGGAGGCCTGATTAGAGGTGATGATAACAAGAATAAGTTCTGGGAGAGAGATGGCATCGGTGGACCACAAGAGTCGGTCTCCTCCACAGGCGAGCTGCGAACGAGGGAACACGTTGAGTGCGGGATGAAGACTTCTGCACGCGATCATCAAGCACCTGATTGATATATCAGTTGGCAGACGTATCGTGTTCAACGCTGGCCATCGTGCTTTGTTGTTCTTTCCAAAGCAATGTAAAGCATGCCCGGTGTTAATACTTCAGCTTGGCCGTCCAAAAACCAAAGTCCAGTCAAGCTATTGAGGAATCACATGAGTCAGACTTGGATATAGACCTGCAAGCATGACACAAGTGGTGAGCGTACAACTGTGATACTGGGATCAACACCGGTTGTCAGGCTTACCAAAAGGTGAGTGGTGAACGCGAATTAGGTGGCTGTCGGTAACCGTGTCCTCCCCTCGCTCATTCAGGGGCGTGGTCTCAATTCATTCGCCTTTCCCCTGTTCATACTGGTCCTTACACAGTGGCTGCTTCAATCCCTTGCGAAAGTTTCCATACTTAAGGTCATCATTATCGCAATTCTACTCGAGAACCGTAAGACAGCTGTTGCCAGTGACTTCGGTTACAAAGTGACAAAGTGACACTCGGAAGCTCTCATCTTGTCAACTGTTCAACATGCAGTGCTACGTCGCATCCAGTGACCCTGTGTTTCTGCTGGCGCCATTGCGCTGGTCTTCAAACCCGGAATTTTCTTACGGCCTTTGTTACTCTTTGACAGTAACCATCCATCTTCCAGAAACAGCCAGCCGTCAGGGAGGTAGGATATCAACAAAGGATAAGTTGAACAATGAGCCCCATATTTGTCAATCTACATTGACTTGGTTTTCTTCCTTAGCGAACTTCTTGTCACCACCAAAAACTCCCTCAGAATCCGCAATGGCTTCAGACAGCAATTGTCTCTGGATTATTGCTGCCCCAGAATCAAATTTCAACGAAATTGCAACAGTCAATGTCTGTAGCCACGAGGTTCCAATTCCTGCCTATTGGCGCATTGTCCAACTGTACACTGATGGCAAGACAGAAGACGAAATTGTTCAAGAGGTTATCCAATATACTGGCATTGAAACTCTCCGGGTAGTCGCCGAAGTCGTAAGCAGCATTTTGGACAATCAGCGACGGATTCTTTCCACAACTACTGCTCAGCCCAGCCGCTTCAGTCTGGCAGTCCGGAAGCCAAAAAATGTCAGTGCTTATCGTGCTGCGCGGATCGAGGCTCGTCAAGACCTTCGCGCCGCAGAAGCGAGACTGCATGCGGCAAAGAGCCATGAAAAGCATCTGCTTACTGACGCTATGATCCTTTCACGAGCAAAAGAACAACTAGACCGTGAAGATGTTGACTTATGTACACGACAGAGAAGGCTTTCGGCGGTCGAAGAACGAATGAAACACGTACTGGAAGAGCACAAAGACGTTGAAGCAGAGATCGAGTATGCGAAGCGGCTCACGATTATTCATAGGGCTTCACTGGCATGAGCCACAGGGGTGGTGGGAGGCTGAAATTGCAACTGCATTGAGAGTATATATTTATCAACTTTTTTGAGGTGGGTTTTGTCACTGAAGTAAGTATCAAATCTCTGGAACGCGCCACTGGTTAGCTCTGGTTCATTCTTTGATGTAAACAACAGCAGCTTTTTTGGACAATGAAGCATCCCTGTCTTTGAAGCCCCACAAAGGAGCAAAGAAATTCCATTCAGAAAAGAACAAGAAGTCATGGCGTTGTCAGTGTCTTGTAAGTGCCATCTATATTGTTGCCAGTGGGATCTCATGAAAGCAGGGCCTCCTATCTGTCTTGGAAATGGGATTGTAAGTGGTGGAAGACGCTCCGGAGTCTGCACTGCATAGTACAAGGCCAATGCCTTTCTTTCGGGTACAATTATAAATACCACGTCCTCCTATTCATCATGGTGAATCTTCCAAATGTCCCCGTTGTAACGCTCGCATAGCTGATCTTGGTTCACAGCAACTTGATAGCGCCTCAAACTGTACCAGCAATCAACATGGCGCCCCAAGCTTATTTCGATCTTGAGCCCGACTTTGAAAATGAAATATTTCAATCCAAACGCTTTGGCAAACTCCGTCTGGTTACGGGGGAAGTCATTTGTGTTGCTATGGCTGCAAGAATCTTATTTCTCCTCAAGAATGACCATTCTAGCAGTTGCATCCCCTGTCATATCCTGACTGAATTCAATGTCGAGATTGATATCGAGACGATTCGTGCAGTGGTCGAAAAGGATTTCGAAGTATTTGCACAAGACCTGTCGGCCGGAGAATACGTGGTCCCAACTGTCCCATCGATTGTAGGACGTGGCTATCACAGAGGTCACATCCTTCCGGCTGGAATTGCCTACGAGTGTATAAATCTGCGAGAATACGGTATCCGCTTTGTGAGACGATACGCCAAAATCCAATGGGGTCTGACGATACCAGACACTGTGTTGGATGAACTCATTGAACAGTGGGAAACGTCGTTAACGATTGCTGGTGGTGAGGAGCCTCCCAATGCACGCCCTCAACACGAAGGCCGTCGCATCAATCGGCTGGCACTTTGGCCATACCCAGCCCTGGAGCGACGCCACCAACTCTTCGAACATCCACCCCCCCAGTATGAACCGCGACCCGTATACCGCAACAACTCGGGTCAGGAGGTCCTTCTTAGACACCCACGAGAGGTACCAGACAACCATCCCCTCGGATCACAAGCCCTGACGGTCCCGGCTTATACTGCTGGAGAGGCACCACCCACGTACAGCGATATACAACTTCCCCTACCAGCTTCCTCCCATGAAGAACCGCATTTATTGAACCCCCAGGCTGAGTCGACACACCAGAGTCTTCCAAGCAACCGTTCCTTGGAAACAGGTCTTGCAAAGGCGCGGCATTCTCTTGAGGCCGAATTCGTCACATACAGCAAAAGCGACATTGTCAACTATTTATTCTCCAACATGCCCGCCACACACCTCGACAGCGAACTTGGAATATTGACTTTTCAGCAAGTGTCTAGAGCCTTTCGGCGTTTTTTGACTTTAAGCATGCTGGCAAGATCTCGGCCTCTTCGCGAGATAGACTTGTGGCCACAGGAGTGCCTCGGCAATCCACCAGTCCTTTCTGAGCAAGGACACAGAATGGCGAAGCTCGTCAGAGACGTGATTACCGAGCTAAAGGTCAGTGCCTGTGCCTCATCGCGACGCATACTGACCGGGACGCCGATTATCGAAAACCGTGAAGGCCTCACGGTCCTACTACGACACATGCAACGCGGCAGAGGAGCTCAAGAACTGGGCGATTTTGTCTCAAGCCGACACCTTTGGAGAGCGGTGCTTGAAGAACTTCACGAGTCGGACAACTTGCATGTGAAGATGGTAATGAAACGAACTCTGATGAATCCTCAGGGCGTTACTCTGGAAGGACTGCTAGAGGAAATCAAACAGGCACGACTGAACGACAAAAGCTTCCAAGTTACCTTACAATCCTCAATTGCGACTCCCCGACTGCTGGTAATGGTCGCAGGCGCTGACGCCTCCCCGGCTTTGAGTATTGGTGAGTTGGAAGGCGACACGCATTCAGAGGTTGTCGGTCGGAGACTAAATAGTTACGTCAACTTACTCCTCGGCGCCAAAATCGTCCTTCAGGCTACTGTGGGGGCTATGACCGACGACATGTTCATAGCCGCTAGGTGTCAGCTTGAGAGACTCATCAGTGGTGGAGCTACGGCGGTTGGTATCGATGAGGAGAGTTTCCAACAGCTGCAAGAAGCCCTCGAAAGAGTGCATGCTCTTCGAGATGCAAAGGAAGCTTCGCGTATCAACCCCGAGTATTGGGCTGCAGTGATGACCAACTCATGCTTGGCTCTATTTGGCCGATTTTCTTCGTCAAGGGCGTGGATTATGATGCCGACTTCAGACGAGCCTCCCCGTCAGCTGGCTTTTGTATACATACCCAAGCCTTTGTTCCCATATACGATACAGGCGTCCACTAACCACCGAAGCACGATTAGAGATGCGCAACGTCTTGCCCTGCGGTGGATGCACACCTTCGAGTCCGATTTGGAGGAGACGATATCACATTTCCACGGGAGTTACGACGTTTTTCTGGTACAATGGGAGTTCTTCCAAGGCAACTCGGACCCCAACCCTTATGCCGTTTCGGAATTTGAAGAATTGGATAAGGGATACAGACACGCCCTGGGTAAATTACACGACGTAATTTGCCGTATCGAGACTGCTTCGCTCATTGCTAACGCCGAGTCAAAGGCTTCCTTCATAACGGAGTTGAATACACATCAAAAGCTTCGCTACGCCTTTGAGGAACGACTAGCTACTTGCTGGAGATTGTCATTCACCAAGCTTGCGGATCTCGACAGAGCCGAAGCCGCCTTCCATAAATACTGCACTGAGCTCGTGCGTGTCGCTCACTGGTATCTGCGAGGCAAGCAGACGCCAATAGATCCTGCCAACCACAAGGCACTGGCGGCAGAGGTGGACCAAATGCTAACTACTTTGGAAGCTGCCCAGGTCTACTCTGAATGCGATGCTGCAGAGGCACAAGCTTCTGGAGGTATGGGACAAAGTGACTCTGTCGCGTCGTCCTCTGATGCTGAATCAAGCCCAGACTCCTCTATCTCCCTCGCAAACAGTCAAGCTGTGTCGCCGGCGGATGGTGACGAGAAAATGGTACCTCAGGTGTCTGGTGCAGCGACACAGCAAGACGAAGAAGTACTGATCCATGGACGGGCAGTATTTGCAACCGAATCTACAGCGGATGAGGAGGAGCCTGTGCTTCGACAGCGTGAGGTTTGTCCTTCAAATCCAAATTCAGGGTCAGGTCAGGACCCCCTGTCAGGAATTATTGCAGGTAAGGATGATTCGTCAGCTCGATAAGGCTCTCGGAATGTTGACATCATGACTAGTTCGCCTCCAACAGGAGAATCTCCGACCATGGCAGACGACCAAGATGCCTTGGATCGGCCTCGAGCGCGACAATGTGCGATGGGTGCTTCCGAACTTTTGCCTGGACAGGGAGGCAGCTCATGACGATTATCACGCGTGCAGCAAGCTGAAAGGTAGGGACCAGAGTAGATCCTTTTCTGATGTAGCATGTTCAGGAATTCCCTGGGGAGCGTTCACTGGAGGTACTTTGCCATTTTTTATTATAGATCATAGAATGAATTGCAACAGTTGTAACTGAGAATCGTGACTACAGATTCCCCGAGGGTAAAGAAAACATTCCAACCCGACCCGGCGACGTTGTCCCGGTGGACCGACCATAAGAACAAGTACGGACGTAATGTCTCGTCTCACCGTGACAGCCAGTAATCAAACCATTGCGCGATGGCTCTCAAGCTCTCTTCTTTCACATAGCCTGGACAGGTATGTATCCACGTCAGCCAAGGCGCGCTCGAGTCGAACAGCGGCTCAAGGGCAACTCACGTTCGTACGGGTTCTCCATGTTCCCGCGGAGGGCAAAGCCATGCTCGACGCCGGCGAAGAGCTGCACGTTGTACGTCTTCTTGTCGTGTCGCAAGATATCGATAGCCTCTCTTCGGGCCTCCGTCGGAAATGTGTGATCGACTTCTGCGCAAGACAGGAACAAGGGTTCTACAGGAGGGGAAGAAAGAAAAGTCAACGGCCGTTAGTATTGGCATCTCGCTCGTCCTTCTCCCGACGGGCTCTGCTCACTTTGTAGTCGACGAAAGTGGTGTTCTTTCAAGAATGCCGGATGAGCAAATGCACCCGCAGCACAAGTGTCGGCCGCGAGTTCGTTGCACACATATGGTGCTCCGAAGCAGTATCTGGTAGTGCGGACGGTGTCAGTAAAAAAGGGAGGGCCAGTAGGCTCAACAGAGGGACGTGTATGTGTGTGTGTGTGTGTGTGTGCAGTGTGCCGAGCCATGATGTTCTGCCCGAGACTGCGAGGCTCCCTGAACACATACCCTACGCAGGCATACTTTGTCGTTGGCTTGCCAAATTGCGCCTTGACGGCCTCTACCCAGCCAGGGACCGCGGCGTCTGCATACGCGGTGTGCTTCATCTTCCAGGCCTCATAGTCAAAGGTCGGGTTCGAGTGGTCATGGCGGTCCTTGCGGTGCTTCCATACGGGATCCTAGGCAATGCCGATGACGGCAGTTGTCAGATCTCGTCTCGCATTTCAGACGACAAAAAGTGACCACAATCAAAGTAACGAAAAAAGAAACTCGTACTCCGCGAAAGTAATCCATTCCGACGACCGTATAGCCGGCATCGGCGAAACCGTCCATGATGAGAAACCCGTTCAGGAAGAACCCGTAAACGTCCGGGAAGTAAAGGATGATGTTGCCGTTGTCCTTGCCCCGAGGGGCCGAAACGTACGATTCGATTCCCGCTATCTCTTCGATGCGACCTCTTGCTTCGCCTTCGTGGATGGACCCCTTCAAGCAGCATTCGCCCGAGGGTTTGGCGAGATAGCCCTCGTTGCCTGCCATGTCTACTCACGAAACTTATTCCGTACCGTTCGGTAATATCTCGTTCAAGTGACTTGGGTATCATGCGTTGGCAACAAACCCGCGTGACGTTGGTCGTTGCTCAGTGTTGAGGGGTGAAGAGTGGGTTGTGGATGAAGATGTTGATGGCCCGAGGTCAAAAATGCAACGGCGCCGTAAGGTGTACAGTACACTATACGAGTAAAACAAGTACTCCGTAGGCATGTAGATAATCGGAGTCGTCGGCCTTGTCCGAGTGTCTTCAGACGATCGACATCCTCTTCGTCTTCACCTACGCTGCTTACTAAATATCGTATTCGGCGTCGAAATAATGCGCCACTCGGGCTAGTGAAGCTGACTTTATGCGATCTTACACCTTCACCGTGACCGCTCTTTTTCAACATTTCTCAACATCCACCAAATCTGCATGTTTTCCACGAGATTACAAGCACACTGGTCAATCGAAACCCCGGATTCTTCCCCGGGAACCATAAAATACGGTTGGGGCCGCCTCCATGGGGAACGCATGGTTCGGTCTTTTTCTTTTCTCAAACCCCGTTTTTCTTTTTCATTCTCCGTCTCTTCTTCTTCTGTTCTTCTCTCCTTTCGCCCCGGTCAGTGATCTATTCCCCACGGTCTTGGCCAGGGGAAGACAGCCGTTGGGATTATCACCATGTCTGAGTCAAGGGCTGGGGAAGTCCATGTTGATAACCCGGTCACAAAACCTCGGGATGAGGCCGATGTAGAAATCGACGCCCTAAGCAAGTCGGCTAGTGGCCATGAACTCGATCCAGTTCATGAGGTAGGATAACACAAACACACAAAATTACCCACGATTTCCGGTACTGATCTAGTGACTTCCAACCCTGCAGAATTTGGCCGTTGGATACAAAGAGTATCGAGAGGCTCTGGAAATCGAAGTCACCCAGCATGATGTGAGTGTCTGTCCCAAGTCAACGCTCTTTGTGTCCAACTCACAATGGCGCATCACAGGAACGCCGGCTTCGCTGGAAAATCGACCTTGTAATCCTTCCCATCTTCCTCATCACTCAAATGCTCCAGTACATGGACAAGACGGCGCTCAACTACGCCAACCTGTTTGGGTACCAGAAGGCGTTGGGCCTCAGAGGTACCCAATTCAATTATCTCTCCGCCATAGTCTACGCAGGTTACTTCTTCGGACAGTATCCCTGCGGCTGGCTGATCGGCCGCTACCCAGCCCAGCGAGTCATGGCCATCTCGTGCCTGATGTGGGGGCTGACGGTCCTCGTTCTCACCCAATGCCGATCCTACTCCTCGGCCATGGCGGTGCGCTTCCTCATGGGCGTCTTCGAGGCCGCCGTGACACCCGGTCTGACGCTGATGACTGGCTTCTGGTACAGAAGGAAGGAAATCCCTCTCCGCCAATGCATCTGGTACAGCGCGCTCGGATTCGGTGGCATCGCAGGGAGTTACATTTCGTTTGGCATTTCGAAGCTGCCCGAGGACCTCACGCCGGAACGGTGGGAGTTGATCTTTTTCATTCTCGGCGGCGCCACCATGCTATGGTCGTTCGTCCTGTGGTTCGTGCTTCCAGACGCACCGTCCAACGCTCGATGGCTCAGTCCGCACGAACGCGTCGTCGCCGTGAAGCGCGTTGCCGGGAACCAGCTCGGCATCAAGAACAAGTCCTTCAACAGGGAACAAGCCCTGCTCGCCTTTTACGACCCGAAGTCCATTCTGGTCTTCATTGCCGTCTTCGCCGCCGCCATCCCCAACGGTGTAGTCACCTCCTTCTCCACCATCATCATCAAAGACCTAGGCTTCTCGACCACCAGGACCACGGAGCTGAAGTCGGTCGGGGACGGCGTACAAGTGGTCGCGCTCCTGATAGGAGGCGCCATCATGCTGACGGTGCCCAACTCACGCCTCCTGACCGCCACGGCCGCCAACATCCTCTGCACCGTCGCCGCCGCGCTGATGGCCTACCTCCCCCGCTCCAACACCTGGGGCAGGCTGGTTTGCTTCTGGCTCGTCAACGCTCAATCCGTCGGCTTCACCATTTCCCTCGTCACCATCAACAGCAATATGGCGGGGTACACGCATCGGAGTTTCGCCAGTGCCTTGACTTTCACGGCCTACTGCTGGGGCAACTTCGCCGGACCGTTTGTCGTCCAGCCAAGTCAAGCACCTGAGTACCGCGGCGCCACCATCGGGCTGTTAGTCGGCTACGCCATCAAGTTCGGATGTCATCTACTGTTGCTCGGTAAGTCTTGCTCCAGTGAAACCCTTGGATTAACGCAAAATGTTTCAAGATTTTACGAGATTTGTGCGCGAGTTACGTTTGACAAAACTGTAAAACTGACGTCGTTCTTAACCCCCCTGCCCGCTCGCAGCCTATATGTTCTTGAGCAACAAACGTCGGGATAAAAAGTACGGGATGGCAGACAAGGCAGCGAGTAACGAGGCAGGAATGCGGGACAAGACTGAATACGAGAATAAAGATTTCCGTTACGTCTTGTGAGACAGGTTATCCTAGCAGCTTGCTGTACCCGACGACAAAAGCCGTAGTCATCCACATGAATGTGACGGAGTCGGAAGGTGACCCACTAAGGATGGATTTTTGTACCAGGCAGCTGTTATGGAAGCATCCTGAACCCAATACACACAGGAGCAACATATCAGAACTTTGGTAGAAGCTGTGATTGTCACTATCACTCGTGCAACACTCAGCCTGGCGTCATGCGTTATTGTTGTTAGGTTGAGGCAGATCTCGGTGTAGACCCATCCAACGATTTACCATCGAGTCCCGGGCATGCATCGCCTTTGGCTGCAACTTTCTCATGATATAAGCTCCCATCAAGCAATCTCCTCACATCCTCTTTCCGCAATATCCCATCTTCAGGCCAGATGAGAACCCAAGCAAATCCCCATTCGAACATTGCAGACACTTGGCCAAAGAAGTCAAATGCATGCCTTGACCTCCTCAAACCATGCCATAGTTCCCATTTCGTTAGTCCTCCTTTGCCATCTCGATCAAACTTTGCAAAAAAGTCCTCAAAGGGCTGGGGACGAAAGCGTCCTTCTGAGTCGAATGTGCCTGTTCCACTCCCGTGTTTATTCATATATGCTCTCTTGACGTAAAGTCTGAAGAATGGATCAGGTAGAATGCTCGGTGCAGTGTTGTAGGACTGAACGCTGTGTAAAAATGCGGTGAAAAAGAGCGAGGTAATGATCTTCCAATCAAAGGATCGACACACACGGTAGGTGTCAGTGGGCCAGATCACCCCATCGCTATCTGGGTCAAAGAATGAGCAGTGTTGCTCCAGAACCTGCAGGTAGCATATTAGTCTGTGACTTTGATTGTGAGTATCGGACTCGATCACTCACTGTCTGATGCTGGTGTTGTTTGGCCCATCCATCTTTTTCTGTTCCATAAGGTGCATCCGCGGTAGGCGCGAAATTGGTCTGTACAATACCTGAATTCAAGAGTTTCGAGTCCGCATGAGGGATATGCGCCCTGTAATCTGCAGTGATGGGGGCTTCGGGTATTGAGGTTCGATGTTGCGGCCCCGCTGAACTATCCAGATGGGGCACCATAGCTGAAGCTGGCTTTGATCTGCTGAAACAGATATGGTAGACGAAGAAAGGGCAATTTTTATAACAGCAGCTTCTTCGTACTGAGCAAGGTACAAGTACGTGCATGACTGCTGTGTGGTGGATCGAAACAGCAAAGCCCAAGCCTGGTAGTTTGAAGTCTTGACATCATGGACTTATGGCGTCCGGACAGAGAGGCCAGTTGATCCGAATCAGTACATATGAGAATTCAAAAGTATTCGTTGGAAAGATCGTAGCCGATTCACCCCCAGGCTGTCAGAGAAGACTGCGTGAGATGGTATCTGTGCCTGGATGTTTGGAAGTGTCGACAAACACCCTGGATGCTGTTGACTGGTTCACGGCGCTTTTCTGTCTTGGGCATAGCGAAGCTGACTCAGCGTCGGAGACTGCAAGGCTTAAGGGAGTGAAGAGATACAATATCAACGTCCACCTCCAAAAGTTTGTCAGTCAAATCACTTCACATCGGACCGACAGCCATCGCTTACTTGGACCACTGCCTCTCTCGAGTCTCCATGACGAGTCGACACCATTAGCGCCTGAAGTCCTTTGCTTTTCTCAGCCTGGACCTTTCTGAACGACGCTTTGGGCTTGCGGCTGACCTGTCACAACAGGGGGCGGGAATGCTGGATTGAGCGCAGTCGGTCATCGTGGCAAGTTCTGCCTGATAGACATGGAGTGCTACTCGATGCACGGACGGGGGCCAGCATGACAAGTACGTTATCTACAAACCAACACGTTCTGGAAGGAGAATCTTGATGCCATCAAGGAGGCACACAGGAGCACGATGGCACGAGCGGCAGTCACAAGTGAGTTCACGACGGCAGCAAAAATGTTTCTGGTAAGCCACAGACGGCAACCATCCAGAAGCAGGAAGCTCCGATCCGCTACCAAGGGTGGATACAGACTCGGGCAAGTCTCAGCTGCGCGTCGTTGTATCCAGAGCGCCCGTGGGATTTGTCCACGAGATATGGTAAAGCCTTGCATGAGAGGCTGACGCCTATAGGTGCGGAGCATCGCAGGCTTTATAGTTGAGGGCCATTGATGCCTGGCTGTATGAAAACGGGAAAAACTCTTACAGTATAAAGTAGGTAGGTTCCGTCATGAACAGGTCCTCATGGGTCTTTGAAATCCGACATTAAGCGGCATTTTCTCACTTCCACCACAAGCAAGCGCGCAGTTCAAGAAACCCAGCCCGAACTTCTCAATAAACACCTACAACGCACTCTACTCTATCAACCCGACCTCTCTCCCAAGACTTTCCATCTTCACCAGTCTACGCTCTTCTCTCCCCCACGATGTCCGAACCATCGGCAGCAGACTTCGTTGGAGCTCTTGTGGCGCTCGGTGGCCTTGCTGCCTTTATTGCCACTCCTTTTGCTGTGCTCCTCTGGGTAGACAGGAAGAACCGTGAACTGGACGCCAAAGAGACAGATCGATTTTACACCTTTCTCGAAAGAACCAGCGCCATAGATCGGCATCGATTGAACGAGTCCGGACTTGGAAGATGGATTCTGCACAACTCGAGAGCATTGCGGCAGCCGTAGCGACAGAAATCAGGAGAAGAAAGACTCTAGCCGAGGTTGAGCTGTGGTATGCGGCGGAACTGAACGACATGACCAACATGGCACAGAAGCCACGGTGATACCAGAATATTGAGTCGAGCCAGGGCCAACATGTTGATACCGGAAGCACGGACTATGGGGAGCGGTATGAAGACTCAGGCGTAGAAAGCATGGCTATGCGCAGCAAACACGTCTTTTTGTGTCTTGATACCAGCAATTCATTCGTGATGATTTAGGGAGAATATAGTGCTTTATAGGTAGTGACCGGGATCTAGATACCTCCCTGCCTAGCTATGAGACCTTCAAAACTACACGACCAGCAATTTTTCCTTGATGCATCAAGTCAAAATATTTGTCCAATTCATCCAGGGTGCCTTTGGTCAAGATAGGGCGAACAAGTCCTCTTGCGGTGAATTCGAGGGCTTCTTCGACATCTTTCAACGTTCCAGTGACACTCCCGAGAATGTTCAAGCGATCCAAAACCATCTGCTTAGGTCTGGCGCCTGCGATTACCGACGCATCGTGAGGCAAGCCGACCACAACGACAGTGCCGCCAGGACGTACAAGCTGCGGTGCCAATGCATACGCTTCCTTCGAAGGAGGCAGAACAAGTACAGCATGAGCACCATATTTGGTGATGCGCTTCACTTCGGCGGGGATGTCCTCGCACAGTTTGCGGTCGATGAACTCTTCCGCCCCCAACTGCGTGCAGAGGTTTCTTTTCTGCTCGCCGCTGCCGATGGCAATGACACGCATTCCCTGGAAATGTCAGTTCTTAGGCTCACCAGGCTGCAGAGGTGCAAGCGAGGGAATATCTCAGCATTTACCATGACTCGAGCGTACTGCAACGCAAACTGTCCCAGGCCTCCGCCCGCCCCTTGCACGACAAGCCACTGGCCCGACCTGATGCCGCTTCGCTTGCAGGCAGTGTAAGCTGTCACTCCCGCACACATGATAGGTCCAGCTTCAAGACAATCAGCAATCTTGCGAGTCGACAGCGTCAACTACCTGTCATACCTTCTTCGTCCTCGACGCCATCGGGGAGCTTCGATGTGTAGTTACCATCTGCCACAACATATTGCTGGAAGGTTCCGGGAACAGTGACCGCGGATATCTTCTGGTAAGGACAATGAAGCTCGTCTGTGCCATTGGTACAGAATTCACATGTTCCACAGATACTCCAGACCCATTTGACTCCTGCTCGATCTCCCACCTTCCACTTATGTTTCATACTATCACCGACAGCCACCACGACTCCAGCACCTTCGTGTCCGGCGATCCCTTTAGTTTCGGGGCTCATATCAACACCGACATCATGCCATCCATCGTGGATGAGAGCATCATCTGAACTGCACACGCCAGTCCTGTCCAAAAGTTATATATGAGGTTAACGACATGGGTATGGTGAGAGTCAAACCAGTTGATCTTGACCAGCAGTTCCTCGGGTCCAGGAAGGGTAACATCGACTTCCTTCAAAGGAGCCCTGGCATCTTCACCCCCGCCAACTCTCACTGCTGCAGTCTGCCGTTTAGGGATCTGAAACTCCGCCATGTTTACCGCTGCTTTCGATGTAGTTACAGAAGCTAGACCGCAACAAAGTCGCCCTGGGGAGGACCAAGCTTTATACACCAAGCTCACCCTGAGCTCTGAGCCGCCTTAGTGAGGTTCGTGTCGGATGAATGCATGAACGACACACTCGCTTACTTCCCTCCATGATCTGAATATCCACAACACCAGCGCGCAGCACTGGTCTCTGGGATTTCAGAGGTCACGTCCGGTCGGCGTGGACCTGGTACCGCGGCCGGCATAGACGATAACGCTCCTCGATCCCGCACGATGCTCACTGATCGAGAGCAATATCTGGGCAGCACGCCTTGATTACCAAGCACTTGCATTGCAGTGAAAACTAGAACGAGATAGTGGCATTTCCGTCATGAGAAAATCGGGTCTCTCCAAGGATGAATGTGGCTGCAATGTGTGCCGCGATGTGTGGTTCGGGATCTCTTGAAACCAAGACAATTCGCTTGCCAACGGCTCGCTTGTTCAATAAGAACAGTTCCAATAGTTTCTGCCAAGAAGCACCACTACGAGACACCAGGGGCCAAACATCAAAGCGTTGGCAAAGTTTCCATCATAAATCTGCAAGCGACTTGTATAAGTGAGCCGGTACCTGCGGTATCACTCTGCTGTCCAAGCTTCAACCTACTTCTCTTGCAGCCAAGAGTTGTCTAAGCTGGATTTAGAATATTTTCCTTGCATTCTGATTGCTTCAGAATTTACCCCGTCACGACCAGCATGCTGTTTTGCTTTGCAGTCCAGGCCTTGTCGTGGCATCAAGTCATCTTCTCTAGCGCCAACTGATCGACGAATTCCGCACAGTCCTGACCCCTGAGTTATCATTTCCCGCTTCCAGTGGAGATCGAGGAGTGTATTTATGGCCTCAAAATTCTAGGTGACCACGCCTCTTCAAGCATTCAGTGTGGATTAACACCCGCTCACAAGCTCCCGCTAGTCCCCGATATCTTATCTACGAGACTGTGGTTGTGACAATCTCTAGGATTACTGTCAAATAGCACCTTATAATACTGGAATTTGAAACTGATCGGCGATGCATACAACATTTACGGGTAAAAACGATGCGAGCACGGGTCATCTTGAAGGACTGCAAGATCATGATATCAATCCGGCTCTCTGAGGACTGACCGTGTCATTTGAAAGGGCCTTGCACGACTGGCGGCCAATAATGCCCATGTCTGGCCGGACAGCTAGCGAGGCCACGCAGCAACCTGGCAGGGGCACGTTGATGTTCATCGAGCATCATCCGGAGTCACAACCAACCGCAACGTCAAGGGTGGTTACGAGTTTTGCCCGTAAATGGCAATCGAGCCAGAAGCGACAGCACCGACGCGTCTCCGCCCGGCAGGATGCGGTATACGCCAGAAGCCTAGTCGGATGGCAGTCTCGGGCAGTGAGGCTTCCGCCACAAGCCCAGCCCTCCACGCATGACGAGAGCGATTCCTCTTCGTCGACCTCGCAGGCTATCACGATCACGAGCTTGCAGCCAACAAGTGGACTTCGAAAGGACCCTTTCAACTCTCTGCCATCCGAACAAAGTGCCGACATGATGTCTGTCGCTGACCATTGTGCGTACTCGGTTGAGTGGACGTTGTTTCATTTAAGTACTTACCGAGTTTGCTAGTCATTCACGTTTGGGCGCCTATGGCGATCACCCATTTTGACACGTTGATTGGGTACGTTGAGAAGCGCCTGCGAGTGATGCGTCCCCTCGGATTCACTAATGAGGTCGACAGCTCCAACACGTATCTCAGTCTCTACTGGCCAGTAGCATTACAGGATGACATGCTCTTTAGTGCCACAATGGCCTGCACGAGGGCCGCATGGTGCCTCTCGCAAGGACTTTTGCCCGAAACAGACCGTCTCCACCTACAATGTCGAGGCCTGGCAATGTCAAAACTGCGTCTCAGGCTCTCCGGTGTCTCACCTATCAATGTTGAGACCTTCCTCTTTACCGTAGACTACATGCTCAGTGTCTCGTACATGTGGAAGGACGATGAAGCACTCGACATACATCTTGCGGCATTCAGGAACCTTGCACAAAGATACCTTTCGACCAATGATACCAGTACAGTGATGAGCAGCGTTGTTGCTCACCGCATGAAGAGCTGGCAAGCTCTGGACAACTACCGAAAGCAAACAGATGTATTCCGACAAAGGCTGGAAGCACAGTCGCCCGACACAGGCACGCAGCTCACGCGCATACACGATACACTCTCATTGCGACAACTTGATATTCTTGCCTCATCGCCTCCAGCCTTACGTCAACTGACTGACCTCGGTCTGCTAAGCATTGAGCTGCTTGATGTGGTCCTGCAGGTACAAAACCTCATGGACAATGTTTGTGATAAGTCGGAAGGTCACGCCATTGCGTCGGTTACTAAGCAGCTGAAGGGAGCCTTGTTAGCAGAACATTTAACCGATATCGACATGCAGATTGGTTATGCTCTAGTTGGTCTTTGTCACTATCTTGATCCAGACTTCACGAGCACAACAACATTTAGAAGCAGCGGTTTCCAGTATCCCATTTCCAATAGGCCTAACAGTCACCAGGATTTGGACACCGTAGCGCAGACTTACATCAACAGAAAGCTGACTCGATGTCTCCACGTTTCCAACATAGCACGAAGCTGCGCCCTTTGGTCGTCCACCCTTCTCGGTAGCATCTTGCTCGAGGTTGGGCTCAGTATCGACATCAGCAAGCCATTGTCCAGTGGCACGTTAGCTGAACATGGCCTGAAGAGCAAGGGACACATCATTTTGGCTGCGACTGCTAGAAGTCTGACATTCGAAAGCGTGGCCGTTCTTTCCGAGCACTGGGCTGCGCCGCTCCAAACACAATGGCCGCCTCCGGAACCAGACTTTGATCAACTCGGACAACAGTTCCTCGGCACTAGAGATCTCTCCGAAATGTGGCGACGATGCTGGCGGGACACGATAAGAAGGCAGCAGGAGTGGAAAGAGCAGGGTCAGCTACGAGTAGGCAACCCGGTTGGTCCGGACGATGACGAAGGCAAGATGGCGTCGATCGAAACCGAGTACATGGTCTTAATGGAGGCGAGGGAGAGCTTCCCAGTGATGTCCCTCTCGAACCTCGGGACGTTAAGGCAAGCGAGGAACGAGACGTCGGACACCCATCAGTAAACGGGTGATAGAGATGTCTGCCGTTTAAGTTATTGATATCCTTCGCACCGTTATACAATGACGCATTTGGGTGGTTGGTCTCAAGGTGTGCAAATTCGCGGCGTGCTTCGGTTATAGCCTGAGCTACCACCAGTGCGCCAGGGCTTCGCTGATGATATTCGGAGTCGCTCCCACGATCGGCATTGTTGCCACAAATTCCTGTTATCCAACAGGAACAGGGTCATGATCTTGCAAACGGGGTATGGGACAACATATTCCTGAACCGATTATTTCGACTCCTTCGGTCATCAAAACGACCTTCCGCATTGAACCCGCACATGAGTTAAGATACGCTTTAGTTCTTCTCTTCTCACCTGATCCCACCTTCTCTAGCACTCGCGTGGATCTCTTGCAGCCTATCGAGGAGGTCGAATACAGTCGCATCTCCTTCCGTCAGAACTCGTTCAACACTGGCGATATGACCGTCAAACCCGATGACTGCTGCCTTTTTGATCTTGCCTTGGTCCGTAATTTTGATGCGGCCAACACTGTCATCAGACCAGAGGATGCGCACTTGTCGAGCGTCAACGCCAACCGCTTCGAACTCTCGAATACCAAAGTTTCCTGCAGGTGCGTCAATGTCCAATAAGGAAGTGTCTCCGTCATTTCCATGTTCGACTTCTTGACCAGGGCCTCGACGTTTATCCTTCAGGACAGAAATTCCAAGTTTGTCCCTCACCCATTCAATTGCGTCTAGTCTTGATCTCCAAGCCACAAGGTCGTGCCGCACTCTCGAAACTAAGCCGTGTAGGTCCTGCTTCCTCTGAGTTTCCTCGATGCTCATCAAAGAATCCTCCGACCCGCCATATCCTTCATCTGACAACGGTAAATATTGCTTCTCATACTCTTCCAGCGGAACAAGCGCAGGAATCGTGTGTCGATGTATACGAAGTTCCCGAGTGGATGGCCCTTCGTCTCCGCCGACTTTTATGCAGAACAGATAATACGGGCTATCAAAATGACCATTGCGATCGCATATATCAAAGCGGATGCCGAGCAACGGGTTCTTGGGTTGAATTTCAGGGCTTGGATCATGGAAAGGAAACGAAGTTACGCCGAAACTCAGACGGTAGACGTTCGATGAGGATTTTTGGAACACAGACTCGAATTGTGATGGGTTTGAGTTGTTCTCTCGCCTACGGATTGGCTTTGTGGAGAGTTGATTCTGTATCTTGGTCGAAGACAGCAGAGAAGAGGTCAACAATTTGCGGCGGTTGGTCAGCTTCTCGACTGTGTTTATTTAGCCAGGACTCTGTAGAGCAATGCGGGGGACGAGGAGTGCGTACTCTCCGCTCGTACTTGGGCAATATCTTCATCGAGGGACAAGCTTAGACTTTCGAAGGGGGTAAAATTTGTCTCAGGTGCAGGAGACGCGGCGGAGGCCATCATGGGTTGGGTGTATGAGGGTATTGTGTGGTTGTTGCTGCATGGCGGTAGTAAACTGTCCTCACGTCGTCTTCTACGCGTCGTGCGAGAGCGCGTCTCCTTTCTCGGTCACGTGCCAGGGGTTTCACCAGGAGACGATGATTTGGAGGGGCCACTTGGTCGCATTCTAGAATCTTGGATCTCAAGGGAGGGAAGGCCATGGTCATCTTATCATGCCTTCTGGTCGGTGGTAATGAGATGGGGGACATGTACCAGGACCGCTGAGCCTGTTGATTCTGCTTCTCCATTGTCTGCAGATCGATGACTTCACACTTTTTGTTCTGTGCTAATAAAATACTGTACTGGTCCACTTGTAAAGGACAGAGAGTCCTTTCTGCTCCCACCACTCAGCACGCTCCTTCGCCACATATATGCCTGATTCAATCGCCGAACCTCATATATATCCACTCTTTCATACCCGTTCCACATCGATAGACCAGCACCTTCCCTCTCAGCACGTCACTGCCCAGAACAAGGAACGCGAAGAAGACCCGGACGCCGTTGAACTAGAAGACTTTGACGACCAGGAGAAGCCTCGAAGTATACTTATTCCGCCCAAACAAGAGGAGGAGGACCATTTTATCGAGTCGGAAGATTCTGAAAGGGACCACCTTGTCACCGCGGAAGGTTCCGAGTCACAGATGAAACGCAACAAGTCCAAAAAGATCAAGGACAGAAGATCACCTTCACGGCCGGACCTGCGAATAGATACGGCTAGTAACGGGCATGCGAATGGCCGGGCAAACGGTACAATGGACAAACATATCGAAATGAGGCGAAAACACGTCTCGAACGATGAGTCGACGCCCAACGCGACAAGGATTATGAGCCGAGATGATTTTAGCCTCGACAATGAGCCGCTGTCACCTATATCGCCGCAGACACCAGGCATGGTCAATACGAGTTTCTCAAACTTGCCAGTGAAAGACAAGCGAAATTTCCTCCTGCTATGCCTTCTCTACTTTCTCCAGGGTATACCTATGGGCCTTGCATCTGGGTCTGTTCCTTTCCTCCTCAAGAGCTATCTATCTTACGGCCAAATCGGCATTTTCTCCCTCGCCATATACCCATACTCTCTAAAACTATTATGGAGTCCGATCGTGGATGCCGTATGGAGTCGGCGCTTCGGTCGGAGAAAGAGTTGGATCACCCCAATACAAACAATATCCGGACTGTCCATGATCTATCTCGGAGGGAGAATTGACGAGCTTATGAAAAAGGCTGGTGAAAGAGACGGTTCCGGGGTCTGGGGCTTCACGGGCTGGTGGTTTCTCTTGGTCTTTCTTTGCGCCACGCAGGACATTGCCGTGGATGGGTGGGCAATCTCTCTTCTGTCTATGCAAAACATCTCATACGCATCCACGGCACAGACAGTTGGACTGACAGCGGGATCCTTCCTGTCTCACACCGTGTTCTTGGCTCTACAAGCACCAGATTTTGCCAATGCATGGTTCAGAACTGTGCCTCAAGATTATGGGTTGTTCACGCTTGGCGGCTACATGGCTTTCTGGGGTTGGGTTTACCTCCTGGTGACGTTGGCAATTGCTGTGATGAAAAAAGAGGACAAGACGAACGAGCGAGACGGTATCATGGAGGTCTATCGCAGCATGATAGCTGTTATGAAATTACCCAACATCATCACCATTGTGGTTATTCACCTGGTCGGCAAATTGGGGTTTGTGACCAACGATGCAGTCACAAACCTGAAGTTACTCGACAAGGGATTTGGCCAAGCGAATATGGCTCTGGTTGTTCTGATTGATTTTCCGTTCGAGCTGGGTCTGGGATACTACGCTGGGAAGTGGTCTACCGAGTATACGCCTCTCAAGCTATGGTGTTGGGCATATGTTGCACGACTTCTTGCGGCCGTCTTTGCTCAATTCACCATCATGATCTATCCGACGGCGGTCAATGAGGCCGTTCCCCTCTGGTACATGTTTGTGGTCATCGCTGAGCATGTCTATTCGACGTTCATGAACACAGTCATGTTTGTAGCCGTGTCTGCATTTCATGCTCGGATCGCCGACCCTGCCATTGGCGGAACGTACATGACTCTCTTAGCTACGTGAGTGTTTTGGTCTTTCTCATGGTACGAAGGCTTTACTAACTATGACTCTAGTGTTTCCAATCTCGGCGGGACGTTCCCCAAATTCTTCATACTCAAATTCGTCGACATGTTCACCAAAGCGACTTGTCTACCCCCCGCGGATCCAGATGCGTTCAGCAAAGCTCACCCAGATGTCACACCGATCACGAGTCAGTTTAGCTGTGCCCTTGAAGCGGAAAAGAACATCTGCCTGAAAGGTGGTGGCACCTGTCTCATGCAACGCGATGGATATTATATTACGAACGTCGTCTTTGTTCTCATTGGTGCTGCCCTCTTTTGGATGTATATAGAGAAGAAAGCGCTGGCGTTGCAGAGTCTGCCATTACGAGCATGGCGGGTTCAGGCTGATTCATCGTATCATCGTGTGGCGACTTGATGATATGTCAGCGGTGTGTACCATCTATGTACAAAAAGTTAGGGAAAGTTATCTTCGAAATTTTCAGACTCCTTCTTGATCACATTGGCTATTTGTGACCATTCTGCGAAGCGTAATTGCTACGATCGCCGTACAACATAGGGAGTAAAGGGGCTACGAGTTTTTGGCGGCACGTGATATCGAAAATTATGTCAAGACGGTCAAATGATTTGTAGAAAGTCGCTCACTGTCTTTGGCGATCCCAACTGCCACATTTTTGTTTGCTTTGATTTTTCTTTTTTCCATATCAGTATCAAAGAACAGCCGTTTTCACCTACAGTTGATCAGCAGCGTTGATCCTATCTGCACCAGTCGCAAACTGCTTTTTACGCCACGGCCAGTCTTGCGAAGACCATTCGCGCCTCGCAAGACCCGGGACTATTGGGTTGTCACTATTAATAATACCTGGGTGGCTGTCGCTGGTCTTTTGGACAAGCAATCCCTAGGCATCACCGCCTTTGTCATAATCACAGCGACTGCGTTTCTCCGGCGTTGTACGTCACAAAAGTGCAGTCAGGAAGGGAAGAAGGCTGAGGTCCGAAAAATGGAGCGGACGAGGTCTCGCTCTCCTCAATCCCAGACGGCATCGTCATCTCCGGCTTCGACGACAGTCACTACGCCGGACCAATCTCCCGGCGCGGACGAAGACATCTGGGACACATCGTCGGACCACGGTCACGGCGACGGTCACGGTCAGCCTCACCATGCCATCTCCGACACCACCACACAAGGCCAACCGTCCGCGACCAGGCCACAGCAGATACTGAGTGACCTCCCCCAACTGCGACGCCAGCACATGACGGACGGGTACCGCGAAGGCCTCTCCGTGGGCAAGGCGGCCGTGATGCAGGACGGGTTCGACTCTGGGTATCCTCTCGGCGTGGAGATTGGACTGCGTGTCGGTGCCGTGTTTGGCGTGCTGGAAGGTGTTTTGGAAGGCTTGAAGAAAACGTCGTCGGAGATGGAGAGGTCCGGGCCTTCGAGACAGTCGGGCCCAGGGTTAAGAGGACCAGCAGCATTGCTTCGTGGTGAGAATGCCTCCCGTGGTGCCAATGCCGGTGCCGGTGCCGGTGCCGGTGCCAGCGCCAGCACCCCCCTGTCGGGTCGGGGCGGTCCTACACCCAACAACTCCAACCATACAACCAACCTCGAAGGGCTTGTGGGTGTAAATAATGATGAGAATGTCTTCGCAGGAACGATGGTCGCAGGCAATACCTCCCCGAGCGTGTCCCGGGCGGAGGAATCGCCAGATGTCAAAGCCGTCGAAAAGCTCTACGAGGAAGCGAAAACCGAACTCAAGATCTCCGAGTTGATGAAGAATCTCGACGACTCAATGATCGACCGGATGGGCCGCCTCAGTGTCGATGTCGATGTCGATGTCGATGTCGATGTTGATACTAATGGTGATGACGACAAAGCGACAGCGAGAGAGATGCGAGGCTTGCCCCAAGAGATCGAACAAGTTATTTCTCGATGGGAGGATGTCGTGTTGAAAAGTCTAGCCGCGAGACTTTGAACAGGCACGAATTTTTTTCCCCCCAAGACAACAGCCATGATGATGATGACTTTAATGACGAGATCAAGACTCTTGACCAACACTTGAACCTTGGACCATAAAAGCCCTGCCTAACCTTGGACCTTTGGACTTCGGATCTTGGACAGACATCCCGATATGCTTGCATGCATGGACCACATACTTTAGACAACGCAACACCATACCGGCCTGGGACTCCCTCGCAGTGCAGGAAGCCTCAGAGGTGTGACGATTGACGAGTACACACTCCGAAACCAAGACTTGAGATTTCAAGTTTCTTCAATTGAGTACAGGCAGTAACTCAATGCCAGGACGGCCAAAAAGCCATGGATGGACACCGCAAAAGCACTTTTGAACCACCTACTAGATTACAGTATTCTGGAGAGTGAACTCTCACTACTTCAGTGCTTCGGTGCTTTCGAATTCAAACAGACCCGGCCCACAGCCACACAAGTCAGTGTCGGTAACAGTCACGTCTCCCCATGCATGCATGCATGCATGCATACCTGATCGAACGACGCAATGACATTCTAACCAGCCAGACGACCACGCGACCACACGACCATACGACCATGTCAGTACCTAGTTTGCCCCCCCCTTTACGATAACCCAAACATCCAGCGGCGGACACTGCCTAGGTACAATACCCAACCTGATCTAGCTTCGGGTAAACTGTCAGCTCAGCTCGAGGGCAAGGTTGTACTTATTACGCTGTACATAATCCAGAGCTCAAGATAAGGACATGACCCGTAGCTCGAGAAACAGCGTGAGACGTCACTTGTGTCTCTCTCGTGAAGCACACACATATCAGTCTTAAATCATTCAAACACTCCTTTCTGTTTCTTTCCCCTGCTCCTCCTGAGATCTCTCTATTCTCGTTACCAAGTACCTGTACCGCTCAAAACACACCCCCTTTAACTAATCGATCACCCTACAATCCAAAGAAAAAAATCATCGACGATTCATGATTCACGATCCACGATCCACGATCCACGAGGGACGAATCTTCTTAGGAATTTCGTATCCGTACTCCACACGGCGAATAGAAGTAGGAGTAATTAATAACCGGTACCTCAATACACACCTACCCCAACCGCGCATACCGTTCTCGTGCTCCTTCTCTCGTCTTCTCGGCAAAATCCTCATACCGTCCTTTCGTGTTCCGTTCGGCCTCTTCGACCGCGTCGCCAACTTTGCCTCCCTGAGCTCCCAACCCCACGCCGGCAACATACACGCTCTGCGCGATCGGAGCCGTCATGCCTTCTCCACTGGCTCCAAGTCCCTGGCCCGCCCTGTATCCCATCTTGCTCAACAGCGACGCGCCCTTGGACTGGACAACGGCGGGCCCGTCGTCACCACCGTGATCGTCGTCATCCGACATTTTCTTCACCTTGGACGATCCCGATCCCGGTCCGACCTGTTCGCCCTTCTTGTTGACGACGCCGTAGATCTTTCGCCGCTCCCTGGCTCGATCACGGTACTGGGACGCCGAATCAGTCTCATCGTTACTAGGAACAGATCCAGTATGTTGAATGCCATGCTTTGCTAATTTCGCAGTCGCTTTCTTGACTTTACTCTCATCCCGGAGATTCTGTCTGTGAAAGTCGCTAAGCCGTTCGTGCTGGTTGACTTCTGCTGCGTCGTTGAATTGGCGCATGCACAAATAACAACAATGTCGACTTGGGTCAGCAAAAGATTGATTTGGCGGCGCCGGACCACCACCGCCATCTGACGAGTTCGCTTCACCACCCTCTCTTGATTTCTGGTCGATGCCGTGCAATTCGGCGTGACGATTGCTCCAGAACTGTAAATGTGACGCCGCGGGTTTCTTTGCACTTCCGTCCTCGGCACTGGCTGAAGTCTGCGCTTTGCGCTTCTTGGTCTTTTCGGTCTCTTTAGATTTGGAGCCTCCAGCATCTTTCGGGACCGATTTACCATCGGAGCTTGTGGGCGGCATGGAAACGGCTAATTCCGTTACGTAGGCGGATTCATCCCAGTACGCCAGCTTCATTGACGGGTTGCCGATTGGACTGAATGTGAAGCGCTCCATGTCTGGTGTCGGGTTCAACACTGGGACAAACACTCCAGCGTGGATGTAGCTGACGAGAACCTGCTTGGAAGCGATCGTGAATCGGTCAAAGGAATTGTACCTCGTCAGTGCAGCTTGTGCATCTTCCATCGACGCGTATTCCGCGAAACCATACCTCCAGCTTTCATTGCTTCGTCGGTCCCGAACAAGCAAAACTCGTCGGAGTGTGCCTTCTTTAGCGCCGAGATTCGCATCACCAGTAGTGGAAGCGACTTTCGCACCTTTCTTTCCTGGGGCTTCGTCCTTCTGCACGGCCGTCGAACTCGGTTTGTTCAGTTTCGACACTCCCTTGACCAGTAACTCCTCAGTAACCGATGGTTCCAGTCTACGCAGAAGCAAAAATTGTGATGGAGTATTGTCAGCGGACGTATCGTTATCACCAACGTTTACTGCTTTCACCGGAGCGTCAAAACCTGGTTCTGGAGGTTTGTAAGTAAAGGCCTTAAAAACTAGGAGACTTCCTTACCAGGTCTGAACGCTTGACATCTGAAGCATCGATTTCGCGTTGAGAAGTTGTTGATGTTGCACTGGAGACTTTTGTTAGCCGCATTGCGAAGAACGCATGATCGGCGCGACCGTACATTTGGACACGTCCAATCCGAGTCTTCTGCCCGATGGGTCTCTTTTCGCTCACGACCGAAAGTGATTCGAACTTTTGAAGCATCTCCGTTAGACTTTTCGCCATCACCATAGAGGTAGAGAACAGGATAATTGCGGTCCATGAACTCTTCCGCCTCCTCAACGGTCGGGAAGCGTAGAAAGCCAAATTGTCTTGATTGTCCTACACCCGTATCAGCGACTTGTCTCCGTGGCATCCAATGGACCTATAAAACTCACTGGTCTGTCGATCGCGAATGACACGTACGTCGTCCAGTTGGTGGACATGATAGTAATGTTTCAACTCTGAAGAAATCTGTCCGAGAAATCCAGATCTTAGCCACACATCTTCTTCAACAGCAGCAACGGTTCATAGGCCGGGAGGTGTTGGTGGTGCATGTCTCAGTCAAAAAGGATATTCGCGAACATCGTTCTCTGTCAGGTGCGGCGCCAGTCCTTCCATCATGATCTCTTTGCTTGGCTGCCCTCGACTGGGAGGTCTTTCATCCGAAGGCGTTCTTCGTCGACTGCGGCTTTGGCTCAGGCTTCGACTCGACCGGTCTCGCGAGTATGGCCGGTCGCGGTCATAGTATCTTCCACCTCGACGTGGCGAGGGCGATCTACGACCGTCTTCATCATGATTATAATAGTCTCGTCTGTCTTGACGGCGGTCGTTGTTGCGATCAGGACTCCGCGCACTGCGACCACGGATGTGAAATTCGCCTGGTGTTGATCTCGAGATATCTTTTGACAAGACCCATCAGTATTTTCTCATGTAGACATCTTTCAACCTGATCTATGGTTTACCATGCGGAGGGCTGCGTCTGCGAGGAGAACTGTATCTGCGTTCTGACGATCTGGACCTTGGTCGATCGTCGTAAAAGTCGTCACTCTGTACAGGCACTTGTCGATACGATTCGTGAGCGGGATATCCTCCCCGACGACGATATGAAGACATATTGGCGCCCCTGTCGGCTGCGAGTGTCTCGGTATTCGTAGTCGGAAGAGTAAGAGTACTACTACAGCCAGCCGCAAGAGGCGCAGAGGACGTCTTGCGGCTAACTTTCCGCAAACAGAACCGGGAAACCCTCTCCTATCGATGTCTACTTTGATTACACTCCTCGCAGAATATCATAACTACTCAACTTGCATACTGAAATGTAGATGACAAGGGCACTTGATCTCATCAGAAGGTATATACTTGCACTCCACTCCAGCAGTCGTTCGTGTAATCCTCATTGGTCTCCGAATATCTCGTTTCCACTCCCAGCTTTGCCTGAACTTGCCTCATTCAACCATCACCCGTTGATGACAGGAAACCCTTAAGTAGGAACCGTGACTGCGTTTCACTCGGACGAGATGCACCCAGATTTCAGTCTCGAGAGATCAAGCATTTCCATCTGCACCGATTCTTCTTCCAAGAAAACCCATCAGCCTCTTTCCGCCTCGTTCAGCCCGGGTAGTTTTCTCAACTCCATTGTCGAGTTTGGGACTTGTCTTTGACTTCGAATTGAGGCTGACTCTGACCTCCTCGTCGACGGTTGGACCAAACTCAGTAACTGCAGCTGGGGCCGTCTGAGGTGGTGCTTTCCTAAGCACTCCACCACTGGTGAACGGACTCAAAGGACCCTTTTTACGCTCAATGTCGAAGTCTGCGCCGTTAATATTGACTATGAGTTTCTTCTTCAATCGCTCACAAGTGTCTCGTGGGAACTTTGATGGCGACTTGGTCGTCTCTGAATCCGCACTGTCAGCGTCATCTTCTGGCTTCGTCATTGCCGACCGAGGCGACTTGGGTGACCGTGGAACTGATGACTGAAGCTCTTCGATGCTGTCCTTCGTCTTGATGCTCAAGGAGTCGTCTACTGTGGTGACCCGCCCGACGCTTCCATTGTCTGAATCCACCATGGCAATCTTTCCTTGACTTCGAGGCGTTTGCGGGACTCCGTTCTTCGCGGACGATTTGTTCGGTGTCACATCTCCTGCTGACTTGCGAAGAGAAGATATTGGCACATGTCCGACTTGTCGAAGAGGCGACGCGCCATCTGCATGATTTGAGGTCTCTTCCGAGAAGGCGGTAGATGATGTGCTGCCAGACACCGTCGATGCAGATCGATGAATGATCCCATTCCCTTCAAGATATTCTGGTGTATGTCAGTCATGTAATTCGTCATTGTCACTAGGGGGTATCGACTAACCGTATGGTCTACAATAGAACCGAAACGCGGCGTACGGCATGTCGACTGGGTCAAGAAGCTGGTACTTGTAGCGCCGAGGCCGGAAGCCAGGCTCCAGGAGCCCACTGTTTGTAAGACTAGGTTGAATTGTCAGCAGAACTCAAGAAAGAGCAATGGATAGAGCGCCGTACCGCAGGCCTTCAGCGCTGGTTGTGTTGATGTCTACTGCTCCGAATCCCTGGTGGAGGTCTCTGACGCGTTGGCGATGCTCGACACGATGCACGTTGATTTGGATCATGTCGTCGTCCAAGTCTCTTCGGTCACGGTCTTCAAGCCCATCTCCAAAACGAAAGGCCTCTCTTCTCACTAGACTCTCGCCAGTCACAGCATCAGCACCTTCATTGACTAGATTGTACATCATCTTGCCATGGAAATCGTGCTTTGCAGTACAATCCCACGATATGACCATTTTCCCGTTGATCAAGAGTTTGAAGAAGTAGGCCGCTCCAGGCGGATGAGGACCGTCAACGGTGTATTCAAACCAGACTTGACTACCAGGGTAGATTGGGACGTGGCAGGACGCAGTCGGGAAGGCTGAAGCGCTCGACGGTTGAGGCTGCTGATTGACCTGGAATGGATCAGCTGGCCGAGTGGAAGGGCTGTATCCGAATTCGGGCAATTTGCGGATGTCGAACTGTGAGATGATGCAAATTTCGATGCCTCGAAACTTGACCATGATTGATTGAGCCGCCTTATCGAGTGAAGGTGAGGGCAACAATAGGAGAAAAACTTCGAATTGCACAGGGAGGTGGAAGGTACCGACTGTTGCCATTGTTCGATTATTGAATAGGATTGGGTCGTCACTTCACTGTGCTTCGTGTCATCCACGGAGGTTGGGAAGGCGTAAAGTGGAAATGATCAGAGTCGTCACTGCAGTCGGAGGCAGCATTTCTCAATAATGGCCGAGTGTGAGATGGTAGAAACAGAATCTCGTACCTTTTCTGTGATCGAAACTTGGGATATTTCTAGTTGATCCATGATCGTCGACAAGAACTTCATTTCAGGAACTCCGTAGTCATTTCCCCAGCATCGGCAATCTTTGAAGCATTGTTCATAACATCATACCATAGTTCCCGGCATCAAGCAGTATTCAAGTGCACCTGTTCCAGGTCTATCTCGAGTGCTCATTGTCTCACCATCCCAGTTTTACTTCTTCTGCTCCTTCGCCACCATCGTCACCATCGAATGGAACCTCTTCGAAGTCTGGATCAGCATACAACCGGTTGAACCAGTCTAGGATACTCTTCCAACTTCTCACTATTGCATTCTCTTGGTAGAACTCTTCTCCGCTGGCGTAGCAATTGCATCCAAATTCCTTCCGCCCAGCCATTGGCCTCTCCAGCTTCTGAGGAGATACAAAATACGCCCTGGCCCTCAAAGACAAGAAGTTCACGAAGTCGGCCGGTGCATCTGTGGCTATAAGGTCCTGGATCTTGTGCTGTGGAGCCACCAGCGCGATGCCGGTAATTCTCTTCGACCACTTATCCCCTGCAGGCTTGTTAGCACAGGCGTCTCTTGTTGCCTAAGTCCCCCAGAAGACACTCACAGTGAGAGGCAAGATAGTCGACAACGGCGCTTCCCGGAAACTCGGCGCCCACAATGTCAATGCTCGCATCCTTGTGGACCAACTTCGATAGCACCTCCTCAAACATGAACTGTACGTGAGCCTCGAAAGTTTCGTTTCCAGGAACTCGATTCTTGACCGGGTCAAACTTCATCGGCTCGCTCACCGCGGTCGCTCGTGGCAAGTGTAGCCACTCGGAATCGCTCACGGCCCGTCCTCCCCCTCTGTACCAAAGCAACTGCGACGGATTCGCAATGATGATCCCGGGAGCAGAATGCTCAGGCGAAGGACTTGGTCCAGTCACAGCTGAAGTGACAAAGTCGACTACCGAACCAACGTTGATTCCTTCGTCTCCAAGGATCCGCCATGAGAGAATGCCCGGAGGCAAACTGCGCTCGCCAAACAACACTATCACCCTGTCCCGGCTCGCGATGCTCTTGGACACGACGATGGGAATGTGTTTTTCATCTTTGGTGGCTCCTAGTGGCAACCTCACCATGTCGAAATCTCGTTTCTCCAGCCGCTCTCGCACGATCGCGTATATTGCAGCTAAAATTCCACGAGTTCATGTCAGTCTTCGTCGCTATCACATCGGACGACAAGATCCGGCGGCTGGAGGACCACGTGCGCTAGCCTCTTCAGAGATGTAGCCCAGACTTACCGTTGCTGGCCTCCCTGTAGGCGTAATTCACCCTGTCATTCTTGTTGATAGAGAAGGAATATTTCGCTTCGCGGTTCTTGATCATGCGGATCTGATCGTGTTCATTGATGAAGAAGCCCAACTTCTTCAGCTCTGGCTCAAAGACGGGGTCTGGGGGGAGAGTATCTGGGCGACGGCGGAACATTTTTTTTTTTCAAAGTTCTTTGTCGGCGGCGGGCAGCAGCAGCCTTGGTTTTGGTGATCTTTCTTGCTCTCGTTGCCGTTGCCGGTAGATGAATACCCAGGACCAAGTTCAAGAGTAAATTGAGGGTACCATGTAGAGGCGGCGAGAAAAGAGTCAAGCTTCGAAGAGTAAAAGGTGAATAAAGTGAGGCTCCATTCGATGCTGAGGATCGGATATTGAATTTAGCACATACAGCTTGACAGGATGTGAGACAAGTCGCACTCAATGGCCTAAGCCTCCAATTACGCCAAGGTGAAGGGTACCCGGCACCGGCACCAGAAACCCCAAAGCAATTGCAAAAGCGCCGAGTTAATGAGTGAATCTTGAAAGAAGAAGAAATGGAAATGAATGCGGTAGATGTGTCGGTGAGAGCAAATAATTGAAGGAGAAAAGAGACAGGGAAGTGAAGATAAACTACAGGTACCTTTGACTTGTCCTCTCTCTCCGGTATTACGAATTGAAGGAACCTAGTAGCGTATCTTGAGTGACAGTGTTACACAAACTCAGGCGGTTACTATATAACCAATGTACATTGTTTGGGTTTAAATGCGAGAGAAACAACAAACAGAAAACAGAAAACGGAATCTACTCCGGATATCGCACAATCACCCATGTCACTATTGTTAAGCCATGATATCTACAGTATTTTGCAAACGAGCAATGCAATTCAGAAAGCCCAGATCTTGGGCCTCCAAATGTTGATTCATAAAGACATATCTCTCTCTCTCTGTGAAACATCAAGTCCATACCGTGCAATGCAGTTGAGCGTCCTCTCCCATACATACCTAATATGCACACAAAGTAACAAAGCCGTCCAGCTTCCCTTTTGTCCAGAACGCCGTGACCGTAGGAGCAGCATAGCTAGGAGTGGTCATCATGAAACATACAACCTCAGAAATGCGTAATCGTACAAAGCTTTGGCCTCAGATTAGAGAGCCAAGGGAGCCATCAGCTGCCTCTATCCAACGTTAAATCAAGGTTAATTTGTACATTTCCGAACGTGTCGAAAATTTCGAACGGTTGTCTCGGTCTGGTTAAGACCCTGCTCGAACACTACTACTCCGTTGTGAAGGGAGACTGCCCCTTGCGATGGGCGCGAACCCCTTTGCAAGGTCGAAGCCACCGTCTCCGTCATCATCGTCGTCGTTGTCATCATCTTGGGCTTCTGCTTTAGTGGGATTCAACTTGACCGATGGGACCGTCGATGTGCTGCGACCAGACTTGGTTTCCTTCTCGGCACTTGCGGTTTCTCGTTGTCTTGCTGCAGGCGTGCCGTCTTTCTTGACACTGGAACTCGAGCCAGGCGGCATCTGGCTGCTTCTCGCCGGCTTGCTAGGACTACCAACAACTCCATCCATAGGCGGTGGGCTGGAACTCATAACGTGACGATCGAGCCCATTGGCCCTGGGAGATTCCTCCTTGACCGGAGATATGTCGGGCAAAGCCTGGCCTGGAGTAACCGCCATCAAGCCTTTCCAGAACAAACTCGGGCCGGCAGGAGACGATTCAGGCATAAATTTGCTGGGAGCTACCAGTGTGCTGGGAGGCGCCAATCTGGGGTTTTGCCTGAGTGGTGCTGGAGTGACCATGCTATGTTGCGAGCGGTGGAATGGAGTGTCAAGGTAGGATGACGAAAGAGTCGGGTTCGCCGGCGAATGATGCGACGGCGGGACCGACGACGGTAAAGTATAAGCAGGTAGACCATTTCCGAGGCGAGGTGTCGGGCCTGGACGATGTGGCAGTGGCGACTCTTCCAACTCCAGGTCAGGGAGGGTGTTCTGGGTGCCCGTCCTTCGTCTTTGAGGTGTGATGGCTTCAAGGGCATTCACAGGCGGAGCCAGAGTTGGCCCAGGCGGGAATGGGCCCGGAGGGCCGGGAGGTCCTGCATTGAATGGAGGAAATTGTAGACCAATGTTCGGGGGCGGAGGGCCTGGCCGATCACTCCCATCGCGAGCGGAAAATTGGCTGACCATACTTGTGTCGTAACCTAGATTCTGCCCATTTGGACCTCTGAAGTTGGGATTGACGTCTTTGCCTGCCGCGGGGGAAGAAGGCGCAGACCCTCCACGGCGGGCTTGCTTCTTCCAGTATTCCTCACGGAATTCAGGTGCAATCTGCCACTTCATACCTTTCCCTGGTTCGTCGGTACGCCTAGGGACTTTTTGAAACGCTTTGTTGAGCGATAAATTATGCCGGATCGAATTCTGTGCAAATTAGTAAGGGAGCCGCAACGAGTAGTTGAAGAATACTGACTTGCCAGCCACTGTTTGAGTGACGATAGAAGGCATACTTTTCCGCAATGAAAGAGTAGATGTTGCTTAGGGTTAGCTTTTCCTCCTCGCTAGAGAAGATTGCCTGGGCGATCATGGTGGCATAACTGAACGGTGGCTTAAGGTCTTTGGCAGTGTCCCGACTGTAGTCGATATCCTGGTTGCTCTGCATCAGCATTCCGCGGCCGTACATAGGCGATATGGGGGCCTTGCTGTCGAAAACGCCTCGCTGTTGCTTCCCTGCATCGTTCGACGGTGGCGTGGTTTCTCTTTTGAAATCAGGCGGAGCCGGCGCGAGCGAGGGAAATGCCTGAGATCCATACGATATGCTGCTGTGCCTGGCCGGCTCAACTTGGATCTGGGGCTGAGGTACCTCTTCGCCCGCAGCCAGTGCTTTGGCTCGATCGATGAAGTATTGATCAATTTGAGCCTTGTCTCCCGGGGTGACAAACATCATCTGCGTGCCAGCGATTTCTATAATGTCACCAGATCTGATCTGCCTCCGCAGGCCTTTCTTGATCAAAACGTTGTTGACCCGCACACCGTTTCTCCCATTGACTCTGACGTGCCAGCCTCCCTTGTCGACCGGGTAATCAGCATCGTAGTATATTGAGGCGTGATGCCGCGAGACGATTTTGCTGGGCCCGAGATCGATGTGAACAGGAAGTACTTCTTTCAGGTCTGTAATAGGGCTCGAAGCACCACTCACGGTTGGACGGTCGTCCGGTGGCCTTCCAAAGTTAACCGACTGTTCACGCACGAAGTATGTCCAATCTCTTCCAGCAATCTTCGCGTACGCGGACACTTTTTGCGGGCTGTTGTTTTGTGGCTTGTCGTTGGAGTATTCTGCTGCCGCAACAATGGGATCTCTGGAGACTTGCAGGTAGGAAACCACAGAATCTACGAGGTCAGTCTGGGATAGTTCTTCTGTTTCGTCACCCGAGTCCTGGGCGGGAGAGAGTTCAGGTTCAGGAGACGTGGATTTTCGTTTGGCGACGGCGCGCCCTCCATTCACCTATTCCTCTGTCAACGAAACCAGATTTTTCGAAGGAGTTTGCCAGAAAGTGCCTACCTTGCGTTTCTTTGCCGACGGCCGCGTCGGCGAGGAGTCGGGAAGATCGAGTTCGGAGGACTCGAGGATATCGGCCTGCTTGCGACGGGGTTTGCGTTTTGACGGTGGCATCTTGGAAGCACGGCGACACAGCCAATGCTTCGTCGAATGTGGATGTCGCGGGGACCTAGAGTCGAGGTTATGTGGATGTCACGGATTTGTGAAGAAGGCCGACGCAGGCTACGCTGTTTGCGACGTCAATGTTTATTTCTGACGCAAGGATTTTCGCGGGAGGGACTCTGAGCGGAATCGCGGGATGGGATGAGATGAGAGGGTGGGACGGAAGGGCGCAGGCGACATGGGACATGAATCCCAGTGCTCTTCACTGTAGGTGGGCGATGAATCAGTCCGGCGCGTGAAGGGCGAGAAGAGACTGCGGGATGTTTCAGACAGTGATGTTGTCGGATGCAGCGCAAGTTGGGGAATGAGAAAGCAACCTGAATGAATAATGGTGACCGTGGTTCGAAGGCCCCGGCAGCAAAAGACTGCAGGAAACTGGATCTCAATTCGCGTGATCGATTGGCCGGTGGCACGCGTTGATCTGACGTTTTGGGCTTAATAAATAGGAAGAAGAGGTGGTCGGTGCTGCACCTCTAGGCTGATTAGAATTCTTGGTGACGGCGATAGTTTACGGAGGAGCTGATAACTAGGTGCCTACTTGAAGCCTCCTTGAGACGCGTAAATGATCGGTAGAGGCTCGAGTGCAGGTGCTGCATCTACAGTACAATAGTCTCTCCCGCACTTGATAAAAGCCGTTCTGTCGCCACCACCCTCGAACATTTTGCTGTCATCATTGACCTGCCGCTCCCCAACTGAGATCTGAGTGCACGGGTCAACGTCCTCTGTTTGTCAGCATCTCAGGTACGAGTACGAGGAGTCTCCTTGAGAAGCAGTGAAATTGCCTGGCTCTCTTGTATGGCCACCTTGGTCACCTCGTGTCCCTTGCCAGTCCCTTGCCTTCAACCACAAATGTAAACAAAGGACATGTCATGGGCAGTGATGACACTGGGAGTCACGCCCATGATTGTGTGACAGGTGCCTGATTTACATGTAGAGCCGCGGCCGGCGGTTTGAACCGACAGTTCGTTCTTAACCAGCACCGGCTGTCCATATCCTTCCGGCCATGGCAATCGTCCCTTATGAATGATGGTTCTGTTTTGCCTGGGCACAGAATTAGTTACTAGTCACACACTCCCCTCCGATTCCCTCTCGCTTACCGACTGCTGCCGATTGGGCCGAACACAGAGGTAAACAATGATGACGTCGATGGCTCGCCTCACTTGCTTCTACAGTACTCGGAGGGGATTTTGTCGCTTACGAGGTGTGCCCATCGCCATTGGTTGCACCTATTTGCAGTACAATATACAGCACCACCTACAGAACTACACCGTATATCGAGGCTCCTATCATTGCTTAGCTCTAGGTATACAAGTACACACATGTTCCCCATCTACACATCTTTTCTCTGCCAGACAGGCAGCGTGTCGCTGACTGTGACTCGGAATATCCCAACGTCTCCTGAAGAGCGCTCCCTGCATTAGCCCGAGTCTCAGCCCCTGACCTCCTCTTCGTAGCGACCTCCTGTGTCAACCCCAAAGAGGCCGGAAGAGACACCCAATACCAATGCAAGACCCAAAAAGACAGCAAATCTTGATGCCACAAATAACACCGTGCACCCATAATCCCTTTGGCTAATAATGTGCTGACACCTTACAGAATCTTTCTTTGTAATACACATTCTGACTTCCTGCGGTCTTCCAGCACCTTGCAATGTGAAATAAACAAAGGAAAAAAGGTCTCCTTCCATGCCCTGTTGGAAACACCGCGCGATAAGATGCGCTCCAATCCTTTTTGTCCTCTCCAATAGTCGTAGCTTCGTAGTGCCCTAATCCAATGTACATCATAAAAACGCCGAGTGTGAGTATTAGGCTTCGACCAAGTCAACACCTTCAATCCCGTAACCAAAGTCGATAATTACCACCCGCCCATCCTGACTCGTGCAGACGATCTTGCGATAATTACTCTTCGCCGATAATATCCAACTCGACGTCCATCCGTCAAAGTTGATCTTGAGCCCACCATCCTCTTCTGATTCTCCCTTCTTCGCATCCCACACCTTGATGGAGTGGTCGTAGCTACCACTGATGATGCGGGAGTTGGCCGAGTCGAGATGGAGGGATCGAACCAAGGCTCGGTGACCCTTGAGTTCTCTGATCCTGTTTCCAGTGATCGTGTCGTACTCATAGATGACCTGATCATTTCCGCCAGCAAATATCGTCCGGCCATTTTCAGAGAACTCGACACAGGCGAGACCTCTGTCCTTGGATTGAAATTCTTTAATGCACACTCCATCTTCAAGTCGCCACAGCTTGGACAGACCGTCGCCACTAGCGCTGGCCAACAGATTTCCTCTGACTTGTACGGCGTTCACCGGCCCACGATGCCCGACCAACGTCTTGAGAAGGCGGCCCGAGGATCTGTCCCACACCTTGATCGTGGTATCCTTGGAGCATGTAATGATTCGGGTCTTGTCAATGCATACATCAAGCACCCCAGCAAGGTGACCAACAAGCCGGTGTATAGGCTTGTAGTTGTCTTTGATGGACCAAACGAGGCAGGAAAAGTCCGATGAGCCTGTGACTAGAATTTCTTCATCATATTGGAGACACAATACCGAAGCCTGATGCCACATTGGGATTTCCGATGACGTGAGATCTGGGGAGGACACGTCCGCCTTGAAGAAGGGAAGCACTCCCTTGGGTTCGACCGCAACCGAAGCTAATTGCTGTCTCTCTCGCGGATTGTTGGGCGGACCAAGCTTGTGGATGCATTGGTAGGTGTGGGCGTCCCATACGCGAATAGTGTTATCGCGCGACCCGGTGATGATTTTGTGCTCATCAAACTGAGCACAATAGACACTGTCCTTGTGTCCATTGAGGTAGATTGCAGCAGCCTCACCGTTGCGCCAGCGTTTGTCGATAAGGGTACGCACTTTGAAAAGCTTTCGGTAGTCTTGCCCTGGTACGCTTTTACCTAGCCCAGCTGGTGGAGGAAAATGGGACACTCCGGTCTGCACCTTGCATCCATACTCTTGGTAGAAGATTCTTCTCCAGACGGCCTGCGACCTGCACAAATCGTACCATTTTTGAGACACAAGTGAAGCACTAATCAACGACTCCACGTCGAGGAACGATAAAATATTCTCAACAAGCTCTGTCGCCAGGACCGAGGCAGGATCTCGACATGTCACGTGTGCGCTGGCCGGCGACGATCCTCTACGGTCATGACTATCGAGAATGATGCCAATGCCGCTTTCTGCATCTCCTTCGAGCTTACCAGAGCTCTCTCGAGGCTCGTAAGGCGGCAGAGGAGGAGTTCTGGAAGCGTGAAAACGTTCGTTCTGAGCAGCTGCGGAAGCCCTTGCCTCAGTTCCACCATAGACGAGGTCGGATAGGATTGGCTGTCCTCTGCCCCGAGCGAATGGGATCTCTGAGGTGGTTTGCGCGTTACATGAGGTCAGAAGTGGGAGAGATGGTCGACGCCGCGCACTGGGGTTCCTGAAAAGTCGTCCTCGCGACTTGGGCCTTGTGGATGTAGCCTCGCGCAGATCCATCATCTGGTCTGCAGTCTTGACGGTACTCAAAGGTAGTGTCTTGGACTCCAACCATTCCTCCTTTTGTTTGGGCTGTTTGCTCCTGACGGTGAGCGACATTCGTCGGGTCAGCGATCGAAGCTCGGAGATTCCGTTCTTAAAAGACTGCGTGATGGTTGAATATCGTCGCTGATGCATCGGCTCTGGACCCCTCGACTCGGCAGAATAGTTCGCAAAAGGACCCGCGAATGGTAGAGTGCTATGAACTCGCCCAGCTTCCGCCTGTTGTTGGCTGAAGCTGGACCAGTCTAGCACATCATGAGTGGTGGCAGGCATTAGAGCAGATATAGGACGTTGGGAAAAGGTGCTCCTTTCGGGCGCATGTTCGTAGGCGCTTTTCGGCCTTGATAGAACCAGAAGAGAAGTCCTCCGGCGTGGGGCGATCGACGAGGACGCCTCGTCTTGCGACATGGTCGTCGGAGGGTAGGATGTGATGAATTAAGAGAAGTTATCGGTCGCCTGCTCAAACAAGAATGTGCCAGCCTTCTGGCCCTATCGAAAATGCTCGGAGCTCGAAATGTCCAGTCGGGGGAAGCGAGAGTATGGTCTTGCGCCCGCGCCGGGGATGCAAACAGATCCCAATGGCTGGTGTCTTCGTTGTGGGAAGGAAGAAAAGAGAGCGAGAAATGAGTGGCGACAGATGCGATCTTCGCCGTGACTAACGAGGACGCAACGACGAGAAAAGAGTGTTGGGAAACGACGACCCCGAGAGAGATGCTCTATTGAGGATCCGAGCGTTCGTATAAAAACTCAGAGCGGGAAAGAAAAAGAGAGTTCGGAGTGTTTTGGCAGGTGGAAATCGATGGCTTCGGGAGTCAGTACTAGGCCTGGGATATTGGAGTTTTTCTGTGGAGGTTTCAGCATCCAGCGAGGCCCCATTGGCGAATGCTCTGCACAATACTGTGCAAGTGGCCATGCAATAGCACGTTGTATTATTGTTGTACTATTGCTAGTGAGCGAGCCACGCAGGGACCGAGCAGGGACCGTTGCCCCCCGACGCCCCCGTCGTGTCTAAGCGGGCTAGTGAGGGCCCTGGGCTTCAGATCTCAGGACGCTGTTCGGTGTTTCAGGCGTGCCCATGACGTTAAAGCCCATAATCTCCCGCATCGTGGCAGTCTGGGCCCCGGCGATCTGACACTTTTGACGTTCCCTTCGCACTGGTTCGCTTGTTATCACTGCGGTTAGGGGGGGAGGGGGGGCGGCGACGCGACACGGCGCCAACTCTCATCCGACTAGCACAAGCACTGCTAAGGGCTTGCAGAACCCAGGGACACGGCTCGTACAATACGAGTCTTGGGTCCCGAGTCCTGGCCGCCTCCAGGCTCCCCAATTGCTGGCTCCCTGTCCCCAGCTCCTGTTTAACCGTCGATTCACACGCGCAGCATACGGAGTACCTACCTCAGGGAACCAAATCCCCTGCGCGAACTGTACAACTGCTACAACTGCACGCCAACTTCACCCCTTGCAGACGCCCCTCTCGTCCTCAACCCCCTTATCGGACGTTCTCAGGGCACGCGACTCACCATGGCGTCCATCCCTCTCCCGTACATCGCTTTTTTCCAATGGATCGAGCCATTCTCAACGCTCGCAGGAGCATTCTATGCTTGGTTGAAGCCTGCAACGTACTTGGAATGGACACATGCGCCGTCGGCGCCAGGGACATCAGGTGTACCTGTCTCGACTGAAGTCATTCTGCGCCAGCTTGGGAATCTCTTCATTCTCTTCGCCATCAATGAAGCCCTGGTCTTGAGAGCTACGACCGATCTCAAAGTTTGGAAGGCGCTCATCCTCGGTCTCTTGATTGCGGATTTTGGACATTTATACAGTTGCTACCCTCTCGGTCTTGCTTACTATTACGATGTCAAGAGTTGGAATGCAATGGCCTATGGCAACATACTCTTTGTCTACTGTGGTGCTTTGACAAGAATCTGCTTCCTACTTGATGTCGGCCTTGGTCGGCCCAAGAAGGCAAAAGCGAGAGCCAGAAAGTCTGTCCGGATGATCACCGAGGATGCGCCTCCAGTGACACCAACCCAAATGAACAAAACCCCTGCACAGAGCACGCGGAGAAAGCGACAAAACAGATCGGCATAGGGAGGTTCATGGACAGTGATATAGACGAGCCCCAGGCCTCTGAAACAGGGTAATAGCTGGAGAATACAACCGGTCAGGAATGGATCTGAATTAGATCACCCGCATCCTTCAACTGAAAGACAGCAAGTTGATCTATTTCAGCTCAACCCCCTCTCTGTCTTCCTAGCTCTCGGGCTCTCTTGCCCTCTTGCCCTCCTACTCCTCTCTCACACCTCCGTCGCCCTGAGCTCTCCCCACGCTTCTACCAGATCTCGCCGAGTCCTCGCCCGTACCGCACCAGCCCCCAGTCCTCGATTTCGCTTCAATTCTCCACCAGCTCCTTTAAGATCTACTCAAGGAGCGTGATGCTCTCGAGCTGTAATAGCGAGTACTGGTTATAAAGCTCCGATGGTCGCGCTATGTTCATCCATAAGATACTTTTCGTCCTCATAAGGCTTGATCATATTTGGAATCCACACTTTGTACCGTTCGGCTTCCCAGTGTGTGGTATAACACATTTTTAAGAAACGGCCAAGCGCGAGATTTTATTATTGGTCGGGGGTGCCCCGACCAAGGCGATTGCGCTTCTGGAACAATCCCAATGTCTATCCAGCTCATCACCCTTTCTGCCCGCCGCCGAACATATAGGCTAGCGTTGCTGAGGTGTTGGCCACACTACTTGTGAGAGAGACCAATGTCCTGCATTTTTGCACAAAAAGGGAAAGCTCTCCTCTCTCCCTCTCTCCCTCCCTCACTCCCTCTGTCGAGGCAACCGTCGATTTCCTTGCTCAGAGATCCAACAACACTTCATATTCGACGCCCACGCACTGACCAGCATTCACGCCTTTGATCAAATCATTCGGACAAGCACTCATAACGGCGACCACGTCCCTCTCGGCCCGTAGAACGAGATACTCGCCAGCCTTGCTCTGCGGCGGCACACACTCGATGCGCCCGCCGCCCGACTCGCGGTCTAAGCCGGACAGGACGGGGACGTTCATGAACACGTTCAGCGGATCGGGCGTCCACTCTGTGCTCACGCTGCCGGGTACGAAGCAGCCGTCCTCTGCCGCGCGTGCGAGCGCAAGATGCATGTTCTCCGCGCAACTGCCGTGATCGTAATCCGGATGACCCAGATTATGCATGCGGAACCTATCGCAGCAGCCGAAGAGCGTGTCGTGGATCCCGGACGTCGTGTCCTCGACCAGCGTGAACAACGGGAGCGATTTGTTGGTGTAGAGGACGTCGTGCGTGGTCGCCGAAGGGACCAGTTTGGACAGAATACTCCTCGTCCGCGAGGCCGAGAAGTACTGGATTCCCGAAGTGAAAGGGTACGGTGCTATTGGCGTGGGTGTCGTTGCCAGCTCGGCAGTAGTGCTGGACCGTGTGAAACTGGTCGGTATCTTTGTATCTGTATCTGTGTCTGGTCCCGTCAACGTCTCCTGCTTTTCAGGAAACACAAAGGCCCAGAAATCAATGACCTGCGTGCCGTGCGGGTTGATCAATTTGAGCCGCTGTCCGGATTTCAGGGACACATATGCGCCCGTCCGCGCGGGGATCTCGACCGGTGCCATTTATTTAGGTGCCTTGAAGATTTCTCTGTACTCGGAGTCGTTCGTGAGTCGTATCGGGGGATTGTGGTGAACTATCTGTTACATTGAGGGTACTCTGGCTGGAGTATCCGTAGTAGTCGTGCTGTGCTCTGTAAGATCAATACCACTAGTAGATATTGGCGGCCATCTCCTTCTGACGAGACGAGGCTGAAGCTCATTCGGTCTAGCGCCAATCGGCTCACTTATTTGTAGTTGGACCAGTAGTTGACGGCGTCTACGCCATCTACGCCAAAAACGTACACTGTCATGGCGGGCCACACAATCCCAATGGTCCCGACCTGTCTTATTTCCCGATGTAGGGGGACAAAATGCGATGCAGTTGGGAATATACATTACCATCTCAGCGGACGGGGGTTGAGCCAGATCTTGCGGTCCAACGCGATCCCACGGCGAACGAGAGGTGTGCGTGGCTCCAGAAGGGGCTGTACCTGTGAGAGTTGTGACGAACATGAGAGTGGCAGACCGCATGCCGGCTTTGGTGAAACACGTGTGGAGTCGTGTCGTCCTTGCTTGCCTCTGTTACCTGGAGGCCCCCAGACAAAGCCGTGACGACAGCCACTCGGTGTTGTAGGTCTGCGATGATTCCCTCGGGACGTGGATCAGAAGTACAAGTATAATCATTGTGCAAAGAGCTCAGGCCGAGGCGAATAACACTGAGAGACAGATTCTGTAGACCGCACATAAATCGTTCTGCCTGACAACGGAAGGACTACCTGGCTACTCTGCAAAGGAAGTACTTTACTAACACTGATTTGTGGTCCGGATGATAGAGTGGTTGACTACCCAGCAAACATAATATTGTAACTCAGCTTTGTGCTGGTTGGTGTTTGACCCTGCACGGTGTAAGAGTCCGACTTCTAGCGGTCATTGTGGGCTCCGCTCCAGGTTCTCTGCACCATCAGAGGTGACCGGGGCTTCTTCAGACACCTGCGTGTCATGAGCGTCGAGGTAGCAGCCGGCCTCGACGTTATTGCCGTCGAGATCGACGAGAAAGGCACAATAGAACGGAGGGCGCCTGGTGCCTGGCCCGCCGTGGTCGCGAGCCCCATGTCGAAGCCCGGCGGCATGGAACCTGTCCACTGCCTCGCGCGACGGCGCCGAGAAGGAAAGGTGAATCGGACTTCGGGCGACCGTGTTGTCATCGGTCCAAAATGTCGGCCTCCCCTCCCCCAGCACAAAAAATGGCGAGTGTGGGATGCCGCTGGAGAAGACAACCCATGCCGAACCGACAGCGAGGCGGTGCTTCTCGACGATTTTGATGCCCAGTGGCGCCAGCATGTGAGCGTAGAGCCGCGCGCTGCTCTTCAAATCAGTGGTGACGATGCCAATGTGGTCAAACATTGGCTCGATGCTGACTCAAAAGTTCAGAGTACCGTGGACAGTAAGTTTACTTGTATCAGGCCGGCAATGGATGCTGAGAAGGCCAATAATTCGCTAAAATCCGGTCAAAAGCCGGGGAGAATCTAGCGGAGCCTTGGACCGTCAGAAGAAAAGACTGAGAATAGAGACGGTCTTCGGATGCAGGATAGAAGGTGTCAATTGGAACATTAGTATCGTGAACAACAATTCGAGTGTATAGAAGAATAAGAGAGAAAGCAGATTATAGAATCTCAAGGTATACTCTTCGTACAACAATCCGCGACACAGCCGACCAGGATTTCGTCCCTCCAACCCTTGAGTCAAAGGATATTATCACTCCCTGGTCGCGCGCGAGTCTGCGCTGAGCAACGGCGACATCTATCAGGTAGGCACCACCTCACCGACAATATATAGGTATCTCTTCCTCACCCAGGTCGACTCTAATGTCTCGAAAGTGATCAAGCCAAGTTCAAGCAGAACGGCAACAGCGAAGGCGTTGATACTGCGGGAGTCTCGCTCGACACTGTTGATGGATGGAATGAATGGGCTTGATATACCTAGGTAGGTAAGGTACGTACTGAACTACAGAGGTTCTCGACTGCTCATCATTCTAGAGGGCTTACCTACCTAGTATGGGACATGTCAGGACCCTGTTCGAGTGATTTGATTCTAACAACCTACCTCAGGTAGGTAGGTAGGTATTTATCTCGTACTCCCCCTTACAATACAATGGAATGAACCGAGTACCTATCGTAATCCCCTTCCCTCCCGGCTCAGCGCTTCGCAAAGTCCGAGTCCTCTTTTCCCCGCGCAAACACTCAGTATCACTACATATGGAATGAAATCCCAGGAAAGCCCGCCCATACAGCACCCGCACACTCCACGCAAATATCCCTCTCGAAGGAGTTACTCTGTGATATCCCTGTGCGGCCCTGAATAGCAGCATACGGATCGAGCTCCGTTTGCCTTTTATCCCATACCTGAAAGGCGCGACGCCGAATGCGATTCCATTCACAAAAAATCCCAAGTGATGGCATCCCATCTAACCATCTTTTTCTTCAGAAATTGTTTTCCAGAGTGTAATAGTCGAAATTTAGTCGCTTGGTCCACCGACCCAATCCAACGCTGCTCCGACGAGTACAACCCCCACGCCCCAGATACCAGCGTAGCCTGCGGCACCAGTGAATTCGATGCCCTTCAGTGTGCCCCACAAAAGAACAATCGTTTCAGCGACAATGAGGTACGCCAAGAGTCCAGCTCGGCTGATAAGGGACTTTTGACGCGGCGAGTACCATCCCCAGGCGTTGTGATAGACGTGTCCCGCGAAGCCGGCTGTCGTAGGGTCGAATTCTGGCGTGGCTGGCACTGTGCTCGCTGCGGCTGTCGACGGAGCAAACAGATATTCCATGGATGCCACACCAGCGGGAATCAATGCCAGCAGCAGTATCGGGAGACCTCCTGCTCCAAGATGCGCCTTTTCGAGAGACCGCAGACCAGAGAAGTGCGTGATAAGCCAGCTCGGCAGAAAGGTCGCGAAACTAGCCTCGAGCAGGACAGCGAAGATCGCTGTTGCCAGTAGTGACGTGGCGACCGTGGTGTATGGATCGGTCAAGATGGGGCGGTTACGAAGAGTCGTCTTCGGCGCCGTGTTGGGGTTGTGGGACGGTGACAGTGATCGGAAGAGGAAGTATGGGACCGAGTTGGCCACAATAGACGAGAGCGTGGACGCCACCAGAGTGGTGGGGTGGATGTCGTAGAACAGACCGAGAAGAATGGTTTCCGGGGTTGAGATGAGCAGCGTCAAAGACGCGACATCGTATGCTTGATCCAGTCAGTCGGTGAATCGCAAAAGAGAAGTGTACGAAACACCGCGTAGAACATACCGTCAAAACCCGCTGTCCAATATATCCCCAACTTCAGAATCTTCCAGGCCAATAACCCTATTATTTCGGGCCATGCATCGGCTATTTTTGAAATGGCCTTTAGATCACCTACTCCAACCGTAGAGGCAGCTGTCTGGAGACCAGCTTCCAGAAATATGCTAAGAATGGCTACCCCCGCAAATTTCGCGTATTGATGCTGCTCGTGTGACGCAGGGGGGCTGTCGAGCTTTTTTGTGGCCGGAATCACAACAACGGGAGAGGTAGGAGGAGATGCGGTTGAGCGCGAAGCACGTCGTTTGCGCGCTGCTGTTTTTGTTGTATTTGCAGGAGGGAGCATGTCGCCATTGACAGAGTCTGATCCTTTGACAGCAGTAGTGGCGTCACTACTGGATGCAACACTGGCGGACTTGGAGTGTCGGCTTCGAGGAGGCATGCTGTCTGTCGCGGAATCCGAACTCGCGCTGTCGGTGGGGGGCTGTTCGTGACCCGAGTGGATGAGGGTGGTTGTGAGTGCGAGAAAGTCGTCGAACATGGAAGGATTGAGTCGAGAGTCTGGGAGACACGGCCGAGAGGACCAAAGGGAGAGGAAAGGCTTGCAGGACTCAAGTGTCGTAGGAATGAGGAAAAAGCAGTGGCTGGCGAGGAGCGAGATGTGCAAGCGGGAGAGGATTCAATCAATGAATGAATGATGGCACGGACGCGATCGTGACGTGATTGGTTCGGAAACCGATTGGGACACGCTACGTCACCCTTACAATGGACACAAACGCGCTGTGAGATACGAGCACCTCCCGACCTACTGGTATCTTCCTGGGTACCTCAAGTTCATCTCGTAGAGACTACGGTTACACAGATTCGAGAACTACAGCATTGGCTGAATCATGCATCTATATGTACATCAATTCTCCACACGCCGTCGGAATACACCCAAGAGTCATCCGCGGCTGAAAGGACAGTATACAATGACTTTGTTCGAGACAATGCCCGCTCCTCCATCTCCAGCAGTTCATGTTCTTGTTTACTACATCGCAATAAAGGTTGTTGGTTGGTCACACGAGGACATCTGACAAGGAAGAACAAACGTGCTCAAGAGCTAAAGCGCACAATGGAGGGCAATATCCATTGTCCTGAAGGACCACTTCATTTCTCATAAAGATGGTGGGCTCACCCTGGGTAAGGGGTGACAAGAGCACTATCCAAATAACCAAGTGAAAGATGGAATCAGAGAAGAGGAAGCTCTGCGACTCTGTTTGTATCGAGGAAGCTGCAGGTAAGCGACCTCGGTTGGATCTCTCCCTTAACACCCCCTTCCTATCGTCGACAACATCCAGCAAACCAGAAGCACCAGACACACCTTTATTTTCCAAGTTCGAGGCCAGTTTCACCAGTTTGTTTGTTTATATCACCCACTTTCGAGATGGTCTGAGAAAGGTTGGCGGATTGTCGGAGTTTGACTATACAAACCTGAGACTGACCTCTCGCGCAGTTGCTGATTTGTGGAAACCATTCCCTCCTGATCGCTCAGCGGCAAAAGATCCTTACTTCGCAGGCCTCAAGCTGACAACATGCGGCGATTGCAGAAGACCTTGTACCCTGATGCCGGTGCTTCCTTGCAAGAGCAAGCAAAAAGGTATCTTCTCTGGTTGCAAGAAGTATGTATGCGGTCTCTGTGCTGCACAATCCCAGCGGCACTATAATCGTTACCAGGACCCGGCTACCGAGCTCTACTACTGTAAGTATTGTAGTCGCGACAAGAATGTACGTTCGAGTCTCGGACCGTGCTTGTGTGGCTTCGAAGCACCCGAGACTGGCTTCACTTCAACTGAATGGCAATGCTCGCTATGCAGAGGTGACCAATATCGTTTGCAGACGAGGCAGGCTCAATCAAACCTTGAATGTATGGAAGGCCGTGGAATGCTAATCCCTCGCAGCCGTTACACAGACAAGTCAATAATGCACAGATGGATCCGGCACCAGCCAGACGAGCCACTCAGAAACTACTGTCCAGGTACCGGTTGTCGTCGGGCATGTAGATCCTTGGAAGGCGCATTTGCAACCCGAGGCAGTGGAATTCCGCCCTTGCCAACCAAAATGATTCGGCAGTGTGCGGTGTGTCTAGGGCGACGGCCCTGAGGTAAAATTCCGTTGGATGATATTGTTGTATGCACAAGGGAAGAAGTGGTCGCGGTAATGGTAATTTTAATCATCTTCTTCCGGCGTTTTATCAGGCTGAACCCGCATTTCAGTCGTACCAATCTCACGACCTTTGCTATCGAAATTGACAAATACGTATTTGCCTCTTTGCTCCCCTTTCTGTTCGATCCATAGATCTTTGAATGAAAGCTCCTTTGTTCTGTTGATGCTCTCAATGGCTGAAATGCGATCGAGTGTGGCTTCGAGGTATTCATCAAATCCTTCTTCGGCGCAAATTTCTTTGAACGCGTTCATCATCGGGACACTATCCGCGCGGACCATAGCGGTGCTGTCAATGGTGAAGATGTTGTCGTGGTCGTAGCTTTGAATGAAATCAGCCCTGGTCATAATCTGTCGAGCAATGTAGAGGGGGATCTGTGGCAGGATATGGCCGGTGTCGTCGTGGTAACTCGAGTCCATCTTCTCCTGTTTCTCGACGAGGGCCCTTGCAAGGACCATGGCGGCACTAGCGTATTTTTGCTGGTCCATCACGTCGTCATCCATGTCTTCTCCCAAAATGCCACACTGGTTGAGGAACCACGTCTTTTCGGCCTGGTTAATCTGGTGACACATGTTGAGCATGTCCGAGGATTTGGCAACCCGGCTGAGGAAATTCAAGCGTCCACCGACCAATTCATAGACTTGTTTGAGAATCTCGGGATCACGCTCCTGCTCAGGAAAGTATTTCGCTCGATACGCATCCAATGCGGCAATGGCGTGACCCTTGGGCAAATCGAAGATCTGGATAACCTCCATCCTTGTCGCGAAGCGCTTCAATCGTTCATAAACCCAATAATCATCGGAATTGAACACCATGGTTACGAGATTCGCTGCCGCCCATTGCTCAGCCCGCTGTTGCATGAGCTCTATCAAATCATTGCCATCTTCGTCGTTTCTTATAAGGTGAGCGCAGTTGACCACGAGCACGAGCGGGCCCCTGCGACTAGATTTCAGGCGAGACCCATCTCGGTGACACAAAGCGATCTTTTCAAGCTTGTTGAATGCTCGCTCAATGTCCAGGATGGCCGTGGTGTCACGGGGACCTCGGATGGAAAATAGAGATCCGATGTAGTCTTCGTGGAAATCGTAGTTGAGGGCCTTGCCCAGCCGAATGCGAAAGATTTCTGGGTCCGCGTGCGCTTCAAACATGGAGACGCCATCACCATTCGTCTTCCGCATGGCTTCAAGAATCATTGACGACTTTCCCGTGCCCTTTTCACCCACCAACAGGTAGTATCGACCCTTCGACTCGCCATTGATGATGCTATCGATCCTCGTCTGCTCAGGCCTGTCAACCCAGTGATCAGAATCTTCTTCGGACTGGTCCGGAGAAACTGCACGAGCTACAACCGGCGTAGCAAGGTCCAGCATGGGGTCACCCGGGGTGAAGGCCTCTTCCATTTTGCGCAAAACGAGAGACTTGTAATAGATGTGGTAAGAATAGCCTGCGAGACCAAGGATGGCAATGGAAGCAAACGTGGTGGCGGCGGACTCGAATACTTTGGCGGCAGTTTGGCCAAAAGGCGACTGATGCTGCCCTCCGGACTGCTTCTGGTTCCCCTTGTGCTCTGCATCGTCTTCATCCTGCCCTTGACCTGGAAAGTTGCTGGTAGGTCCCAACTGAGACGCATGTCGAACAATATTGATGCTGTTTGGCACTCGACGCGCATCCATGTACAGGCGATTGCTTCGGGCAGTTGCGCAAAGCCTTGATACGTTTAGTCTCATTCTGGCTTTTCGCGCGCGCCACCAAACTTAATTGCAGTTACCCCTTTCGCTGGTGGTCGTGGATCGAGGCGCATAGATCAGAATTATTTCCAGTATCCAAAGCAGAAAATGCAAAGAAAGATTACAACGGTGTGGAAAGAAGTAATGAGCGACTTTTGAGGTAGGATAGCAAACCAAAGACTAATTTAATCAATGCTGGGTGATCAATAAGGGATGGGACTAAAGTTACAGCTCTTGTTATTGCTCCGTAAAGTCTTGGGAGACGCTTACAATCCTGCTCACGTGCTCCAGCCAAGAATCCTCAATTTTGTCCCCTACTGGACACTCGTCCTCACCCGTCGCCATGAAGAGTAGGTGTTGGCAGGATGAAAATGAGAGCAAGGTGGCACTGAGGCAGTCGATCGAGGTTCCCTCGAGAGGTAGGTGACTGGGATGTTTTATGTGCAGATACAGAGGCCAGCGCACTCGATGATGGCAGCTTTATGGAGAGGGACAGGAGTATCAAGATCTTTACTTCATAGTCTCCCACTCTCTCTCTCATACATACTGTATAGTAGGTGTCCACGAGCGGATCCCGCACAGTGAGGCTTTTTACCTGGATCCTCATCCGCATGCAGCGACTCGTACTCCACGCTCCCCGTTCTGCTCCTAGTCATCGTCTCAGAGTCATAGACTCAATAGTTACGACTCTTCCCGCGTCTGCTCTTCTCCCCGTGAAATTTTCTTCGCCTCGGACTCTGCTTCCTGCCCTCCGAGCGGCCAATCACACAGCGTCCATGGTTCTCCGCGCCGAATGCTAAACACCAGCATTATTTGCTTCAATTTGTTCTGCTGAATTATTGCCAGAAAATTAATCTCTTCGAGCCAGCTTTGCCAGGTCCTCGTTTGCCAGTCTTGTACATTATTCCCGTCGTCGTCGCCCGGCCCCTGTATATTACCCTCTCTTTGTCATTCCTTTCCGCTTGACACCGGCTTTCTCTTCGTCCTGATCTATTCTCCTGTGCTCATTCTCCAAAAATTCCTAATGGCTTCCAATGGTGACGTACAGGCAAAACAAGGTCGGCCAGCCCTGCTGAGGACATGTGGATTGTGCTCTGACAGCCTCAATAGATGTAACAGATACACCGAAGACCGAAGATGCCTCTTTACCTCTGACCAACGGGACCAACGGTCACGATCACGACCATGATCACCACGATGACCCCAATGCTGGTGCATTGTTCCAGGTCACCGTGAAGCTGCCTCACAAACCCTATAAACAACAGCTCATGGTAACGCATCAGGAGCAAGTCCAAGATGTCCGTCAATCCATCGTCGAGACTCCCGATACCTTCCAGTATACCTGTTTCCACCTCGAGCACAATGGCCTGCGGATCAATGACTTTGTGGAGCTCTCCGAGGTGAAGGACCTCAAACCCAATGATGATTTGACACTCGTTGAAGATCCTTATACAGAGAAAGAGGCAAGATTGCATGTGATTCGGATAAGAGAGCTCATCGGAGCCACTGGAGACCGATCCGACCAGCTCCATGGCATCTGTGCTGGGCTCTCTTTGCACGATGAGAAGTTTGGTTCTGCCCAGGCACCTTTGCCAAAGCCAGAGGATAATCCCTTGGCTGGTTACGAGGTCGACGGCAGACCGTCTCTGGATGCTGTCCTTCCCACAAAAGAGGATGGGCTGCCCAAGACGATCAAGTCTCTGTCTGTGTCACAGTGGAACCCACCCCCATACCATCTGCGGCAAAAGGGCCATCTCCTGTATTTGCAGCTTACAACTAATGAAGGGGAGCAATACCAAATAACTTCGAGCGTATCCGGTTTCTTCGTCAACAAATCGTCAAGCAACAAATTCGACCCCTTCCCCAAGTCAGCACCAAAGAATTACAGTGCGCACTCGCTGCTCACTTTGATCTCTCTCCTTTCGCCGTCCTTCAACGATACATTTGTTGAGCTGCAGAAGATCAACGGCAGGAAGGATCTGTTGACGACCTTCCCATTCCAGAATGCCATTCCAGCAAACCCATGGCTTGTACCGGGATCATACGCTCAGAGCACACATCATCAAGCAGATCCTACACGGTCACAGGAAGCATACCTCATTGGCGGAGCCGATGGAGCCGAAAATCTCCGCGATTGGAATGAAGAATTTCAGACGACACGAGAACTCCCACGCGAGAACCTGCAAGACCGAGTTTTCCGGGAACGTCTGACCTCGAAATTGTTCGCCGATTACAACGATGCAGCTGCCCGGGGTGCTGTTCTGGTTGCCCGAGGTGAGGTTGCACCTTTAAATCCTACCGAAGGCCGCGATGCTCAAATCTTCATCTACAACAACATCTTTTACTCTTTCGGCGCCGACGGCGTCCAAACTTTCGCCAGCGAGGGTGGAGACGAGGCCGCTAGGGTTGCTGTGGGAAAGGATGTAGCTGGTGTCAAGGCCGTCAACCAGCTGGACATCAACGGGCTATTTACTCCCGGTACTGTGGTGGTCGACTACCTCGGCAAACGTATAGTTGGACAGAGTATCGTCCCGGGAATCTTCAAGCAGAGAGAGCCAGGTGAGCATCAGATTGATTATGGTGGCGTCGAGGGTCGGGACATTGTCACCGAGAACGAGGCTTTCGTACCCGTTTTCGAGAAGCTGTCCAAATCACTTCACGTCAAGAAGCACGCTGTCTGGGACAAGGATGGCAAGCGACATGATCTCGAAGGTAGTGTCGAGACCAAGGGTCTCCTGGGCACCGATGGCCGCAAATATGTCCTGGACCTCTACCGTATCACCCCCTTGGATGTCGCTTGGTCAGATGAAGTGGAGGTCGACGGTGACAACAAGTACCCGCATCGCATGTCTGTTTTAAGGCTGGAGCTTGTGGAGGCATATTGGCGCATGAAGATGCAAGAATACGTGCGCGCCGAGGTTGAAAAGAGGCGGAACAACAAGTCAAATGGCCACAGCGACGAGCAGAAGAAACTGGAGTTCGCAGAGCCCAATGGACATACTGAAGAGGGTGAGGCCAAGGAGGAGGGAAGCACCGCAGCAGAAGGTGACGGCAAAAATGACGCCGCCGGCTTGGAGCAGGAAAGAGTCGATATCTCGAACTTCAATTTCAGCCTCAATCCAGACGTCTGCAGTGGGCAGGAACCACAAGGTGAAGAGGAGAAACAGGAATACGCTGACGACGAAAAGAATGTCCGTGCAGTCTGTGATTTCCTTCGCAGTAAAATCATTCCAGACCTCATCACCGATCTGCATGATGGTGATGTTGGTTTCCCTATGGATGGCCGGTCTCTGTGTCAGTTACTACACAAGCGTGGCATTAACATAAGGTATCTGGGCCGACTAGCCAATGCTGCAAAGGAAAAGGGTGCCCGCCTTCAAGCCTTTTCTCGGGTGGTATTGCAGGAGATGGTGGCGAGGGCTGCCAAGCATATCATCAACGGGTATTTGCGACATTTGCCCGCTGTGTTCGCCGCTCCATGCATCTCACATCTGCTGAACTGCCTGCTAGGCGCAGAGATGAACTCTAACCCCCGACCGGAGATCGAGGAAGATCTACGAGCCTTGTACCCCGAAGGTGATTTCTCTTTCGAGCAGATGAACCCAGTGAAGCTGCAAGCTGAGGTTGAGAAGCAAGTGAAGATGAGGTATAGGCATGATCTTGAAGCAGGGTGGCAGTCATCGATTCAACCACTACCCCTTCTCAGGGAAGTGAGCTTGAAGCTTGGATTGCAGCTTGTTGCGCGAGAGTACTCGTTCAGCAAAACCGTCCATTTGTCACTCGACGCATCACCTGCTCGAAGCAGCAGTGACACTCGCTCCAATGACGGGGCGACACAAGAGACCGCAAGCAAGAAAAAGAAGAAGACCAAAGGTGGCGAACCAGTACAGACCAACGGTGCTGCGTCAAAACCGAATACTACGTTCATCCCAGACGACATTCTCAACATCGCACCTGTCGTTAAAGATTCCACTCCAAGAAGCTCTCTTGCGGAAGAAGCATTGGAAGCTGGTAAGATCTCTTTAGCACAGGGACAAAAGCAGCTGGGCCAGGAACTCGTCCTCGAGTCCCTGTCCTTGCACGAGCAAATCTACGGCATCTTGCACCCAGAAGTTGCCAAGATGTACCACTCTCTGTCGACGATTTACTATCAGACTGACGAGAAAGAGGCCGCAGTCGAGCTCGCGCGCAAGGCTGTCATCGTCACCGAAAGGACGTTGGGAGTAGATTCGCACGATGCTATATTGGCGTACTTGAATCTCTCCCTCTTTGAGCATCATGTCGGTAATACCAAGCAGGCCCTGAAATATGTCAGGCATGCGCTCGACGTGTGGAAGATCATCTTCGGACCCAGTCATCCAGACTCGATCACTACGATGAACAACGCGGCTGTCATGCTTCAGTCTTTGAAAGAGTACTCTGAATCTCGAAAGTGGTTTGAAGCTTGTTTCACCGTCTGTGAGGGCCTGTTCGGACGGCAGTCCATCAATGCAGCCACCATCTTGTTCCAGCTTGCACAGGCATTGGCCCTTGACGGAGATGCCAAAGGTGCTGTGAACAAGATGCGGGAGGCATACAATATCTTCTTGGCCGAGCTTGGACCTAGCGATCGGAATACCAAGGAGGCAGAAAGCTGGCTGGAACAGTTGACTCAAAATGCAGTTTCCCTTGCTAAGCAGGCAAGAGCGCTCCAGACACGGAAACTGGCCGGCATTCGCCATCTCCCTCGCATGGGATTGGGAACTCGACTTCAACCACAAAATGCTAACAGCGCTGCGCCGAACACAGGCGCACATACCGCTGCCGCAGAGCCAAATGTGCGCACTGGCACAGGAAATGTTGCGCTTGACTCCAGGAGTATTGACGAGCTGTTGAGATACATTGAAGGCAACGACACTTCAAGCAGCCCCCGGTCGAAGCAGAAGAAGTCGATGAATCCCAAAGCGAGAACGGCCAGAAAAACAGCGGCAGCGTAGAAGAGCAACGTTGCGGATTTGCATGCGACATGAGACCTCTGAAGATCTTTCCAAAATGTTTATTGGAGCTTGGCTTTGCAGATGATCTTTTGTCTCTTGTCGCTATTTTCATTCAAGTTGGCTTTTTCTTTGCATTGAAAAAAAGCATTTCGAAGACTTATGACATATCAATCTCCCCCTCTTGTGTTAGTACTTACGGTGAATCATGTATGAGTATTTTGCAGCACATCGGGCCACCGGGGATGGGGAAGCATTGACCAGGCGCATCGACACCTGTGTCAACAGTGCGAATTGGCTGGAAATCTCGCCAGGTATGGGATATACCAGACCTTCTCCTCCGACAATCGTCGTGAGTGAGCATGCCGATGAAGAATCGAGCCAGGTAGATGTGAGTGGATGTAATAACAAGATTTCTCAACTCCAGAAATGCCCTGTCTGTCTTTTTCTCCATGTGACCTGAGACTCTTCACGGGATCTTGCCTTGTTGGTCCATGTGCCTCGCCGTCGAGTGGTGGGTGAACAGGGGCTGGTCTGTGGGCCAATTGCCGAACTGTCTGGACCTTATCAAGCGCACATACTGTGCGGATAGGGAGCGATAGTCCTCGCAGCTTAGACGTCGATTGGTCAGCGTGGCAATGGAGACGGGCTTTGTCAGCGTTGCAAACATCGACTTCCAGAACAGGTCGAATACGAGGTGGTTTACAAATCGCGATCCCCCTCCAGAAGCCGACTGACTGATCTTTACCTCACAATCGTGACCTTTCCATCACTGCGCTCGGCTCGACATCTGCCTGAAGGACAAGCCGGACCCTGAATCACGACTCTCTTGTTCTGCAGCTCGAAAAGGGTCACCACGCTGGGAATCACAGCACGTGGCTTGGAGGACAAAAGATCAACTTCACTTTTGCGTCCGAGGCCACGTGCGGCTCTGAACAGTTGTCCAGGTTGTCGATTCTTGAGTTTTTCCCTCTCGCAATTTACGTAACTTTCATTCCCAGTGTGATTCAGCCAGTCCTATCTCGCTGGTCCCCTTGCCCAACGACAGGCGACCAACACTCTAATCACATCTACACTCTGACCACGAAGATAAGGACGACCACTCGTGACGAGCGAAAACGTCTGTTTTTCGTCTTGGTTTTGTGCCAGAAAGTGCTCCGGAAATGGCCACGGCAATGACGATGCATATGCCGTCCAGCAGAACCAGACCAAAACCGCCAGCTCGAGTGAACACGTCCACGACTTACACCCTCGCGCACACGGCACAGTGCAAGCTCAGACTGGCCGCGAAGCGAACCGATCGGGACTTGCGGTTCATTCTCGGCCATGCGTTCACGCTGGACAACCTCATGCTTCGGATCGTGGAGATTGAGAATCGCCAAGCGAAAAGCGCTTTCGCCGAAGGTGTCGGCAAGAAGTCCAGGGAAGTGAGCGACGCCGAAGACCATTTTGACTGCTCATTGGCAAACACCAAGACGGCGACGGCCCCGAGTACCAAGGAGCATCACGATGATGGCGATTTTGACTGTTCACTGGGAAACCCGGACACCGCAGCGACTACCAAGGAGAAACACGAGGATAGCGACTTTGACTGTTCGTTGGCACACCCCGACACGGCCCCGACCACCCAGGAACAGCACGATGACGGCGACTTTGACTGTTCGCTGGCACACCCGGACACGGCCGCGACTGCCAAGGGACAGCACGATGGTGATCACGACGATGATGGGGAGTTTGATTGCACCAAGGCACCACCACCTGAGCACGACGATGACCACAAGGTTTCCCAACGCTCATCTGCTCTCGGAGGCGGAGGAGACGAAGCGTCTGCGCCTGCGGGTGGAAGGAGGATCAGTTTCCAAGATAACAACGCGCGACCGTCCAAGAATGGATATGGTTATGGACACGAGTCCGGCGGGTCACGGTCCCCGAGAAAAGGAAGACGGTCGCCGTCGCCGCAGCCGCAGCATCTCGTGTTCCCCGCCGGCCTCAGCGACGACTCTGATGACGGCACTTCGAGCGACGACTACGAAGATCCCGAGCTGATGGCGTACGACTGCGAGGCAGCGCCGCCCGTGCCGGAGGAGAAGAAGGCGATCAAAAGGGCCAAGCAGGCTGGGTCGAAGAAGGCGCGCGATGCGTATGTCGACGAAGAGGACGCCGCGCTGGAACTGGCCGACGACGAACTCGACACCAACAACAACACCGACGTCGACGAGGACGCAGACAGCAGGCTGGCAGACAACGTGAAAGGTGCACGTTTCGGCCTGGGTGATGATGGGGAGTATGACGATGACGGTGACGATGACGATGACGGTATGCCAGGCTTGACCAGGTTCCAAAGCGCGAGCGCAAGACCACCTAGGATGATTGAAGACGTGGAAGGCGACGACGACGACGACGATGACGATCATATTGGACCAGACTCGCCTCCACAGTTGCCTGCCGACGTCGACGTGCGCGAAATCATCGCCGGCGAGAGAGACGAGGAACTGACGGATCTCTATGAGAAAGTGAGACGGTGTGCGTGTCACGGCAACCGAGACAACGTGGGCGGGAAAGCCGAGGGGATCTGGGATGTCCCTGTCGAGAAGACGGGCGGGAAAGTGTTGGCTGTCGTTGCTGTTGCCGCTTGAATGTCGTTTCTAGACGAGACGAGACGAGACGAGACGAGCGAGCGAGCGAGGAAGTGAGCAGAGTGTGCCGCGGGTGAGCAAATGCATGCATATTAGCCAGATGGTACTACAACGACCACGACTGCGGCGGCGGCGACGAAAAAAGACCAGGTACTCTAAGCCCCCTACTTGCCTACCTACGCACCTAGGTCCCAAGGTATGTACTGTAGGTAAATAAGTAGGCAAGTAGGATAGGTATTTGAACTACGGAATCAGGAGCCCGAGGACGGAGGATCCATACAGAACGGACCGAGCCTGAAAATGAAAAGCCGAATCTCTCCATGTCTCGTATCTACCTATCCCGTACTTGGTCGTCTCACCCTACACCTACATACGGATTCTCCGTAGTTTCACTCGCTCATCAGTTGATGAGTACTTTATAAAATGTCATCGATCAAACCCGTGGATCTTCTTGTTCAATCACCAAGAGCCCTGACCCCTACCTGGTGGCTCAGGTCAAAACTACATGACTGTATGTGGTGGACGTCCATTCACGTAGGCGAGCAAGGAAGCAAGGAGGGCACGCGAACCCACAAAAACACACGCACAGAGATGAGGAATGCCTTTGGCTTTAGGATTTACAAAAGACAGCTTCGACGAAGTCCACCTGAAGTCTCACTATATCTATCGGCCCAGCTTGATAGGTGGCTCAATGTCCTCCTCTACGACGCTGATAATCATGGGCCAGGCCCCCTGTTGCATCGTCGACTTGTTGGAAAACGCGCACGCGTGCAAAATTTGGTAGCATCCTCCTGTTTGTGCTCCTCCTATCCAATTTCCAGCATTGCCACGACTTTGCCAGAAAGCTCGCAGCACTTGTCCAGAATCTTCCACCAAGAAAACTGCAACACTTGACATCCTCCATCGTAGTAGTAGTTGTCGTCCGAATGTATCATCATTTCGTTGTCCGCACCCTTTTGCATATATGCCATTCCCATTTCGATGCAGAACTCCTGCTTGACCATGCACCCAAGCAAAACAAACCCCTCTAACGTAAATCAGCTTGCATGAACCGGACCTCCAGAAGTTTCGGTGTTTCGTCTTCCACGGGTGCGACCTCCCCCCTTCAAACTCTTGACTCGACTTAGGAAGCCACCACCAATCTTGCCGTCGTCGCCGTTAGGACTGTCACCAGTCAACTTTTTCTCCAGACCAGCAAATCCGCGCCGTGGACTGCTGGGCGCCCGACTTCGACTTTGCTTCTGCTGTTCCTCCCCAAAAGCAATTTGAGCTCCCTTCTTCTCGTACTCTCTGTCGTACTCTTTGAAGAACGGGTTTGCATTATTCTCCGACTTGGTTGTTCCCAGGGGGCTGTTTGGACTGGCGACAGGTTCTGGTGAGGTCATGCGGCCACTATCACCGAGATTCGGTCGAGGCTGACGGACAGACTTGATTCTCTGTGCCAGACTTTTCTTCCGAGAGAGACCATTGGCCTGCGCTTGCTGCTGGGCCTCGAATTCGCTCTCCCGGCGCTGTATGGCGGCCCGGCTTGCGGGTGCACCCTCTAGAAAAGTGCTGGTGCCGAGTCCTGCAGTTTCATTTCCATGAACAGGCTCCGTACGGGCAATCGGGTTGAAACTGGCGCTTCTCTCGGCTTGAGGTCGGCGGAAGTAATCAGCATCTTCGTCCACGACTGCAGCTTCATTGTAATCCACATGAGCCTCCTGACCAGTGCCGTTGTACTGATCAAGATTCAGAGTCTTATTGAGAGGTCCTGCACCACCAAGTTGCATGTTGATCGAGTCTTTCGGGAAAGCCTGCATCGGAGCTTGTCTAGAACCTTTTCTATTGCGGTGAGGGTTACAGGCATCAAATGGGCCGTCGTGGTGGAATACTATCACTGGTCAGAAGCGTTTTCCGTGGAATGACGAGCATCAGCTTACATCCTGTACCATAGATACTCGTGACATCGAGCTTGTCAATGACATCCAGTTTCCTGTTGGGTTTCTTAGACCGGTGAGAGCTCGTGCCATCTTTTTCGCGTTGTTTTCTCTCTCTGCGCCTTTTCTCTGCTTCGGGGTCCAAGTCTCGGGGCTTGTGCCGGATCGAAGACTCTGAGTTGCGGCGTTGAGTGCGTCTTTCGCGTGGGCGGGTATCAGATGGGTCTGCAAAGATGTCTAGCTCGTTAGGAGGGCCCCGATTTCTTGATCGTTGCCTCCGACGTTCTTCATCTGAATTGCTTGGCCTGTGGCGACCAGGAGGGCCTTGAGACCCATTTGGCCGCGGTGGCATGTTCTCCCGTCGAGAGCTTCCATTTTGGGGAGGTCTCTGTGGACGTTTTGCAGAATCATTGATATCGAGAGATGCCTTTGAATCAGATTAGTGACTGCCCATGCCGGAATCCGATGCACGTACAAATATATCTGCAGTAGTGTCCACGGGCCTGGAGGGTTTCGCCGGGCGGTCACTTGTCGCGCTCTTGTTTCTGGCTAGTGACGGGGCCTCCTCGCTACTGTCCAGGAAGGGATTTGTAGAGGCAGGTTTGACCGGGGCCAGATTTGGGCTGGTGGCACTATCAGGCATCCGATTGCGAAAAGGATTGTTTGAGGCCAGAGGTGAGGTTCCTCGTTCTGTACAACACTGTCAGTCGCGTCGCGTCTCGTATAGGGGAACGCCACATTGAAGGATACAGGAGTCAAAGAGGCATTGAACGAAGTGTATTATGTCAAAGGTGAGACGGCTATGCACGTACCTGGCATAGTTGCAGTTTGCGCCATCATGGCTTTTGATTTGGCTCTTCACTGGCCCAGCCTCAGGAGGGATTCTGATTCCCCGTGGTCAACAGCTGCGCAGGGTATGATTTTGCGGTGATTCTGGCTTCTTTCACAGAGCGACGATAGAGGACCAGACGGACAGGCGACAGAGAGTAAAGGAGACCAAAGAGATACGATGAAAGATGAGAAGGGACGCGCAAGTGGGATAAGGAGTCGGATTGTTTGGACCCGATGCGGACGATAGGCGGAGCGTATGAGGCCGTTTCTAGGAACGTGCGCTGAAGCGGAATTGGGTGGACACAATGAATTACGGCGGTTCGCCGAAGAGCATGCAGAGCTATCGTATGTTGATTGTCGTACTCAGGCTAGGCTGAGAATGAGGATGAGGATGAGGATGTTGTTCGGGGGAATGAAGGCTGGTCGCGAGGATAGTTGTTGGCTGTAAATGAATAAGGGATTGGAAAGGAGAGAGGAAGAGGGACGAATGCTGCAATAGAGGACTCCGTACGGGCGCAGGCGGGAACCCAATGTCTTGACTCTTTAGGCGGTTCCACAAAGGCCTGAGTTGCTCCGTATTTATTATTGATGGTGGTGCATAACTCGTCATTTCAGGTAGTAGGTAGTCATTTGGGTACGAGCCTTTGGCTGTGTAGAGGCGACCAGCCCACGCCTAGCGAGCCTACAGACTACAGTGTACTGCGCACCCCCAGAGTCCCTAAGGCTAGCGAGGCTCACTAACTACCTAGGCACCTCACCTACCTACAATGGGCTCATTGCGCGCCCCCTTGACCGTCTCCCAACACCGGCCACCGGTCTTTCCCAGACTCAATCCTCGCATCCTCCGCGCTACCCGCGTCGACTGGCTCTGGGCAAAACCTACTCGCCGCATTGGGTGCTTGATCGACTCACAACACGCCTTCAGAACCGCTACTGACACCGGTAGCAGCTTTGATCAGGTTTCTTCCTCAACGAGAACTTGGGTATCGACGGTCAGGGTCTCTAGTGCCAATCGTTGCGAGTCGATCGCCGTCGTCCCTTGTTTACAGTACAGACACGACACAGCAGTCGATTCAGGGCACTGCCCCCCGTCTCCATCCGCAGGCATTGCGCGTACGCTGGGCATCATTAATTTGGTGCATCCACTCGAGACGCCCTTGTTGGTCCGATTCATCAGATCTTCAACGTCTCCTTGCGACAGGTACAAATCAATCAGGAACGATTGCCTGTCTTCTTTGCCTTCAGACTGCCAACTTGGGCCCCCGCCAGACAGATCGTACTGGTACAATACCTGTGTCTCCCTATTTCTCTCTTGCCCCGGTCTCAACTCTAAACCGACGCGAGAAGGATCCCGCTGTGCGCGCCGCGACGTGACACTTCTACTGAGTGTACAAGGGATCACGTACCAGCAGCTGCACTGTCAGTGAGCATAGTGCCTCTAAGGTCAACGTTCTTGCAGCGCCTCTGAAATACGCCAATCATCAGATTACGCCTCGCACATTCCATGGCCGATTGAGGTGCGTGTCAATTCAAACGAGTAGCACTGTTTTCGTCAGCTAGCCGACAGCGCTCTTTACCAGCGACATCTACATTTTTTTGCAAGACCTGCTCTCGGATCACAAGGAGGATAGAGATGGAACCCACCACGCCGCCCAGGCCACTGTCTCATCGATTCACCCTGGAGCTAGAGTTTGTTCTTTGCTTGTCCAATCCTCTCTACCTTCAATATTTGGCAGTAAACTACCCTCATCTCCTCAACAAACCAGTAGCCAGTCACAACAACGGAGACCTTGAAAATTCCGACGCAGCTCGCTTTGCACGGTATCTGGAATATCTCCTTGGATACTGGCGCAAACCAGAATATGCCAAATACCTAACCCATCCTGGCGCCACTCTGAGAAATCTGGCACTCCTGCAGCAAGAGCAGTTCCGTAAGGACATAATCAGACCTGATGTCATCGCCAAACTGTTCGAGACCGATATTGGGCAGCCCACTGTTCAATCTGAGAATGAAAATCCAGCGTCTTAGAATACTTCTGCAGCAGCAATTCAGAACAATGCCTGGGAGGGCAGTTGCCACGATCTAACGTCAAGCCTGCGCATTCACGACAGACCGCGTCTTTCAGTGTCGCAGACACGATGCATGCTCCAATGCTAGGAGTATAGGGTACTGCTGATGTGGCCAAGCTGGTTTCAATCGAAACAACTAGCGCCGCAAGATGAGACAGAAATCACTGGTCGAGAGGTCAGGCACCGAACATACGGTGCCTGTTGTACATTTTGTCAGTGCGAGCGTCCTGGACATGCGATAATGAGTACATCTATCAGGCGATGCAATCGTCTGTTGTTTGCATAGGGACCGACTTTGTTTGTCGCAAGCAGTGTCACAGCCACATAACGCAAAGCTCGGGGCTTCTTTGCTGACATCCCCCTGGCAGTCTAGGGTGCTCGACAACGTTGTACAAGAACACTAAGCTGAGCGTATTCTTCTCGCTACGTGGTGTAGCAGACACTAGCACCTTGATTCGTTTATGCGTATCGAGGAACAGACTCCTCATTCTAACAAGTCGATTCCGCAGACGATTTAAGCCCGCTTGCACTTGTCACTTTTGCTCAGGGTAAATAAAAATCATACACCCACAATTTGTCCAAAACGAGAACCTCTCTACGCGGGCCTGGATAATCTCACGTCATAATGTGTGTGTTCCAACTAGTAGTAAGGACGTACATCTAAGGCGGCGCATTTGCGTATGCCGTACGGTACTGGTTAGTACACTATAGCCGATTTTCTCTTTTTGATGCTCTCACGCTGTCAAATACCTTGCGAGGTGGTGTGTGCGTGTACATCGAAGGACATAGAAGACATTCCGTCTGATCTGCCAGCTGCGCCACGTGAATTATGGACGCTGTGTCCCTTGGTACCTGCGGACGAAAGCCATAATCGCTGTCCTCTTTCCGAAGCGGGCAAACTCTATGGGCCTTTGTGCAGCCCGCTTGATTTAGCTGCCTTGACTCCGTATTCCCAGCGCCAGCGCCAACGCCTCCTCGCGGCTGCGCCATGGTGGGCGCCGCCGGATTGCGATGAGCCGATGGCCTTGTAGATTATCCCAAGGACCGCAGTGCGTCATTGGTCTGCCCCTCTAACGAGACTCCTCCCTTAAATTATGTGTAACAGCCACGCGATCAGGCGTTTGTGTATCAACTTGAACTTCACCCGCGACATCCTCAACGGCGGATAGATTCTGACGTTGCGCAACCATCCATTTCATCAACGAGACCAGCAAAAAAGAGTCTCAGGCCCCTACAACGGCTGCTCAGGCGTGATTGCACGATTGCCCTCCTTCGAGCACTGAAACACTACAGAAAACGCAAAGGGGCTGACTTGGAGACGCAGAAGTGCTTCGGTCGCAGAGACATCAGAGAACGACTCGAGCAAGCATCTCCAAAGACAAGATCAGATAGACCTTTGACTTCCGTGTTATCGAGGACACGCTTCTTTCAAACCCCGTGGCCAGTATCCAAAGGGCAACCCGATCCCGGCTCCAATTGACGGATTCGGCCTGTTGTCAGTATATTCGGAATCTTCATTGACTTCCCCGGTCAGTATGGTATCCACGAGACAACACCCGGGATCTTTTGCAACACCAGCGACCTCGACCGGATCATCAAATTCAGATGCAAAGACTTCCTCACCGCCTCCTGATGGTTCGATCTCGATGGTCGATCCGAAACCCCATGCGCGTACAGGAAATCGCTCAAGTACCAAGAAAAACGAAGTGACTCAACATACCTACTCACACAAAATCGCTCCCCTGCTTATCATTTGGCTGTTTGTCTCCCTACCCCTGGTGACATGGGACACAGGGTACATGCTCATGCGGCCGCACACGATGCCTGGGGGAAAGTTGCACTCACCCATCTGGACACCGTATGCCCTTTACGGCACGGTTGACTATGTGTATGGATGGCCGGCGTGGGATAATCATGTCGGTTTCTCAGCTGCACAGTCATCCTTGAATGCGGTGGAGAACGTCTTGTATATTTACTATCTCGTTACCATTATTCGGAATGGCGCTCAGGACCTCTTCAAAGCCCGCACTTTCGGAGAGTTCTTGGTTGGCTCAAAGTCCAATACGGTATCGGGGCCTGGAGTGGCCAAAGCAGTGCTGGTGTTGTTCGCATCGACGGTAATGACCTTGAGCAAGAGTGTCCTGTATTGTGAGTACCATTTCAAATATGCACACCTCCAAACCGTGGCCTGTGACTGACCGAACAAATGAAACAGGGCTCAATGAGTATTTCAGCGGATTTGCAAACGTCGGACACAACACCGCTTACCGCCTTATAGTGCTGTGGATGATTCCTAATGGTTTTTGGTTGGTCTTCCCAACATACATGGTCTGGATATTAGGAAAGGAAATCGTGGCTCACATGGACCCAACGGAAGGCCAATGAAAGTCTTTCCCTTGAAGACAGTACCACGTATTGCTTCTGTCCAGTTCAACCAACGTCCCCTACAATGACTATAGTCACGCCATCACTAGTGCCGGTGTTTAACTTGTACCTGGTCGCTGCGCAGTTCAGGTGTATCTATTTTCAGGGCTAAGAGCATAATGACTAGCATTGAATATACCTTGCCAACCATGGAACCGAGGCGATGGCGACCGAGACGAATGGTCGACATGGCGTCTCGATCGGTTAATCTACGGGCGAGCAAGAGTCAATGGTCAGATACCGTTCACATGGCCAACAAAAGCGGGATCGATAGCCGATTGCAGGCACGCGTGCAGGCAGCAGGAGTCACACATGTGCACGAAGCGAAGCGAAAAGTTCTTCCAGGTCATAAGATCGACAAAGAGCTTTCCCCGCAATCGAAGCTTCAGTTACTCTACGGGTGGGTGAAGGAGATCTGTAACTCGTAGGACCACGGGCGGACAAAGTCAGTATGCGGAGTGTCGGGTCGGTGAGCGGAACACAGAGACTGCTCAGCTTGAAGGCCCCGTTCTTCGATCGGCATCATGTAGGTTGGATGACGATGGCGGGCTTCCTTGGGTTGCTCTGGGTCCATGCCGAGAAGTGAAGGCTTCTTCGAAAACGTGATATGCAAGGGTAGTGCGACAGATTCCTCGGTCGGCTTCTCGAGATGATTACACCAAGGACGGGAGGGGAAGTGATGGTGCAGCGTTGCGAGGCCTGACAAAGCTTTGACCGGCCTAGGCCACTTCCCTGCGCAACACGAGGCAAATCGGCACGACTGCACGATGGCGAACTGGATTGCCGAGCTGTCCAGGGCGGCTGTTGGTTTTCTAGCCAGAGTAATGCCGTGATGCTGGGGCTTACGCATAGAGCGATGAAAACGTTGCAGTCGACAATGCACGCAGACGTTGCTTAGAGAGCGTTTGATTGGAGAAGACAGTGATCCGGGAGGGCCTGGGACGGATGCGTATGTTCGGAGGCGCGAGACGGACGACGAGAAGTGACGTCCACCGGGGTCGTTGTATGCAGCAGTTAGCAAATGGGATAAACGTCGGGCGGCAAGGAAGACGTGCCTTACTAGCCTAGGGATGTCGGCTGATGGCATGGGGCAGAAGCGGAGAGGACGATCCATGTACCGTGCGGGTTCTGGAGAATTGACGGAGAACATGCCCAAAAAGAAGAAGTTTGGATGCAAAGGAACATGCAGAGTGGCTGGTGTGGTGGAGGAAGAGAGGAGGTGGTGATCACACCAGCCCACGACGATCCCATCTCGGTGCGCTGCTCGCCTCCGGACGGACGAAGCATCAGTGATCACTCAGTATGATGTGCGGGAGCTTGTCGACTCGTCAAATTTCGCTTGGAGACGATCAGGATGAAGCATTTCTACTGTATTGTCCAAAATCGCAAAGTGTGACGCCGTCGTCGCTGATGGTACAGGCGTACGGATCCTGGGCCATTGTACAGTAGTAGTCAAGCAAATTGAATTAGTTAGGTCTCTACCGTGGTGGTAGTTGCGGGGTACTGTACCCTTCTTGGTCTACTGCAGGCTTTTGACGGGGGATTGTCGCTGTCATTGTGGTCTGTGGAGTGTTTGTTTCCAGACCACTGTTTGGCTCGGATGCCGATGTCGGGTGACGAGAGCGACGGGTTGGCGGACACAGCATACGGTGAATAAAATCCTGCATGAGAATTCGACGGAACCCGTCAGCACCACAAGAACGACATAACGCGGACCAAGAGGAGGAATGCAACCTCAAGAGCTTGTTTTTTCTTGCTCTTCCATTCCGCTTCCATGCAAGAAGCAGGTGATTTGATTAGTGGTGGTGGTGGAGGAGGAGGAGGGAGGAGGAGATGTGGTGGCGCGTGTCTCCGCGTGGTGTATCTCACTCGTCCCGGACAAGCGCAGTTTGGAGACTCGACTCGTACTGTAGTCTGGGGAGAGCATGCGTCCCTGGGACCTTAAGGTATGTACAGTAGCTGTCTGTGTACCTGAGCCCAGCGCTCCCTACTATGCCGCCAATCGAGGGTCGGAAAGAAAGAAGCCCCTGGTCAGGGAATGGTCGTACTACTGGAGGCAATGTAAACGAGGTGGTATGTAGATAGCTCGCTGTCAAGCATGAGTAAGTCTCCTGCTCGTCCTCAATCGAGTGTCAAGGATCAAGGATCAAGGATCAAGCGTCAAGGGACCATCAACTCGGTGTCCATTTGACAAGGCTAGTCGGCCTGTTTACGCTCTACAGTAACTGACTACCTGGATTCACAGCGGAGAACAGAAGTCACTTGAGCTAGTGTCCCCCGTTGCTACCTCCACAATACAACACATCCCGGGCATCATCATCATAATCACCAGCTTTGCACATCGCGCACCCATTTGAGCGCTGGGTGGCAGCCCAGGCATAGTGTACATCATACATGTTCTCGCAGTCGCGTATGGCTACAAATATCCCCCGATTTCTTCCCATGGTCCTCCGTCCCCTCTGCTCCTTCTTCTCTGTCGGCCACTCGTTCGTCCCTCAGCCCGTACTAACCTAACCAAGAAGGACCCCTTCCAGTCAAGGCCCAGGGGATAGTCAGTCGGAACTTGCATTGTCAGGTGAATCTGAGTGGGAGACGCTGCTGCTGCTGTCCCACCCGAACTCGAGTCCCAATCAGCAAATATTCTCCGGACGGTGCCTTGAAACAAAACAAGCCTTGATAGCCCAAGATGTGGCTTTCGACGACGGCGGCTGTGGCGGCCATCGTCGCTCTCCCTCCCCAGATCTTGGCTGGTGTAAGTGCATCTTGGGCCTGTCCCGTCCCCCCCCCTGCCCCTGTCTTTGCCTAGAGCGGCACTCCCCACAGCCTATTGTACAAATACAGGCCACTGCCCTGAGCCTAGTGAGCCCCGTCCAATCCAACCCACTGCGGCTCAACTCCGGCTCCTCCCAGGGCGCCAGGGACCGGAAAGCTGGGCATCGCCATATTGGGCTCTTCCTGGCCAAAGTCCTTTTTCTTTCCTCCAGCAATCATGTCCCCGTTGCTGAGCTCGGTGGTGTCTGTTCTCAACTTCACGTTTTCCCTGAATGCCTACTCACAGTATATTTTCCAGCCTGTCGACTCTGCCGATCTGCTCAACAAGCGCCAATCAGCACAACCCTTCAACAATGATTATAACGGACCGATCTTTTCTTCACCGCCGAGCTACCCTTCGCCTTGGGGCTCGGGCGCCGGCAACTGGTCTGCGGCCTACGAAAAAGCGCGGGCTTTTGTGAGCCAGTTGACTCTGCTCGAAAAGGTCAATCTCACCACCGGTGTAGGGTATGTTTTGCATTTCGGCGTCTCAAAAAGAGTTGGGCTAACTGTTTGGTTCAGCTGGGAAAGTGAGAGATGTGTCGGAAACGTGGGAGAGATTCCTCGACTGGGCTTCCCGAGTTTGTGCATGCAAGACAGTCCTCTGGGAGTCAGAAATGGTATGTCAGCACTCAAGGTCCACAGCCGGCTTGGTTAACCCGAGAACCAGCCGATTATGTCTCTGCCTTCCCAGCCGGTCTGAATGTCGCCGCGACATGGGATCGTAGTCTGGCGTACGCCCGCGGGGTGGCCATGGGTGAAGAGCACAGAGGCAAAGGCGTGGACGTTCAGCTTGGTCCCGTGTGTGGCCCTCTGGGTCGATCGCCCGAAGGCGGAAGAAATTGGGTATGATGCATCAATATGGTCGGCATCAGACTTCCTCATCAGGTACTGACTCCGTACAGGAAGGATTCAGCCCCGATCCCTATCTCACCGGCGCTCTGATTGCCCCGACTGTCCAGGGAATTCAGAGTGCAGGTGTCATTGCCTGCACCAAGCACTATATTCTCAACGAGCAAGAGCATTTCCGTCAAGTGGGAGAATCGCAGGGATATGGCTACAACATCACAGAGACGATCAGCTCCAACATTGACGACAAGACAATGCACGAGGTTTACCTCTGGCCCTTTGCTGATGCTGTGAGAGCCGGAACCGGATCAGGTAGGCAATGGCTGGCCATTTGTTGAGCCATACGCTAATCACAACCACAGTCATGTGCTCTTACAACCAGATCAACAACTCGTACGGCTGTTCCAACTCTTACACTTTGAATCATTTGTTGAAGAACGAGCTCAATTTCCAGGGCTTCGTCATGTCTGACTGGCAAGCTCAGCATTCGGGAGTTGGGACTGCATTAGCAGGCCTTGACATGAGTATGCCCGGTGACACTGTCTTCAACACGGGACGGACCTTTTGGGGCACCAACCTGACAATTGCTGTCATCAACGGAACTATCCCTGAATGGCGCATCGATGATATGGTAACTCGTATCATGGCAGCTTACTACTATGTCGGTCGCGACACGCACTACGTTCCTACCAACTTCTATGCCGTGAGTATTGTCTGGTCCTCCGTGTGAGCCTCAGTTGACGTGTCTTTTAGTGGAGCCAAAACACGAATGATCACATCCATGCCGCAGACCCGCAATCGCCGATTGGGCTTGTCAATGAGCATGTAAACGTGCAAGACGAACATCGTAATGTCATCCGACAAGTGGCTCAGTCTTCGAACGTTCTCCTCAAAAACACCGGTGGCCTTCCACTCACGGGCAAAGAGAAACAAGTTGGAATCTTTGGATACGATGCCGGCAGCAACCCGTGGGGTGCCAATGGCTGCCCTAACAGAAACTGCGACAACGGAACCCTTGCCATGGGTTACGGAAGCGGTACGGCGGAATTCCCATATTTGATCACCCCTGAACAAGCCATCCAGCAATACGTCTTGACCCAAACTGATGGTGAAGTGTTTGCCATCCTCGACAACTATGCCGACTCTCAGGTGCAGAACCTCGCCGAGCAAGCCGATGTGGCCATTGTCTTTGGCAATGCTCAATCCGGCGAGGGTTTCATTACCATTGACGGAAATACTGGCGATCGGAACAATTTGACTCTCTGGGGTGGCGCTGAACGATTGATCAACAACGTGACCAAATATTGCAACAACACCATTGTGGTTTTGCATACCGTTGGGCCTGTCAATGTTTCGTCCTGGTATGACAACGAAAACGTCACTGCCATCATTTGGGCCGGCCTACCAGGTCAGGAGAGCGGCAATGCCATCGTGGATGCTCTGTACGGCTTTATCAACCCTGGCGGCAAGCTGCCGTTTACCATCGCTCGCAATCGCGAAGACTACGGCACCGACGTTATTTACGAACCCAATAACGGACAATTTGGTGCTCCACAGGATACTTTCTCTGAAGGGGTGTTCACCGAATATCGATGGCTTGATGCACATAACATCACGCCCATATACGAGTTCGGATTTGGTTTGAGTTACACCACGTTCGAATACTCGAACCTGGTCATTACACCAGCAAGCCCGGCTCCATACACACCTACCAGCGGAGAGACTGGGCCCGCTCCCGTGTTGGGCAATTTCAGCACCGATCCTGCCGACTATGTGTTCCCCAACGATACCATTCCCTATCGTCCTTACTTGTACATTTACGCGTACCTAAACTCCACCGATCTCAAGGCATCTTCCGATGACACCGATTATGGATTACCGTCGGATCAATATATCCCCCCTGGTGCTACCGACGGATCTTCACAGCCACTGCTAGCGGCTGGTGGTGCTCCTGGTGGCAACCCGGGTCTTTACGAGACTGTGGCCACGGTGACAGCGACGATAACCAACACTGGTGACGTTGCAGGCGATGAGGTTGCCCAATTGTACGTCGGGTTGGGAGATGGAGAGCCGCCAAAGGTCCTGCGTGGCTTTGACAGACTCACCATTGCTGCTGGAGCATCCGCCACATTCACGGTTGAATTGACTCGTCGAGATGTGTCGGTTTGGGACACTGTATCTCAGAACTGGGTTCAAGTTGAAAACCCCATCATTTACGTGGGTGCATCCAGCAGGAACCTACCTCTTTCTGGAACTCTTTCTGGTGGCAGCTCAGGCGGTGGGTCTGGCCCATCTGGAAAGCCTAGCGGAGGTTGGGGACCTCCTTCCACTGCAAGTGGTGGATATCCTGTTACGCAGATCTCGGACGGGCAGCCACAAGCTCCAACAGGACCTCCTGTCAGTCAGATTTCAGATGGACAGCCTCAAGTGCATACTTCAACATGGTAACTGAAGGGTCAGTAGAGACTCGAGCAGAAAAAGAAGAAGAAGGAGAGGAGGAAAAGAAAAAACAAAAAACAAAAAGGCATCAATATCAGTATTACTGGGTGTGTAATGTTTGATTCTTGCCAAAAGGCATAGCAATGCTTACGGGTGTTGTACTTAACACCATACCTATCTCTGCTAGCCTAGAGGGAGGTAGGTAGTAATGAATGAAACGATGGACGCAGCTACGTAAATGGTTGAAATAGAAAATCTACGGCACTCGAACATGTGTACACGGTGGTACTACCTACCTACCTTCCTTCCTTTAGTACCTGGGAAGAAAGCAATCCCAGGGTCGATAGAAGTCTTATGTAGATAAGGGGGGTAATTCGTACTCGGCCATCCCCAACGACTCTGGTGATGTCCAGAGTTCGCAAACCTGAGGATCCCTGTTACCCGTACGAAAATTGTTGGGGAGGGTGGTAGGTAGGTAGGTAGGTAGGTAGGTAGGTAGGTAGGTAGGTAGGTAGGTCCTGATGCCACGGTCAAATATATTTAAAGCTTGAAGTAGCAGGTCGCCTGGAGGTGGTTAGGGAGGTAGGTCTCTAAGAGGGCCACGTCTAAAAAAAAGAGGAAAAGAGGAAAAGAGAAGAGGAAAAAGAAAAACACGAGAAGGCTGCACCAAGGCCGAGTTCAAGTGAAGTGGAGGCCAGGTAAAAGATGTGAGAGGGTTCGATGTCGTCATGGATTGTACGAATGCGGCAAGGTAGGTGAGGTTTAAATAAATGTAACCCGTTGGTTTGGTCGGAGTGTGCATGGCGGGTGCTTTTGTGGCGATGCGCGCGTGTGATACTCCGTCGCCACCGCCCCAGACCCTCGCGGCGAGACCATCAGACGAGGTACCTACCTACCTACCTGATGTAACGGTCCTACTAACTAGCCGGTAGGTCAGGCCTCACGAGGGAAGACGAGGACGTGGACAGAGAAAAGGACAAGGACAAGGAAAAAGGGAGAGCGCCACGACACCAGGAACCAGTACTAACTAACTAGTTAACGAGGGGAGGACATTGCTTCTAGGTACTCTATTCTTCTCTACACTTCTCTACTGTGGTGAATGTTGAAAATGCCACCAAAGTTCAAACCCCAGAAACAACAACAACAACACCAAAAGGATGGGGCCGGTCCACGCGTCGTGTACTGGTTCCGTACGGATCTGCGTCTTCACGACTCACCTGCGCTGGCGCACGCTCTGTCGCTGAAGCCGTCGCGCCTCGTGCCGCTGTGGACGTGGGATCCGCACTACGTGTACCGGCAGCGCGGGTCGGCGAACCGCTGGGCGTTTCTGGTCGGGTGCATGGGCGACGTGTCCTCGGCGCTGGCGAGGCTGAACCCTCGACAGAAACTGCACGTCGTGCGGGCGGCGCCGGGGAAGGTGATCGGCCCGCTGCTGCGGAAGTGGAAGGTCGACGTGCTCGTGTTCGAGCGTGACACGGACGCCTACGCACGCACGCGCGACGCCGAGGTCACGCGCGTCGCCGAGGCCCTGGGCGTCAAGGTCGTGGCTGTGAGCGGGAGGACGCTGTTCGACAGCGACGACGTCGTCGAGGCGAATGGCGGCCGCCCGACGATGAGCATGGCCCAGCTTGTCAAGGCGGCCGGGAAGCTCGGGAAAACTGCTGTGCCTGCTCGGCCGGTCGCCGCGCCCACGACGTTACCGGACCCTCTGGACGCCGAGGACATGGACTTGAGCGACATTGAGCGCGAGATCGAGGGCGAAGGGAAACGTGTCGACGAAGAGAACCCCGCGGTCGCTGGTGGTGGTGGTGGTGCTGCTGCTGCTCCCGCCAGACCCGGCGGCGATTTCAACGCCGTGCAGAGGACCCTGGCACATGGCACACACACGCACACGCAGTACCGTGTCGGCCTGATGGGCCCGGACAGAACGTTCAGCGTGCCGACGCTGCAAGAGATGGGTATCGACCCGCACGACGTGACGACGCCGCACGTCGGTGGAGAGACCGCTGGGCTGGCCGTGCTGAAAAGGTACATCGTCGACGAAGAGTACGTGGGGACGTTTGAGAAGCCTGCGACGGCGCCCACGGACTTTGAACCGCAGGCCACCACGCTCCTTTCGCCGCACATGCACTTCGGGAGTGTGAGCGTGCGCAAGTTCTGGTGGGACGTGCAGGACGTGCTGGAGAAACGGAAAAGGGAGAAGAAGCACAACAGCGCCGAGCCGGTCAATCTGCCCGGCCAGCTGCTGTTCCGGGACATGTACTTTGCGGCACAGGCCAAGGTCGGAGTTGCGTTTGGCCAGGTGGTCGGCAACCCCGTCGCGAGGTTCATCCCCTGGCATCTGCAGAGCAGGTACGCCGTCGTCAAAAGCGAGCAGGGCGAGGGCGAGATCCAGGTCGCCGACGGGACGTATGTGGTCGACGACCCGCAGGCCGAAGAGTACTTTCGGCGCTGGAAGGAGGGCCGCACCGGGTTCCCGTGGATCGACGCGCTGATGAGACAGCTCAAGCAGGAAGGCTGGATCCACCACCTGGGCAGACACGCCGTCGCGTGCTTCTTGACCCGGGGAGGCTGCTACGTGTCCTGGGAGCGCGGCGCCGAGGTGTTCGAGGAGTGGCTGATCGACCACGAGCCGGCATGCAACGCGGGGAACTGGATGTGGCTGTCGTGTACCGCCTTCTTCTCGCAGTTCTACCGATGCTATTCACCCGTGAGCTTCCCCAAAAAGTGGGACCCGGAAGGTCGCTTCGTGAGGAGGTACGTGCCTGAGTTGGCCCTGTTTGACAAGAAGTACATCTACGAGCCGCACAAGGCGCCCATAGCGGACCAGAAGAAGTGGGGGTGTCTGGTGAAAGGGGACGGATTGAACAGGAAGATCGAGAACGAGAACGAGAACGAGAACGAGAACGCCGCAGCACGACAACAACAACAACAACTACAAACGTATCCAAAGCCCATGTTCGATTTCAACGAGAGAAGGCAGTTTTGTATCGACAAGGTCAAGGAGGCGTATGACGTCGGACTGTACGGGGACGACGAGAAGGTCAGGACGGGAGAATGGAAGAAGATGTTCAAGTTTAATGATCGAGGGGCAAAGGTCAAGGAGGCCGCCAACGGTTCGATGGAAAGGGGTGTAAAGAGGTCGAGAGACGAAGAAGGAGAGAATGAGGACGATACGGGTGAGAATGCTGACGATAATGGAGACGATAGTGACGACGAGCATGAACATGGACATGGACATGACACCGAGAAGAAGAGCGAGAAAAACAAGCGAGGGAAGAGAGGTCAGAAGACTTTGGATACAATGATCAGTCGAAAGAAGGTGGAGTGAGTGACCGAGGAAATTGCAGAGGATTTCAAGATCTGCTACAGAGTACGTTGTGGAGGAAAAAAAGGCATCGGAAGGCTATTATATGACACAGTTAATGGCTCGTGGATGCTTCTACCTGGGTGCTCACGACCGACCCTCTTCTCACCCTCCCGGTGCATGCACTTCCTCCAGAGAGGACATGATATGAAAAATCGCTATTGAGTTCACCTTGGTTCGACAAAGATCAGCCTTCCGCTGGCAGTTGGAGCTTTCTTCGTTATGTTCGCTGTCTGATTGATCTTCCTCGAACTTATGGTTTCCCTTCACAACGGCAGAAGGCACCTCACGGCCGATAACAAGAGAACCCGGCATCCTTACAGGCAAAACGGCGCTTCTCGGGCCTGTTTTGTGTTACTCTAAGTCGAGCACTTTCTTCAGCCTACAGCGGGGTGTTTGCGCACGCTAACATCGTCAACGGCCACTTCGGGTTGCTGCTCAGCTTGGTACGCAGTCTGTCGTCAGGCCTGATTGGTAACATTTTAATAACAAATCTCTCTATCCCCAAAGGAGTACTGATCTTGGTGTTGAGTGGTACCGTGATAAAATTCTTCATTTCGAGAGTACTTAACAATGAGAAGATCGAGTTGTCGGGTTTCCGGTCGGCTTGTTCGACGGACGAGGATCGACCGAACGCACAAGCTACAAGAACAGCGCAGTTCCTATTTTCTTCCTCGCACAGAAGTCAATAATCTGCATTGATCCGAAGTCTTCAAAACCATGCAGTCCAGTCGAAGCTTCTCATTTAGCCGAGCAGTGCCAGGCGAAGTTCCGATGTCAAAGGCAATTGCATGTCTCCACGAGCCTTCAAATTTCATCGGCTTGAGCCCGTACGTTATCAGTTATCACCTTGCACCGTCGACGGAGCCATCTTCCACCGCCGTCTCCAAAAACTATGTGATCAGCGACCGTGTCAACTATTTGCCTTTCGGCCTCTGGACGGGACAGATCGATGTGCCTGTCACCTATACAAATCAAGAGGACGGAGTAGAGGTAGTGAAGAAACCGCCAGTAGGAATCACTGTCCTGGAGCGCTGGACTCTCCAACCGCCTACGATAAGCAACCCGCAACATCCTAACGTTGCCGAGCTGGTCCTGCGCGCTGAACTACATGGAAACTCTGTAACGCTTTGCATGGTCGAAGGAATCATGAAGAAGTCCCTTGAAAGCTACATTGATGGCATGGTGAAGGTGCTTCAAGCTCTTGAATAACAAGAGCAAATCTCTGCCGCATGCGTCTGACCATCACGTGTGCTAAGCGCTACTGCAACGCCGGATTCACGTACCTACCAAGATGTTCCTATGTAGACGGTTGTTTCATCGGCGCCAAGAATGCAGCCTGATGTTGTTTGGGCATCGATAGGAGCAATATTTATTCTATTCAAAAGACCGCAGGAAGAAACTTACTCGCTCTCTCCTCTCCCTCCCGTATGGTGTACCGGCGATGAGCTCCACAGATGCTAGCAAAACCCCTATATGTAGGTGCAACTTGGTTACGTTGGCCTCACTTCGCAGTGCTGACGGCTACCTCTTGCATCATGACTGGCTCTCGCTCCAGACAGCGGCGTTGTCGTGTGATGTATGCCGACGGATCTCCGACCACTTGAGTCGCGCCATCGCGGAGGCCTACAGAACAACATTCGACAAGGAGTCCAAGGGCAGAAATTACGTACCAAAGGCTCTGCCCTGGACCCATCGGTTGGACCCCCCGGAAGAGTGGTATAGAACTTTCACTACCCCGATAACTCTTCGCAAAAGCAGGCCTTTCAACCCGGGGTTGGCGCCAGGGGAGCCAGGCTATATTCACGAAAGGCCACTTGATGCGTCTTTTCTCCTCGTCCAATGTGGCAATGAACGGGCCAGCGCGCCTGCACTCAACTCAGTGTCGGACTCAGTGAGCTTTACTCAGTACATAAGTCAGCCTTGGAGAGGCCCGGAAAACGTAGTGACCAAATCCTCTCTGGGATTTCATGCCGACGTCGCGTTGCCCATATATGTCTATTCCGGTTTGATTACGACAAAGACGAGACTGCTAGGCTCCCTGCTGATGTTTTTCAGGTGACCCACTGGAGAAGCGAGGGTTTCAAGTTCGTCAGAGACTCGGTGCCAATCCCATGGATGCAAGCGTTGTCGCAAAAGTCAAAGAGTGGATAGGCCATTGCTTGACAACGCACTTGGCGTGCCGCGCACTCGTCCCAAGGCAGGTGAGGTATCCAACGAGACTTCTCGATGTTCGAGCGTGGCATCAGACGGGGATCCTCAACATCATTCAGGTCCCAAAGGGCTTTGACTCGGACTATGTGGCACTAAGCTATTGCTGGGGGAAGAAGGATGATTGGTGGATCCAATACGTGGAAGCATCCCAGCAAGGCGGATGGGAAATCGAGGGTGACAAGATGCCACAAACATACCAGGATGCCGTTGCGGCCTGCATCGCGCTGGGCTACTCATATCTCTGGGTCGACTGTCTCTGCATAAAGCAGGGTGACATGGACGATTGGCTGACGGAAAGGTGAGCGGCTTTGCCTCAAGGCGCTCATGTGGACATGCTGACATTCCATTCAATTCAGCGCCAAAATGAGCGACGTCTACACCAACGCCATTCTGGTTATCTCGGCAAGTGACGCCGTCAGTTGCGGAGCAGGGTTTCTCCAGGATCGGCCGCCTCTACAACGTGATGGCGCAGTAATGCACATCCTCGATGATGACGGAACCGTTGGCCTCGCGCGTCTTTGTCCCCCGAATACCGATTTTCAAACGCTCGTCGGCGATGGCCCGGTTGCTCAGAGGGCATGGTGTCTCCAAGAGCGGCAGCTGGCGCCACGCGTGCTCCATATCTGCCAAGCCGAGGTCTTTTTCGAGTGTGTTCGATGTCGCCGGTACGAGAGCGAGAAAATTCCCGGCGCGGAGTTTGATACTTCAGATGAGAGCGGCTACCACTTCAACATTCCGGATCGGAATTTCCACAGCGAGGCAAAAGGCAAGCCTCCTGGAAATGTCGTTGACGTACTCTCGTGGTTTGTCATCGTTCAGGACTATGCGAACCGGAGTCTTTTCGATGCCGGAGACAAGTTGATTGCGATAGCAGGACTCGCCAGACGCGCCCACGACATCATCAAAGGTGATTACTTGGCGGGTATTTGGAGGAAATACGTCCATTTCGGGCTTGCCTGGATGGTAGAGAACACGGCTATCGCGACGAGGGCTCCGGAATCACCGTACCGTGCTCCCTCATGGTCCTGGGCCAGCATGGACGGCCCTGTCACTTGGAAAGACCTCGGCCATGATATGATCGCAAAAAGCGATTACGTCAAGACTGCCATGGATATCATGGACACAACAGTAAGGCTGGCTGCGTCCGATCCGTTCGGCGCAGTTCTACATGCGGAACTCATCGTCTCCGGCCAGCTGAGAACAGCATCGTCGGATATGCTTCTGCATAATGAAGTCCTCCATTATCAAATTTGGGAACGCGAAAGTCGCTATTGGCCTCCGTCCATAAGGGGCTGGTATCTAGAAGATGAAAAACGGCCCTGGAAGAACGAAGAGAGAATATGTCTGAACATCATGACTAGAGAGGTGTTCGGCAATAGTGAAGAGCTGGTACATACCGTCCTTCTACTAGAAATCGCCCAAGGCCCCAACAGTGACGGTGCTCATGGAGACGGCCTGGACAATATCAAAACATATAAGAGAGTCGGTTATGGTGAAATAATGGCTGCCGACTTCTTTGATGATTGCCCTGCACAAAGACTTAGGTTGGTATAATATATATATATGAGTTTGCCAGGTTGCTTGCGTTCGCCCGACCGGCTCACGATCCTTGGTTTTGGGCCGAATACAGTGAGGAGATCGGAGAAGACGTTGTTTCCTGCCGACCGGATTGGCCTGTCGATGCAATAGGCAGCCTCTTCCAATATCAACATTGCCGCCACCTACACAGGCGAGCGTACGAAGTTTCGCTCCATGCCTGCGCATGGCAACAGCGCTAAATCGTCGCTTCTCATGTCCAGGCAGTCTGCGATACGGAAGCGAACGCCAATTTAGTGCATGTGGCCCCGTCGGTGGAGCAATGGTTCCAGAGAGGCTCCTCGTGCAATAGCTTTACGAGGGAACCTTTTGTGCCCCATGTCCCAGACATATCGGTGGATGGGTTTAGTTTGTAAACCACTTCAACTCCATGATCGCAAGCTGGTCTCTGTCGACCACAGGAGTGGATAGTCCCAATAATCCAACACAAGGCAGCGAATGCGCGCGTTGTACCGAGCAGTTAGTCTGAGAGCGCCGCAAGAGACGAAAACTTTGCTGTCTCGACGAACAAAGTGATAGCGCCAGCGGCGGCAAAATCAATCGCCGGACAATTCGGTATCGTGAGCGGCAGGCGGCTCGCCTGGATTAGTGAAGCTCGGTCTGGCGGTGTGGAGGGAATGTGGATGGAAGTTTAGCACGATCCGCAGATTGTCTCGAGGCACGCCGCCAGCGATACACCCCGGTCGGCCACGTGAGGATCAAAGGGCTTGCTTGATGTTATCGTGCCAAGCGCCGGAGCAATGAAATGTACTAGTTACAGTCGGGGATGTCATTGTATGGCTCACGCCCCGAGGAGCAGTTGTGCAGTCCGAGACGTCTGATGATCGGCTTCCTCGGGGGAGCCGGCTCCTCCGAGATCGTGCATGTCTCTATCGTGTATGCAGGTCCTTGGCCGGGACGGGTCGACCTGCTCAAAGCGGAATTGATAACAGTCTGGACAAGCCTGCACCGCTAGAGCAATGGGCCGTTCCTGTGAAGTGGTTGCTCAATCATGCTATTCTATCCTACAGCTCTCCACAGAGTCGGTATCGCGTGGCCTGAGCAAGAATTTGACGGTCTCGTACCGCTCGACGCCTTGCCGAAATGTGAAAGGTGCCTGCATCAGAGGTCGACTCCTCATCAAAGAGGCACAGCTGGGTATGCACTATTGCCCATGAAGTCTCGAACGTCTCTCCGAGTTAACATAATCTTTTCATGTCACCCTTTTAGCCTCCTATCTGAGGCCTATCTGGGCCTATCTGAGGCTGCCAATTGGCCCACTTGATAGTGCCACAAACTAATGGGGCTTATCTTCTCCGGATTCGGATATGCCCGGGTTCGGGGTGGAAAAGCCCACGACCGGGTACCTTTTTACCGGTTTTTCCCTCCCTCCAACTAGAGCTTCGCACTCCGACGACACCACACTAACTATACCGATTGTGTGGTGAAGTGGTACTAAGCTCGCGACAAGCACACCAAGGAATGCTTCTAGTTGAACTATTGAGAGCTTTTGATAAGGTTCATGGACTCTATTCGTCGATTTCCTTGCAGATTATACCTAGAGAGGAAGTGCCCTGGTTTTCTGGAGAATATCCATGCATCGAGGCTCTGAAAAACCAGAGGTGCTAACATTGCATGGTGGAAGAGGAAGAATAAAAGGCCATGACAAGCCAGTAATACAATATCGATCTCTTTACACATTCACCACCACTCTTCTCGACTCGGGGGTTTCCTTCTCCGTCATTCGACCGTCAAGATGAAGAACTTCTTGTCTCTCACGATGCTCGCAGCAGCGAGCACGGCGTCGCCTGTCCTGCTTCCTCGTGCCGAGGGATTAGTATATAACTATACCAACTCGTTTGGACTTGCCTTCTCGCAGATGAACGCCAGCCTACCCAACATTACCGTCTTTGCCACAGGTGAGTTATTTGCGCTGCCATGATCTCGATTCGCGAAGGGATATGGAGCTAAGACGTTTCCTTGTGCCCTAGGCGGTACAATTGCTGGGTCGGGAAGTTCTTCTTCCAGCACCACCGGGTATTCAATCGGCTCGGTGACGGTGTCGGCGCTTATCGACGCTGTCCCCGAGGTTCTCAACATCTCCAATATCGCCGGAGTACAGATCTCCAATGTTGGGAGCGAGGATATCACGTCGGACATCCTGCTCAAGCTGGCCAAGCAGATCAACGAAGTCATCTGCGGGGATCCCACCATGTCCGGCGCCGTCGTCACTCACGGCACCGACACAATGGAGGAAAGCGCTTTCTTCCTGGATTCGACCGTGACATGTGGCAAGCCTGTGGTCATAGTTGGCGCCATGCGGCCTTCGACCGCCATCTCCGCTGATGGACCGTCAAACTTGTTGCAGGCCGTCACCGTCGCCGTCGACCCAAAGTCCAAAGATCGAGGGGCCCTGGTTGTGCTGAACGACCGCATTGCATCGGCCTTCTACATCACCAAGAACAACGCAAATACCCTAGAAACGTTCAAGCCTGTCGAGCAAGGCTTCTTGGGTGTCCTAACCTCGGACGAACCGTTCTACTACTATCCGGCCGTGACACCAACGGGGAAGATCTCTTTCGACATTTCCAGCGTCACGTCGATTCCCCGTGTTGATATCCTCTATTCATACCAAAACATGCAGAATGATACGCTCTACAACGCTGTCAGCTCTGGAGCAAAAGGCATCGTGGTAAGTACCCAGGCATCCCTGAGTTCCCGGCATCACTCGTGGCTTCAGACACAATGCCCTGTGAAACTGTTATTCTCATGGTGTACGAACTAACCTTGACTCTTTAGATCGCGGGAGCTGGCGCTGGCGGAGTGTCGACGTCGTTCAATTACGCACTAGAGGATGTTATCAATCGCTTCAGTATTCCAATTGTGCAGAGCTACCGAACCAATGCCGGCGAGGTGCCTCAGAGTGACGTGTCGTCCACCACAGCGACACATATTGGAAGTGGCTTCTACACGCCCCAGAAATCCCGCATTCTTCTGGGTCTCCTACTTGCGACCGGTAATAGCTTTGACGATATCAGTTCGGCATTTGCGAAATCGAGAGCTGCTTAGATGAGGTCGCGATCTCTTCTTTGTTACTTGGACATGTTACCGGCGTCACAGACTAGAGACAAGTCGGGACAGTAGACAGGCGAGGTTCTAAAATAATGCACCAAAAGTAATGCGCACGAGGGACATAAAAGTCTGGATAAAAAAGGTCTGGATAAACGCAGTAATCCAAAAAAAAAGATATGAATTATGAATAGCAAGAATACCGGTCACCTCATTGGATCAATCATAATTCACAGTCGACTCCGATATCTGGTGATTGATATCCAATATACATGTTTTTGACAGCGGCGGGATCCGTTTAGAGTGAATTGGAATTTTTGGAGCTAGCTCGCCTCTCCAACTTCCAGTAATGCCCGCAACCATTGTGGCGGCTCTGATATAGTGGAGAAAACGTTGTCTTCTATCGATTCCCCCGGACACTTTTATGGGTCATCCTAGCTGAAATGATGGGTTTAGCTTGGAGAGTGACCCCAGAGGCGACATTGTTCAGATCCATGACTTATCACTCGAGCGCTCTTGGGAAAAATTCGCTGGAGAGGGGAATGGCCAGATCGTCCAGAGTTAAAAGATGTAAAACTTTTGTCACCGAGCCGAGAGCAACTGACTACCAATTACCATCTCCACGTTGCTGGAACCGTCAGCTACAATGGTGCGCACAAAACCAAACCAAGTTCCAGCCAGTAGAGACGGCTGACAAGTCAGAAGAGCCCGATAGGTTGGCGACAGACGACTAGAACACACCGCTGGGAACGACTAAGACACACAGTCGTCAGCCCCCGCGATGGCTGCCGCGCCGTCGAGACAGATTCGGTTGATTTCGTTCGCAATACTTGCACGAGGAATGACATTGCGGATGTCGGCACTACGAGGGGCCTATATCACATATGGAAGAAAGCTAGCGCTAACCAGTTACAGCGCGAGCAGATTCAGGGGCGGTGTGGGCGTTTTACATTGAACTTGCCTCGGCCAGCTAACTCTTGTTGTGCTTCTTGTTCTTGAAGGTCAGTAGGATACTACGACGATAGCAAGGCCATTGTAACCTCGATGGGACAAAATTAAAAAGTGCTGTTACTATCCTTGTAATCCTGAAGAGAAAACCCGTGACGTGTGCGTTTTCTGTCGCCCATGAACATGCTCGTTGTTGTTGGCACAATCGAAGGTTGAAAGAGGTTTTATGCCCCAGTTGCTTGCTGGCTCACGCTCAAACAGGATAAAAAGGCGAAGAGGCCCAGGATTTTGGGGGAGGATATTGCCTCTTATCGCGCGAGAGTATAGACTTTGAATAAGTGTTTTAGGAATATGACCAAACATCGCATGCCTGTAAATCCACGACCTGAAGGCTCTCATCGTGCGCGAGGACAGGCTTTAGTCGAATCGAGAGTTCCCACTCTCCCGCTCCCTATACCTTGCCTCATCACATGGGAAAGTGGAAGTTGGGATTGTCTGGGGAGAACGCTCTCCTAACTCAGTATAACAGTGTTCTTGTCAAACCCCAACCCTTGTACGATTGTGCACGACGTCGCCCATACCTCGCGACGCAACACCGGTATCCTTCCATATTTCAGCTCTCCAGTCTGTCGAAAGAAGGGTTTCGACTAATCTATCTGGTGTGTCCAGAGTTGTAAATGTCCTCCTCAGTGGTTGATCAAGAGCGTTTCTAGACAACTAGCCAATGTCCTCGATTGGGAGACTTGGGATAATCGGGTCAGGACTGTCTGGACATACATGGTTGTAGTGGCGTGAAGAGAATTCATCACCTGAGTAGAAGCGAAGGAGTGGGTGGTCGCTGTATATACAAAAAACTAGCCAGCCCACCTAGGTCGTCATAACGAAAGACCTTCGATTCTCGCCATGAAATCACAGAAGAAAATTGAATTATCTTCATGGGGGTGGGGTTTCCCAGCTTCTCAACCCCCCAGGCTCCCCAGTGCTGTCCAAAGGCGACTACAAGGATGAATGCGCACTCTCATGCATCACCGGAGTCTTTGCACCCTCGTCGCAAGCCTTCGCTCATCAGGTGCGAGCCCACACATTCAAATAGTCGGTCCAGCCGTCGTTGGCCGGCAGCAGAGCATGTGTTAGTGGCTTCCTAATGCCCATCAGGTGATTCCTCATCGCTTGGTATTGGGACCTAGATGCCAAAGCATATTGATGCTTTTATTCTAGCGGCTGAAGCTAAAGATTGAGAGATAACAAGCTTTGAAATCTGTAGGGCAAGGGTGGTCCGAGTATCGCTTCCCACGCGACGGAGGGAGAGTTCACGCTCGGTATGAGTTTCACTGCAACAAGCTCAGAGTTGTGACCGACCTTCTACCCTCGCACATTGTTTGCAATGTTTCCGCCTCAGGTTGAGGCCACGCGACCAACATCGAAAAGTTCGTTGTATGGTTCCTGGCTGTCAAAACGGCTTCAAACTGGACGAGCTTCTCGGGTAGACCATCCGGCGAGCCAAACTCCACCCATATGCCGTCATCTTGTTCGTTACTGGGACAGTCTCTCGTACTGCCATCTAGCCAAGAACACAAACAGAGATAACAACATCACATGCCAGCCTCGAGCCTCATACAATACACTACCCATCCTTAGCGTGATCCATTCTCTCCCAGTGTCACCTGATAGGCTTGCGGTGAGATGGTCTCAAGACACCAGTCCGCGTTGGGGATAACCTCTGGCCTGACAGATTAGTCCTTGCGGCATGTGCTGGTTTCACAATAGCAGGCTAAGCCCAGTGAAGTAATCTTCGGGAAAATTCTAGCGCTCAGACTAACAGAATACGAGAACTATAACCTGGATGCGCCGAGATATCAAGCCATTATCCCAGTTCGATTTCCCTCTGGAACTTTAATTCGTCCCGTGTGTCCTATCGCTAGTCCTGTTGTGTCTAGTTCTTCTGACATGACTATCTAGTACTGAGCGTAGTAGTTGTGCAGTTGAGCTTAAGTACGGTAACCTCACGATTCTAGTCGAGGAGGTATCCTTGCTCAGTCGTCAGATATGCTGAAAGGCGCAATGTAATTAAACTCCACGCTATAGCCTTCGGGGAAACTCTAGCGCTTGGACTAATGGATTGCACCACCTACACAAAGGATGTGCGGGCCTTCGCGAAAATTCTAGCTTACAGACTAATGAAATATGGATCCTCAACCGGAGCAGGTGGGGCCTTGCGTGACTTGGCCGCACTAATCCTAAACAGTAACGTTCGTGTGCCCAACGAGTTTGCTAGACGAACCTTGGGTCGACGTTCACTGGCCGTAATCAAACATTCAGGATGCCTTTGAGTGTGAGTTTGAAAGCATGGACCGGCTGAGTTGCTTTGGCCATGATGCTCCTATGACCCGTTGCCGTTCTGCCTCTGTGAAGGTCATCCTGATGGTATTGTTTGAGGTCTCCACAGGTTGACTGTCCTGACAGGTCATTCCAACCCCTCCAGCCTTGGCAGGGCACCACAGTTTCAATCTTTAAGTATGGATATTGTTGATCGGCCTTCGCTGACAGTGCGCATACCACGACGAAGACCGACCCACTCTCGATCACTAGGCTACTCGCGTTATTAATGTCAGCTGCTTCGATACCAGCATCTCGGCCTGCGGCTGCACAAGGCTCCCGGCAGCAGATCATTCCTCCCTGACTGCCAGTTGGTGGGATACATGGATTGCGGATCTCTCACGGAGTATCTAAGCGAAATGATGTCTCCATCAGGATGTAGAGTTCTTCTAGAATCTTTCCTGTCTCGGCTATCTTCTCTTGAAAATGTGACACTAGGTGGAGCTCACACGCTTCACATCAGGGACCGGTGGATGCATTCTCCATCTGCTCGGTCAAATTTGCGGCTTACACCATGCTATCACGGCGATCACAGCCCGAAAAAGGTTCAATTGACAACCTGTGCTGGTGACATCGCGTGAACTGTAAATTGCTTATGTGCGCCAGAAATGCAAGCAAGGGGCTGGAAGATAACAAGAAAGGTCTGGAAATGGGGCTCTCAATGCGAAGTACAGCCTTGGAAAGCTTCTTTCTGAGGTCGCGATCAGTGTTGAAGACGATTATGGAGTTGTGAAAGCAGATAAGCCGTCACAATGCGGTTGGTCGACCACGAGATCGTTGTAGGTGGGTCAGCGTTAATACTTACCCTAAAACATTATTGAAGAACGAATTTCAGAATGGGGTGACCGCCCTGAGGAGGCCCCTGCGTGTGGAAGTCTCACATGCCCCGGTGGAGGAAGTCTCACCAGCGACTGTCACTCCGCGGTATACCTCACATCAGACCTCCATGGGGCGATGGCAGGCGGGGAGGTACCAGCCCCAGACGTATAAGAAGGGGCTATGTCCTCCAGCTGAAAAACATCTTGTTCGTCATTCAACAACCCCTTCTGTACTCTACACAGCATCTCTTCTTCTGAACGTACCCAATATCAGCAAGGACCAGTGATCACCATGGGTCTTTTCTTCAACAAACCCGAGCACGTGGACGGGTCTGCTCGACCCGCCATCTTGATCGGCGCCTTCGTGGCCTTTGGTGGTGTCTTGTTTGGGTAATAACACTCTTTGCCCCTAGGATCGCGGATTTGCTGCTGACGGAAGCCAGATATGACACTGGAACCATCGGAGGAATTCTTGCCATGAAATACTGGAGACAGCTCTTCTCTACAGGCTACATCAATCCGACCGACGACTTTCCAGACGTCACAGCCGCGCAAACCTCTGAGATCGTCTCAATTCTCTCCGCCGGCACTTTCTTCGTGAGTGATCGTGTGCAACACAGTGTGGCTAGAAGAGAAGTGAGGCTAACAATCTCTTTCAAAGGGTGCCCTCCTCTCTGCGCCGTTGGCTGATACCATTGGTCGTCGATTCGCCATGATTTTCAACTCTTTCGTCTTCACGGTCGGCGTCATCCTACAAACTGCTGCAACTGCGATCCCGATGTTTGTAGCAGGCAGATTCTTCGCCGGCCTCGGCGTTGGTCTTCTCTCGGCAACCATTCCACTCTATCAATCGGAAACGGCACCGAAATGGATTCGAGGAGCTATCGTAGGAACATATCAATGGGCTATCACATTCGGGCTTTTGATCGCAGCGATCGTGCTGAATGCAACAAAAAATCGTCAAGACACCGGCTCTTACCGAATCCCTGTTGCAGTACAGTTCGCTTTCGCCATTATTCTGGTGGTTGGAATGATCATCCTCCCTGAAACACCTCGTTATCTCATCAAGAGGGGTAAACTCGACGCTGCTGCCCGATCTCTGGCTCGTCTTCGTCAACTACCAGTCGATCATACTGCTGTCGCCGAGGAACTTGCGGAGATTGTGGCTAACCACGAATACGAGCTCGCCGTCGGTAGTGCTTCCTATCTGGAGCTCTTCCGAAATGCAAGTATTCGGAAGCGTCTTCTCACCGGTGTTGGCCTTCAAGCTCTTCAACAGCTGACCGGTGTCAACTTCATTGTAAGTTCTTCTACCCACCTGGCAGAGACGAGACACAGTCTCTTTAAGCCGTCAGTTTTCTTGAACCAGAACTCGTTACTGATTTCACTTCGAAAATGAATTTATAGTTCTATTACGGCACATCCTACTTCACTCGTTCCGGCATCTCCAACCCCTTTGTGGTTTCTATGATCACCAACATCGTAAATGTTGTGAGCACGGTGCCCGGCTTGATCCTGGTGGAGAAATGGGGTCGACGACCTCTTCTGCTTACTGGTGCGATTGGCATGAGCGTCTGCCAGCTGATCGTCGCCAGTGTTGGAACTGCCCTACCTGACGAGTCGTCCGCCAACAAGGCGCTTATTGCCTTTGTCTGCTTCTACATCTTTTTCTTCGCCTCCAGCTGGGGACCTTGTGCGTGGGTTGTCACCGGCGAAATCTTCCCCCTCAAAGCTCGAGCCAAGGGTCTTAGTATCACCACGTCGTCCAACTGGTTGTTGAACTGGGCAATCGCCTACTCCACACCATATCTTGTCAATCCAGGACCTGGAAACGCGAACTTGGGCTCCAAGGTATTTTTCCTGTGGGGAGGCTTCTGCTGCATTTGCATGGCCTTTGTTCATTTCTTCATCTACGAGACAAAGGGTCTCTCCTTGGAACAGGTCGATGAGCTGTACGGCAAAGTCTCAAAGGCCTGGAAGTCTAAGGGCTTTGTTCCCACTGTTCATTTTACCGAATTGCAAGCCCTTGGAGGCGACGAGGCTCGCAAGCGAAGCTTGGCTGATCTTGAGAACGTCGCACAGAAGAAAGGGTCTGTCGTTGAGCATAAAGATGTAGTTTGAGGCCATGCGAGTTGGTGGACAACATCGTCTCACTCAGTCTGCAACAGCAAGTGGACACAAGAAACTCATACTGAGGAGAGAGAAGAGGGGAGATAGAACTGACAATAGACATGAGGTGCGCAATTGTCAAGAGGGGTCTTTAGGAACGCGAGTGTACCGGGGCAGAATAGTCGCTCATTCAATGTTCCAGTCTCGAACAACGAGAATCACTTATCTAGGACAGTATGACGAATTTGAGAAGCCAAACCCACCATTCATACTCTTGACCCAGTGCTTGCAACTCTCAACCAGTGCACCATTTTTACTCTTGATTGTTTGCAACTCGACCATCCGAATGCAGTTGCGAGTGATGATGAGATCTAAACCTGGTTCACGAGGCGCTCGCTCCAGTGACACACCACGGTTGAGTGGCATTTGTGAGGGACCAGATCAGACTATTCTCCATATCTTACAGGAAATTTCAGCTTCAGGGTCAAACTTCATTTTCACCTCCGGCTCGGCTTCCCAACCGGGTCATCATAATCACATTTCCCTCCAAGGGATCGGAGAACGATAGGCACCGAATTTCCGCTCGCCTCTGGAGTTCCAGCTGCTCGACCACCGGCACGATCTTATTCTCCCGGTGCACATTCCCAACCACGATAGAATTCTTCCCATGCTGCCACAGTTTGTCCAAGGCGGTCTTGAAGTCGTCTAGGATGATAGTGTCGGTGAAACACTTGAAGACGAAAGAGAACTTCCAGAACGGATTGATAGAGCCCGTGTCAAGCACCGATGTGACGGAGAGAATGTCAACGACGATGAATGCCACGCTGAGACACATGCTCAGCAAGAGGATGCCAAAACGCGGTGAGACGCGAATGATGGTCAGAAACCCCAAGTTGTAACGGTGCTTGATATTCCAGAGGAGGTTGACCGTTGTAAAGATCCACCACGGGTCACTAATAGTAACGTCGAGGAAAAGAAAAGGAGTCAGTCGCGGATCCATCCAACTGAACGGCCAATGCACAAGGGAGCAGAGGAAGGGGAATATGGGAATTTGGAAGCTGGATAGAATGGGGGAAAAAAACTTAGCAAGCAAATTTGACCTACCGACAGAGTGCTTCATACGGCCTGGTCCGTACAAACAACCGCTCATTGATGTTGTTGAAATATGCAAAATTGGCGTAAATCTCAACCACCCAGTACGCCTGGACCAAGGCGACCGTGCCAATGTAAATGCGACTGGTCGTCTGGCTGAGAAATGGTTTGTTCTTGATCCAGGCAATGACGTTGTGAAGGCCCCAGGACGTAATGAGCAACACCGCGGTCGAAGACAGATACCAGCCAAACACTGGGGCGTTGAAGAAGATGAAGAAACCGTTGGGGATCGCCAACACCAGCTTCAGCGACCTTTGGGTTAGCCGGCTTTCCTCAGAAAAAGGGCCAAAAAGAAACAGGGTATCTTGATTTCTGGAGAGAGCGGAGTCAAAATTTCGTTCCATACGTACTTCGAGAAGAACAAGCTTGTGAAGCAGTACGCCGGCTCGCATGTTTGCCGCGGTGATCATGGCCATGGTCACCAGCGAGCCGACCATCATGCCCTGCGACCATGCTTCCAAGGTCAGATGAGCTGCGTTTGTCGGTTTGCCGCTGCCAGGCTCAGATGTAGGGGCCATTTTTGTTGGACGTTGTGTCTGTGCGCGCGGCTCATGGCACCATAACCTCTGAGTCAAAGATGGATTTTGAAAATCTGGGGTAGACTGAGGGATATATTCCATGCGCCTTGTGCCCGCGGGTTGAGACCTCAGACTCCCTCCGCCCCGCACCTTACCTACCTTAGAAGCACCTTTGCGCAGCACTCAGCAGGGGGGTTGGGGTCACCAGGACCTCCGCGATCCCGCGCCCCCTTCTTCCCCGGGGGAAAGAGTGACCTTTCTCTACGATAGATTAGTTCGCTTAATGAAAAGCATAAAGAGACGCCAGGGTTGGCTTCATGCCACCCAAGCCCAATGAGCTCTCATACCATAAACGCTAGTGGCCGGGGACTAGAAGTAGTGTCCTGGCTTTTCGCCGAGAGATTTGCCTAGGATGGTTGTGGCTTCGTAGCATCAGAGTTATGATTGGTCTGAAATTGCCACAAGCCTCAGGTTTTCCAGAAATCATTCCTTTGGCCCTGATTGAGGCGGCCCACAACCCGCTTGCTCTCGGTTGGGCTTGTCTTTGATTGATAACGGTGCCGTATGTATGTCGACGTCGTTCGATTGTACGTACAGGCCCGGTTAGTTGACTGCAAAGCTCCTGGATTTCGAAGTGGGTTCTGTCACCGGGCGTAGCCTCCCGTCCATGATCTCAAGTGTTGAAACCCGGGGTATGCCCATCTCGCTTCGCCAGGGGAAGGTGGTAGTAATGTCCACTGCATACGCCCCATTCGGTCAGCTAACGCGCCATAATCGGAAAGACGTGGTAGTGCAGCGTGATAACCAGGGGCCGTGTCGGCAGGGCTATGAAGATGACCTCACCCTACTCTCCAGCGGCACGATCGACAAGTTCTAGCTGAGCAGCTCTTACCAACAATGATGAGGCTCATCCAGTTGCCCCCACTGACGGCAGCGGTTGATCGTTCCGCTTTCCCCACCCACTACGAGAGTGATGGCAGTCTCGTCCTCCCCCGGCATCCCGTACGTCGATGAGTAGAAACCAAGACAAAGAGAACCCTGTTCTTAAGAGTTAGCGAACAAACCGGATGAACTAAGCGCTAATCGACACCGTCAGGCTCAAGAAAGGCTTCGAGGAAGGTTCTAGCGTTACAATGCATGATAGTGGGTCCTTATGGTTTCGATGCCGGGGAAACGGGACGAAAGCCATCCCATGGTGACATTTAGTGCTCGGGGAGGCCTTATGAGTTAGTTGGTCGTATCCTCGACGGGTATGTGAAGCTGGTACACCGAGCTGGCGCAGGATTTGTCCTCAAGGGGCTTCTCAACCCTGAGGTTTACCTGAGACCATCAGACAACAGGTATTCCTGGAAATAATTCAAATCACGTCGAAATGGGTATTCCAGTACTATTCAGAGCCTGAGTACTAGACAACAGAATGCGGTAGACAAGGGATTTAGATTGCAGGTATCTAGGCTCAAACATCTCATCTGTCTAGTGCTCTTCAGTACTCAATTTGCGCTTTTGGCTCACAGAGCTCGGAGACTTTCCCCTAACGCTGGGAGTCGGAGCAACTGTACAATAGCGCCATGCTTTCTACGCGAAGCATGCCACATCGGAGTCCGTCCTTTCGAATCTGCAGCATTCACGTCGACTTTCCCTGTGCGGAGAAGTGATTCAACAACGTCCTCGTGTCCATTCCGGGCCGCAGCCAAAAGCGGTGTTCTGCCGTAGTCATCCGCACAGTCTACATCAACACTGCTTTTCTGGAGTAGCAATCTAACAACGGAAATTCTACCGTACCATGCTGCCCAAAAAATGGGGGTGCGGTTGTTTCTATCCCTGAAATTTGGATCGACTTGACCCGTATCTAGCAATAGCTCGGCAATCCGCACGTTCCCACGTGAGGCAGCATACGAGAATGGCGTTCTGCCGTGATTGCTCCTGCCGTCCGCAGACACCTTGCCACTCTCCAGGAGAATCTTGACGACGTTTTCATGACCGAGCTCGGCAGCGAAAGACAACGGCGTCCGACGCTGAGAATTCTCCGAGTCAATGTCGATTTCATTGTTGGCAATCAAAAGTTTAACCACGCCCTCGTGGCCGTACTCGGCTGCCCACATCAATGGGGTCCCTTTGTACCTATCGTCCTTTGAGTTCACATTAATGTCATCCATTTCCAGAAGCAACTTGACCACACAGTCAAGCCCACAGAAAGAAGCAATGATCAGACTATCGAGTCCTTTGGGGTAAACCATTAGCTCGCTCAAACGCTTACTCCCCCAATATCTCTTGAACCAAGATAGTGGAGTCTCTGGATCTTGATGACAAAGTCCGGATGCCCTGGAAACCATTACATGGTCATCATCCATCCGGGCACCTCGGAAGTGAGTGACCCAATTTTGGGCAGCATAATCATACAGGATGTGTTGATCGAAAACTTCCTGCGAGTCTGCGGCCATGTCAACATTGCAGGAGGCAACGTCTTTCCAGAGGAGGCGCCACATGCAGACTTCTGCGAGAATGTGATGAGACTCTGTTGTCCGAAGGGAGGATTTCCAATGAAGAGAGCCTGTTTCGTTTCTCATCATGTCATCCGAGTCCCGGGGCAAATTTTGCACCAAGAATTCCTTGGCCGTCTGGTGAAGCAGGTAGATCTTTGAGTCTATAATGGTCACGAAGAGCCCGCAGATTTCTCTAACCGTGCTGCCAAAGCGGACTTCTGGTTCGAGGTCGAGATCCTCATAGCCCTCATGATTTTCTTCGATCGCGAGAGCCACGGCCATCTCTGTCAAAGACATTGGTCTTACAGCGGCCACGACAATGTGCAAAATCCTCTTTGCCTTTTCAGGATTGTGAGACTTGCGTAGTATTCCCTCATAAACAGCCTCCACTGTCTTGGGAAGGTTGCGGACAGCTGTACTTAAAGACTCTTTCGTGATGCCAATGCTGTCCTTGATAGTTTCAAGTATCAGATGAACCCAAAGATAAGTCCGGTGCGGGATCCTACTGAGCTCATCTTTCAGAATTTGCTGTTCTTCCCGTTGGAGCTGGAGCCAGGACCCAAGGTCCTTGACCTTGCTTTCAATGACAACATCGATCTCTCTCGAAATTTTTTCGACCTCTGCCTCCCCCTCCCCCTTGAGGTGAATGGTAGGTATGAGGTTACTGAAAGAGCCGAACTCACGTTGAATATGAGTGTAGGGCCGACTCGTGAGTAAGATTTTCAAGACAAACTTCCCTGGTCGTGCCCACTCCTGCTTGCGTAAGGCTTCTGCTAACTGACGTTGGCCCGAATTCTCACACTCATCCAGGGCATCCAAGACGAAGAAAATCTCGCCAGGACTCTGTATCGTCGAATCAGGAATAGTATCAACGTCCTGACTCCCCGTGATATCAATGAGCAGATCCCAGAGGCTACCAGAGGAGCCGATGAGCTGTTCGCCGTCCTCTTCGAACTTGCTGAGAACCTCTTCAGACACTAGATCAGGTCTTTGGATGAATATTTGACGTAAGATACAGCACAGACAGCTTTCCAAAGTTCTCTGGTCACCGAAGTCATCTTTGAAGAAAAAGTAACAACTGGTCCTCGCTCGAGTGCTCGGGATCACCTCATCCACCAAGTATTTCGCCAACACTGATTTTCCGCATCCTGGGTCTGCAGATACCAAAAGCACGCAGGAGGACTTGCTCTCCTTCCAAATCTGAAACAGTGGATGGTGTGTGAACCATTCACATGTTCCTCTCACTCTCATCGGGTTCCTGTCCTTACGATCCTTGTAGGGAGACGTGTAGAGCTTACGGAGCAACGCCGTTTTCCTCTGTATTCTAAACCGGTCATTCTCGGCTTGGTCTGACATTTGCTGCCGTGCGTGGATTTGGTTGACCGTGTTATATGTACTTGCTCCGAGAGCCACCGCATCGATTAGTGCCATGCTGTTCAACGCCTGGCACTTCCGATGCAGGTTCTCAACCGTCTCCCGCGTTCGCTTGGCGAGGAATGCGCTCTTGAGTCGTTCCCAGCTCACTCGATGAGTTTGACATCGCTTTTTGAGATCTTCAAGCAGGGTTTCCAGTTCGGATCGGCAGGCGGAGATGAGGGCGGGGGTTTCCGCTGCGGGTGATGCCTCTCCCGTGCGCGAGAGCAAAGTAGAGTGACGGTCCTTGAAGGCTTCCATGAACTGTTGGTTTTCGACGGTGTTCTTCTTAGTTTCGGATAAGACCATAATCAAAACTTCAAGCTCAGCGATAAAGCTTTTGGTATCGGCAGGGGCATCGTTCCAGTCCAATCCGAATTGCACGCCCAGCTGAATGATCTGGGCCGCGACGCCGATGACGCCGACGATCCCGAGTGGATCTGCCATTGCACCGAATCTCACAGATCAAAATCGACTTAGCTGGATCCATTTATGAGGTGGGAGATATGGAGGAACGATTCTAATTCTTCCTGATCGGAGTGGGAGAAGTCAGCGGGGTAGCAGTCGATTCATTGGAGGGAAGAGAGGCTGCCACGTCGCTTGGGATCGTGCTGTTTCATTCGACACCCGCCCACATTGCATCCCCACGTGGAACGTCGGCTCAGGACCGACAGGGCCAGCTCACCTTTCTGACACGCTACCAGGGGTTAGGAAGAATAGTTGTAGGATAACGCAGAGAGTTTTCTCTGGTCACCATAATATGACAGTTGCCTGCCTTTCTTGCTGATGTTCGAGTGACCGGTTTCTACCCTCTATCGCGACTAACAAACATCATCTCATTTGCTCCTTGGGCTAAGTATCGGAGACGGTGGACCTGTCATGCCTTCAACCCATAGGTTTCCTGAACAACATCGTTCTTCCGTGCGAGGTACGCTTCAAACGTCCCTATCGGGAGACCCCAAGCCTTGACTTGGTCGATATCAACGTACAGATGCATATCTCTCAGAGCCAAGTAGGCGCCGACTAGCGGATCTGCCTCTTGAGCCTCCACTTCTTCGGCGGTCAGGTACACCGCCTTGATTTCCCGTCCACTTGCCCCGGACAATGCTTTTGTGATCTCCTCAGGGTTCCGCAGCTCGCCTGAAAGCTCAATCTCCTTTCTGTTGAACCGTACTTTATCCGCGAGCGCCGCGGCAGTGAACACGGCGATGTCGTGTTCATCGATCAGTGGCATAGGCGACTCGGGCAGTAATGCAGTTGTCCACCGCCCGGTCTCGAGAAAGCCTGCGAATAAAACCGCTTTAGGAAGTAAGAAGCTAGCCATGAAGCTACGATACTACATTAGCATGTGCCGTTCTTAGCGGAACAGTAGCAATAACTCTGTCGACACTGCGGCGGTCTGTCGGGAGAAACTCACTACCCCGGGCGCAAAATGGTCCAGAAGTCGAAGCCGGCGGCGCGCACCAGTTGTTCAACTTTGCCTTTGGATTCCTGTACTTTGGTCACCAGAGGATGTTGGTACTTTAACTTCTCCGGGTTCTGCGTTCCGAATATGGAGGTGAAGACGACCTGTTTGACGCCTGCCGCTTTAGCGGTGGTGAGGATGAGGTTCGACCAATGGACTTCCTCCCCTTGGTCGAAGGGATAGGTGTATGGGTTGAGAAAGAGGGTTGAGCAACCGGCTAGGGCAGTCAAGAGGGCCCTTTCGTCGTCCCATGTGCCTTTGAAGAGTTTGGCCCCCAGCGCTTGGAGGGCTTTGGATGCCTTGGAGTCTGGATTGCGGGTGGTGGCGTGGACTGCCCAGTTGAGGCTGAGGAGATGGCGGGCCACTGCACCACCCACGATGCCAGTCGCGCCTACAACAAAGATGGACATTTTTGGGCGTACGGGGCCAAAGTCACGTGAGACTAATGGGCCCTTTTAAGAGGAGCGAGAAATATGTTCGCGTTATACGTGTCTAGGCGATCACACAGAATCGAGTTGATGTGCACATTTATATGCTCAGATCTAAGGGGGTGTCTCCTGTTATTGTGCACCATTCAATGGAACCTCACAGCCGTCAAAATCCCTTCTAACTTTCCACCTACCAATAGGAATGGGGTAGTATATTTCCACTAACGGCGCGTTTGAGACCGAGAGGCACGACTGCACTCTGCTTTCCCCTGCTTAGAAATCCGAAGTACCGATGGTGGGGAGGCTCTATGCCTCCTTTTACCCCAGTTCCTACAAGCTGGAGATGTTGCCTTTGTCATCTTCTGGCGGAACTCCGCCAGCGGATGTATTCATCGATTCCCTGGCGGAGTTCCGAAATTGACTGCCATCCAAACCGTGATTCTTAGACATCAACTCGGGTACTCCAAAGTGTCGTTATCCACGAGCAAGGCTGATCTACTCGCACGCCATGTCCCTCTCCAGGTCTGCGGTGGAACGAGCAAACCCTCCGCCTCGGCGGAAATCCTGCGACGCGTGCATCAAGGCGAAGCGAAGATGCGACTATGGAAAGCTTGCATGCGTACGTTGCGCGCAGAGAGGTCTCGATTGTGTTTATTCAGGGTGTCTGCAACATCGCCCAGACACAGTGCGGGAAGTGACGCCAGACGTTGCTAATAAGTTCTGCTTCACGCCTAGTGCTCTGGAGCAGGTCGCGGACCTGTGGAATGGCAGTATGCTTGAAGCTTCCGGTTTCGACATCGATTCACCTCGTTTGGCCTCGACCGATTTTGGACCACATGTGGGTCTGCTTGACGTTGCACTTGATAGTGATACCGACCCACTTGATAACCTCTTTTCCGGAGGCTCCGACAAGGTGGATACGCCCATCTATGTATTGTCTCCGTCACCAACATGCCCTCAGATCAGTACAGACAGTCAGGGCCGCATATTCGAAATTATCGCAGTAAGGTTTCAATATGCCATTGACGAGATCAAGCGAGCGCCGACGACAATGGTCCTCGAAACACGCACGCCGTGGCATCACCCTCAGCTCTTCAGGGGCCCACCCCCTCGTAGTATGCTAGATGCTCATGCTGCTTGCGCCCTTTACATAGCGAAGACCACCTGCAATGCACGAGACATCGTTCAGTCGATCGAGGCTCGTATCGAAGACCTGCTGATATCCCCCAAGCCCACTACGGCGCCGGAGATTTTGGCTCTGGTTCAATCTCTTCTGCTTTATGAGATCATGTGCACATTTGACAATGACCTCCGCTTCTTCACCGCCCTTGAGAAGACAACCTTGGCGCTGGAAGACTCAACCTTACTGCTCATGTCACACCTCGGTTCTGGGCAACTCTCTCTTCCGGCACAGCATACACGAGAGGAGAGCCTTCAAGTATCCTCATTGGAGGAGGCAAGGCCTTTCTGGACGTCGTGGATATTCCACGAGTCAGCTCGACGGACGCTCATGATCGCCCTCTTCTTCATACAACTCCATCGCGTCCTATCTGGAACTCTCCCTTTCTCCTGCGATGGCGACCTTCATATCCGCAACTCCTGGACTCTGTCCGCACACTTGTGGAATGCAGAGGACTTGTTCAACTTCACTGCTGCGTGGAGAAGTAAGAGACACCTCGTGATTAAGGACGGGGTTTTCTCTGACGTCCTCATGGATGTTGAGGCCGGTGACGTAGACGTGTTTGGAAAGATCCTATTTACCCTCTTCATGGGTATCGATCAGACGAAAGCCTGGTTCGCAGCACGGGGCGGTATGCTCTGAGGCCAGCATGGGCTGCAGATAGATTGGCTGACGGGCACGTGTGTTTGGGAGGCCAATCAAGGGTGCTTCTCTCTCTCGCCATCACACAAGAGTCCTCTCCATAGCGGGAATGTGACTTTCTCCTGCAGCACGGCTTGAAGCGTGCCTGCGGCTTAAGAATCTAGTGTCCAGTGCGACTCTGTATTTGGTCCGAGTTGATTCCAGCTTGTAGTATGGCTGTAAGTGCGTGATACGGCCGAGGGGAAACTCAACTTGAGTCCACAGGCTTCACTCTCCGGTAGCTTTTTTACTTTCAAGAGCATCCAAGATGATGTCGGCCCATGATCAGATCCATTTCCCGGCTCTGAACCAATGTGACAGATCGAAAGTCGACGACTTCTTCCCATACCTCCCGTAGAACACTGATGATAAGGCTGAGAGGGTCTATGAATTCGACAAGCATTTTGTGAACGTCATCCATACAACGGACTTCGAGATAAAGTGCTGCCAGTCGCTCGATAAACCAGCTTCTCTCGGGACAACCACGCGTTGTCATTGCCCCTGCCAGCAAGACTATAAACAGAGTATATGTGCAAGTCTTGCGGATATGACACAACCCTATTTCAGCAAGCTTCTTCCTCAACATAGTGAGACTTGATCTCACACGAGGCGCCTTCGTGTTGAAGTCGATGTTGTGAAGGTACATGATCAAGAAGACAGCCATCTGGAAACAGCGCTGGATCTCTGTACTTTCGCGACTGGCTAACAACTTGCTACTCAGGTCTAGACGCAAGATTGTGGATCCCGTTTCGCTTTGGAGCTTGTCGCCGGGTTCTTCGACACGCCAGGCTAGTAGTCGTGCAGATACGATTGCTCGATGGTTTTGCCATTCTCGTTCTGAGGACCATGCTGCACGACCGATTTCAATCCCAGGGTACTCTGATACCTCTTGCTCACTTGTTCGTAGGGGGATGATCGAGTGTTGGAACATGAATATACAGGCAAGGTTCACCTTCATTCTACAAGAAATGAGGTCAGCAGCAGCACCACCACTTCTGTGATGTGGGAAGAAGCTCACACTGCTAATTCTTGGAGAAGGTTGAACTTATTCTTGCCCGCTGTCGGCGCGATGCGCTTAAGAATCTTGTAATGTAGCCTCGTTGATTCGCCGTCGGCGAGAAACACCTACACCTGGTGTTTTAAAATCGGCCGTCCTCTGAGGTAGTATGTGAGAGTTCAGGACACTTACTGACATACGAAACAAAAAGAGAATAGCCTCATAGCACTCCTCGGTAATTTCTGGAGATGGTTGACGGAAAAGGACCGTGTTTAACTTGGTAAGGCAGCTCGTCTGCAACCTTAACCACGCCGGAATAGACCATAACGATCGCTCGCCCTCTTCATCGGCAGGCGGCAGGACAACCCCCGGTCCGCCATTCAGGAACCCTGACAAGAACATCGAGGTAAATGCCGCGACCGCATAGCAGAGAACAGGTGTCCTTTGAAGTCGCGACAAGTTGTCAATCCAGTGCCACGATGGCATCAAGCTTATGGCAAATGGCTGGATGACTGTGAAGTAGAAGTGCAATGTAGACTTGATCTCTCTGTCAAATTTGACGTTGGTTGCGGTAAAAGGATCGAAAAATTGTGATCCCAGTTGAGTAATGTGAGGAGATACGATATCCGCAAACATGGACCAGGTGTCGCTATTTGATTCATCCCGGTCGGATTGTAAAGTCTCGGCGAAAGATCTACGGCGACGAGTACTCATGGCATGGTGATATCTCTTGAGCCGCTCGACAGTTTCAGCGTAGGCTGTACCATTGGCCCCAGCCTTGAGTGGTTTCGAGCTTCCCGGATTCTGCAGGGCTGAATTCCGTGCGGCCAGTATAGCCCTTGTGGTTGAATCCAGTGCGAGGCTTCGCCGATTTGTCTTACTCCATGCTCGGTACCGCGCAGATACATGCGACGCGACGGCTTTTGCGTCATTGGTACAGAGGGTGTACGAGTAACGTCTCGGGTTATTCGTGATGAAAAGTAGTGGCAACTGGTCGCCGGGGTTAGATGTGGTCCTTGGCGTAAGCTGCAGGGTTGCCATCACAGGCACCGTGCTACCTTGTACTTCCAGGACGGATGGATCTAAGAAAGCCTTCTTTTGCTATATACGGGTGTTGATCACCTCTGATTTACTGCACGTTGGGGCTGAGGGCAATACTTCGTACCTATAGGCTATAGTGAGGATTGTTTTTCTTCCGCCAAAATTTCGGCGCTGAGAAAGAGGAACACGATGACTTAAAGGAGGTAGATCTCCTAGGCTGATATGGCTTTATAGCTTGCCTAGATCTTTCTGGTCCTGATGTTTGACCTGCGGCCTGGGATGAAGCCAGCATGAAATCTGTGAAATATTGTAGAAAGGCATGGAAGTAGGTACAGCTTCCTATAGTGGCTTAGCTCGGCCCGGAAGGTCCCTGGGTCCACAGCCTAATGCAGGCAACTAAGTAAATGATCCGTTTCATCTACCGATCTCAATATCGCCGGTCGATGATGCATTACAGCTACAGTCGATTGCACGGTTACAGCCGATCGCGTCAGACCAGAGGCTGATTTTCGTGCTGTGCACAGAAACCCTAGCCGGGAAAAAAGCGCCTATCAGAGTTATCAATGTCCGAGGATGACACTCGGTAGCCCTTTTTTGCCGTCGGAATTGCAGGTAAACATCTCAGGGACAGCTGGGCAGGGGCATGTCAAGGTGGGCTCCACATAGATCCTTGAGTAGCCTATCATACATATTATCTCGGTATAGAAACCTCCTGAGAACCGTTCGCATCTCACCCAGCGTCTGGAACCCTTCTGCCTGGACCACTTGGTGTATTTTGACTGCGAACCAGATTTGTTCCGTTTGCCCGTTGGATCCGAGATACCCAATAAAGAGGACCCAAAACAAAACTGTGCGGTGGGATCCCCAGAGGGTAGCCATATCCGAGGACTGTAGTGCTGCAACCAGCCGTGCGGTCATCGACTGTAGCAGGTACTTCGAGGGGGCTCTTCGAATAGCGCTGTTGAGATAGATAAGAGCCGCTACTCGCCATGCGTCCTGACGATGGCCATGTGGCGAGACGTTGACATCCCTCGGCGAAATTGAAAACGATACAATGTTGTGCTGTACTTTGGCATAAGTGTCCTCTCCAAACTCTCTCATCGCCGATGTGACTCTGCGGGGAGAATGACTGTTGAGCTCGACCAACTGCGTTAGATTCTGCAAGCAGTCTTCCACACCTGCGAGATGTTCACCCAAAAACTCCTGAAGATGATCGTCCACGGTTGATTTGCGAAAGGTCTGAATCATTGTCTTTGCTTCGGCTGTCAATTTGCCTCCGCGATAAAACCTGCTTCTGAACAGCGGCAGAAATGGAGGCTTGTTCCGCATCCAAGCCATTAGACCATCACCTCTGACCACAAAAATCGTCAGGCTTAGACATTTGAGAAAGAGTAAACATTTCGTTGTACAGAACTCACTTTGAGACATGGTATGCAGCCTGACGAGGAAGTGTGTCAATTCCTCCTCTCATTTGAACCATTCTGATGATGCCGTTGTGATGCGCAGCGAACTGTTCCTTGCCGCCCTTGGTCTGTGGAATGCGTTCTCCGTCAACATCTTGGTAAGCGAAAGCGCCTAAAGTGTAACCTACCGCAACTCCTGCCAGGTGGCAGCTTGTGACAATAGTCGAACAGCTCAGAGCTTCTTTCGAATTTTCCAATCTACGTTGCAAAAATTTCACAGCTTCGAAGAAGTGAAAGCCAGCTTCCCGTTGCGATCGCGCAGCTTCTTCGAGTTCGTTATTTTTAAGCCGTCGTGCAGATATTTCCCAGGCTGCGTCTGCAACGATAGCGTGCATGCAACCTTCATCGTTGACCATACCCCTAAGTATATCAATCAAGGTAAACGCTGCCACGCTTTTGTTGGTTGTCCCGTAGAGCGGGGGATTTAACACAGGAGCAACAATTTCCAGGTCTTAATGAATTAGTCAGCAGGTGACAACCTATCCTCTCTGCTGGCGTCCTTACAGTGATTAAGTAATTCATGAACACGATGGGTGATCGGTGCCAAAGTGGTAGCAAAAACATCAAAAGACTCTGCCAAGGGAGCGTTGGGCAAGCCGTCATATTCGATGTCGAAGTAGTCAGAGTCGTGGTTTCTGGGAAATCTCGAAAGACCGCAATGAACACAGACAAGAGTGACACCCTGCGATGTACGTTCGAACGGCGATGATATCGCCAGAGGAGCACCTGTCCCTTGGCTGCTGGGGTTGCCATTTGTGTCAGCATGGGTTTTCGGGCGTTGAATCTGGAGCTCGGTAGATCTCTGAGTCGCCTGGCCGGCTAAGGCCCAAAGAGGACCTTTCTTCGAAGTACGTCTTCTCTCGTGTACTTGGCGCATAGCATGAGCCTTGATCCTGCTTCGGTCCTGAACCGAGATGTGATGACAAGGGCTGTGGACACGGATGATCTGCAGGTCCACGAACGATCCACCTTGCGTCCGATCTGTGCTGACGGCCAGTTCCCTGGACGTTGGCGGGTTCCGCCTTTGTTCCAAGAGCCCGCGTGTCTTGGCAGGAATCGTAGAGCTCCCTGAGATATTCATGCCCGCATTTATTGGGAGATGAGCGGACGTTGGCGGCTCATGCAGATCCAAGAGACTGGGCACTGCCGGTGGATTCAACAAGGTAAGGGCGTCATGCTGATCATTCGCCGGAGACATAACGACGATTCCTGCGTTCGATTGCGCTTGCAGGTATTCGGCATTTCTTTGGATTACGAAAGACACAACAGCAAACGAGCACGGTTTCAGCCCATGTTGATATATGGTGGGCAGTTGCTTTATCGAAAATTGGGAGCCGCTTGGCCTCGGCTCCTTGAGACCTTCTCTCAGCCTTCAGGCCCACGGATCGGAATTCACAGCTCTCGCGACCGATAAGAGACCCCCGAAGTGGGTCTCCGATAGCAGCGCCGATTTCTTTCGTAAGCCCTTTTAGGCTTCCGGACAAATCCAAACACGGCCGCCTCGTGAACAAGTTTCCGGTATGTTATCGACTAGTCCTCTTCGGGTACTACAGCTTCTGTATTCGGTTAACGGGGGCACCTCGACTTTTGTCAGCCTGGTGCAGAGTCCTCTTGTGGTCAATCCCGTGGCACACAGAAGGGCGGCTCTGGCACTAGTGCTGTCGGTTCAGAGAGCCAACAGATGTTGTTGTATATCTTGCAACCTGCAAAGCGACAGAGATCGAGATCGAATAAATTTCCAATGTGTATCGCAGCTAGAGAATAGCCACAGTGCGATATGGCAGAGAATTCACGCGTTCTACAAACTGGGGCAATCTTGCCTTGCGCCGCCGTATAAGAAAAGGGAAGTGTAGTTGTCCTTCTCCCGAGCAATCTAGGCAGACAATGGTTCTGGTCAGTCACCTTAACGAAATCATCCAGCCAAATGGCGCTGATAAACGTGCAACGGACATCGTGCGTACGAAGGGCCTGGGCAGTCTTGGATGTCCAGCTAATTAGACACGCAGGCCCCTGTCCCAAACTGCTATCGTCTCCATTGTCTTCTTTTGCTGTGTCGGCCTCACATCCGCAGTCTCGGGGCTGGGCGCTGGAGGTAGTCACCCCAGGAACATACCCGTTGTTGACCGCATCAACGCACTTCTCTGTGCCTGCATGGTTCTCTCAGGTCTCGTCTCGGGAAGCTTTATCAACAAGCTAGGTCCTAGGGTTTGTCTGGTTTTCGCCGCAACAGGATATCCCATCTACACAGGAGGCCTATGGTGGCTGGATTCTGGCCGTACCGCAGGATTCTCGTACTTCTGCGGTGCTCTCCACGGTATCACGGCCGGTCTATTCTATTCTACTGCAAGTATGAAACCCGTCCCATGATTCCACCAACATCACTCAGGTATAAGAGGTCCTTTGCGAGCCGTAATAACGCCAAATAGCCTACATTGTCAGTTGCTACTCAACGGAGCAGGTGAGGGGAGCATACGTATCCTCTGTCTGGGTCGCCTTTGCCCTTGGGTCGGCCATTGGCTCAGGTACGACTTTTTTCTCATGTACACGGAATCCGTGAGCACCTTGACTGATGCGATGCCGCTTGCGCAGCCACTGTCCTTGCCATTACGATCCATTCTGGGGTGTCAAAGAGCCACGTACCGCCAGCTGTCTACATCACAGTCATTGTTATCCAATCTTTTGGTGTTTTAGTTGCCTGCCTTTTGAGCGACCCATCCACAGTTCGTCGCAATGATGACCGTGCTGTTGCTTATTTTGCGAATCACTCTTGGATCGAGGAGCTAAGATGTATCTTCCGGGAATCTTTGGCATTGAAGACATTGGTTCCCTCCATGGCGTTTGCCGTCTGTCAAGTTCCCAATGGTTTCTTTGGCTCTGTCAATGCATTCTACTTCAACGCTCGCACGAGAGCCCTCAATAACGTAGGGTATTGGTCGACTACTGCGATTGGATCCTTAGTTGCTGGCCTATCTTGTGACTCATATCGACTGGGATATCGGCGCCAACGCGGGATTCTGGTTGGCGCCGTTGTTATCCTAATTATCTCAGGCATTTGGTCGGGCATATTGTTTCTACTGATCAAGCACGACCTCAATCGTCACGGATCTCCCCCTCACGTGGACTGGACAGATCGACCACTCTCGACATCCGTGTCTCCTCTGATTATTTTGACTCTCTCTGGTCTCGTGCCCGGTTCAATTACCGCGTATGCCCAGTGGCTGGCATCATCCTACTCAAATAATCCGGTCGTTCTGGCTCGGTTGATGGGCTATGTCGAAGCTCTTCGAGGGTTAGGTCAGGCTATCATGTACGCCTTAGACTCTCACAAGGTGGCATATCGAACCGAAGGCATCTTACTCTTCTCTTGTTTGATGTGCGGCGCGGTGTCTTGCGTGGTGGCTGTGGCAATCTACCCCAGCAACACAGAATACGGTAGCGACAACGCTGTGGTCATTCCTGAGGTCATTGGGTGTCATAGGAGCATCTTTGAGCTAAATCAATCGGATAAAGTCCGACAAGAAGCTGTTTCGGAGGACAGCGAGAAGAATCCAGCCAACTACGGCGTCATTTCTGAGAAAGCCGTTGGAAATGTTGAAGAACTTTAGCGCACCATAGACCTGGTTGTTGAAGTCCAACCGCGTCGATGTATCTTACTTCTTTCCTGATCGTCCCCCAGAAGTCCCCGACCCGTGGTCTTCGGACGTGATAGCAGGGCCTAGGATATCTCATGCAAATCACATCGCGTCAGAGTAGACTTAGACGAGAGGTAGAACAATAGAGAAGTCATTCTGTTGGCCCCCTTTGACAACTATACTCTTCCATCGGTTGAGGTCAGATGTAGATCCGTTCATTCTTCAGAGCCTAGAATGATTTCTTTCCAAAAGCCCTTGAGCCTGAAGTATTGTCAATTCCGGATATTACTCAATAGTCGATGGACACCCACTTGAAAAGCAGCAAACTCGACCACGCGTCCGGAGAGGCGGTTGAGAATCCCAATACACAATATGACCCAGAAAGGACATCGAACCAATTGATGGATGGTCCGTGGAGCTCTGGTGGTCTTGGGGCAGCAGACGTTATGGCCCAACACCGAATCTGGGCCTTTTGTAGAAAAATTGGGCTTGAGTCGGTGATATCAGCCTAGAGAGTGTGCGACCTGACCAGTCTATGTTATGCGACAAATACTTCGCGCTCGCAGTTGTATCTCCTAGCACTCACTCTAGATGTGGTGAAAGCGGTTTGGCAAAGAAATTTTATCATGCGAATCTGTTCGAATGGTACGCCGGTAGATGAGTCGTACCCCAATGACACAAGCTTTAGATATCTCTCCAAGCGATATCAGGCTACTCGGAGCCACGCTTCGACAATGTCCAGATTCTAACGACTTTTACCATGCATTTTCCGCCGTGTGGTCAAGTATCAACAAACCCATCGGGAACAAACCAAGGCCGTTGACATCGTTTAGCCAGTTTTGCTAAAAAAATTCCTCCTCTTCGACGGACACCTGAAAACCCCTCCATTGTGGTCACGTATTGGATACTAGGATCTCTTCTTGACAGAGTTGCCTACCTGGACGGCTTCAACGTGGGGCTACGCTCTGCCAGGTTGATAGCGGCACTCATCGTCGCTGCAAAAAACGTTGTGCTGGTCTGGCGGCTTCGGGTGAGCGTAAATGGCATTCCTCGTCGGCATTCCCAGCTTCTTGTACGTCGCCTGGTATCGCATCGTTGAAGATACAGGTGCTGATGCTGCGACAGCTAAGGAAATCAAGCTTGAAACATGGTCCTCGTCTGCTGGAGAGACGACATGGCTGTAATGATCACACAAACCCCTTGTCGTTGGGGATACGACCGCGCATCGAACCGCTTCCTCAAACAATGCCCGCGGAGGAAGGCATTGGCAATGCATGCCAGTAGTGCTATCGCGCTATCGCGCTGCTCTGGCATATACTGGACGTTACGACGGAATGGGAATCGTCACAACCAGCGACACCCCAGGGGAAGAGTACAATACAGTCCTCATCGGATGTAATCAACTTCTTTATGGCTATTGCTCCCCTTGGTAAGATGAAACCAGTTGAGATGAGATCCGAATGTAAAGTAGATAGTTCGCTCTAGCGAAGAGCATTCCTAAGGCCCAGGAGTCGGCATGTAAGCATGTTCAGCGTCCAAAGACTTGATTCGGGGACTATTATGTTGAAAGGGACACTTCATGTTATGCAACGCTCTGTTCTAGGCGATGTCTGGGGGCTAAAAGGGATGTATTGACGAGTCTGACCTCCCTCTCTCGGAGGGGAAGCCCTCCTTGTGAAGGCCGAGAATATAGTCATATATGACTAGAAACAGTGAATTGATGGTGTTGCAAAAGTTGTAAGGAACGTGAGGGCGTCGGCGTTCCGCCGGAGGCGCTAAGACGCTAGGCATGAGTATTTGGCTTGTAAAGACAGTGCTGACAGCGCCCGCAACTCAGCCTAGTTCAACACTTCAATCCTGCCTGTGGACACTCCTTGGAAACTCACCGATTATCCTAGTTTGATCGATTTGAACCCCAGAATTTGAGGAGATTGGAGGGAGTATATGAAGAAAATCGCAATCTTGTGCTAGTTTTATTTGATTATTGGTAGGAGAAATTTTGTTCTTCGTGTGACAAACTGATAGATTTTCCTGATCCGGCAGTATGGGCAACTTGACCACAACATCAGACCACGGCGAATGAGAAGAATCCATTGTCAGGCCATTTATCGCGGCGTGACGGTGATTCGTGCGGCTGGACCTTCTTCACTCCTTCACGATACCGATAAATGCTTATCCGTACCCACCAAGGGCCAAATCTAGACCAGTCGGCTATTCTCTCCGATCAATAATACCAGAGGCTGTAGGGGAGTGGACGTTGACCTTGGACCCTATGCGGAGCATGTTCCAAGATGATAGATCATCTCAGCATATAAAGAAGAAAGTGCGACTTATTCTGTCAAACTGTCTCCTCCAACACTCGACAAGGGCCGAATCTGAGTCGAGATCAGACGGAGAAAGAATCACGATCTTTCGCGAGGAATTGATTGAGATACGACAACTACAATGTCGCCTTCAACAAAATCCTCATCCATCCTGATCGTAGGAGCCGGCACTTGGGGCTGCAGTACGGCTCTACACCTCACGCGGCGCGGGTACACGGACGTGACGCTCGTCGACCCGTTCCCCGTACCGTCGCCCATCTCGGCAGGCAACGACGTCAACAAGATCGTCGAGCAGGGGCAATTCTCTGAAGGCGATGACGAGGCGTGGGTGTCGAAAACCCTGCTCACGAGCGCGACGCAAGGATGGACCTCGGACCCGGTGTTTTCCCCTTACTACCATGACACGGGGTACATCGTGGCGGCGAGCTCCAAGGACGGGCTGAAGCAGCTTTTCGACCGCGAGCGGCCGGACGTCAACAAGGAGTTTGTGCACCTCGACGATGCCGCGGCGTTTCGCAAGACCATGCCCGAAGGCGTGCTAACGGGCGACTTTGCGGGCTGGAAAGGCCTGTACAAGTCGACGGGGGCCGGGTGGGTGCACGCGCGCAAGGCGCTCGTGAGCTGCGCCAACGAGGCCAAGAGACTGGGCGCCAGGTTCGTCGTGGCCGACGTCACGGAGCTGCTGGTCGAGGCCGGCGACGTCAGGGGCGTGAGGACAAAGGACGGCCGCGTGATGCGCGCGGACACGACCGTCTTGTGCGCGGGCGCCAACTGCGACAGTCTCCTCGACTTCAAGGGCCAGCTGAGGTCGACGGCCTGGACGCTTGCGCACATCCAGATGACGCCGGACGAGACTCGGCTGTTCAAAAACCTTCCCGTGCTGTTCCACATTGAAAAGGGCTTCTTTATGGAACCCGACGAGGACAAGCACCAGTTGAAGATGTGCGACGAGCACCCCGGCTACTGCAACTGGGACACCAAGGCCGATGGGACCCGCGTCAGCGTACCGCTGACCGTGAACCAGATCCCCGCCGACGCTGAGCGCCGCTGCCGCGACTTCCTGCGCGAGACCATGCCGCAGCTTGCCGACCGGCCGTTTTGCTTCGCCCGCCTGTGCTGGTGCGCCGATACCCCCAACAGGTCGTTCCTGATCGACCGTCATCCCGAGTACAAGAGTCTTGTGCTGGGCTGTGGCGCGTCGGGCCATGGCTTCATGCACATCCCGACCGTGGGTGGATTCATCGTCGATGCCATCGAGGGCACGCTGGACCCACGTCTGGGCAAGAGTTTCAAGTGGCGGCCAGAGACGGCCGTCAATAGAAACTGGGAGGACACCCAGGCGAGGTTCGGCGGCCCGAATGCCATCATGGACTTGAGGACCGTAAAGGAGTGGACAAATATACCCCCTGAGCAACCCTTGGCGAGGCTGTAGGCAATGCCGTGGAACCGTTGGAGTCTGCCAAAGAGAGAAATCAAAATCTCAAAAGGGCAGCGGCGGCGTGCAAAGTAGTGTACTGTAATGTGCCCTTTGAGACTCTCAAGTACGGCCCAATGGATTCGGAGCTGATAGCTCACTTTGGCGCACCACGATGAGCGTATGAAGAGGTCAAATATAAGCGAGGTGACTTTACGAGTAGACGCGGACAACATTCGGTATTCGCTGCTGTAAGCTAGCCATCAGACGTTGAGATATCAAAAGAAGCTGGTTCATGGTCACGCCCTTGTCGCCTGATATTCTGAAGCGGTGTCTTGGTGAGTAGAGAGGACATATGGATAGATTGCCAATGATGCCAACTGAATTTGCAAGAATGAAAGCTTTGTTTCTCTGTTATTACACTGTGCCTTGGGCTGGACGGTTTACTCCTTGTTCCTTCTTAGAGCATCGCGGAACTACAACCCAGGGCATACTACATAGGCGACCATCTCGTAAAGAACACCGTCTCTCTCCTTTTCCGTTGGCATCGAGTCGCCAATGGCCAGCACGTCTTGGGGCATCGCATCTTCCATAAGTAAATGATGTTCGAAGAGCATCTGAGGGTATTTGTCGCAGGCTTCACAGTCAAAGTGCAGTCCTCAACATCTGTGATGCCAAACATGTGCCCCTAGAATGACCATCCCAAACATACTGATACCAGGCAGAGAAATGTAGGAGGAGAGAAGAATGTGGAAGTTTATAGTGGTAGAGCGGAGGAGTGCAGAAATCGCGGACAGAGCCTCGTTCAGCTGTTGAATGCTCGGTTCCAGCCAGGGTTCTGCATGTATTGTTCGTCGGATGCCTTGCTGCATGTGGTCTGGAAAGGAAGTGTGTGCCTACGTCTTGAAGTTTCGGTTTGTCTTGTTGGCACGCGTGAAGAGACGCCGACCTGTATGGGCGAAACGAGTAGAGTCTCCCCTAACTTGTAGACTTGCTTGGATAGTAGATGTACCCACATCTCAAGCTCCGCCGTCGAGCTGATTTCCCTTGTTGAAGATTTTCTCACACCTTTGGGAATGATTTGATGCTAGTGCTTGTAACAACCACGAGTGGCATGCATGTGCGAGTCATGTCCACGGCAGTATGTGTAAAAGCTCCTCGGTTTCTGCAAGAGCTATCTTTGCTCAGAATCATGCGCAGACCACACTTGCAGGTGTTGCCGATTGCCGGCTTACACCATGCACCCCATGTGTCGTTGTTGGCCATCAGATACATTATCTGGGCTGGCCTCTTTCATTGGTTTGCGGTTGCTGTGGACCTTTGGACTCTTTCCTGGCGAGGACAGTCGCCATCCATTCCTCAAAGTCTTCCTCCGCCTCCTTTTCAGTCTTGCCAGTACCATCGACACCTAAACCCCCTCTCAGCACACGTCGCGCATCGGCCATGTTGTTGATGCCAAAATACCACATCGTCCCTCCAGTTGCTATCATGGACATGCTCAGAACATTGATGGTGGCAATGTTCAATGCTTCCAAGGCTTCCATGGCACCACTGACTTTCTTCGCCTGCTCCGCCTGATGAGCTGGAGAGTTCGCATAGAATGCAGGATTTGCGGCCAGCCGTTTTCGAGCGAATGCTCTCCGTGTGATGAGAAGAGACACTGCGAAGAAAGCGATCCCGGCGCCTAAGATGACCTTTCCTCTGTCCTGCCGCTCGGCAGTTGTGGGAGACCTTAGCGGGCTGGGAGTTTCGGCTGCGGGTTCAGACTTCGTGGCAGGTTCCTCAAGGATTCGTTTGTCTAGCGTTGATGTCTCGGTAGGTGGAGGACTTGGTGCTGTCTTCCCCGAGGAGAAGATCGATGTGAACCACGACATGATATGATATCGACCGGAGGTGCCTGTATTCCTCAACGTCAAAAGCAGCTCGCTGCAAGCAAAAGGCTCTTCTCATTAGCTCGACCAAAAAGTTGATGTTCGATGTTCTACTCCAATTTGTTTGGCACGTTTGTCACAATCCGTAGCACGTGGTCTGATTACCTAATCGTCGAACTTGATATCGTGCATTTTTCCCACCCACCTCTCCGTCTCCTCCCTAAGGCTTTCTCAAATCGGCTTGCCTCGTCTCGGAGATGACGAAAGGACTCCTGTTCCTGTGTGACTTCAATGCATTCTGAATACACTTTTCTGGTTATCTATCGAGACTTTCTTGCCTCTGGATCAGGTCAGATCAAATGACATGCGTGGTGAACATTCTCTCCAGAGCGACCGATAACCAAATCAGGTAATGTACCAGGAGCCAATCAAAAAAACGATGACCTAAGCTAGCATCCTTGAGTTTCGAACGCGTGCTTTGTCAAGAAATATTTTGTGAAGTGGCTGGCCATGATCTTGATGAGGAAATTATTGTCTGTGGACATTGCTAAGAGGAGGCACAGAGAACAAAATACCAGGAAAGGCTAACGGCTCCTAGAGAGATATATATATGTCGTCGCAGCACCTCAGTTCGGCGTCAATCGCCATCAACATCAAAGCAAAACAACGAAACTCGTCTCAAGAGAAAGAGTTGATACCCCTCACAGACATAACAAGTCTCTCAAGGACGCTGATATGGCGTACGATACCACTGTGCTCATCACCGGAAGCAAGTCTGGCATCGGCCGAGGCCTGCTTACGGCATATGCCGCCAGACCTAACACACTTGCCATTGCTGCGATCAGAGACGGGCCCGACTCTACCCCTGCGTCCTCATTGACAAACATTCCAGTCGGTCCAGGTAGCAAGATCGTCGTGGCCGAGTACGATGCCAGCTCCCACACAGCCGGCACGGATCTTGTCAAGTATCTTCAGACAACCTACAGCCTCGGCAGCCTCGACGTCGTTATCGCCAATGCCGGCATCCTGAAGCACTTTGGTCCTGCTAGTGAGGCTTCGCCAGCCACCATTATCGAGCATTTCGAAATCAACACCCTGGCACCCATTTTGTTGTACCAAGCCACTCAGCCACTCTTGAATGCCTCACGTCAAAACCCGAGGTTCTTCATCATATCTTCCAGTATTGGTAGCAACGGACTGCAGGACCACTATCCTTTGCCGATGATCGCTTACGGCACGTCAAAGGCTGCGGTTACCTATGCCGCAAGTCGCATCCACCGAGAGGAGAGTCGCATAACCATTGTCCCCGTTCAGCCAGGGTGGGTACAGACAGAAATGGGAAACAAAGCTGCTGCGCTTGCGGGGATGAACGCGGAAGACGTCCCAGTCACTCTCGACGAGAGTGTGAGTGGGCTCATTTCTTTGTTTGACAAGGCCAACAAGGAGACACATAGTGGGAAGTTTTGGGACCACACTGGAACGCAGCTGCCATGGTGAGATTGCGGAAGTGAGGTGGTCAGCGATATTAGTACCAACAACGCAGGCGCCAGTGAGCAGAAACAGTTGACCTTTTCGGGATTCGAGGATTGCGTAATTAGTTAGTTGATTTGAACATCGTCACCAACAATTTTCTTCTTTGTGTCACTCAGCAGCATAGCCTGCACAAGATGTCTTTGGTGAAATCCTTGGCCTTCATATATGCATGATGGTTATGCATCCTTCAAGCGAGTCCTGTACCGTACGGTATGTTGAGCTACCTAGTAAACGTTCTTCTAGCTAGTGTGTCCTGGCCAAGCCTGATGGCCACGATGTCCCTTGATCGACAACCATTGCCGACAAAGTTGCATTTGGCGCCAACAACGCCTATAGATGCCCCCTGTGTGATGTAAGGCAATTTACAGATACCTTCAGGCCACAAGCGATAGCGCCTTTTACGCGAACATCGCACTTTTGCAAACGAGCGGTAAGCTTCAGCCACGCTCCATAGGATGTCTATTCCTTTAGCTCGCGGGGATGTTGCAGCCGCCAGCCAGTAATGCTGCATAAAATGGCGTATCAAACCCTGCCGACGTTGGTGATCTTCCTTGTCTCATACCATTTGAGACAGGCAGAGTTCATGAGTAAGACACCTTGGTAGGGCGACCTTCTGCCGGAGTAGATATTTCTCTGGTGAATTCGACAGAGGACTGGTTCAACCGGGACATTTGACAAAGTAGAGTTACCACTTATCACCCCGAAGCATGTCAATAATGGTGAGAATTGAGACGCTGAAAAGCATAGCACTGTTGGTACTCGTGGTCAAGTCGACGGGTTCTGGTCTATTACAGTATGTCCGAGTTAGCCGGAAAAAGGAGAACGCTACGCTTGATGCCAGCTGGGCCGCAAATTGTGGCTAGACATGTCCACGGACCAAGTCCACGGGCCGACCTGTTCATTGTTTTGTTTTCATGCTGCAAAATGGTTTGCGTCAGGGCCGGCGAAATGCCAAGATGCCGGTAAGGGTTTCAAGTCGGCGCAGCCTTGACGTGGAAGAACAAGACAACCCCCTGCTCCGGGCGATGTCTTCTAGAAGTAGCAAGTGGGAAATGCCGGTGCAATCATTTGTATAGGAGGCTGCCGTCGAGACTCCGGAGGATTGGGCCGTGTTGCCGAGATGATCGCCACAAACGTACAATAACTACAAGTACAAGCCAAAGCCTGCGCGAAAGGTGGGAGCCTGGTGCGCGTACGTGGACGTGGACGTTGTCTTTGGAACAGATTAGCCACTAGATGTCCGCGTACCGAGTTTAGCGAGCGTATTTCGCACATACAGAAGTAGACAAAGTCGACGCTGCCTCTGCGTCTCCCACACGGTGTTAAGGGCCTTAGACGCGATGAGCGGGATTGTGAGTCCGCTAAGTCAACTAGCCTGCCCACTAATGACACAGCCCCCCGCCAAGTCGGACCAACATCCCAACCGCCGGGGCCGAGTGTTGACAGTTCTCTTCTCCTGCGGGAGGCATGGTGTGACCTCAGGATACGGAGCACAATATATGCATATGAGGCCGGCGATGTTCCTCAAAGGCGGAGGGCTTGCGAAGTCAGAACTGCTGGTTCAGCAAACACAAGGAGCCCACGTGCCCGCTTGACCACTCGCGTCTGACAGATTGAGATATCCAAACCTCGCAAGAAATGGTTTACAAAGGCCCTAGCCGGGGGTGTCATACATGTCGCAAGCGGCGGGTGAAAGTCAGTGATCGAGACCGTTGCGAAACTCGATCCAATATCATTACTGACGTTGGTAGTGCGATGAACAACGACCCGAATGCGGGAACTGCAAGAAGCGAAAGTACGTACCGGATGCTTCGCTGTACATGCGGCGCGTTCCTGTGATGCACATGCCTTTTGTGGTTCCAGGTTCAGGCACAATCTTCTGACAATCTGCAGACACCAGTGTCCAGGCTACCGAGACCTGTTCGATGCGCTGCACAAAGATGAGACGCCAATTGTTGCCCAGACCAAGAAGCCGCCGAAGAAGACCCCCAAGATCGAAGCAGCTCACTCACCCTCAACCACCAATGAAGAGCTCGACTTGCATGAGATCATGACGGCCAGCTCCGCGTCGCCTATACCAACCGGCCCCGTGATGATCCTGATTGAGCCGTCCAGAGATGCTCAAGCAGAGTGCCTATCGTACTTCTTTTCGAATTATGTCAATATTCCTCGAGATCCGAGCACAAACATCTTCATCGAACATATTCTTCCGCTGTACCTGAACGCGCCTGTCAACTCGGCCCTTGTGCAGTCTGTCCACGCTGTTGCGATCAATGTCACGCAGATGTGGGTGTCTAGAAATATGGACTCATACCTAGCCCGGGAGACCTATGCCAGCGCTGTCAGCTTATTGAAGACTGCTCTGGCCGACCCGGTCGAGTCCAAAAGTGATGATACTCTGGCCGCAGTGTTCCTTCTCGATTTCTATGATTCTCTCAACAAGCGATTCGTCGGTTTCATTGACAATGGTACACATCAACAAGGAGCTGTTGCGCTTCTCCGACATAGGGGTAAAGAAAATTTCAAAACACCAACTTCTCAACGCCTCTTGACAGCACTGAGAAGCCGGCATATTAGCTTCGCAATGCAAGCAGGCCAAAAGGTCGCGTTGAACGAAGACCTTCTTGCAGAGGAGACCGCCGTACTTCCCTCCGCCAAGCTTGACTTAATCAACGCCGAACTTGCGGATTTGCATGTGGTGGCTGCCGAGGGAGCCCAAGCTATGAATATGACACTCGTCGAATTTTATGAGACCATCCTCAGGAAAGCGTTGGCAATCGACAAGAAGCTTCAGGCATGGCGGGAGGCTCTCCCCAAGTCCTGGCTGCCCGTCGCCGTACCTTCCTCAGAACTTCACCCGTCCATCCGAGCAGCTGGAGTCTACGGCGATACAGTCGATGTGTACTCGTCGCTGACCGTCTCACATGTTAACAATGCCTCTCGCAGTTCTCATGTCGGTGCACTTCGACTTATGGCGCTTTGCAAGCAAGAACTCGAAGCCCTCGGCGTTGACGTTGATCCGAGATTAGACTCACACCTAAAATCCCGAACACAGGAGATAACGGATCGCTTCTGCGCGTCCCTACCATATCACCTTGGCAATCGAACGACACTGCGATTTCCACACGAACACAGCGAGTATCCTCATGTCCCCGAGGAGCTTCGCAAATTGGCCAACTATGTCGACCCATTTGGTAACCCTGTCGAGATGACTCAGGAAGACCACATCCGTGCCGCAGCCGCAATAGGTGGGTGGTTTGTCATGACACCTCTTATCGGGTTTCTGAAGTCTCCTGTCTTGAGATGGCCTCATAACAAACCAGGGCCACTCGTGAGAACTCTACGTCCCGGGCAACTAGATTGGATCAGAGGCCAGATGCATCGACTGCAGAAGATTTACGGACTGCCCACGATACCGATGGCATTTTCGAGCCCTTCTCCAGATATACGGCTGCCTTCGCCCGCTCAAACGGTATATCCAACCATCCTGAATAGACAAATTTGGCAAGTATAAGGGCAACATGCAGCTCTTGTACTTCAGTGGGCAATCTGTGCTAGGTAGGGCACCTTAGGGAGTCCGCCCATCGAATTGACGTTGAATCTTCCAAACTTGATCTTGATTCATCTGGTTGGGGATCCCGCCACTCACACAGAGCAGTACGTCAATTTCCACTGGAAAGTGGTCATGACTTGCCTAAAGACGAGAAAGATTTTATTGCTCTATCGGCAAATCCGGCTACAGATGAGGCTTCCCATCATCAGCAGAGCAAAAAGCGACCCTCTTGAGAGGTTTCAGCGTCCGAGCATTATCCACGAGAAATGTGCTCATGCGTAGTCTCCCAGAAGAGGCACGCAAACCGCAATTGAAATACTATACCGAAGCGCATACCTTACGATCATGTTCCGCTATTTGAGAAAATTTCCGCTTTACGTCATGCTGGCGAGATAGCAGTCCCTTAGAACCAGGAGGCCCTTGTGTTACGAAGCTCACAGATATGGTCGGAAATTTTTAGCTCTTCTTCTACCTAGCTGCTTGTTCAAACGAGGATGCAGCTGTTGGCTTTGGAGTGTGTATCAGTCATGCTGTCAATAAGATTCTGACCTGCAATAAACGGATGGAGCCCCAAGGCGATTACCATACCTAAGTCCTTGAACTGTCACGGTCTCGCGGATACGGAGTAAGGGTGAATCGGATTGACAGATCGGCAGTGAGACAGACCAAGGATGTTGCTTAGTATATGGAGTAGGGTCACAGGCAAACGAATACGCGTTGTTGTTCCTCCGTTAATGGGGAATTGGCGGACCAGGGTTGATGGCTGCGGTTTCTTCGTATTCGGTACACGGGAGAAGAAAGGGGGAGACGAGTTCAGCCTCGCCTGTGGAGAACGGAATGAGATGCGACTAGTAGCTGGCATAAGGCAGAATCGTAACGGACGGGGAGATAGGTCGTAACCCTGCTGGCGGAGTTTATGCCTCTATCTATTCTGGTAGCTACCTGGGAGAGCGCAGCGCAGAGCAGAGCGTACGAGAACACGACGAGTACTCCGTGCTGTAGAAATAATAGTAGTCATCGCCACACGACAGAGATTATGGGTACGGCGAGCAAGGTAATTGTCCGAGTATCTATGCCAGTGAGGCTACAATGAGGTGCAGATGCAATATCGGGAATTCGAGCTCCATGGATTTCGTAGGTAGCTCGAAATCCGCCCATACTGGTATTTCGTGCGTAGTACCGTTGGACGACGCACAATGTGGCGTCTGTCAAAAGTCGTTGCTGGCTCATTAAAAACGTCCAAATCGCTCAAAGGGGCAAGTCCAGCTCCTGAAGAAGCAACTGTGGTGGGGGCCAGAGGGGACCGGGTGTTGATTAGGCTGATGAAGCTTTTTACTAGTGCGGCTTGGTTGAGAACCTTGCAGTACGACTCGGCGCCAGGTAAGTTGGGAGGTTCAAAAAGAAATGTCAAGGAACAATGGTTCTTATAGCAGGAATGGGACATCTTCATTCAATACCTCTAGGCGCCTGAAGGTACGGGATACTGCGGACAAGTAACGGGAAGTACGTTGAGTGAAGGCCTGAGCGTACGGCGCTGACTACTTTTGAAGGCTCTACAGGGTTCACCAGCACCCCTGAGCGAATTCATACTGCTCTTAAAGCTTGTTGAAAGTGATCTTTCTCACATTATTTGACCTGAACAGGACTCCAGGACTCCGTAGGCCATGTAGAACTCGCGTATTGTACTTAGTCTTCGTACTCGTAAAGCTCAGAGTTAAACGGAAAGTTTGCCGGGATCGTCTCGCAATACGAGTACTACCCGAATTAACAAGACGATCGCTTTGTCTTTGCATGCACGTACAATGTACTCAAAGTCGTAATTCTTCCACGGGAAGTTTGTCCCTCCTCAGGACAGCCAACAATGATCTCACGGTAACAATACGAGGCGCAATATGGCGCCGCCAGATTCATCATCGCCACCTACCAGTCCGACCATCACAAAGACACCAACACCATCTCCTACTCCTTCTCCTATCCCGCCTCCAGTTCCAGTCGAGACTCATCCCAACCGTGCAAAACCACAAGTCAATCGCCTTCTTAGCGATCCCACCCGTCTAGCGCCCGAAGATGCATTCAGAACATTCTCGCCACCACGTCTGCGGCCTGTCCCAGAGATCGCTGGCTCGGCAGCTGCTTCCGCGGCGGCGGCAGCTCTTCGACCTGCAATCGCATCGCTACGAGCACCCCCTGCCATACCTCCTGTCGCAGCCAGGCTAGCGGAAGAAAAAAGACGCGCGGCGAGCCGGAGGCGCAGACAACCACACGTGTGGAAAAAGCTGCTGTGGATCAAACAGCATGGATTTCCGGACAATTACACTGACACGGAAACATTCTTGGACCATCTGCAAAGAAACCCAAGGTTGCAGCCGTACGATTTTTGGCCGCTGGTAGCAGACTCGGCGGTCATTGTGCAGCACGTATGTTCTGTCGCCATCTTCGTGTGTGCCTATGCAGGGATCTATCAGGATCGCCTGTCGCCTGTGTCGGTTGTGACTTGCGGTACAGTCGCCACAGTGGCTTGCTGGATTGTGTGGGATTATTGGATGGGTCAAGAAGAAGCAGCAGAGATGGCTGCCGCGAAGAAGGCTAATCGATTGTCTGCCGATGTCGATGATGGTTCGAGCACAAGCTCTACGGGCTCCACGAAACCGGTGATGAACGGTAATGGTCATGCCAACGGACACGCGAACGGAGGCCTCGGTGGCCGTGGGCTCGGTCTGAAATTGTCAACCACCAACTTGGCCGTCAAGGACAACGAGTCAAGGTTCTCCGGTAAGCACGGCCAATCTTTGTCAAAATCATCCTTCCAGTCAATTTCACCCATCGACGGGCTGGGCGATTCGCAGATGGAACCGTTTCCAGATCTTCGGCCGACTACATCTCGACCGCAGGAGCCCAAATCTCCTAGCATCGTTTATTCGCCGACAACCCTACCCGCATCCATTTCACCTCGTAATCAGGCACGCCTAAAGACACTCAAGTCGGCTGGGTTGATTTACTTTGCACTCATCGGTTTGTCACCGATCCTGAAATCTCTGACGAGGTCAACTTCGTCCGATTCGATCTGGGCCCTTGCAACGTGGCTTCTTATCATCAATATTTTCGGTTTTGACTACAGTAGCTTGTACATGCCTGCAAAGCCACATGCAATCCCTCCCTCATCAGAAGCCTCTCAAGCGGCCACGGGGGAGACGACGAAACCACCTCCGCACGCGTCATTCCGTACTCCTGCCTTTCCATCGTCCTTGTCAACAAATGCGGCTTTGATGGCGAGTACCGTGTTGGCGTCACGACTACTTACCACCACAGCCGTGTTCAGCCTCACCCTCTTTTCGATCCAGGTGTTCGGCCTGTTTCCAGTGTTCCGACGCCATCTTCGCCACAAGTCCTTTAACTATCATCTACTGCTCACCTTTGCTTTGGTCACGATATCTACCTGTGGGTTGGGCCTGATTCTCTCCAAATCTTACACGCACACCTATGGTGACTGTGGCTTCTGCCTGGGCTGGATCTGGCATGTCATTAAACGGTGCACTATTGGATTTGCAATTGGAGGATTTGGAACGGCGTTTGTGATGGGTGGTTGTTCCTGGTGGCTGATCGGATTACAGCGGTATAAAAATGTGGTCATTGGGCCATGGGATCCAGCCAAACCCGTGCTCACTGGTGGTGTCTATGGACGTAGCAGAACAGGCACCGAATAGTGTATAACATTGTGTCTCCTCTGCTGATATTCTTCCTTGTGGCTTTCATCCTCCTTGGGGTCTTGATGGGACCCGGTTGCGGGACATTCCGACACGCTCGACACCTATCAGGATCCCATGCTGGTTGATTACTCCCATCTCGTCCGGCATCGGCATGGACCGCGGAAATTAACGGCGATGGATCTGAAGCCTAGTGCGCATTGGGCAGTGGCAAGGGCCTTTTCTCCAAGAACACAATGGCTGAATGACGAAGCAGTCGACTCCAAATTTGCTCTGGAAAGCATCAATTAGCTTGTGGTGGAACGCGCTGTACTGGAATGCCATAGGGAGGAATCGACAGCGAGAGGGACAGAGGGGGAGGGGACGACGAGTTGCTTGCTGCGGGGTCGAAGCCAATTGATTCCCGGTTTCCGCATCCTCCCCCTCGGCTACGTAGAAGGTTGATACAGCCGCTTAGTTCTTGCTGTGCAGATGCTGGGCGGGTATATACACTACCTCCCTATCTCCTCGACCACTGCTTCTACTCCGCCTGTATACACCTGCCTTTCTTCCTTCTGCGTCTTCATCATTCTACCCGGTACCAGATCAAGACATTGAATTCACATCAACACCGGCCGTCATCAAACACACCACCACCGGCACAATGGCACCGACGCTCCCTTTCGAGTTGAATGACCCCGACCTCCTACACCAGCACTCATACGTCGACGGCAAATGGGTGGAGGCCAAATCCGGCAAGCGCTTCGACATCATCGACCCCGGCTCCGACAAGACCTGGGCCTCCTGCCCGGACAATGCCGTCGAAGATGTCGACGCGGCCATCCAGTCCTCGTACAAGGCGTTCCAGGAATACAGCACCGTCAACCCGCGCAAGCGTGCACAGCTTCTCATGAAATGGCATGAGCTGATCACGGCGGCCAGAGACGACCTGGCCAAGATTCTCACCTACGAGACCGGCAAGCCCTTGGCCGAAGCGTACGGCGAACTCGACTACTCCCTTGGCTTCACGTGGTGGTTCGCCGGCGAGGCCGAGCGGATCCAGGGGACCGTGTCTGTGCCGGCAGCGCCCAACAGACGGGTCGTCGTCATCAAGCAGCCCATCGGTGTCGCCGTGGCGCTGGTGCCGTGGAACTTTCCCATCGCCATGATTCTCCGCAAGGCCGGCGCCGCCTTCGCGGCAGGGTGCACAATGGTCGTCAAGCCCAGCCCCGAGACCCCTCTGACGTGTCTAAGTCTGGCGAATCTGGCGACCCGGGCCGGGTTCGCGCCGGGTGTATTCAACGTCGTCACGACGAGTCTCGAGAACACGCCCAGTGTGAGCGAGGCGATGATCCTGCACCCGCTCGTCAAGAAGGTCACGTTCACGGGGAGTACGCGCGTCGGCAAGATCGTGGCCGGGCTGTGCGCGAAGAACCTCAAGAAATGCACGCTCGAACTGGGCGGGAACTGCCCTTTTATTGTCTTTGACGACGCCGACCTCGATCAGGCCCTGGCCCAGTTCATGGCGCTCAAATGGCGGCACGCAGGCCAAGCGTGTATCACTGCGAACCGACTCTACGTCCAGGCCGGCGTGTACGAAAAGTTTACGAGCATGCTGGTCGAGAAAACACGGCAGCTCAAGGTCGGCCACGGAGCGGAAAAAGGGACGACCATGGGCCCCGTCACGACGCCCAGGGGTCTCGCAAAAGCAGAGGAGCAGGCGGCCGACGCGATCAAGAATGGCGCCAAGTTACTGCTGGGCACCGGCAAGGCGCACAAGGGCGCGACGGACAAGGAAGGTGCCGGTCTGGGGAAGGGCGTGGGTGGCTATTTCATGGACCCGGTCATCCTGGCCGACATGAAGGACGGTATGCTCTTGAGCAAGGAAGAGACGTTTGCGCCCGTCACGGGAATATTCAAATTCGAAAAGGAGGAAGAGGCCGTACGTTGGGCCAACGATACGAGTATGGGGTTGGCCAGCTATGCCTTTACGAAGAGCATCGACCGGGTGTGGAGGATGTTGGAGAATTTGGAGGCTGGCATGATTGGCCTGGTAAGTGATCTTGTTTGCTGTTGTTATTGTTGCCGGCGTCGGTGGTTGGTTTTGGTGTAGAATTCCCCGGTGTTGGCGTTGGCTTTCCCGGTGTTGCGGTTGCGGTAGCCGGTCTTGGCCGTGCCGGTCGACTTTTTTTTTCTCCCAGTCTGTCACTTTGAAGATGTGATTACAAATTCTTTGAAGGGGTTGTCGAAATGGGGATTTGTGGTCCCATCTAGATGACTGACTGACTGACTGACTTTTGTCTCACAGAACACTGGCAACTCATCCGCCGCAGAGTCTCCGTTCGGTGGTATCAAGGAAAGTGGATACGGTAAAGAATCCGGCAAAGACGTCGCGGTCAATGAGTATTTGATATCCAAGACTGGCACCCTAACTATTGACGGACAGTATTGAGTGTTTGGGTGTTGAAAAAGTTTGCAATTGGAACTGGTGTCTTCGCCTGAGATCCCACTCCGCACGAGTGCCGGAGTCGAGTACATATAGCGTGCATGACCCTGACCTAACCGGTCCAATTTTTGTCTTGATAAGTGAGGAGTATGTGAAAGGTTGTATTTGTTAGTTTAAAATGCAAGTGCCTCCATATGCAGTGGTAGGGACGAGCAATCAATATACTGTGATAAAATACCTCGGCAATCTCACCGACCGCGCACTTTTCAGTCCAGGTAAGACCAGAGGGGTACTTGGACACCGACGTCGAAAACACGTACAGGGTGCGCAATATCGACAGACTATTTCTTTATGATTTGTGTCTCAGTGGTCCTCAACGTCAAACAACCCATATAGTAGGTACCCTCGGGAGTGATCTCAAAGGATGTTTGCAGCGGTCGGGAGACGATACCAAGCCAGTTAGTTAGGCACAAAGTATATGTATATGGCGAGTGTGAGACGCCAGCAACCTCGGCACAGAAGATACAATCTTCACGTAGGTAACAGATATGTATCTGATGAACTTCTGTTCTCTTCGTTCTTTACCTGTCGAGTTTCTGTGTACCTGTAAAGCTCCGAGATTTCATTTGCTTGTTCCGCGTTCAACCATACCGGAACTCACGCTTCATTCGTTCTCATCCGATCGATGATTCGGTTGGACTTGTGGAGAGAGTGCGTGTGCGGTCCCCTCCCGTAACCTCACGCACCCAGCGCTCCAGGGGGTGGCAAGGAAATTTTGGTACACCCAGTTTTACGGGTTGCGAGGTTTGTCATCATACACTGCACACGTCGCGAGGTAGCTCTATTCGCTTCTTGGACGCTCTACGAGTCACGAGTCACGCGTTCGACAACCGCAGCACCAACCGACTCGAGTCCCTCGTGTACCACACGACAATGAAAGCGATATATATCTCAGAATACGTCGAGTCACCCTCCGACCTGCGGGTCACGAGCATCCCCGGTCCAACACCGAGGCCCGACGAGGACGACGTCGTCACGGTGACGGTCACGCACAGCGCACTCAGCCACGTCGACCTCCTCTACGCGAGGGGCCTCCACCAGAACAACCACAGCGGGCTGGTGAAGCCGCCGTTCGTGCTCGGTCTGGAGTTCGCGGGGGTCGTCGCCTCGGCGCGACCGACCTCGGCGTTCAAGCCCGGCGACAAGGTCTGGGGCGCGAGCGTGGGAGCGTTCGCCGAGCAGATTGCCGTCCCTGCATCGGCCGTCCGCCGGGTGCCGACGGGCTGGACGTTGGCGGACGCCGCGGGCCTGGGGCCAGCGACCGCGCCCGTGAGTTACGGCGCGCTGGTGCGCGTCGCCCGAGTCACGAGGGGCCAGACGGTCCTCGTGCACGCCGCCGCCGGCGGGCTGGGCGTGTACGCGGTGCAGATCGCGCTCGCCCTGGGTGCAAAGGTCGTGGCCACCGTGGGCAGCGAGGAAAAGGCGGAGGTGGTTCGCAGGGGCTACGGTGGTAGCCTCGGGGCCGCGGGGGCGGGTGCCGTACTCGGCGTCGTGCGGTACGACGTCGACTGGTGGGAGAAGGAGGTCTTGAAGATCGTCCCTGCCGGCGTCGACGTCGTCTACGACACCGTCGGCCTGGTGGCGAAGAGCATCCGGTGTCTCAAGTTCGGAGGGTCCGTCGTCGTCGCAGGCTTCGCGGGCCTGAACGGGAAAATGGAAACACTCTCCATGAACAGGGTGTTGCTCAAGGGTGCGAGGTTGTTGGGATATGTGAGTCCTTTTTTTTCTTTTGATCTCTGCATATGCAATGCAAGTGCAATTCTGAACCGCTTGACTGATGACCGTTGTCACCATGCATCACAGAGATACGGAGAAACCGGACGACGGAACCCCAGCGAGACCGAGCAAGTGTGGAAGGGATTGGACGCGATGCTTGAAAGCGGGAGGGTCAAACCTGTCATCTACAGGACGTATCACGGTCTAGAAAGCGTGCCGAGAGCTCTGGACGATCTGGCGTCGAGGAAAGTCTGGGGCAAGGCCGTCGTCGAGATCCAGCCGGCTCCCCCGTCCGTTGGTGCAAAGTTGTAATCATGGCCCGCCCGCATATGTGAGAATTATCGACATCTATCCACGGGGGTTTGAAAATTCCCATCACCTCATCACCAACCCTCCATCCACAATCACCTCTTGCCCCGTGATGGCGTCGGCCCACGGACTGGCAAAGAACAACACCGCGCCAGCGAGGTCTTCCGGCTTCGTCACCCTCCTCAACGGGGTGACGGCCCTGATCTGCTCAAACACCTCCTTGGGCGTGCTCGCGCTGGCGTCCGTCGTCTCAAGTAAACCGCCGGAGACCATGTTGACCGAGACGCCCTTGGGCCCGAGATCGGCCGCGCACGTCCTGGTGAATGCCAGCAGGGCCCCTTTGGCCGCAGTGTAGTCGTGGTACGGCACGACGGGGTTGTGGAACAGGTTGGTCCCGATGTTGATGATCCGGCCGCATCCCAGCTTCTCGAACCCGGGTAACGCGGCCTGAGTCGTGTTCAGAGTGCCTCGAAGGAACCCCCGCAGTTGAACGTCAAAGTCCGACCAGCGAATCTCGTGGACTTTGCGGCGGCCGACGTCGCCGTTGAACTCGAAGTTGCCGGCAATGGCGTTGTTCACGACCGTGGTGATGGGTTTGTCGAAATGCGTCTCGGCCGCCACGAAGAGAGCATTGATCTGGTCCGGGTCCGTGACGTCGGCGCGGAAGGGAAAGGCCCCTATTTCTTGTGCGATACCCGCCACGGTCTCCGGGTTGGAGCTGTGGTAGTTCAGAACCACTTGAGCCCCTTGGGCTCGAAAGGCTTTTACGATCGCTAGTCCAACTCCCTTTGAGGATCCTGGTGGATGAGGGTTGGTTACTCTGCGTTGTACGTCGTGAAGGTGGCGAGCTTAGCTTTGACTTACCTGTCACAAGGACAACCTGTTCTTCAAGTCTCATGTCGACAAGTCACCGCCGTAGCGAATGCGGAGTCGAGGTTGAGGAGATGGGTGAAGAAGAGTTTCTCGCCAAGAACTGTGATACAGTAGAATATACGGACGTGAAAAGTAGAACGAAAATGTTGATGTAGGCGTTACCTCGAGTAGGTAAAGTACGAGGATCTACCTGGGTTACTTCAGCTACCTAATTTAGGATATAAGCTTGTATGGAGTATCTCTGATCCATATGAATCAATCGCTGAGGTTTTGGGGATGGCGGGGCCGTCTTCTTTTCTACCCGCTTTGGGCCGTCGCACTCAATATATACATATACCTACAACACATATATCTTGTAGGTTGACCGAATGTCTTGAAGACCTAGGTACCTGTCCACTCTGCATGTACCGTGTCGTATAACGCGAGCAAAAAAAATTGAAAAAAGATGAAACCACTCTGCGTGGGACTCGAACCCACAACTTTTTCACCGTTAGCCTTCTGGTCTGGTACGCGTGGACGGAGAGTTATCTTACCCTCCAGATTTCAAAGATAGAAGTCTGGCGCGCTACCATTGCGCCAGCAGAGCGAAACTCAACTCAGTTTTGGTAGGTTCACCTGAGGGCACATTTTAGGGCATTTTCAGCGGGTTTACGTATATAATGTTTGGATTATTGCGTTGGCCATTTAGGGTGCGACTAGAGCATTACGTCAGCCCAACCTGGAAGGATCTGGCCGGTTGACAGCGGCGAGAGTCGGGTCGTGCGGGCGCGGACTCCCAGGCTCAAACCACATACTCCCCACCGTATGTCTAATCCACGGAAACGGACACGAAAAGCAAATCTGGTAACTTATTGATAGCAAGAGCCACGACATTGTACTGCTGGACAGTGAAACTGGGCGAAAGCTCCGTTGAGCGTGCCATGCGGACGGGGACGGCGGCGAACAGGGAGCAGCGAGGACGAAACGATCGCATTCACTGGTGTTTCCAATCCCCGGGAGGGAATGAAAGGGTGTATGTGATGGAGTTTCCCGGGACGAAGGCAGGACGGGATGGGGGGATGTCTTTGGGCTGTGTGGTGACGAACCTCAAGCTCCGACGTTTGCAACACACAAGGCTCCGTACCGTCTCTTTCCAAAATATCTCTCCGAAGTGCGAAAACCGCTCGTGAGCCAAACTAGGGCCAGGGGAAGATCCTTTGAAGAAACCGACAAGGGTCTTCTGAGAGGGAGTCCCTGGATATGCCAAATATGTGCGAGGGATGGGGATTGCTTTATCACTCATTTGAAAAGACGGAAAGCTGAACTCTACCAGGAAAATGCTCTCAGGCGAGGGTCTAAATAGTTCTACACCCTTGAAGCGCGCCTCGCTTCCAACATGTTCGCCTCGACCATCTTGCCCACGTTGGGCCCCTCGTATTTCCTTGTCGCGTGGACAAACCACCAGAACGTGGTGAGTGTTACGACGCCGGCGAGGATGACGGAGTTGTAGTTCATGCTTGCCACGGTGGTGGGGAGGGCGTACTGCAGATGAAGAATCCAGGATGTTAGTTTTGGGGTGAGGAATTCTGTTGAAGGGGAACAACCGAGTAATAGAATTGCTAACGTCTGGAGAACGGGGAATGAAGATTATAGGCTGTATGGTGTGTTTTTGGGAGGGGGAGGAGGGCATGGAGGTTTGGCATATCGAGGAGGAGGAGACTTTACCGGAAAGCAGAAGAATATGTCAAAGAGGATGATGAAGAGGACGGCTAGGCCGTTGATTATGTATCCGGCCATGCCGAGATGGAAGGGCCCGACGGGCATGTATTTCCTGCGGGTGATGATGTTTGGCAGGATGGTGACCGCGTACGATACGCTGCTCAGCACGACGAAGGAGCCTGCCAAGTCGTTGAAGGCGGTCTTGCTTCCCAGGGTGATGGCGCACAATCCGATGGTCAAGACTCCAGTGAGCAGGGTGGCTTCGACGGGGCAGCTGAGTCGTTCATTGACGTGGGAGAAGAAACCCGAGAACGGTGTTGCGTTGTCTCGCGCGAGCGCCCACCACGTTCGTCCGACGGTCAAGAATGTTCCGATCAAGCAAGGTACCAGCGAAAGAAAGATGATGAAGAGCAGGCCGAATGTTGCGGCGCGGCTGCCCGTCGCTTGAGAGTAAGCTTGGGCCAGTGGGAATGAACCATTGCTGTTCTGGACCGCGGTGAGGTCGTTGACGCCATAGAACAGGGCTATGGCAAAGCACCAAGCGTACAGGAATCCGAGGCCGATTTGAGCAAAGATGGCTTTTGGTAAGTCGCGTTTTGGGTTGGGGAGTTCTTCGGCCATGTGTGTGACGGCGTCGGGGGTTCCAATGGTAAAAGCGCCGTTGAGGACGCCGGTCAGGAACGCTACTCCGCCGCTCCAGCCTGTATTGTTTTCGAAATCCGTCCAGACGAAGCTCGTCGATGCATGTTGCGACGGCATGGAGGCTAGAACAATGATTGTGATGATGCCACCCACCGTGACGATGAACAGGCCGAAATGTTGGAGATAGGCCAAGGCGCCGTTGAAGAATATCGTGACTGCCAGGCACAGGACGATGATGCATAACAAGCCGACAAAGAGATTCCAAGGCTGGATGACATAGTCGGGGTGGTAGAGGAAGTACATCTGCACACACAGTTCCGACATGATGTATGCTATGGAGGCCAGATCAAAGAGCCATCCGAAATAATTCAGTGAGCCCGCGAAAAAACCAACGGGGCGGCCCCATTTGGGGCCCGCGGTGATGGTAGCCCAGTGATATACTCCTCCTGAAGAAGGCACGGAGGAGGCGAACTCGGCGATTGATGCGTTGATGAAGCTGTAGTAAAACGCTGCGACCCATAGCTCCCAGATAACGCCAGGGGCGCCGCCGTTGTAGATCGAGACCGCGAGAGATGTCCCCAAGGCCACCCAAGCATTGTCGACGGTCAGGGCAAGACCACATATGCTCAGGAGACCGTACTGACGGTTCAGCTGGTCGATGTGACCGGACGCATTGACAATCTCTCCGTCCAGGGTTATCGCGATCTCCTGACCGCCCGTGGCGAGGGCTTCCTCTGGGCCGTCGGTTGATTTCTTTTCCTTCAGCTCGGGCATTCTGGCGTTCGGCGTGACAAAGCGTGAGAGACGGTCAACACGTAGATAGCAGCTCCCAACTAGTCTAGGGCGGTAGGGCCACGCGGAGCATAAATAGGGATTGCGGAGGGGACGCCATATATACATGTAAGCCGCAGACGAGCCACCCCTGACGGCTGAAGGAGGTGATCGATAAGCATCTTTGGACCCAGCGCGCCGGGAGCAGTAGCTCGTTGCCCATTTGGGGAAGCTGAAGACGGCGTGATCATTTGAAACGGTGGTACGGAGTACACCTATCTCTTTTACGAGGCCGATGAGAAATACGGACAGTCAGCATTGTAGGTGATCGAGGCTTGCTGCGAAAGATAAGGGGGACGCCTTCACCATGCTGATTGGTTGTAGATATTGATTCATTCATTCATGTACGGCGGTCCAGCCAACTTTAGGTACTTACCTTAGCTAAGCCTTATGCGCCTAATTACTTAATTTTGCGTGCTTAAATTGAAGGGTTGCTCAAGCAGCCGACATTCCTTTTCTCGATCAGTCTGTCGATCTTTTGTCTTGTGTCCCCAAGCTGGTCCTGGGTCCATAAGGCGCATATCATTCAGCCGCTCTTCATATCCAGTGCCGGTGCGTTTCCCGTCAGGGTTCTTGGCATTTCTTGACACTCTTATTTCAAGTTCTTGGTATTGCTTGATACTCTTATTTCCAGCTGCTGGTATCGCTTTGACACTCTTTGGTTTGCCCTGTAAGCTGACTATCAAAAGTGCTCAAGAGATGGAGTTTGAGGGAGTTTGAGGTCGCCATCGGCTTCTGCGGCTAACGAATTGTGCTTTTATGTTGTCGATTTGTCTTCCCTGTTTGTGCTATCGCAATCACGCCTTGAGCAATGAATTCATGAAATTCCAGCACGAAGGACTAAACCAGGAGTTGAGGGCGCGGGCGGTGTGTTGTGGGCGTGGCCAGGGCAGCGCTCATGCGTGACCGGTGCAATGTGGCTTGGCAAGAGTTGAGAGGTGAGAGTGAGAGGGTGACACTCCATGAGAGTGCCATGCTAAAGCGCTTGTTCAATGCCGAAAAGCTCGATCGGTCGTACAATATCGTAGGTATATTGTATGCTTTGGCGGGCGGTGGCCACAGCAGCTTATTAGTCGAGCTCACCGATAATACCCTTTTCTCAGCTTAGGGTACTTCATGCCTAAACGGATGGGTAAAACTCTCCCCGCACGAGGACCCGGACGCCGTACGAGTTCCACGACATCGATGTCGCGGTCGAACTACTCCCAGCGGGCTGTAGATGATCTTCCTATCCTCTCTCAGTCAGTGAGAGAGAGATGTTCGAGGACTCTGTACGCAGCAGAGCCCGCGACACAGTTCAGGAAAGTGGTGTCGTCCTCCTCGAAGAGCTTGGTGAACTAGCTGAAGAATCAAACTGTGAGATACCTTGGTGTTGGTCGGTTCTACCTCGCCCTACCGCATGGAAGTGTGTCTGCGAAACGGTTGAAACTCCGCGCACAGCGAGCACGGAAAAACCAGTGGGTGAGTCACGAGTGACTATGTCCTGCACACTGTGTAAAGGTAACTATGAGGTGTAGTAGTTAAATAGGCACGAACATAAATATTTCACGGGCATTCTGCAGGGGGATGCGTCGGAAACCTTCACAGTGCCCCCACCGAATCCGTGCTCCTACTGGGCTACGTTGCAGCAAACTCGTCAACTTACCTTGATAGGTAGACCAAAACTCCTTAACTCCATGGAAACCATGAATTGCACCATCATTAACTGGAGTTTCAACCGGTTTGACCATTTGTGAGTACGCGCGAACATGTCATGACCACACTCAAATCCTGGCGCACCTCCGTATCTACGGCCCCTCACCCTTCCCTTGCATTGCCAGCACACCCCAACGCGAGATCAAAACGGAATACGCCATATTCTCCCACTCACCCAATGCCCCCAGGGTATCTGCTTCAATGCACTCGGGGCAGGGAAAGGGCCGTTCCTTGGCTCCTCCAGACCAGTGGTGGATTCTCATTGTCCAAGCCCTGCAGGCGCAATCTTGCATGATGGCTTGCATTCGGGCGTCTGCTTGTGGCGGTTGGCAGCTGCTTGCATTGGTTCCCAATTGTAGGTAGACCTACGGCTCCATTCTCAGCCTCAAAGCCTTCACACCGGTCATGGCGCAGTCGACGAGCACTTAAGTGATTGGTAGCTTTCTACGCGAGGGGTGCCGAGAGAGCATCTTCATCGTTGTCGCATCAGCGCTACCATGGAAGAGACCACATCCTCCATCACACTCTCGGATACCAAACTCGTGCTATCACTGACTGACTGACTCTGGGACTTCAATCTGCAATGGAGACCCTCGGCGGAGTAACTGCAATCTTCACCATAGCGAACGAATTCCACAATGTCTGCAAAAAGCTCAATCGGTTCATAAAGAACGTGAAATACGGTCACAAAGAAGTAGACATGATCGCCCACGAGGCCGAGATATTTGCTCTACTGCTGCAGCGATTCGGCAAGACGATGCGGACAGCCGACTCACCTGAAGGAGGATTCTTGATAGATCTCGATTCTAACAGAATCACCGACAAGATTGTGCAGGCATCGCAGGACATCGGGGATAAGATTCGACACCTGCTGAAGAAGTCTGAACCGCTTCGACTTGATAAGCCAGAATACTCTCAGGTCAAACGATGGTGGGTCGCTCTGAAGTGGTCCACCTGGAAGGAGGAATGGTCACAGATCCACCTATTCCTCGTTTCCACCAAGGTAGACGCAGAGTTGCTCATATCAATGATAAATTTGGAGACCCTTATGAACCATATAAGGGCACTCAGAACCAATGACAGAGAGGTTCCGGAGGACTTGAAACAAGAGCTGTACGTCTTCAAACATCCGTGCCGAAACCACATGCTGATCTAGCAATAATAGGGAGGCGAGCAAGAGAGCCATCAAGGGTCTGCGGAACAGTGTCAAGAAGTTGCAGAAGAGATGCCAGCGCCTAGAACTCCGGGGAGAAGATCGCCTAGTGGTGCAGCTAAACATAGGCCTTGCCGAGGCCACTCGAGGCGTTGTGCGAAACTATATTGAGACACATGAGGAGATCAAAGCCATTCTAAACACCGACACTCCACCGACATCTGCTCAAGTGAGCAACATGGAATCGGCCGGCTCAGTCAGCCATGCTGAGGAGGCTAACTTCTCGCAATCTCGATATGCCAGAACAGAAAACAGCTTCGCAGTAGAGCATGGATCACTGAGAAGATCAGAGATATCGGGTATCGTCGATGATGAGAGTGAGAGCGACTTGGACGATATGGGGTGGGAAGATGGGAGCCCTGTGGAAGAAGCTGTCGAGCACACTGACAGTAGTGAAGAGTTCGGCGAAGTCGCTGAAGAGGGCAGGGCAATGAGTGAAGCAACCCCTGACGGAGAACACATCATCCATGTCTACAGAGAGCCAATGCCCGAGGAGGTCATTGAGGAGGGACGACGCGTGCTTGAAGAACCTGACGTGCCTGAAGAACCGGACGTGCCTCAAGAACCTGGCGTGCCTGAAGAACCTGGAACTGTACCTGGAACTGCACGGGGTGAAGAGACTAATCCAACAGCTTCAGAGGTCGAGAATGGAGTTTCTTTCAAGGACTTCACATATTTCGAAGAATTACCAAACAACAAACCCTCTGAGCAATGGATGCAGTCGGCACTACACGGCCTTCATAATGGGAGAAGAAGTCGGCGTAGGCAAAGGCCGAAGACCCCAGAAATGCCACCAGGAGACATTGTCGTTGACAGGAACGACGGGCGCGGTGCACAACACGAATATCGACCTCCGCGGCGGCCTAGGGATCCGTCAACGGCCAAGGGTTAATTGGGTGTCTTTTATTGTTAACCTTCGCACGCTGAGCGGACGTTTCGGGCAAAGCCACTGTCACTCAGTCAGATCATGTTTTTGGTACCTGGGAGGATTGTCAAGCACTACCAGGAGGGTCGATGGGTCAATTTTGGGAACCACCTCTCCGGACGTGACTTCTTCAACAACGGCGCTCTTGCAGCGACATTCCAGCTCCATGTTACTGCCTGTCAGTAAAATCCCGATTTAGAAAAGGCACCGGCTGAGTGGAGTGAAGCGAAACTTCTTTGCACGCGCGACAGAAGGAAGTGTAGCTCCTACCTTCCTAGGGAGAAACACGCGTCTGTATGTGGAGAAGGTGGCACACGACTTCTTCCCCCGAATCGTTGACATGGGAATTTTCTTCGATGAGGCGTCGCTGGCCGACGTCGCTGTACCTAGAGATGTAATATATCAAATAACACAGGTGAAAATCTCTGGTCTGGTAGTTGTGCTTTTATTGGCGAAGCCATGGTAGTCTACCCCGTACTCATCATCATGGTCGGCAGGAGAGCAATCACTTTTTTCTGAGAAAGTTTGGGCCAACATCAAAGTTTGGGCCTTTGCTATGTATAGACGAGGCAGCCGTCACGTAGCTCCCGAAGAGATCGCTCCCGTGCTACCCGCAAACCAATATTTTGGTCATGGAAATGGGGTATGCTGAAAATCCGCGGCAGTGGGAGATAAGTCACCTACCGTATGGAAATGAATACGATGAATTCAAGTATGGCCGTGTTGTTGTTGGTTCCCCGAAGCTTGATGATAGGGTTGCGATGCGCCCGGGTTGGCTCCATTCGAAGGTGACGTCTCGCACCAGTCCCTCTGGGGGCCGAAGTATGGCGTCCACCACGGTATATGAGACTGGTGAGCGCTGAAGCGTATAGCGTAGTCCGTGTCAACAAGGGAACTGGACGCGTGTACATTGCTCTGCACGACAATCATACACAGAAGAACACGCTCAAGCTATGACGTTTCGTGGCCCCGAGGAACTCAGGAAGCCATCAGAGTGGGCAAAGGTTGCAGGCGACGAGGCTGAGCTGCGACAATCGCGTCGGGTTGGTCGAGCGTGGGGTTGTTTGTAGGCGGTACAACATCGCGGAACATGTACTGCGAGCAACAGATGAATTGTCCATGTGTGTGCTGAGTCTATCGGCGTGTGAATCATGAAAGGGTCCGGAAGCAGACAGAGGTGCCAAGCTCTCTTGAAGCCTGCAAGGGGCAGCAGAAGTTTCAGTGGCGCCTTTCCTGAACACGAGTATGAGGTGCTATGACCCCGACTCCGAGGAATTTCTCGACCGTTTCACGTCAAAGTTCTTTTCTTGGAAGCATGTAGTGCATAGTCCGTGTCACAATCCCTTGACGGGGTGTGTTCAAGGGCGAAAGCAGGAAAGGGGCAAATGGTATGTGTCTTATTAGCTGCTGGATCGGGAGCGGGAACAGCGACCGACTGTACGGCCTCCGCCCTTCTGAGGTGATTGGAATCCAGTACAGCATCAAGCTAGGACAAACAATGGAAATCGTCTGCGGAAGGACGGAGTATGTCATATACAGCCATGATATCCGTACCGTCTCACTAAACACCTCCTCATTGTGCACGTTCACTCTGCCCCGTCTTGATTGGCAACCTCCAACCTCCCAAGCCACACTAGTTTGTCACTCCCTCCTTCATGGTCCTTCACCAGCAGAGCCTGTCACATTAATTAGAAATAGCGGACTCTGGAGGCTTCTACCAGGCAACTCTCGCTCTCTCTTCTTCGTCTCCTTCGTCGATGTTTTTCATCGATGAATCAACCGCAACCATGACGGTGTTTCTCTATCCGACTCTGGTGCTACTGCTACTCTTGGTGGCGTCGAGCATGGCGCTTCCACCGCGCCAACAGCACTACCTTACCACTCAAGACAACACACCAACTTGGGCCAACGAGGCCAGTCCTGCATCGATACATCACAATATACACCCAGACGAGGCACTGCCAGTCGCAGAAGCGGCATTGAGCGTAGCCACGGATTTTGATCAGACTATAGACCTTCCGTCGGCACCGACAAGTTCGTTGCCGTTGTTACAGCGCGACTGGTGAATCAGATTTCGAGACATTAGCAACCAGGCGATCCAGCATGGATACCTTGGCCTACAGCCTTCCAAATAATCAATCAAGATTGGACAACCATTTTCAGTAACGGATCTATCTATGAGAGTGTCATGATTTGAGTTAACACGCCATGAGCCAAGGTCAGAGATCACGAAATCGACCTACCTTCACACCTGTACAGCTGTCGATATTCTATACAAGATCTTTTTCTCTTCGACAGTCATCAAGTCAACTGCCTCAGGCTCGAAATATCGAGACGATTCCAAGGTCGAAGCCCCTCTCTGACGAGGTAAAGCCAGCAGTGCCGAATTCTGTCTCCGGATATGAAGGGATCAAATCGACCCTTGGCCTGGGTCTTGTCACAACTCATGGTAGCCACTGTTCCTTTATCACGATGATCACCAATTTCTTCAGGGCTCTTCGGAGGTTCATCTGAGAAGAGATGGTAAAGGCTGAAGCCCAGCGTCAGCAGCGGCCACGCCGGCTATATATGCTTTTTGTCTCGCTTGATTAGGCAAAACGTAAGTAAATCGCACAACCTCGCTTGAGTGCGCGGTGAACGAGGAGGTCTAAGGACCACACCGGTTTCGGAAGCAGGCTCTCTTGGAGGGGTGTACTGAAGACGTCATTTCTTTCGAATAAATCATGATCATTCATCCTTACCTGTTCCAAGGGGTAGGCCGGGTTCTGCTAGCTGGACTTGTCGTCGGAGAAACAACCCATCAAAACTCCTCACAAAGTAACAGAGAAATGTCGCTAAGTGTGGCTCCTTAAATTCTGTGAACTTGATGTGATCATCCAAATGTTGCAACATCAGTCCATCACGACCGATGCCTGCAGCATATCACCAATCTCGTTTCCGGGAAGAGCCGAATTGCACGGAGGGAACGAAATAGCGAACAACACATCCGCACGAGGGAAATTGCAAGCTGTAGACTTTTCCGACTTCTTCATTCCATTGATCCACTGGGTCTCTATGCTTGTAGTATGTACAATTGATTCAGGCAGCTTTGTGTATTTCTCCGCCGCATTCCTGATTGACGATCATTGAATCGGGATTGGATTGGACTTCAGATAGGTAGAAAACAATCTTCCGTCTATGTCGCCTTGGGGTTGGGCTTTGCGTTCGGGTTTCGAGGATCGTTCTTGTACTCGTCCGCTGCAGTTTTAGAGCCAGGTCAGTCTTGGGGCCTTCTCGCAATACCATGTTCTCATTCCACCTCCCAGGGCTTCAAATGTCAGAGAAGAAATCACTTACAGGCCATCATGGCGTTCGCGCCGGCGTTGATTGCGTACAGAACGATGAGACCGGCCGCGTAGAAAGGGATCATGGGTTCGGCTGAGCTGGGGTGTCAGTCACGGTTTGTTCGACGTGCGGGACGGTTCGTCTTGATGTAGTCGCTAAAACTCACCAACTTTGCCGGGAAACTTCTTGGGGATCCAGCCAGGCATTTTGAGGACAGTCTGGGTTTTCGAGGTTGAATAGGTTGTTCCGTGAAGAGTTTGGCTGCTGTCGGGGGCAAAAGTGAGCTCTTGCTTTCAACGTTCTCCCGAGCTCTCGGGGAGCGAGCTAAACCTAACTTGGCCAATCTTGGCATATTTGTCAAGTTTGCATTATTGCGTCGCGACCCATGGTTGTTTACCCTGTCGATACGGCCTCATTCCAAAATCACTCCCTAGGTTAAAATACTTCGAAGAGACCCCCCCAAAAAAAGGTCTCCTACCATGGCGTCCCTTGGACCCGCAGTCTCGTCGCTGAGGTCCTCGTTGTCGCTGCTTGACTCGAGCATCTCCATTCTCGACGAAGGCGTGTCCGACTTTCCCCGTCTATGCAAGGTGCTGCAAACGCAACAGCATTTCGAACTTCTACCCGAGCCCACCCTCCGAGAGGCACAACAGTCGCTAGTCGATGAGATTGTGCCTGCCATTAACCAGTTGTTGTCGACAGTGGACAAGTACGTGAGCCAACTTGGGAGGAAAGAGGAGAGTCTGAGGGCCCGCTCGGAGTTGCTGGAAGGGCGATTGAACAACAACAGACGAAGTTCCAGCTTTGGTGGTGTCAGACAGCCAACCCGTAGCAGCAGGCCTTCCCATACACCCGGTCTAACCGATACGAAAATCCTAGAGATGAAACGAATGCAGCAGAAGAAAGAGCGGTTACAATATGCCATTGAAAGACTGGAATTGCAGTGCAAGCAACGCGAGCGAGAACTCAGAAAGAGTATGGCAATCGTCCAAGATTGAATGGGATGTCTTTAGGGGGAGATCTCACAAGATATGAAACCCTATCCGAACTCCAGCCACATCTGTGAAGCAAGGCTGTAAACACAACCCATTGTCCAAGCCGACAGGTTACGATAATCACACTACGATCGATTTATGCGTCGCTACGGGAAGCCAATTACTGTGAGCCACGTCAGAGAAACAACTATGAGTTAAAGTGGTTTTAATTGCTACAAGAGCTTCAAGGTGTTTTAAAAATCCAAGACAGAGTCGTCACTGGTATGCTCGCAAGCATGCTCAGTGCCTTGCCTCGGTCGGAGTGTGCCGGCACACTAGAGCATGCCGTTTGAGCAGATTAGCAATTGGACAAACGAAAACAATTGAAGGGGGTATTTCTCAGGCAAGCAAGCAGTTGCAAAGGAAGAGTCGCTTCGTACTGAGAGGGAGGATCGGACCATTCACGTCAGCGGTTCATGTATACCTTCTGACGTTGGATGAATTTGGGTCGAGGGGGCACGGAATTTTCCAGACTTCCTCTTTGAAAATCAAGAAGTTCGAGATAGCCGTCGGCCCCGCGATGGGCATGGCAAATCCCGGTCCCGTGTAGATAGGCGGGCAATTGCAGCACCGAGTATAGAGCCAGGACCTGCTGGGTATACAGGCAGTGATGCCAGTTTTGGGATCTCTGACGCAGCGCGGGAAGAAGTAGCAAGTTTTCGGAGCAATTCCTCCTAGGAAGGCTTCAATTCTTTCTTCTCCTGCGTTTCCGTGTTGTACTCGTACAGGCGGCTGACGTCAATGTTGTGCATCTCTGGGAGGAACTTGCAATTTGGAAGACTGCAGGCATTTCCCCGCGGACACATGTGGCCTAGGCAACAGGTGGGATCTGTACAGAAAGGATTGCGGCAGTTGGAAGTCCTGGCTTTGTATCGCAGCGTGTCAAGCTGGGTTTGGCTCAACTTTTGAGAGTGGTCCCATGCACAGGAAGACCCGAAGGGACAGTTGCCTCGCAAATAAAAGTTGTTGCACAGTTTCGAATTCTTGTCGTAAAGAAGCTTGAGGTATTCCTTGTCGTAGCTCAGCGGTATATCAAGGCGCTGGCCATATTGATTCTGGTAAATGATGGGTGACACATTAGGCGTGGTCGGAGGTGATGAAGATCTGTTGTCTGCGGGCGTCGAAGCTGAACTTGGAGTCGGTCGGCCAGAGCCGTAGCTCGCAGGAGCAGGTCTCTTGATTCCAGCAACGGCTTGGGTACCATTGACGACTTGTATTTTTGCCGTCCTGAATACCGTGGTCAACGACACTCGATCGAACCCTTGTGCAACTTTTCGGAGATCATAAGCGAATGGCGGGCCTTCGACCAAGGTGACGCGATCGTTGATACCTCCAGGAAGTGTATAAGGGCTGAGAAAGCCTGCATAGCTGTTGTCTGCAGATCCTCCGAAGAAGATATGCTGACAGTGTCGATTTCGGTAGAAGAGCTCGAAGTTTGCTTTGAGTAGACCTGTCAAATCAGTTGGACCAAGGGAGGGTTCCACTGACGTACCTTTCAATTTGGAGTCAGCAGCCTCCTTGTGTACACCAGCATCGACATAATCGGACAGCGGGTGACTTTTATTGAAGCCAGCGATGAACTGGTCAAAGGTCGACTCATCGGAGATGATTTTGGCAGCTTTGAGGGTACGGCTCAAACCACGCACATTAGCATAAACACGGATGATGACACGATCGTCAGCGTGGAATTTGGGGTTCGTTTTGTAATAATCGAGAACTGAAGATCGGAGATGCTTTCCAGCGGCCTCGCCACCCTCCATGCCTCTCGACAGGAATTCATCAAGAAACTGTCCAGGTCAGCTAATTGTTCTCGAGGAGCCTCTCATCTTAGGGGATTCTGTCGGCACTCATGGCCTTACCGGCATGCTGTCACCATCAATCAGGACAAGCAGGAATCGGTCACAATCCTGAAGAACATTAGTTGAGAACCAGGCATCCAAACGAGAGACGAGTAACCGTGGATGTCTGGAGGTGGGATCTGTCTGACTCCGCTTGGACCATACGTTGGTAATACGTGCGGGCGGTATCTTTGGCCATATCAAGTTCGCCTTTCGCAGCATCTCGTTCTCTGGTACGTTCCTCGATTTCGGCCAACATGTCCTAAGCTGGGTTAGCGGTGTCCAGGGACAGAACAAAATGCATGCCTCTATGAGGGTTTTCTTAGCCTCATCGTTGCGGAAGACCTCCTCAACCCGCGGCCTAAAGGAAGCCATTATCAGAGATGTGGTAGACCGCAGATGGAAAAAGAATGAAGTCGATGACCAAAGGTGAAGAACGAGGTTGCCGCCACGTCAGGTACGAGGAAGATGGTTTTTGCCAAGACGCGCGATTGCTCGCCAAATTGTACTTTGTTGGGCAAGCCTCACTACCAGTCTAAAGCCATTCCCAGCTCCTGGCATCTTTTGAAGCCACTTTCAACTCACCGTCGCCTTAACCGGCCATCAGGGACCTGTATCCATGTACTTCTTTCGCTTCCAGTCAGAATTAAATTCAGTTTCACTTCCCGTCGGGATAAATTTCAGCGATACTCATAACAGGGCCTCCATCCGCATCAGTGACCATCCTCCAACTCCTCCACTTCTTCCGACTGCTGTAGTCCGCCCTTGGCACCCCATAGACGATACTGCACACTAGCATGGGGCAGGCGTCATCGCCAGTCGATGAGGATGGAGAAGAAATAAGCATGCGTTGAACGCAGGTCACCGGAAGCTCCCTTTCCTTAGGTCATGCTGCCTTGGTCTAGACTCTCACTATTGTCTGTGGGTTGATGGCCACCGCAGATTATTTTCTTCTTCGAGAGACATGTTATCAAGCCCTGATCTTTGGCAGAACCTACAGCATATACAACAACATGCAGGGAATCTTCTCAGAGCCGGCGTACGACATGAACACGGAGCAAATTGGACTTTTCTACCTAGGACCAGGTCTTGAGTTCCTGACGTCCGTCTGGTTTCTGGTCCCTTGCATCGACACCGTTTTCAATGCACCGACAAAGAGAAACAATGGACTAGCGTGGGGGAAACTTCCCCCGCCATGTGCCAATATCTGTAGTGTCTTAATCCCTCTCAGCATATTTTGCTTTTGCACGGCGGGTAGAGTATCGCGTTCACTGGTTTGCAAGGGTCATTGCTACCTACTTTAGTGGCATAGGCCATGTTGTTGTATTCAACGCAATGCAGAACCACTTCATCAATGCATCCACAAAATACGCAGCTTCGCCAATTTCTGGTGGATTAGTGTTTAGAAGCTTGTTAGAAGGCGTAACCCCTTTATTTGCGTCTGAGCTGTCTTCCAGATAGGAATATAGATGGGGGATCAGCTCCTTTTGTTCTGTTGCTGTTCTCATCACATCTAGTCTCTTGCCGTTCTACTGTAACGGGGAACGCATCCGTGATAGGTTTCAGATCACCTTCTGACTTGGGACCTGGGTGGAAATGAGCAACTGGCCGCATGACATGGGAGCCATCCTGATTTTATTGGATGCTAGGTGTTCGTGGAGGTGTGGTTGGTACGAGGGAGTTTGATTTGTGTTACCACACCAGACAGATCCAAGCAGGCATTCAGTGGAACTGTGACCTCCTTTCTTTGTCTCGGCTGGGGGTGATAGGTGTGACTGTAGCACAATCTATTGCAGCGGATGCTGACCAAGGTCTTGAGATACAGGCTGTTGGTACTGAGGCGCTTGCCTCTGTGACACCGTGAGGCAGTATACTTGTGTTGTACCTCGTACACTGCAGCTGCAAGGCTAGGGGAAACAATGATCTCATTCTGCATCGGCGCGAACCTTTCAGTGCCGTCAAAGACGTCGGCACATGGATCCAGATGAAGGGGCAGTGTTGAACTTTGGGAGCCACGCGGAAAGAGATGCAGGTTCCGTCAGGGGCCTGTAGCCTGTGGGTTTTAGACCTGGAAGGGATTCCAGCCTACCCGGAGCGAGCCTAGCAAGCCGTTGTCAAGCCTTATTAATGGTCGCTGTGATCCGCTAATGCCCATCCCCTGGGCGTCCCTAGACCTCGTTCAATCGCTCAACATCCCTAGCCCAGCGGGCGAGTTCTTCTAGCGCCGCACTTGCAATGGGCCCGCTCAGCTGCGCCTGTTACCGAAGCAACATCCCATGGATCGTGTTGTTTACCTCACGGAGGCACTAACAATCGTACTCGAACAGAGTGGCAGAATCACACAATCCTATCCGGGTACGAGTATCACCTCGCACGCAGGGTTCATCACATCCTCTCACCGCTCGCTTGGTGTTGTCGACGTGGCCATGGTGGCATCTCACCCATGATCATCCTCGACCGCTCGCCGCCGTTGTTCTGCACGTCCAAGTCTCAACTCCTCAAGCGCGTTGCTTTCTGGATTATTCCTGCCTATCAGCGGCGTGAAGTCACAGGCTCTAAACATGATTTGCTCGTCTACAGCAATTCGCTGCACTCGGCGGCATCATGCTGCTGCAGGCTTTCCACTCCATTGGATATCAGTTGCATTGTTTTGCAGCTGCAAGTCTGGCTCCAGAGTTCTTAGAATTGTAGAGTCTGCCAACAAAACATAGGGAGTATATTTGTCGCGTCTCATGGCTGATGGATGTAATAATTTCTCTCCTTCAAGTGTGCTTGGGAAGTGGGCGACATCTGAACGAAAGACTGCGGTTGGTGAATGTGAAGTCAACACCGTCTGGGTGACTCTTCATGCCCTTGTCACCGTCAGTTTTTCTTGGATATTGTATTTCTCTGACCAGTGTCATCACCCTGCCCACGGGGCCTTGTTCGAGAATGATGACCCTGGGCCTTTCGTCGGCTTGACTTGTCGTTTGTGCCCGCTTAGCGCCAGCCCAAACAACTGGCCCTGTCCTGCTTCCCTCCCTTGAGCGCATCCTGTACAGCCGTCGCCACCATCCCAATCACTCGCCAGTCCCCTGGTTGATTGCACTCTTCTTGCTCCTCGAAAACTCTGCCGCAACACATCCATAGCTCACCACCAAACTACAACTTCACAAGCCAATCCACACACGATCGAACTTGCCGACGCAACGACCACCTTTCGACGCTGCGGTGCTTCTGGATTTTTCCTATCAAAGCTCGGACTCCCGCTCACGTCACCGACCCTGCTCACGGTGCAGTCGATCTTAACATGAAGAAGAAAGCCCCATATTCTCGTCGACATCTACTACACACTTGTTTACGGAGATAAAATACACACAGTTTTCCCGAGGGCTTTGCTCTCATGGAGCCTCCTCCACCGCCGCCGCCGCCGCATGGCTCCAACCCTCAAGGCGGTGGCAGGTCGGGGGGTCTTCCTGATGGCAGGTATGACATTTTTGTCATTCCTCCGCATTCATCAGGCTCGGGCTTCCTCTATCTTCCCTCTCTACAAACCCAACGGAACAGCTTTCTGGCCGGGGTCTTCTGCACGGCCGCTACGTTCTTCATCTACACGACCGCTGTACCAGTCGTCAAAGAATGGCTGTTCACCACCGTCAACAGTGGCGGCGGCGGTGTGTTTATGCTGATTTGTGGCGTGGCAGTGGTTGCTTGGGCATTTGGCAAGACACAAAGCGAGTGGGCGCAGCCGAGCTCTTCTGCCCGGCCAAGTACGTCCTCGGGTCCTGGAGGATCTGCAGGTGCAGGCTACACAGGCTTCAATAATACAGGGTCGTATGCTCATCCCCAGCCAGGGCCACAAGCACAGCCACAACCTCCTCCTCCTCCTCCCCCACCGCCACCACCGCCAAATCATGGAGCCAGTGCTCCTCCACCGCAGTCGTCATGGCAGAGGCCGACACCCCAAGCCAACACCAAGGCCAACACGACAGGTGCCAAGTCCAGCTGGGAGAAGGCGAGAGAAGAAACACGGAAACGAGAAGAGGAGCGGAAGCGTGCAGAGGATTTGAAGAGGAGGAGAGAAGAGCTCGAAAAGGAGCGACAGAAGCAAAGAGAAAAAGATGCCCTAGAGAGACTTGAACGCGAACGCAAGGAGAAAAAAGAGCGTGAGCAGAAGGAGAAGGATGCCGCTGCTGCCAAAGCAGCTGCTGAAGCAGAAGAGAAAGAAAAGGCACGAAAAGTCGCAGAAGCTGCTGCGAAGCGGCCCCCGATGCCATCAGCGCAAACTGAGCGTGATGACGATGCATATTCATTTCGCCCTTATGATCGGCCCAGAAGACCATACAAGGCCAACTCAGCTGCATCAATGTACTCAGAATCGTCCTATGCCCCGTCAGAGAGTACTGCAAAGACGACCCCTCCAGCATCGGCTCGAGGCCCATATTCAACGAATGACCCTGACAAGATCATCATCAAGGGAGTCTTTTCTTTCAACAACGCTTTCACGCGAACCCCAATCTCACAGCTCGTGTCGGGACAAGGAAATGTCACTGATGGGCTCATCCTCCGAATCACCACCGAGGGCTTGTTCATCGACGATGATGTTCGTGGTGTACCGCAGCGTGAATGGGATGTAAAGGCTTGGACGCTGAAGTTAGCAGAGGTATGGTTCCCCTGTCTGTTCACACGAAATCCTTGCATGAATCGCAGTCCCCCTTGCCAGCCCTGTCTCCTGTGCGAGGTGCAGGAAGTGCCGTTACTGACGAGGTATCCTACAGAGCTGCGAATTGAGCGGGATTCATGTCCTTCGAGCGAGCGTTCGAGACCAAGAAGGAAAGAAGTATGTCTTCATTCTCTCCCAGAGCGAGGGATGGAAAGTCGCGGTTGGGCTCCAGCGTCTTCGGAGGGGAAGTCAGGTACGAGCGCTGGGGGTGGCTGGACTCCCACACAACGAAGCAAAAGCAATCCTCGAGAACCTTGGATACGGGTGATTGGTTCATTGATTGATTGATTGACTGACCGACAAGGAGCGAAGGGTCAACCTGTTTTTATTGTTGCCTGCTAAGTGATACCCGTGAAAAGCCTTCGCACAGTCTTGAGCGAGATCTTGAGTTTTCAGCATCAAAGTCGGCATTTAGCGTGGCATCAGCGACGGAGTTGTGTACATTCATTGATGAACTTGGTGATAGGGTTCGACGGGACTTGCTCTGAACGCATTCTCTATCAGCGGTACGAACCCATGTTAGATCCTGGACGCGGTTATGGCGTCCGGAAAGGTCGAGATGGGATAATAAGACCAAAGCCATAATATACCCAATCCAGCACAGCTGCTTCCCGTATGGCGGCTTTTCACCCACTGCCTTTCTCTGTTTGCGAACATCATTGAGATTGATATAGAGTCTCTTCTCCAAACAGCATCAGCTGCACATTTCAGCTGCACATCCCTCCGTTTGATCAGGAGCAACGGGCCTTATCAGTAGAAATATATCTATGACGATTCCAACATGCAGTCAGCATAGGAGCATTGTGCACGTATTCGGACCCAGGACCAGTCAGGTGCCAGCGGGTGCTTCGATCTCCCAACCAGCCCATGTGTCAGTGGATAAGAGCTGCAGCGGCCGACTGCCTATCGCACGCTTGTGGTCGGGCCCGACGTGCAGGGTGCGGAGGTATTGTATCTCAGCCCCGAAGTGCAGGCGATATCAGGCAAGATATTCGTTGCTGCCTGTGTCTCGACCGCATCTTCTCCTCCTCCTCCACCCCTCAGTTGCCGGTCACTACACATCCCGCCCGCCCTCGCAACACTCGCCTCAGGTGACGGGCCTTCGCATTCTCTTCCCTTCCACAACGATCCCAAAAAGCCCTCATCTGCTCTCACGACCACTGCCGCTATATCTTTCGCCGACATTCGAACTGTAAAAAATTTTCGCCACGCGCATCCAATTGACAACTCGCTTCGCCCACACTGCGCCAAAACACAACATTGTATCCATGACCTGATCCACCTTCCGGTCTCCATACAGACACTGGGTGACCATGACTATCCGCAAACAATATCCCCCTCGTACATACCAGGGTTTCCCCGAAGAAGAGGCATCCGACGGTGCATCCCATACCCCATCCAGCTCAGACAAATCTAGATCAGCCGCAGCGGAAGCCCGGAGACTGGCTTCTGAGGGATCTTGGGCAGACAATTTTGCGGGCGAAACACCTGCGACAAACCGGACGCCGACGGCATCTACAGTTGACGATGAAGAATCTCGGGGTGTCCAATATCCCCAGCTATCGCATGAGATAGACCCGTCAGATCCACCACCTATGTATACCCCCTCCGATACTACCCCCTCTCAGCCACCCACCGGACCTGCCTCTCCTGTTGTGCATAGAGCACTCCCAGCACAACCAGAGATTGTAAGCACTCCTGATACAATTGCTCCATCTCCAATCCCCCCCGTGCAACGCGCTTTCCGAGACGACGAAGACGGCGTAAACCTTCCTGAACCCGTTCAATATTCGTACGGCACGTGCAGGCATGAGCGTCCAGATCAAAACTATGACGACACCGACTCGGACAATCTACCGGCCTTCTTAGGTTCTTCTAGCAGATGGGGCCGAGGAAGACGATGGTGGAGGAGGCGCCACGGCGAAGGTCGCGGTCGAGGTTGTGGCGGTCGACGATTGGGTCGACGAAGGGAGAATCACAAGGAACGAGCTCGGCGGTGCAAAAAGATCTGCTGGTTTACGTTCGCTCTCCTCTTATGCCTGTGGTTGATGATACCCGGCTTGTGCAAGTCGTTCTCGAAAGTAAAGGGCCTCGCTGCTTTTTTTTTGTCATCGTACATGCGGACACTCTTACTGACACGTTGATGTGCAGGATAACAGAAGCCGATTCCCCGTCTTCAGCCCTGATCCTTCTTCATCACCCTGGCCTCCTGTTCCGAAACGCGAACATCGCGAGCACGAGACCTCTCGTTCCATCTCGGGAACCTACCAGCTGTATGATCTGCTCGACCTCTCAACCACCAGTGGCAGCATAAATGTCAACATCCAGGTTCAGTCCGGAGATAAACCAGCTGTGCTTCGCCTCGCGACAAAATCGGGAAGCGTGCATGTCAGATTCAGCTCCGGTGGAGGGTTCTTCAGCAAGCCCGTTATCCCAAAGATATCTGATCAACGACCTTTGATGATAGATATTTCGACAAACACTGGCAGTGTTTCAGGTGATTTGGTGTATGGGAATGGTGGCTCCACGACCATCTCCACACGCTCCGGCTCGATCACTTTGACCATGTACAGTGTTGGAGTGTCCGAGAGGGACCCTGTGTCCAACATCTCGACCACAACTACCACGGGAAGCCAGACGCTCAAAATTATGAGTCCCCTGGCTTCGACTGAGGCAGTCAGAGCCATCCAAGCAAGGCACACTGTACAAGGTAGTGGCAGTATGAATATCCAATATCCTCAGGAGTGGGAGGGAATGGTTCATATCAAGGTCGCAGGATCCGGGAGCGTTATTGCCAGCGGACGAGAGCTTAATGTGCAGAAGGAGAGCTCTCGGGAATTATATGGATATAAAGGTAGCAAGGAGGGAAGGACGGTGGATATCTTTACGAGTGGAAGTGGCAGTGCTCTGTTCCAGTGTTAGTTCGAGGTAGCTTTACCTTGGGTACATGGTTCGCTCGAGTATTGTACGGTATTTGGTGTGATTTCTCTGTCGGTGACTCTGGGTGCGTGGGAGTTGTAAGGACCTTCAGCGGGCGCAAATCGGTGGTTTGGAGCAATCGAAAGATCTCGGGAACATTCGTTTTATGAAGGGGTTGAAAAGATCCCAGAGCATATACCCTATATATCAGTCGCGTCATAATCCAGCGATTGGCCAGGAGTCCTTTTGATATCCCCTTGGGCAAATCGGAATCACATCGTCTGTACCTTATTCAATTGGCTCTGTTTATGTCGGTATGAGAAGAAGGGAGTGGTGTTTTTCCCATTCCCTCCATAGCCGTTTCAAAAATTGCCCCCACTGTCCTTCGCACTGCTGTCGTCGCTGTGTATGCCTACAAGGGTATTTATCATCTGCTCAAGACTCGATGTTGGTGATGTTGCTGCGTAAACATATACGTGCTTGGTTCGGCGCCCGGGAGTGACTGACGTCAATTGGGACGATGTGAGAGACACATCAAGACTATTGCGAAGGTGTCAGGCATTCATGAAGGAAGAGAACATTGAAACAAGGCTGAAGGAATGAGGCTGCTTTCCACAAGAGCAGCACAAGAGGAGACGGATTCACGGCAATATGTTAATTAATCCATTTCCTCGATGACGCAGGGGTCGCCGGTTGGTCGCGGCCGGAAATAAAGATGATCCTCCGTCAGCATGTTGCATGAGGCTTCAACACCTTCGGACTAGTCGCGGCGTTTTGCATCGTTTCATTCGCTTTACCCGACTCCACTCGTAGTCTTTCTCGTCTTTTCTCGTATTACCACTCTGCGCTTGGGCAGTCAGAATGGTTTCTAAAGGCCATTCTCCGGCCGTAGTAAAAGCTGGAAGAGACTTCTTCAATCTACTTCGTCAGCAGATTGCGTCTGAAGAGATATCTACAACAGCAGTCCTCCGAGTCCACTTTCCAAGCCGTATACACATATTTTGCGACCTCTGTGACTGGTGTGCTGAGGTACAATGATGGAAAGGGTGTCCGCGTTCCCTGCAATTCGCGCAGAACTAAAACTCCATCCGGACGTGCACACCCTCAACGACGAGTGGTCGGGGATCACAAACCCTGTCATTCGTCGCAAGCTACAGAACAGATTGAACCAGCGAGCCGCAAGTATGTCTAGCTAGACCTGGGGAAACAACACACTTCCGTTGCTGCACGACGCTGACCCGAACACACTAGGACGACGCAAGGCTGGGCAAAAGGCTGCCGAAAGCCAAAACAGCGATACATGTTCAGATAAAAATGGCGTTAGCGCCCGCGCCGCAAGGATTAAAAACAAGCCCTTGCATGAGAGGGTCGATCTGAACGATCTGTCGGTTGTGGGAACGAGGGCTTTGTCCACGAGCCAATGGCATGTTGCCGATGAGGAGTCACAGCCTGGCAAGGGATCTGCTTTTGTTTCCATCCGGAGCAGATATTCCTGCCAACAGTGGTACCAAGTCATGTTCGAGAACCGGATGCGTTCCATCGAGGATCTTGCCCGACGGCTGCAGCAGGAGCGAGACTACTCCTGGCACACTCCGCTGTCGAGTGACCACCTCATCACACTGGTGTATTACAACGTATACCGAGCTTTGCTTTCCAACGTGGAGATGCTCGGCTTGGACCTCAACCTCATGTACATGGATGACTACCCGTCGCCGTTTCTGCCGCTCTCGCCGAGCGCGTCCTCAAATATACGACATCTCCCCCCAGGGCTTCAGCCCACCGAACTACAAAAGACAATCGCCCACCATCCGCAATGGGATATTTTCCCCGACCCGGTCGTCAGGGACAACATTCTCCGCTACGGGGAGAAGAACATTGACGACCTGGAATTCTGTCTCGACCTTGTCGGTGACGGGCAAAGCGTCGGAGAGGAAGAATGCTCCACCCAGGAGAAGAACGGCCTGATCGTCTGGGGCGAGCCGTGGGCCATAGATGGCTGGGAGGTGACAGAAGCATTTGCCAGAAAGTACCCGTTCTTCGTCAAAGGTGCACATTCTTTTCAAGAAAACAGCAACCGGTGGAGGATACGGAGAGGCGAAGAGCCTCTGGACTATGAGAGAATATGTGAGATCGAATAGTATGAGGATACTCCAACGCTCCGGAGTAGTGGCTAGAATGGAATCGCCATATTCGGAGTAAGAATTCATCCCCCGGTCGACCCATGATTGAGCTACAGATAAATGTTAGCTGTGGACATTGTACAATGCACGAGATCTCAAGATTCACTCACTGATCACAAGATTCCCCTAGGATGTGCAACGTTTTGCCGAAACCTCGTGTGTGCAGAGGGACTCCCTCATGATTAGTGATCGGAGAGAAGCGCACGCACCCGAGATTACCCTTTTGGGAATCGGCTGGGTTCCGAACACCTTCACAACAAACGGCACTGTCGGTGTCAAGCCATGATCTGACTTTTATGAGCTCAGTCTCCAAGTTAATTAGGTAAGACCCCCGGTCTGAGTGGTCCATTCGTTGGACAGCGCCGCGTCGACGCAGTTAGTAAACAGTTTGACTACGGCCAATATAAGTTTGGAAGACTAATCAAGACTTCATCTCGAATATGTCTTTAAAGTCCACAGCTCGTGTCATGGATTCTCCAACGACACGGCCTGTCTATCGATCAGACCTTCCTCTCCCCACCACCTGACCACTTCCAAACATGACTTCGAATCACCATACCTCGTATATCTTTGTTGTTGGGGGCACTGGAGCTCAGGGAATCCCGGTGATCCGAGGCCTCGTCAAGGATAAAAAGTACAAATGCCGAGTCTTAACCCGGGATCTCACTTCGGCCAGGGCAAAGGAACTGGTGGCACTTGGAAATGTCGAGTTGGTTGAAGGCACTTTCGCCAACGAAGAAGACCTTCGAAAGGGTCTCCGCGGCTGTGACGGTGCTTTTGTGAACATTGATGGTTTCAACTGTGGAGAGAAGACAGAGATATTTTGGGCCATCCGGGCCTACGAGCTGGCGCTGGAAGAAGGTATCAAGTTCTACGTCTATGGCAACCTCGACTATGTCTACAAGAAGAGTGGCTATGATCCTAAATTCAGGACCGGCCATTACGACGGCAAGGGAAGAATAGCAGAATGGATCCTCGCCCAGAACAAGGTCAACAGTCACAGGATGGGCGTGGCCGTGTTCACTACCGGGTAAGGGGCCGTTTGGTGTCCTTGATCATCTATCTGTCCGTCGACTTTATCACGAATTCTCTTTATTGACAATGCGGTAGGCCATACATTGAGATGTCGATCGCGAGAGGGACCATCTTCACGCCGACCATCGAAAATGGCATTGCGACCTGGCGAGTACCATTGGGGAATGACGGCGGTGTCGTCCATGTGGCGTTGGACGACTGCGAGTTCTACGGCCGATGGCTGTTTGATCATCCTGAGCGATCGAACGGCATGGATCTGGAGGTGGCCATCGACCACATCAATTATGATGACCTGGCCAAAGCCTTTGAGAAAGTCACCGGGCACCCGGCTCGATATATTGAGACAGACCTTGACACGTACTGGAGCACCGGAAACACGGCGCGAGCTGCCAACACCGCGAGCGGTTACAATGCGGATCCCAAGGTTGGTCGCACACTTTGCGAGAGAATCCTCGTTTTGCTGCACTCGAAGAAAGCGCTGACACATTCACTCTACAGGATGCTGCGACCATGACATTCCGCCAGAATTTTACGGGCTTCTTCAACATGTGGAAGTACTCCGGCCGCAACCAAGGTGTCATTCGTCGGGATTATAAACTGCTCGACGAGATACATCCAAACAGGATCCGAAGTGCAGAGGAGTTTTTCAGGATCGAGGACGCGAAAGGAAAGGCGGCGGGAGTAGGCAGTCTTTGGGACCGCGTCCAGCCAGAGAACCTTCGACCTATCCTCAAGCTTGCCGAAGATGGAAGGAAAGGAAAGTTGTAGATGATACCTTGGTGATCCGGAGACAGATAACAAGATATCACCCAGCGAAATGGGCACAAAAGAGCAGGCAGCGAACATCTCCAGGCGCATCAGCCACCCTGGCCTCTACAAAAGTCAAGCGGGCATTTTAGAGTCTAGCAGGCTCACTAACTGGGCTCCCCAACCTGAGCTTGAAAGGCACAGTACTAGTTGTTAGTTAATTACCTAGTTAGTTCCCTGGTTAGGCGTGATAGGGACTCCCTCCCCGTCCGCTCCAGTTAAGCTCTACGCCGCCAGGGCACCCCTACAAGCTCAGGTATCTGCCGATCTTAGCTTCTTCTCACTGCACAGACCGCCGTGGCGCAGCCTAACTAGTGAATGAGCCTCCGAGGGATGACGCTGCTTGCATCAAAAAAGGCTGGAGGCCTCGGATGTTGATAGCTCTTCTCGCAGTACGAGGCCCTCTAGCTACCTACCTCTTGTAAACTAGGTCCCTATAGGGTCCTCGTCACCAACGCGCGTGTGGCGTCGCCGATCAGCGTCAGGAATCCGGCGCAACGAGCAATGCAAATCAATTCTCTGTACTGACACCGCCGTCCATCCCTTCCTTGGTTCATGGTCTGCTGTTTGCGACACTCGCCTCTTCTTGTGTGACTTGTCGCACCCTTTGCCTTGACCAAAGTGTTTTACTTCACCAAACACAAACACCCTCGAACTCCCCGCATTGGCCTTCTTGCGCCAGCTTTTAGCCCTCGAGCATGGCTTCTGCCGCTGACTCCGGTGCGCCTGCGACTGGGCCTTCAGGCCCTCCGAAGACTCCTGGCCAGAGTGATGCGCCGCTGCCTCCTGTGCCCATCAATGTTGGCGCCGGCGCTCAGCTCAGTTCCGCAAGCAAGGAACAAGTACAACATGTTCTGTCTTCAGATGTAAGCCGCGGCCAGTCCTCCGTCACGAGTACAGACAGCTGCTGATGATATTTCTCAGATCGGCATAACCACGTTGCTGAGCCGCTTGAAACAAAGTATTGCATCTACGAGAGTGCGTATCCCGGGTTCAAGGTGGAGGACCAGCTGACCGCGGACCAGGATTTTGCCGGTTTCCTGAAAGAACGAGCTTCACTTGAAGAAAGACATGCGCACGGGATGAAACGACTCACGCGAAGTACGCTTGATCAAATAAGAAGACCGGAAAGCCGACAAGGCTCCTTCGCACAGAACTATGAGGAGTTTACGCGAACCCACGACCGAATGGCCGACCACGGCTCTCAGTTTTCCACCGCGATCCTCCAAATGTCAGAAGAGCTATATGAACTAGCGGCAAACTCGGACAAAGAGAGAAAACACTGGAAACAGACTGGGCTGTCCGCTGAGAAGCGTGTGCAGGACGCCGAAAATGCCATGGAGAAGGCAAAGAGCAAATACAATTCGCTGGCAGAGCAATTTGACAGAGCCAGGACCGGTGAGCGACAACCTGGCAAACTGGCCGGTTTCAAAAAGTCTGCCGCACAGCAAGAGGAGGACCTTCAGCGAAAAGTTGAAGCTGCAGATGGCGACTACGCTCACAAGGTCCAGGTAGCGCAAACGATGCAGAACGAACTGGTAACGGTTCTGAGACCGCAGACTGTCGCAGCTTTACAAGATTTGATCAAGGAGACGGACGCGGGCCTCACTGTGCAGATGCAAAGATTCGCCGCACAAACAGAGAAGCTACTTCTCGGCTATGGCCTGACTGTCACGCCAATAAAGGGACAACAATCTGGTGGCACAACTAGGAGTCTCAGAGATGTGGCTGCAAGCATCAATAACGACAAGGACTTTGTAGACTTTGTCCTGCAATTCACCCATAAAGCAGGAATAAGAGGAGACAACATCCGATATGAACAGCATCCCTCATTATCGCCCAAACAAGCTCAACCATCCTCCTCCTCCTTTGGGCCCCCGCGACCAGATCCGTATGGAAACTATAACCCTGCCAACCACGGCAGGCAAATATCTGGCGTGACTCCTTATCAAGGTGACGAGCACGAAGAGCGGTCCACACATCAGGGACCAGGCCCCAATTATGGTGGCCCATATCCAGGGCCTCCTGGGCAGCAAAGCAGTTATGGGCCTCCTTCGAACCAGCCTGGGACCCGATTGTCAGCCTCAGGCGCCCCTCAGCTACCTCAATTAGACTCTATCAGTGGTGACCGGTTTATCGACAATACATCTGGTGGTGATCTGGCACCACTTCATACTCGCAATGCATCGCAGCCGCCAAGTGGCGCACAAGGCGATGGACTATCCTCATTTCCCCGTCCTGCTCCCTCCCAGGGCCCGTCAAACGGCCCAGTTCAGTCAGGGCCGCCAAACTCTGAACCTAATCGTCCACCACGAGCCGGCTCTCTAGGTCAGCAAGGCTCGTTTCCCAGCAGCGGTCCGACAAGTCCGCAAGGGATGGGAGCACGCCCTTCTAATCTTGGCCAGTCAGCTCAAATGCCAGGCCAAAGTGAATCTCATGTTGGAGGTTTTGGTGGGCCGCAAATGGGTCAACCTGGTGCTCCCCAATCGTCAATGGGACAAGGCCAAAGTTCTCCTGGTCCAAGCCCAGGTCCCGGATACAACCCCGCGCTGCGAACAACTGGTCCCGGATCAGGACCGCAGCAAGGCATGCCGCCTCAAGGAAGAGAAGGCCCAGGATCTCCATCGCTGCAAAGCGGTCCAAATGGCGGACCCCGACCGGGACCCAGCATGAACGGAGGGCCGCAAAACGGACCACCATGGCCTACGCAGGGATCTTCCAACGGTGCTGGCCGAGGGCAATATGCTGGTTCTGGCGGAAGCATCAATGCGCTACCCTCGCGGCAAAACGGACTAATGGCTGGTCCTCCAGTCAAGCCGGTCTTTGGAGTATCATTGGACAATCTATTCCAGAGAGACGGAACGGCGGTCCCGACAATTGTATATCAGTGTGTGCAGGCTGTTGACTTGTACGGGCTTGAGGTCGAGGGCATCTACAGGACTTCAGGCTCGGCACACCACATTATGGAATTGAGAAGATTATTCGATCAAGGTGAGACTTTTGACTAGTTGTTCTTCTTTTTCGTCGTCAATCAAATAATCAAATGCTGACCGTTTACCAGACGCCAGTGCAATCGACTTCCGCAACGCCACGAGTTTTTACAATGATATTGCATCAGTCACAACACTTCTCAAGCATTTCCTCCGCGACCTCCCCGACCCGCTGCTGACGGCGGAACAATACCAAGCCTTCATCGAAGCCGCCAAGCTCGAGGACGACATTGTCCGTCGAGACTCCATCCACGCTCTCGTCAATTCCCTCCCGGATCCGAACTATGCCACTCTCCGAACTCTCGTTCTTCACTTGCATCGTGTCGCCGCTCACAGCGACAAGAACAAGATGACGCAGAGTAACCTTGCCATTGTGTTTGCGCCGACCTTGATGGGTCGCGCAGGTGGCGCCAACGGACAGGCACCCGGGGCCGGCTCTGATATCGCCGATGCAGGATGGCAAGCCAAGGTGGTTGAGACGATATTGAACAATACCTTTCAGATCTTTGATGATGATGAATGATGAGGAGGAGGAGGGGAGTTCGCATTGATTGATTGATTGATTGATTCAGATTCAACTTTCTTTGTAATGATTTAGGGTAGAGGGACATCTCTCTCTCTTTTTTGTCATCCACGATCTCTCGTTCGTCTTGCACTTTTGCACCTGGGGAGTTTTTCTTTTTTCTCGAAAGGGTTGGCGTTTCCAACAGAGTTCTCTCGACGTGAGGTTAAGAAAGCATCAAGTCGGAACTTTGATCGGTGAGGCCTGGACTGGACTGGACTGGACTGTGTTTGTTTGTTTGTTTGTTTGTTTGTTTGTTCGTCTGGTGTTATCTAGGATGTACCTACCATCTACCTATGATGTATGACGTATTATCGTGACGGTCAGGTCGGTCGGTCGGTGGTCTCTGGATTTTCCTTCAGGTACCTGGGTACCTAAACTTGAAGGCTTCTTCTCCCGGTTCAGTGATCATGTCTGGGCCTATGCTTCATGTTCAGAAACGTCAATACCTACCCCCTCTTGTTTTTGCCATCTCCAGGAGGGTAGTAAAATCTCGTCGACACGTACACAGACGGGTTACGTCTCGACACCGACGGTCGACACGTACAAACTGCCAACTCGGGGCAGGGGGGCGCTCACAGATGGACGATTCCCGACACCGACGGAACGACACGTACAGAGTGCGGTGCGGACACAAAGTGTACTTGTAAGTTGGTTGAATAGCTTGCATACCAAGTTACCGCCTGCTTCGTACAGACACCACACGATACTGTGGAAATACTACTACTAAAACCAACCACCCTGAATGCTGATGATAACGCCTAAGCACTGATGCTAATGCTTATGCCAACGCCCATACTACTACTTAGTAGGGATAGCCTATGCTACCGCCAATGTTACCGCCAGCCAATACCATTAACGTCACTCCATCAACGATCGGCGTCCTCCTTCATAAGAATCGTCACGCGTCAACATCCACCCCTCTGGATCAGGGAGATAACTAGGCGGAGCAGTGAAGCGTTTAATCTCGCTGCTTATTCGTCGCTGGCCGACCCAGATCTGTCGATGCTGGTAATTTCTCTCCCGATGTTTCGTGGTCAAGACGGTCTTTTCACCTCGCCGTCTGACCACCCAGCACATGGTGTCGATCATGACAAAGGACGGGATGGCGGCAATGGACAAGATCTGCAACGACGGACACTCTGTTCGGAGATGCTCGAACACCCGGATGGCCTGGTCGTCGGAGACGGGGACACAGTGCGGCACGCTCCGGCTGAAACGGGGAGAATCTTTGGGGACAAACGGAGGGAACAGACGAAGGTGGCGAAGATGCCGGAATCTGGAAATGGCGTTCAAGAACGAATACTGCTCCACGTCCACGTCGACCCCCGGGATCGCGGTCGGGTGCCACAGGTTCTCGATGTACCCGATATCCAGCTCGAGGCGCTCGAGGTCGGGGCAGATCTTGGTCGCGGCGATGATGTCGGAAGGAGACCGCTGACTTTCAGGACTGTAGACCGACCACAACGTGTCCTCGCGGTGGAGACGGAGACAGCGGAGTTTGGGCCCAAGCAGTGCCTGGATTGGAACATGGTTGCAAATACCGTCGATCTCGAGTTCCCGGAGTCGCTTCATTTGGGTGTAGTCGATCTCAAATGCTGGCACGGTCGGTGTATCGGCATAGAGCCCCGTGGTGGGGACATCGTATTTGCACGCCGGATGATAGAGTCTTTGGTGGTCAGCACGCAGTCGCAGCGCCTCAAGATTCCCAAGTTTCGGGGCAACGTCGAATATGAACTGATTCATCGGCATGGCGTACTCCCACAAGATGGAAAGTCTGCGAAGGTTGGTCCAGGGTACTAGCGTCAAATCGAGATCCCGGATGGAGTAGGTGGTTGTTCCACATGCGCGTCTGATCAAAAGCCGCAGTTCCGTCCACGAGGGAGTTTCTTGTATGCAAGCGTTGTGGGCTGGCGCAGATCCCTGAGCCTTTCGGTCATCCTTGAGTAACCAAGCCATGTGCAGATCTACTGCAGCTGCCCGAGCTATCGCATCATATGTGGCCTGGCTATTTGTGGTGCGTTGTGGAGGGGGCAGTCCATAGGCGCCTAGTGCCAGGCGATGCTTCCGAGCGAATGTCGCTAATTCGGTATTCGCCTCAATCAATGTTGGCCAATGTGACGAGGTATAGATGTGGTCAAGGATTATTTCGTATAGATGGTCTATCGGCAACAGCTTGAGTATCTCGAGAGCTGTGGCGGCAGAGCAATCCATTCTGATGCGGTGGAGACGAGTCATCAACGGCAGGCTGTTCTGTATCACTTGCACGTCGGCTGACTTGTGGTCCTCTGCAAGGCATCGAGCACTGACGGCATCCAACGATGGTACAAAACCATGTATATCGGCCGGTCGTGCAATGTGGAGGTCCTTGACGTGTCTCAAGAGATGGGGATGGCTGAGGAAGCGTCGCAAGGCTCCATGTTCTTGCTGGTCTAAACGATCCCTGACGACGTGGGTGACGCTACTGAACAAGAAAGGTAAGGCCGAGCGACGAAATTGTCGAGACACGAGCGAGAAGGCCAGGAGCCCATCAGCAAGGCCAAAGCCGCCATCATAGAGTTCGTTGGCAATTAGATCGACTATCTCAGAAGGCAATTCTTGGAATGTTGTCGCGTGCTCGGTGGTCAAAGACGGCACCCTCATCGATTTGAGGGCCAACATAGTTCTCGGCGGCGAACTTCTCAAACTGCAAAATAGCAGGAGATACCAGGCCTGCCATTCTAGCTTGGAGGAATTCGACGCAGCTAAGACAATGGTGAAGCTGAAGGATGCTGATATTTCTCTCCTGACAACAATGTCCCCGCATGACGCCGTGATCGGAAGGCAAAACCCTCAGACGCTTAGAGGCGGGAGGAGATGCTGCGGATCATCATTTTTCCGTTTGTATGGGGCGGCAAGAGCCATGTTGTACCTGGGTGTATCTCACGCTGGGTTTGATAGTGATGTGCTGGCCTTCAACTTGGACATACCGAGGCTCACCCAGAGTGGCACATGATCTGAATGCCCACGGTCTACTGCGTTGTCGCAGATATCAGTGCCAGTGACAGCAGCCATTTCTGTAACAAGTCGGCGGCTGACAATGCATAGGTCAACTCTGTCACCGCTGTCGCCCCATTGTTTGCTTCGTGGACGGTAGGTGTATTTCCTGGTGTCACCATGTATATGTCTGAATATGTCGATACCACGCAAACCGCCTTTCTCAGTGAAGAATTTAGTGTTGAAATCTGCACGATTCTTGACATGCTGCATGGGGGTTGTTCGCAAGTTGGGATAGCCGTCGATTCGCTCTCGCGCAATATTCATATCACCTATCAATACGACATATTTGCCCTCTTCCTCGACCTTACGTGCCTCGGCCAGAATAAGTTGGTGAAAGCGTAGTTTGTGATCATGTCTCGTGCCGACGATTCTGCCTGTCGACGGATCACGATAGGGGTTGGTAGTCCCGTTGACCCAGTAGCCGTTGATAATGACCAAACCTTCATTCAATTCATGTATCAAGACCCTTCCTTCCAAGTCCCACTCTGGACGCCGCGTGTCACGGAGACGATTGGCTTCGAAATCGTCTCGTATCAAAGTCGCCACCCCATGCACTTTCCCGCCAAATCCCGTTGCGTTGTACTTGTCTCTCGGCAGAGAAACATGGAGGGTGTAACAGGGCTCGTCAGAGGCCACCCCTTCGTTAGCTGCTGCCTGGAGGCGACGTTGAGTCGCGGTGTCTTTGGAGCTGATTTTAACTTCTTGTAGACAAAGGAATTGGGGCCATGCGTGACGCTTGAGGAATGTTCTTAAAGGAGACAGGGCCGGGCCTGAGCCAAAGGACAATTGCTTCTGCAGTAAGGGCCCGATGCCGTTCACATTCCAGCTGAAAATTCGGAATTGATCTGCATCTGCATGAACAGGAGGAGTGACATCTCGCGTGTTCGCCACGTGGTTCAAAGAACGTGAAATCTTTCTTTTCAAGGCCGGGGGACTGATCGACCTATTGGTGCTGCTGAGCGTCCTCTTGAGCGACGGAGACATGATACAGCTTCTTTAGGTCAGCGAAAAAGAGTACGCTTCAGACATGGTGGTCAAAGTGAACTGCGAGGATCTAGGATGATGTATTTGGTGATATAGTGAATTGATGGAGCTGTGTGCCTGTGATCGTCCATGCAACGAAGAACGTCATCGTCAAAGCTGGAGTGATGGCGTGTCTCGAAATCATCTCCGAATTTGCGTGTCCATCGACGGTCCGAGCCGAGGATTCGGGGCGCTTCAAGCCTGGAGCGGCTTGGACCACGCCCATTTCTCAGCTGAGGTCAGCCTAATGAGCCTATTGACGCCCCCGGAACTCGATGAGCGACACAGGACGCTAGCTAACTAACTAGTTAGGTAGCCCACCCCCATGCAAGCCACCTACCCGGGCCCAAGCTCTCTGTTTCAGGTGAATCAGGTACCAACGACGCCCACCCACGCCCAGAGTGCTAACTTCCGAGCGTGCCCTTCACCAGGTATTCGTGGAGCGCTGATGGAGAGTCGCAGATCGTGAGAGTCATGTCAGGCACACCACACCGTGGTGCAGGTTCACTTCAACTCCATCACAGTCACTAAAACTCCACAAGTAAGAGCCCTTCTCTAGCGAAAAACAGAGCAAAAGAGCGCCATGTCAGATCGTTGATGCCAATGGTGGTGCGAAACTCCAGTTGCCCTGTACTCGTCCCCGTCGATCACTTGCTCAATTGATCCTCGTCCTCAACAATCGACCGACTGCAAATCCTCGACCCGTTTTGTAACTCGTTTAACAACTGTTCCAATCATCCCCCTTCTCTCAACGAAACACACCTCTCCATGATTCACCTGTCTCGACCTCTTCCTGCTTCGTCCGCCCAACCTGAAGGCACAGCTAAAGTTCGGATGCGGACTTGCCCACCAGATCGAAAGCCTAACTATCTTTCTCGCCTTCTGTTTTCAGCACGCTGCTTGTCGCTGCTCTTCTCTCCTCCCTAGTTCGGTAAGCGACTTCAAGAGCTGTCCTGTCATCGTACTTATAACCATGGGCACAGGCGATTTCCCCCCGAGACCCCTCCTTGAGATACTGTTCTTGAAGCCCTCTCTGTACAATTCTGCTGCCGGCCATGGCTCCAATGTCAGAGCTTTACCCTACTCTGCACCAAGTGCGCGAGCTCGAGAGTGCAGGCATTCAGGATCTGCAGGAGATTGTCCAAACGTTTCCGATCATCGACAACCATGCACATAACATGTTGACTGAGGACAATGCTTTTGGCAGCGCAGAATATCCATTTGAAAGCATCACGTCTGAGGCGCAGGGTCATGCCCTGACCGACCACGTTCAGACCAGTCTCGCGCACATCCGCGGTATAAAGCACCTGGCCGAGTTCTACGAGTGCGCTGAGACACTACAAGATGTCAAGGCGGCCAGGTATGAGTGGGTTCGGAGAGACTACCCAGGTCTAATCAAGAGGTGCTTCGAGGGAACGCATGCGATCCTGATGGATGATGGGCTTTTGGCAGAGATTATACATCCCTTCAAGTGGCACAGGCAGTTCGTTCCGACGGTCTCTAGAATTGTACGTATCGAAGCTGTTGCGGCGGAGCTTCTGGAACATCTCGCGCATGCAGCCGGGTTCATGAGGGTGGGCCTGGATGCAGACTGGGATATCAGCCAGACCGAGAGCTTCCTGGTCCGATTCAACACCGTCTTTCGCAACCAGATACGAACCCTGGCCAATGACCCAGATGTCCGTGGTTTTAAATCCGTCATTTGTTACCGCACCGGCCTGGATATCGGGCTGGAAAGCCGCAAAAACTTTCGGCCACACCAGTCATTGACCGACTCAGTCCTATTGCAGTCTTTCCACCACTTCTTACAAAAAGCTGTGCGCGACTCAAAGTATCGCATCGAGCAGAAGGAAGTCAACGATTTCTTGGTGGTCGCCGTGTGTGACGTGCTCGAGAAGCTCGTCGACACTGATGGTGAGAACCTGCCATTCCAATTCCACACTGGACTTGGCGACAACGACATCAACCTCATAAAAGCAAACCCGGCTTATATGCAACCCCTTATTGAAGCCTTCCCCCAAGTCGACTTCGTCATTCTCCACTCCTCTTACCCCTACACAAGAGAGGCAGGCTATTTGGCTGCCAATTTCTCTAATGCCTGGCTTGATATTGGAGAGGTCTTCCCAATGCTCTCCAGAGATGGGGAAGAGTCGGTTTTAAGGCAGGCTTTGGAATTGACCCCTGCCTCTAAGATCCTATGGAGTACCGACGGGCATTTCTATCCCGAGACATACTGGCTAGCCAACAAGCATTTCCGAGAAGCACTGGAAAAAGTGCTCACGGCATATGTCGCGGCTGGCGATGTTAGCGTGGCTCAGGCTATTGAAATTGCCGTTGATATTATGTTTTGGAACTCCAACACACTGTACAAATTGGACGAGGAGCGCAAGTTCCCCGAGCTCCTGAGAGCTTGTGGAAGAGAGACGGTGGATAGCATGAGGACGTTGGTCAATGGCGGCTCGAAAGCGCCCTCGTTCCGATCAACCGCAAGCACCACCGTTGCAACACCCGGGATTCCTTCAGCTCGTCCAGGATACTCTTCGAATTCTGCAACATTGACGGCGACGAACCAAAATCTTGCCATCCGCTCCACAAGCATCAGCGCACCGTCTGGCCAAAATGCAACAGCCGTGTTGGCCCAGAACTTGACTCATTTTGATGCCTTCTTGCAAACAAACCCGAGTGTCAAGTATATCTGGAATCAATACCTCGACTATACAGGCACACTACGCAACCGGATGGTTACGACACAACAGTTTCGAAAGTCCCTCGCTACGGGCAAATACCTTGCCTGTACAACCGCACTCTCACGTCTCCTCCAAGACGACAACGGCGCCACTGGTGTGTCGGCGACAGGTCAATTCATCCTCACTCCAGACCTCTCCACGCTCTCACTCAACAAGGGCATTTCTTCGCCCTCTGCGACAGTGCAGACATGGTGGATGCTCGAGCCAGATCATAATAACCTCAGTCTGAGCCATTGGGACCGGTGCCCGCGGTGGCTCCTGCAGTCCCAATGCGAGGCGCTGAAGTCCGAGTTCAACATCTCCGTCCTGATGGGGTTTGAGCTCGAAGTCATCTTCATGCGCCCGATCTACAATGAAGAGAGAACAGACTTTAAAGACTTTGCCCCCCTGCACTTTGTCCACTCGTGGTCGAACATGACCTACCAGCAACTCGACATGTTACCCATGATTGAGGAGATTGTCGAAATGCTCGCCGAGCTGGACATTCACGTGCCACAGTTCCATTCCGAAGCAGCCCCAGGCCAATGGGAGTTCCCACTGCCGGCCTTTGAGCCCGTTAAGGCGGTCGACATAATGTACAAAGCGAAAGACGTGATTCGGAACGTCGCCAAGAAACACAACCTCAAAGCCACGTGCTATCCGCGCCCGTTCACCTTCACGTGCGGCTCGGCGAACCACGCGCACTTCAGCATCAACGGGCCCGGCGGCACGCTCGAGCGATGCGAAGGCCCGTTCCTCGCCGGCGTCCTGGAGCATCTCCCAGCGATACTGGCCTTTACTTTGCCGATTGAAGAATCCTACCAGCGCGTCGGGGCCGGCATCTGGGCCGGCGGCGAGTACGTGTGCTGGGGCAGCCAGAACAAGGAGGTGCCGATGCGCAAGTGCGAGCCCGGCCACTACGAGCTCAAGACGATCGACGGCATCGGCAACTCGTATCTCTCCATGGCAGCCTTGCTCGCGTCCGGCCTGCACGGGCTGAGGCAGGACATGAGGCTCGAGCACAAGGATTGCACCGGGGATCCGACGGCGATAGGAGAAGAGGAGAGGGCGAAGCTCGGCATCAGCGTCAAGCTGCCCGATAGTCTGGAGAAGAGCCTGAGGGCGCTGGACCGGGACAAGATCCTCCGACGCGGTCTGGGATATGCAGCCGTCGACGACTACCTTGCCACCGCAGAGAGTTTGATGCAGAAGTTGAGAGGGTTTGGGGATGAGAAGAGACGGGTGTGGTTGATGGCGAGATACTGATCACTTGATATCCATCATCACCTGCGCAAAGACATGGATATGGACATAGGATATGGATGGACTTAGGGTATACATGGGAGGATCTCCTATACGGTATTATTGTGTCGGAGGAGAGAAAGAGGTGGGGTCTAATTAAGCGTGTACAATTAATTACCGGAGCGAGCGATGCGATTATCTCAAGCGAGCTGTTGGTCTTTCTTTTTTTTTGCCTAGGGTTGTCTGCTTCTCGAAAGAAGATCTGTATGTGGTAGGGGAAGAGCATATATTGCCAAACTTGAATTCAGACCTACTTCAGTCGACAAGATGGACCAGCCTTCTCTCTCACGTCCATGGACCTGGAGTTGCCATCTCAGCCTTCCAATTCTGACACACGTTTCTCTGGATGATTTTCGGCCAAGTCCGATGCTCTTTTGCTCTCCCTTATCCACGACTCTGACTGTGTCTTACTGCATCGCGCACAACCATTCTTGGATGTCATTGGAGACCGTTTACTGGCCGAATCACCCTTAGCTTGGGCTCCCGAGTCGGTCCTATCTGATCCGACACGAGACTTGCTTCTATGTTTTACTTGTGCCACTCGAGAAGAAGTTTGCCAACTCTTTCACAATTGATCTTCTGGTGGGAACTGTGTCTTGCATAGACCCGGGTTCCGGTGGCTTGTCTTTAGTTGTTGCGATGGTCGACGCTACTGTAGATTGCTTGCGGGGTGACCGACGCCGCTTGATGACCGAGTTTTCACGCTTGACGGTCGAGTTAAGTTCAGTAGCTGTGGGTTTCGCCTCCTTTGAATTTGTGCTAGCAGTGTCCCGGGAGGTCGAAGTGCTCATTAGATCGCTAGAGCGACGGTCGATGGCTATCTGAGTTTTGGTGTTTGCATTGCACGCTGTAAATGCATCTGCTTCGGCAGAGTCAAGAACAGCATCATGGCCCGAAACTGGAGGTGTGTCGTCAACAGTCACTCTCTTGTCAGATTTCGGGAGAATCGAAAACGGTTCCTCCTTGATGTGACTTGACTTGACCTCATTTACTGGAAGTCGAGAAGACATAGATACAGGGGCTGGTACTTTAGTGATCGCGGGTAACGTTGATCGTCGTCGGCGTCGTAGACTGTCCTTCTCGCCATAGCTAGGCACGTGTCTCGTGTCTAGCAGACCCAACTAAGGAGGTACTAACATTGGACTTTCCAACACCTCTCCAGCTTTGTTGGCTTCAGAATCAAGTGGCTGACTCAGCGATATGAGTGCGTTCTGTCCATTTACGACGTTCGCTGGAGCTTTGATGACCTCTGGTTCCGACTGCGACGCTCTTACATGCTGTTCTAGCTTGTCCAGAGACTCGGGTTGTTCGCTGCAGCGAGGGCAGACCGGAGGACTCTGTACCGTCATGCCTCTTTTGTAAGGGTCGCCAGCGCGATCAAGGTATGGAGGTGGCGGTAATGGTGACTGCAGCTTTCAGCTTTGACGAAATACATTTTAGACCATGTAGGCCTCACCCCGCATATGAGGCATGAGAAACACCCCCAGTGCCACCAGCACCACCCAAAGCTGACAGTATCAGTCTTCCTGTAGACTATTTCTCCACAGCGCCAGCAAATGCTGATGCTGTGAATCCATCTCCAACAATCCGCGCAGACGATGCGACTTTGCAGGCCGAATGTGTGTGGTGGCGGGTCATGCTCGGTCCAGCAGACTGTGCATGTAAAGGTATATGGCAACTTTTGGCTTTCCTCTGGCTTCTCGGAAGAGGGTTTGGTAGGGGTTGAGGACGAAAGCGTTTCGGATATGGAGCGGATTGTAGGTGGTGGTAGCGAGACGTTGGACCTTGAAGCCGCCAGAAAGTGCTGCGGATAGGCCATCAGAATTAATGCATGATCATGAAGATGGAATGAATGTAAAGAAGTCAGGGAATTGAGCAGGAGGCAGAAGAGCCGGGAGCTGTTTCCGAGATCATGCAGATGTAATCTCAAACGTGCTTTCCTATCTGTGCAGGGGTAGGTAGCCTTCGGGAACTCTGTCGTATCGGTCGAAATATGTACAAATGGCCATTCCATCCACATGCTGTAGTCGCTCCGGTGGCATGTTCTTGCTGGCTTAGAAGCCCCAGTAGCTCTTGGCCAGATACGCAGCGTATGAGCTCATACCAGTCAGGAAACCAAGTGTTCCCAGATATCCCACCTTTCGCCCCAAGCCGAGGGCGTTTGGATTCTTGAGTCCAAACTCAACGTGAATAATTCGGAAGAAGAGGAGAGCTGCCAAAGATCCGGTCAAAACCCGACGGTTTGCTCCATTCAACTCGGCGAAGGCTGCCGCGAGCAATGCAAACGGCACATTGTCTGCAAAGTTGCTCTGAGCACGGCATGCGACAAGAAGATTGCAAGGGCCTGTATTCGCGGTCTTTCCTTCACCATCAGCAGTCTTCGAATTGTCGCCTAGGGACGTCCTCTCTGAGAAGCGAAGGACAGTGACGCGGAGATTGAGCAAGACATAGTACACGACGAATGCTGCGTCCTAGTCAGCGACACAAGTCGACGCCACCTGCTTCCTAAACAGACCTGGAGCGAATGTTCCTGTGACAGGGAGCAACTTTGGGACTGCGGTAGGCATTAGCTAGTGCGGAGGGCAGCGTGGTTTGTTATCCCACCTGGTACAACCATGATGTTTTCGTAGGAGACGGTATCGAGGCGTTGCAAGAGAGGGACAGTGGTGAGAAGATATTTGGAAAGAAGAGAGGTTAGGGGAAATGGCGAAGTACCAGATGGATGTACGTCAAGTCGAGTCAAAGTCCACGTGGCCCAAACAAAGCTCGGACGTCGGTACAATGCTAGCCACACTTGTTCACAGATCAGGCAACATTCTTGTTGGATACTGGTATTGATCCCGGAGCTTTGCAAATGGCTCTGAGGGTGAGGTTGAGGACAGATTCTACAGATACCTCAGGTAGGCAGCCCTCACAAGGCTCGTCATCAGAGAGAATGGAGAGTGTCATTTAAGGAGTTGCCGCATTAGTAGCAACTAGTTGTCCCTAAAGCCTTAGCTCTCGGCTGAGTTCCCTTTTGTCGGACTCGAGTCTGAAACGTTGATGATCCATTTCCTGCAGAAAGGACCTATCCATATCCCACTATAATTCTATTATACCGAATCACCCTTGAGACTATTTTGCTGTAGCCTTATGGCACATCCTTGTCTTAAGCCTGCTTCTGGTCCTGCTTATCCTTTTCCATGTCTTCACCACTTTGCTGATCAATGAGCTTGTTTGCCTCGTTGTCGGTTCCACTTCCGCAGTTGGAGGCAATCGACAAGTATTGCCAGGTGTCGCAGCTCTTCCAGAACATGTCTCCGAAACTGCCTAGGTCGCTGACTCAGTATAGTCCAGGCATAGCGGTGGCGAAACATACCGTTCATTGCGAGAAGGCCGGTGTATGGTCTGTCCATCGACGGCTTGGAATTCGTGGTGTCCGGTTGAGGAGCCATTGCACGAAAAAGGCTTTGTCTTGCTGCAAAGACAATGGGTTTCGAGGCGTATTTACTTCTAATGTATTCTGCACGATTGCGAGGATAGAATAAAATCAAAGCAAGCTGCAATCCCTGGCTCTGGAGGAAACCCATGGGCTTTTATGTCTACGCGTGTTGCCAGTTCTCACACTGGTCGGGCTTCCCGCCAGCTCTGCGCGTGCCTGGCATCGCATCCAACGCCCACTATGCTGAAATGGTGTGGTATACACCGGCTCCCGAAGTACACTTGAAGAGACTACAGCATGTGGTGCGATGCTCAAGTACACTCTGAGGCGCTAAAGATGCCCTTTGACCCAGTGGGGTTCTACGGCAAAACGCACACTAGCTGCAGAGATTTTCCGTGCTCGAGATCAGCCGTCCTTGCGACCGTGCGGCCTGAACCGATCTGGTGGACTAGCCTCGCACCAACGCTTGTCGCTCGCGAACCATATCCTAGTAGCCGGCACACTCTCTCCACCCTTGCCGACAATTAGGCCAAAGTGGGTGGATGCGGTACCCTCGCCTGGAGAGCGTGAATCCAGGTCCCCTGAAACCAGAAAGTGGATACCCTGTGCGTGAGCCAGAAGTCAGGATGACAAGCCTGAGAGGTGCATCATGCATCATGCATCATGTATCGTGCAACAACGAAGGTGCATGAGAACACGATCACCGCCAAGGCTGAATATTGGGAAAACAGGGGGATTTCCCAACATTCAGCCTTGGAGTCGTTTTAACCAATCTGGTCTACCCCAGGCAAGCAGCATCACCGAAAACCCGCAATATGATCCGTCCTTCTGAGAGATAACCTCAGCGCCTAAAAGATGTGCTGTTTCGCCTCCTTATCGGACGAACAGTCAAGCATTGAGGGTAAACATTCTCATCCAGAAGCTGACCACTAGAGTAAAGAGGGTGGAATGGATGCAAGCTTGCAAGCTCTGTCTCTGGAGGAAACCCGTGGCATTTGTGTCTCTGCGTGTCGCCAGTTCTCACCCAGGTCTGGCGCTAAGCCAACCCTCATTGTGATCGGATGTGATGGTATGTACTGTAAGGTATACGTCGGCATGTAAAAAGCCCAGCATCCACTCTGCACACACACCGCAGTTGGTTGGTCGTCTGTATGAAGCTAGTAGGACTCAAGTAGACCCGTCAACTCTGCTGCACGAATGACCATCACTACACAAACCAAGCAAAATGCCCTAGCTTGTCAAGGGTTTGACTGACCCTCGGCGATCTGAACCCCTGGGTGTCTGTTCCGCATGCGACCTCCGGTCAATCATGGCCCTCGCCCCGGTCTTCGGCCACCGCGCGCACAACCCCACTTAAGCATGTGCCTTCCCAAAGCGCGAGGGCCGTTGCCTTTTCTCGGGACTAAGCCGGAATTGAGCATCCGCGTTCGACATCTGTGCGGGGCGTTCCGATACTTGGGCTGACCTCAGTCAGTGTTGCGAACTGCCACGGCTCATGCCCTTTGGTCCTCATATCTGCTCTTCCTTTTTGAAGACGGCGCCCTCCTTGCTTACATCTCCGTACACCCCTGTTACCTCGGATACCCAGGCTAAGGCGGGGGCCCAGTGAGCATTCAGCCTTGCACAGCTACTGACTTGGCAACTTGTACCTTGTCCAAGTCACCTACCACTGTTGCCGAGCGATGCGAATGGCACGATTAGAGTGGAATGAGCAACACCTCAAAGACATCAAGCGTCCAGACCGATGAAGGACGTGGAAGCATGTAAATGTTAAAAGTATTGTGGATATAAAAATGAGTGTGTATTCAATCGTATCCAATCATCCAAGAGCCAAAAGACTCGTTATATACATCACATTCCAATAGTACCGTTGCTTTGCGTCCACTCGAACCAGGAAACCTCCTGCATTCATCACAAACAATGACCCGCGCTATGCAATTGTAAAGGAATGTGTGACCCCCCTCCCATATGTTCTAAATTTTTAAACCCGGTCGCTATGCAAGAAGAAAGAACCCCAAAGAAACCCCCGTAGCATTCAGAACGAGGTGCTTGCTGTTCATAATGCCCGCGTGTCAGCGGTTTGCTCAGTAAGGGATATGGCATCTGATCAAGCACTCCTCGACACCCTTGGCGAGAGGGGGGAGGATGTTCTTCTTGAACTGGGCAAAGTTGGAGCCGTCAATCTGCTTGGGGAAGCCGAGGGTGGCGTCGACAATGCCCTCGTCCACGCTGAGGATGAAGTTCTGGGCGACGGAGCTGGCGCCAGGGTCCTCGGAGTTGAGGCCCGCAATGGCCACCGCGGGGTAGCAGTCCAGGTTCTGTTGGAAGTGGATGCTGCCCTGGGGGAAGACGGTGCCCTGGAACTGCGTGAGAGTCGTGTTGAACTCGGACGTCAGGCCGTTCTCGAGCACGAAGCCCGTGAAGATGTTGCTGTCGGTCGCGACCGTCAGGAACTCGGCCGCGCGCGGGTGCACGTGAGGGGTGTTGAGCCCGCAGGGCTCGAAGAAGATGCCGGCCGCCGAGATGCCCTGGCCCGTCAGGATCGGGAAGTTGGCGCGCGACGCCAGGTCGACCTGTCCGCCCTCGCCGGCCTTGGCCGTGATGGCCGGGTTGGCGGCCGGGTTGAAGTCGAACTTGAGGCTGATGTCGCCTGCTGCGATCTCCTTCTGGATGTCCATGAACCGCACGACCGTGTTGTCGGCAGTGAGGAGCTCGGCGATGACCCCGCTGGTCGGGACAGGGTTGGGCGCCGCGGTCGGGTTGCCTAGCAGGCCCGTCGTGTAGCTGGCCGTAGAACTTGGGTAGCCTTGGCCGCCACCGGGAGCACTGCCGTTGTAGTTACCACTCCCGGAAGGAGGGCCCATGGGAGACGCATAGACGGCGGCGGCAAAAGCAGCGACGACGAATGAAGCGGAATGCATTTTTGGTTGTTGGATTGGACTGGTTGGTGATTGAAGTCAAATAGTTGGATTTAGGTGGTGAGTGAAGTAATAGTCGTCGTATTAAGTTTGTTGATGTTGGTTGCTAAAGAGCGTGCAATAACTCTAGGAAAAAATGAAATAAGGAAAAGGAAAAGGAAAAGATTGATTTGTTTGTTTGTTGCTTGTTGCTTGTGGTTGTGTGAATGAGAGTATGGAGGTATTGGAACGAAGGACGAGGGGGTATATATGTATGGTGTACCTTGGTCCTTCTGTGCTTACTGTATGTGCCAACCTCGTATGGTAGTCAGCAGCTGTGCATTATTCCTGGACGCTCCGCCAGGACGGGAATAAACCATGCTCTACCTCCGCCATTGAGGAACGAGGTGTCCGCCGTAGAAGGGCAGAAGGCGGCGGTCAGGATTTAGGATCGGAAGCCTGGTACCTCTTGTGCTCGCGTGGCTCATGCAGGTCGAGCGGAGGCGAATGTGTACAATACGACGAGGGCGATTATCAGGCTCAGGTTGGAATGAGGAGCGGGATTTGTCTGCTTTGCTATTTTCGCGCAGCGAGTTAATCAGCACGCACTGTACGTATTTAGCACGACGCTAGACTAATAAAGGAAAGACCAAGGGCAAGAGCCAGGTATATTGATTGGCCCGAGATGCGGCCATGACCTCTTAGCCGCAACGTTAGGCCACTACGGCTAGTGCGGAGTGACGCTAGGCCCAAAGAAGCACGCGGCCAGCGAGTCTCACAAAGGGCTGTGCTGACCGCAGCTTCGTTCTCCATGTCCGGATTTGTCAAAGAGGAATCGGGACGATGCCAAATCGCTGTCCGTTCAGCCAGGCGACCAGGCTGGGTGATTACACCATAATAGGTCCCCTTTCGTTTCTCCCTTGATTAAGAACATTCTAATCCTCGATCCGGAGAGCTCGGATACACTCCGAGGATGTCGAGATACCGTAGATTGCGTGTTAATTGGTTGTAGCTACATTTTGACATTTGCATTTCGAAGTGTTCTGCAGACGGCTCAGCAATAATGGCACGCGCATCTATTTCTGCACTGGGAACTGGATGAACTCTCCATCCCCTCTGATGTTTTAGCTTCCATGCATTATTCTAACATTTTGAAGAGCCAAAGAAGAGAGGTATCTGTGCTCCCACCGGATATGCTGATTGATCTACCTTGACCTCGCCGCACAATACAATCGCGACCATCAATCCCCAGCTCTATTTCTGCAAATTCTGGACAAAAGAGTCCAGGTTAAACTCTTCCTCGTATTGCCTTTCATCCCAGAGTTCACCGACATCGTCGAGCCAACCCTTTTCGCCCTTCTTCTTGACCTCTCCAGTGGCCATATCCACCATGTCTTCATCCTTTCCACTGGCGGCACCCTCAGGGCCATTCTCTGACGTCTCTCCAAGATTGAACAAATCCAAAATTTGATCCGTCTCCATGCTACCCAAGCCAGCATTTTGCTGATTGACGACAGTAGAGGCGACATCAATTTTGAAGCGTTGCAGATTCAGGATCTTCTCCTCGAGTGTGCCACGGGTGATCAGACGGTAAACATTAACAACCTTTTTCTGTCCGATACGGTGAGCGCGGTCCATGGCTTGAATGTCCTTCTGTGGGTTCCAGTCATGTTCGACAAAGATGACTGTGTCTGCTCCGGTAAGGTTGAGTCCTAGGCCACCTACGCTGGTGGTCAAGAGCAAGCAGTCGTAGCTAGGATCGTTGTTGAATTGGTTGACAATGTTCTGACGCTTGGTCGCTTCGACACTGCCGTCAAGTCGCAGAAACTGGACACTCGGAAGAAGTTTTCCCAGCACCTCATTCTGCACCATGTCAAGCATTTCCTTCATTTGGCAGAAAATGAGTGCTCGGTGTGGAGATACATAGTTCGACGCAGACATCTCGTTGGAATCGCTTGTAACTCCAATACCACAATCGACCAACAGATCTCGCAACGCACTTAGCTTTGGCGCGTGAGCAACATCGCGCAAGCTGGATTTGGACGCAGCAAGTTGTTTCTGGATTGTATCATACTGTGTGTTGCCTTCTTTGACGACAAGAGCGGGGGAATTGCACAGCTTGCGCATGTACTGCAGCGCCTGGAAGATGTGCTGTTTCGCCTCCTTATCGGACGAACCCACGCTGTTTTCCACCGTCTTGCGTTCCTTCTTGAAGAAGTCTTCGAACAGCCGTTTCTGCAGGTCGCTCAAGTCGCAATAGTAATTCTGTAAAATCTTTGGTGGCAGATCGTTGAGGACCTCCTCCTTGAGACGTCGCAGGAGGAAAGGAAGCACTTGTTTGTGGAGTGCTTCGATAGCCAATGCGCCAGCTTCCTGTTCCTTTGAGGATGATTTGGCATTGCGACTAGCAGCAATGGGTTTCGCAAACCGATCTTGGAAGACCTTTTCTGTGCCCAGAAATCCGGGCATGAGGAAATCAAAGAGTGACCACAGCTCCAGTACGTTGTTCTGAATTGGCGTTCCAGAAAGAATGAGTCGATGATTGCTCACAATTTTCTTCACCGCTTGAGTAATCTTAGCTTTCGGATTCTTGATGAGATGTCCTTCATCAAGGACACAATAATTCCACGTGATTGGCGTGAGAACGTCACTGTCATTTCGGCAAACATCATAAGAGGTGATTACAACATCTGCAGCTTCCAGGAGGTTGCGACGACTGCTCCTCTCGGCCGGTGAGCCCACATAGGCAACACATTTCAGAAACGGTGCGTACTGTTTGATTTCCTGCTGCCAATGGCCAGACAATGTTGGCGGGCACACTATAAGCGAAGGAAGTCGTCTCATATCCGGGGCTTGCGTTTTGGCATACTCTTCAGCACGGATGTGATGATCGCTCGCAACAATACAGAGTGTCTGGAGAGTTTTCCCCAGCCCCATGTCGTCACAAAGCACGCCATGAAGATTGTATTTGTTGAGGAAGGCCAGCCAATTGACACCGTCTTGCTGATATGAACGTAGTTCCGCTTTGATAGCGACTGGGATTTGGAAAGGCTCAACTTTCTTGGGGTCGAGCATTTGTGACATGAACTTGCGCTCTCTCTCCCTTCCTTGAAGCAAGGCTTCGGGCATTCCTGGGGGATCTGGAATGCCGGCCTCTAGTGGAACCAGCTTGACCAAGGTGGCGAAGGATGTCGTGGCCAGGAGACGAATATCGTTATTAGCATCGCTCATTCTGCCCAAAACAGGTACGATCAAGAAGATCACATATGGCAGGATCCTGTCTCCCATGACGCTGATGAGGTGGTAGACACACTCCGTGATGCCTTGTCTGTCGCGAAGATCAAGTGGGTTACTGATGTTCGGCAAGATTTCTTGGACCAGCGTAGTCATGCCTTCGACAGGTATGACACTGCACAATGTCGCGAAACATTTAGCAGCACTGTATCGGATCACGGAGAGTCTGCTACGCATGGCTTTGCCAATAAGTGGGCTTAACGACAGAACCCAGGCGTACAGAGCATGATCCAGTGTTGGCAGGAGAGTCCGGAGGGCAGATAAAGCGTCAATCAGCGACTGTCCTTGTTCATCGTCAACCGTCAAAGTGGCCGGATCGGCAGAACCAATCAGTTGTCGTACGGGCCCTTCGATGAGAGATTGCAATATAGGTAATTTCTCCAATAGTGCAGCTCCATATGATTGTGCCAGCTCGTCCAAAGCTCGCTTCGCCCCTCGGCGCATAATTCTGGCCTCTTTTGCTTCTTGTTCAAAGCGAGCGGCGTCCGGGTGGTCCTTCCGGTCTTCTTCTTTCCGCAAAGAGAGCACGACGTCCTCGAAACTGCGGTTGGGAGGGAATTCGGGCGTTTCGGATGTATCAACGCATGTGAACTTGACAAGATTTGAAACTAGCTTGTCCACTGGGCCCCGTTTGGGACTCGCAGTGTAGAAGTCGATGAGGCCGGCAACAGCGGAGGCAGAACGGGCCTGCAAATCCTCATATTCTTCGCCCTTGATGCTGTCCATCATGCACTTAATCAGTTGGCCAGGCTTCTTGGGGATCTCACCCAGTCTGATAAAGACCGATGCCACGGTGGCTTTGATGGCCATTTCTCGACTATCCTTGATTTTTCGTGCCTCGTCCACGGCTGCCTTAGCGTTCGCGCGTGCATCATTCAAGTACTGTGTGCCCGAGACTCTTTGTGCAGGAGTTAGGCCTTTGATGAGACGATCGAAATCTGTTGTGACGATTCTCTCGGCATCTTCAAGTGAAAAAGCTTTCGGGCCAGCACCAGTGGTACCCTGGCAGACGACTGCTATCGCCGGCAGGCGGTCCCGAGGCACGTGTGCATTGTTTTGGAACGCGCTAATAAGAGCCTGACATTGGCCCCTCGCAGCCTGCAATGATGACACAATATCTGCATACCAGTTGCTGCCGTCGTTGTCGAGGACCTTTTGCAGGTCGGCTAGGATTGCGGAGGTATTGAGAGGCTTGGAGGTTTCGTGCTTAGCAACCTCTTCGAGAACCATTGCAGAGAATAGCCTCGAGCTGGAGTTCTCGGAGCTGGTGGCTGGCACGAGACTTGCCCAAAATGCGGAGATCGTAGACTGATCCTGTTTGCCTAACAGAAGGCCAAGGGCCCGAGAGCAGGCTATTCTTGTTCGTAGCATGACTTCCATGCCCACCAGCTCAACGTCGCCGTGCAGCATGTGTCCATCTGTGTTGTGGGACGGCTGTTGAACTGGGGCCGACTCTGTCTTCTCCAACTTGCGTCGCTTCTTTGGCTGTTGATCTGAATCCGAGGTTCTTCGGTGCTTTGACGGAATTGCAGCCATCGGCGCACCTGAGGGCTTAATTAGAAGTGAAATATCCATTGGAATCGGGTTTCGTGGTTGACCGATTGGTTGGATCGTAGCCTTGACCATTGCCGTGATATGAGGCTCGAGACTTGGGAGAAAGTTTTCCAGTCCTTGACGGTCCATGAAAGCAATGAGTGCTTGCCACACTTCAAACGATTTCCAGAGGACACCCTCATTTCTCTCCAACAGCATATTCTGGAAGATCAGTCTAGTCACTCGACCACCAACCCAACCCATATTGCCCGAGTTGGAAAGGCTTAAAAATGTTGCCAACGCCTTAAGTACCGCCATCCTAACGCTTGTGATAGTGTGCCGCAGGAAGAAGTAGAGACGCGGTACAAGTGACTCAAACGACTGCTCTGGATCCTCCTCTGCGTTTGAGCGCATCGCATCCACCACTTGTTCATACGAACACAGGGTGGCTAAAAGGTCCATCACAGCACCGGTACTGGCACTGAGATCATCTTGCATGTCAAGCAAACAGTCCCACACCACGCTGATAAGCTGTCCCAGGGATTGAGGTCGCATCGTCGTAAGTTCGCCAGCAATAGGAACCAACGTTGCGGCACTAACCGACTTCACATCATCGTCAGGGTGAGCAAGACCGCGGACAACCGCGGAAACAACTCCATCAATCAGGTCGGGCTCCTGAAGAAGAAGATCTTTCCGGACTGCAACGAAATAACGAAGTCCGATCATTCCGCCGTGGCAGACCTCCCAAATGGGCTGTTTCAGTCCAGTATCAGTCTGATTGATCATCTGCTGCAAAAAACGGTAGACTGCAACAGCAGTTTCATCCGGTAACTGGGTAAGTAGGGCTCCCAGAGTCTGTCCTATCGACTCGCGAATTGGGGCAACAACAGTATCAGAAACATAGTCACCGAAACGGTCCAGCATCAGGACACAGAGCAGTCGACATGCAAGATCATCTAGCCAGCGTTTGTTGGCTAGATCATTCTGGGCTCTCGATTTTCCGTAGCGTCGACCTGCACCCTTGCCATGTACCCGCAGCACTTCCCTAAGTCCCATTGCTGCGCCGTGCCGAATTTCCCAATGGGGATCGAAGAGGTCGATGGAAAGAAAATCACACATGACGTCGAAGGGCCAATCACGGGCATGTTCCTCATCTGGCTGTATCAGGGGCTTCTCCGACATTTCTTCTCCTTTGAACTCCGAGATGAGTGCTGTATCGTCATCGGGCCCCTCTCGCTTGATGGAGAAATAGTCTGGCGTCGAATCTCCGTTGGCTTCGTCATGTCCGTTCAGCTTGACCGCGTGAGGTGTTGCAGAGACCGGAGTTTGATTGGGCTCGGACGTGCGACGTACAGATAGGTCGACCACGCGCATCTTACTGGCACCAGCTTTCGCAGCAGATTTGTTCTTGCGTTTGAGTTGATTGAGTTGCCGTTTACTCAATCCGGCCTCTTCTGACAGAGCGTGTCCGTTGCTCTCCGAAGGCGAGAGCGCGGTAAGCGGAGATGCTGAACCGAAGTCGTCTGGTCGCGTAGCACCAGATTTCGTATCAACGCGGGCCAAACCGGGATTTGACGTTCGCTTTGCTTGAGAGCCAGCGGCAAAGTCATGTTCATTCACCAGATCTTCTTCGATATACTCACCACCAAGACCCAGACGGGCAGTGAGATTCTGTTTCTGGTGTGCCAATCGTTGAGCAGGAGTCATGTTGGCCATGGAGTACTCGTACTCTTTCCCGGCACTCCCAAGCAGCTTCTTGCCATAATTGAGAATCATCTTGATGTCGAGAGTTGCCAGGTGAAGTAGGTCGTCTGCTTCAATGCCCTTGTCCTCGAGCTTGATGCTCGAATCCTCGGACTTGATCGCCTCTGACTTGGGGTCTGCATCGTCGGAGTTGGGATCGAACTTTTCGGCATTCTCAAGAATGCCACCCAGAGCTTTGGCGGCGGCGGTGCGAGTATCCCAGGATTTTGATTGTAGGTATGGGAGGACTCTTCCCAGCAGCGGAAAGAGATTGTCTGGGTTTTGTTTCTGGACATCAGCAAGTTGCTGGGCAGCAGTGTTTCGTATTAGTTGTGTGCTGCCCTTGTCCAGCAAGCTGCAGGAATAATATGTTAGTAACGGGATGGGAGCCACAGGACGAACCCATCCGCTGCTATAATGTGCTGGGAGGGAAGGAACTCACGTGACTAGCCGGTCGAGCCTGGACAGAAAGGGTTAGCGGGTTTGGGGACCTGGACGAGGAAAAAAGAAGTGTCAAACCTTGAAGTGGCCATCCTGGGCACCGCGAAATCAATTCAGCCACGACCAAATCAACTAACAATAATACCAGCGCCATACAATGCAGATTGTATTCGTTGGTCAAGTTACATTCATCGCGATAATGTCGTGGTGGCGCACAGAGGGCGAATAAAATTGGGATGAGGGGTGATGAAAATTGCCAGACGACGCGTTATGGCCAGGCGACGATGTGCACAGTGAATTTATATGGCCGTCGCACTTCACTTGTATCGGTATCGACGGGCAGGTGAAGGTGCCAGAGCCTCGTCCAAGAGCGGGAACAAGTGGTCAGAAAACTTGTGAAATCGGGGCGCGGCGAGTTGGTTATGAGAGGGTCTGGCATCGCTTTAAATCCTCGCTTGCCCATGGGCCCCTGGCCTCTGATTGCTCCTACCGCTGCGTCCTGGGATCCACCCGCAGCGCGCTAACCCCAAGCTAAGCTTTTTTCTAGCAAGTGGCTTCTTGGCGTTCGTGAATGATGCACCGGGGAGCCTTTCGTAGGGGGACTGCTTCTGCCTTTGCTGTGGCTGCCTTGCCTGGTCAGCATCAATCGTGTCCTTGTGCACACTGCTCGAGACCATCGTGTTTGTCTGGTTATCTCTCGCCGATGATTATCTCATCTTGCTACAGTATATCGCCTCCGCTCAGCGTGTCATCGCCCGATCTACAACGCCGGATGTGCAGGGTATGCGCCCTGAGGGCGGCATGCAAGATGTCACTATCCCATCTCACACTCGCAGATTTGTCCAACCACGCTAGCATCCTGAAGCAGCATGAGATGTGTCTGTACTTTGTGGCCATCGCTCTCTTGATCTCTTGATCTCTTGATGGGCTATCAACAGTGCCTTCACCGACCAAGGCAGAGCGCAAAACCATAAGTCTATGTAGACGTAGGTAGGCGGCCATTATGGTTCAAGTAGGACGCAAAAAGCACCTTGGATTGCTACAAATCTACCTAGGTAGGAAACATACTCACGTCATGCACAAGCATGACACGAAGTAGTTCAGCGACAACCATAACTTGTGGCTAGTCAGGCTTCGAGGCCGTGGACAGGAGGAAAAAGACTTATTCTCTTCCCTGGTTCATCGGTAGACGATGCCTAGCAGGTTGCATCTTGCTTTGCTGTTGTAGGATTGATGGGTAATTTCTGATTCATTTGTTCGCCTGCCCCAATGTTGTCCCATATGTACAGATCGTGGTCTCTTTCTGCCCCACGACAATAGTAACGCTCCCCGGGATAGAGCTCATCCAGCTTATCGTGCTCCTGTTCATGATGCATTGGCTTGTAGTATTGATTTTGTCTCGTCCTCTTTGCCGATCAAACCAAGGCTCTGTATCTGCCCGACCTTGGGGGCATTCTCTCGGGGGCTTGCTGCCTGGGCTTTCCGGAGCGCTATTTGGATAGCCATTGCGCGTGCATACTGTGAGGTAATCTTGTCAGCATATCATCCATCTACTCGCGCAGACCGGCATGCCACCAACCTCTTTCTTGTGGTGTAGACACTCATAGTAATCTTCTAACCGCGGCGCACAAACGCCCTGTTTTCTCGCCTGGGGATCGTGCTGATTGATCACATAGCAGGACATGTATTCTTGCCAGAAGGGAAAGCATCGGGAGACACCTAAGTAGACAAATTGGTCAGTTTAACGAAGCTTCGAAACTGTTCATGGCCAACGGTAGGTGACGTGCGAAACCGAGGTTTCAAGAGCTACATACCACCAGTCAAGCCGTAGCCGGAAGCCATGTTGATAGAGAAATTCGTGCTATGCGCCGGTCATACACAGTAGGAGTGTTCAACCTCGTTGTTGTAACAATGGGTCAAATTGTAAGTGAACGAGCGTCGTTGGAGCTGCGGCCAAGCTTGGATCTCCGTTGCGGGCGAACCAGCATCACTATGATTACTGACTAAGGCTACAGGTACCGAAGCCTGCGCTGCGGAGAAGCCTGGCATGTTCCCACGTAGCATCTTTCCTACATGTACATATCGCATACATCACTGGCACCCTGAGCATCACAAAATGCTTTCAATGTCTTGACAATATGGCGAGTCTGGCCAAGCTGTCAGATGCACATGTTCTTCTCCTCGCGGTTGAACACACCTCGAACGGCAATCTTGAGGCTCTTCACACCCTCATCAAACAGTGGCCCAAAGTGCTGTCGCGAACTATAGCATACCGCCTCGTGTTATCCTTCTACCCTGTCGACTCACCGGACCAGACCGCTCTTGTCGACTTCCTCAATGCCTTGAACGGCGGACAGGCACATTCAGATGACTTTTCAAGCATCAATGTCAATCCCTTGATATCGTCACTTTCGCGAGATGATGCCGCTCGACAGTGCCGAACATTGAAACTACAGTCTATTCCTGAGCACACCCCTCAAGACACTGATAAAGGTCTTGCCAGCTTCGTGATTGAATGGGCCAGACGACTAGAGGCCCTCGGTGGCACGTTACAACCTCTCACTGCCTTCATTGAACAGTTTGTCACGCTAAGTCCGGATCTTCAGCTCTGGTACGAGACCAACCTTGTTCCGATACTTCGACTTCAATATGACTTCTATCCGGATAACGAGGACTGCATACAACTCCGAGAACTGGAAAAAATGACGGTCCAAGAAGGAGTGAACTCACTTTTGCAGTGTGCCAAAAGAACACATAATGCAGCCGACATTGCAAGAGATCTGGATCGTGTTGTCGCACCCTGGGTGGTTGGGGCCAGCCACCGAAAGAGAAGGAGGGTCGAGGGTGAGACCGATACCTCGGAACAGGGGCAACAACCATGGGAGTACGTTAACGACTGGTTGATCAATGAAGGCGTGGCGGATTTTGCAGTTGCAGCAAGGACATTCGTTGAATGGGAGGGTCCCCCAGAAGAGCAAGGAGTGTCAGGTCATGTGACGAGTTATGCTCGAGCAGGTCTCGCAATCATCTATGGTTGCGCGGAAAGCTCTCAGGATACTCTGGCAATGTCTTGGGACGTGCTATCAAAGGCTGCCAAGCTGGGAGGGGCGGCGATGCCGAACCTGTCAACATCCAGGCCAACTGTGTCATTGGATGAGGCTTTTGTGAGGGAACTGCAAGATTTAGATCTGCTCCCTACTTCTCTACCAAAAAGGACGAATCATTTCACGCAAGTTACGCCGTCCTCGACTCAACTTGTGGGAGGCGTGCTGGCTACTGCTTCTTTCTTGACGGAATTAGGATTGGCATCATCCTTTGGTGAAATTGCTCGAGTATCTGTCTTTGGATCAGAGCGACGACACAAGGACGAACTTCGGCGCATCCTTCAACAAATTCCTCGTCAGACTCGGAAAGAAATTGACTGGCGCTCGGTGCGTCTTGACTTGCTCTGGTGCCAGTCTTGGTCACGCACGCCGATGACTGACCACAACCAAACGCCGGCATACCTCCGACAGCTGTCCGTCAAGTATGTTGAAATGCAAATCTTGGATGCTCTTCTGAATGCAGCACAGTATAACATCGTCAAAGAGGTCTACATCCATTCGCGCCCCTCTCCTTTAGCTACTTCGGATGTGGAGGCTCGCGTAGTGGCTTCCATTTATGAAGCTTACGACAACGCCAGTAACGGCAACAGGGACCGCGGTGGCATGAAAAGAGCAAATGAGATCCTGCGAGCCTTCAGACCAGATTTTGCACAGTCTACGGCCTTTGCTGATATTGACCACTTGATTAGAGCGACTCATAGCCTGTCATTCTACCACCTGACCTTGCAACATGGCATCCCTTTCAGACCTGTGGCCATTCGCGTGCAGAAAGACCCGCTGACATTACTGGAAAAGGTCCTCGAGCAAGACCCCAAAGCGTACACAAAGCTGGATGATTTGTTGGAGATTGGAAGGAATCTTGTTCGAGCTCACTTGCCCAGTCGGGGCTCGCTAGCACAAGAGCTTGACCCCGTCGAACTTCGTGCATCTGATGCCGAAAAGAGAATCACTTATCATGCCATCATGGCTGCCCTTACCGCCAACGATTTTGATACAGCCTATGCTTATATCACGACACGTTTGCCATCATCCACCGAATCTCCAATGTCTAATGTCGCGGACGATATCTCTTGGCGCGCTGCGTATGCCGCTGGAAAATTCAGACCCAGTGTATCACCGAAGAGTCTGACCTCACAGATAGATAGTCTGGCCCAACGCATGGAGCTGCTCTCTCGGGCTCTCATGCTCGCTCCTTCGGGGGAGGCATTGTCTGGCATTCTAGCCACCTGGAGACGGTACGAGGAAGAGATGGAGGGGCTGAAGTCGCAGGCAGTGGAAGAAGAGCGCTCATTTGATGCCAAGGCAGATGCCGCACTCCCTGGCGGGTTCGGACTTGAGGATCGCGATGCAGATAGGGATGAAACGCAGCGTACGATGGCACGTCGGACGTGGCCAGCTTCACGAGCCGGGCCTTCATACGAAGAGGAAGCACCAATGGGTTTGTTTGATGTTGCTAGAGGCGCAGCTACTGCTCTCAGAAAAAGTGCCGCCTTCCCACTTGGAGCGGGCGGTCTAAAGGGTCTGAAAATCAGGGAAGTTGGTCAAGGGTCGGAGGGCAGCGTCGGAGAGAGCGCAGCATCATTTGCTGACGTTGAGGGCGGAAGGACAAGGAAAAGAGACATGGTTGCCACCATGGTCACGAATAATCTGGTGAGCGGACTAGGATGGGTTCTCGGTGCACAACCGCAGGATCGCGTAGACCGTGTGGACCAGGGAGACGGGTCTGGGTGAGCAAGAAGGCTTGTAAGGTCAATGTGGAGGAGTTGTATGTGGGCGTGTCCTTTTCTGTGCTTCCTGATCAGAGGAAAGGCGACGTTGCGAGAAGCAAGCGAAAACGAACGAGGTGCTGAGAGTCGCCCAATACTCAGACCTGTCCCTGCAGAAACGTATCAAAGCGGACACTGGAACAAAGATGTTGTGACTCTTGATGCAATGTTGGTTTCTGTGCAAGGACAAACATTGGTGGGCGATGCTTCACTTGCTAATACACACTCACTTGTCTCTCACTTCCTGTCGCGAACATCTTCCTTCTGCCCTACCTCAAGCTTCTCTCCCATCCCACTCTTGACACGCTCTCACTTGCGTCGACGAAATCATCAACGACATAAGCGACGATATTGCAGTATCGCATTGCGCAGTCTGCTATGGTGCTCAAGCTCGCCGAGAGTTAGCAATGGCTCCAGTGAATTCCAGGTCGTTGCAGCGACGCGACAATCCAGCAATCAGCATTGCCATCATCATAGGCGTGGTTTCTGTCATCATTATCATCGGCATCGCCATCTGGGGCTTTCTCTTGCCAGCATTGTGCAAAAAGCCGCCAGTTCGGTACTCAGACGAGTATTTGCTGAATCTCCGCGACAGAAGAAACAGACCTCCCTCTCCACGCCCTACCCTCCTGCGCAAGATCCTCAAGAAGCCAAAGAAGAGCGTCCCACGGTACAATCCACGACTCGAGTCACCATTTCCGTCCCGCCCTGTTCCTTTGAGCACTTTGCGCTACGAGCCAACGCCGCCTCCTTTCTCCCGGACATATCTTGTGAATCAATCTGTAAACCACAACGGTGGCTTATTTGCTCCAGCCAGAGCCCAGCTACCTCCGCGCCGTGACATTGATAGCGGGTTTAGCGAGGTACTCTGGAAGAACGAAGAAGTCCCAAATCAGAAGGCAGCAAGTGGACTCAATGGCTTGCATGAGTACATCTTGCCTGTTCCGGAACCGCTTCCCCTCAAACCGCGGCCAGCTGGAAGACCACCACCGTTGACGAGACAATTGCAGAAGTTTCCGATCCCTACAGCAGGACTCAGTCGAAAAGGTGGGCTCATACACCCTGGCAAACTCTTCCGGGAGCTCGAACAGCATGACTCCAGCTCGGTAGCTGCGAAGGCGTCCAATACCTCTGCTCCGAATTCCGGAACCGCCGAACACTCTTTTTCCACAGAATCGACTACCTGGGAAACAACGCATGCCCACCCTTTCACTGAGGATTTGCAGCTTAATCAAGTACATTCTGAAGGTTCAACAACTCTCAGCCGCAGAAGAGAACCCATTTACGACCACAGTCACCCGTTGGCGGAAGGGCAAGAGTGTTTTGATCCCTATACAGGCATCAATGCGAGCAACCCACGCCATCTTAGTCGAACTGGTATGCTGACGAGACCTGAAACATCGTTTGCAGAGATACGGCAACGTTTTGATCGCGAAGCCAGCAAGGAGAACTCTCAAGCACAGCTGCCCAAACGAGGCTGGACGCCTGCTTCCAATCCTTTCACGACACCTGGTGGTTCGTCAACTGCTCAAACATCCCCTGTGGCTTCGAGACACTCGCCTCCGACCCTTGCGTCTCAATCCGATGCTCTGATGCATGTGGGTGACAAAAAGACTTCAAATCCGGGTCTCCGCAGTCGTAGACGAACTCCCAGCTCTGCAGCACTCCCATCGCCAACCAAGCTCACGTCTTCCAAGAAACTTGAGCCTTCCAAGACAATCAACCGGTTAAGTAGGAAGCTGTCTCCTGCAAATGTGTTTGGCAAGCGTACGAACCCAACCCCTCCTCTGGATGTGATGTCTGCGACCAAGCCGCGAGACCCGACGCAGAGACATTCCCTCTCTTCGCTATCTACAGTGTTCAAGCCAATGCTCGGCTGCGATCGAAATAGGCAAAGCCCCTATGCAAGCAGTACCTACAGCCGTGAGACCAGAGGTATGAGCTCTACCGGAAGTCCAGGTCTTGACGGAATGTTCCCTGATAACAACCATCTGACAGTGCCCAACTACCGTACCGATCTGTTGGTAGACACACAGAAGCATGGGCGGACTGGGTCTATGGAGGATGTTAGATCGAAGATTGACGAGTGGGATTTGCACACTGAAAACTTGTATGACTCGTCGTTCTACTTGGCTCCGTCAAAACTCAAACGTACGATCTCGGACTTTGGACCCCGACGATCACCTGCATTCGACTCTCGTCCTGCACTCATGTCAATTGAAGACGTCCAAGAGACTCGAGGTAGCACGTCGCCGGCCCTCAAACCGAAGATCCGCATTGAGGAATGTGACGACGAGGTTTGGGACAATGGTTTGACATCGGCTCGCAATTCCGCGCTTGCACCACCAGCAGGTCAAGGCCAAAGTACTCGGCAAGCCAGTTCTGGACATGCACGCCAAGACTCGCAATCGCAATCGCCAATGCCGGGAACAGCGCCAGGAGGCAGTGAATGGATCTAGACTGCAACAGATGAGAGGAAGACGGATCAGGATCAGGATCAGGATCATCAGCAGGTGAACAAGTTACCAGGTGTGTTGTGAGATTACAAGAACGGACGAATGAATATGCATGGAAACCAGAATGATTTGGAGCTCATATCAGAAAGAATGCTTGGGATGTGCTTGGGACGTGCTTGCAAAGGTACCTGAATCAACGGACGAAGAATACGTGACCTGCGTACAGGTACGACAGGACAGGGGAAATGTTTTCCTACCTGATCAGAATATCGTGGAATGGCACGCTGATAGATATTCTTCAAGAAAAAAAACTTGTCGATGAACTAGTCCATAGAGCTAAGAACAGAACAATGATATCAAAATTACCAAAAAAGAAGTAGAGAGAAGTAGGTACTTGTAAAATGGAAGTCCTTTTCAGTACCTGCATCCATGAAACGCGTTACATTGCGCCTGTCACCATTTGTACTTGAAATTGCCAGCATTTCAATCTGTGGACGTCAAAGCGGCAGGTCAGGGCTGGGGGCCTTTTCTTAAGGCAGGTGGTGGTGATATCAAAAAGAATTTCGAACTCCTGTGGTAGCATTGTTCAACGGGACGCTGCACCACTGTGCCCTCGGCATCCTCTACGGCAAAGAATTTCTTGCGGCGCGTGTCGTAACGGACACGAGCAGTCATGGCGGCAAATGCCCTGGGCAATCTTGCCGAGGCCTCGTCACGATATATGGGAAATCGATATCTTCTGGACGCAGTTTGCTGTACGCTGTCATAGCAGGATACGAACACTTCACCGGTGGAACTAATCATAATGTGGTCTGCGTAGCGTAATTTTCCGCCGTCGTTGGATTCCGTGGTTAAAGTGTTGTGGGAGTCTTGCGAGTCTGGCTGCAGGAGATCGTACTTGCGTCCTTCATTGTCGTAAGCGTAGGGCGCAAAGTGAATGGACGCCCGAGCAAGTCTGGGCTTCTTCGGTTTGCTGCTAGCCAAAGCTGATCTGAGTATGAGGGGAGCTGTTGCACTGCTGGTCGGTCGGGCAGGATTCTCGTGTCCATGGAGCCAGGGCCCTGCGGAAAGGTTGTCATTGCTGCTTGGGGCCCGATCCTGTTTCTTCTGTCCATCAACCGCGTTGCGGTTGGAGGGGGCTTTATTGGAGCTGCCATTCTGCCCGCTCCGATCTTTAAGGCGGGTGCCGTTGATCAAGGATTCGTTACTCCATGTTGGAGATTCTGCTTTAGATAGAAGTGGGATCTCCTGGTACGGGGCGGTGTGCCTAGATCCGGCGGGTTGAGCACCAAGATGGCCTGTATCATAGGGGTGCCATGGCTGCTTTGTCGACGGACGACCACTTGGCTGTTTATCATGGTCTTTCGAGACCTCAGGACTGTTGTTGTTGTTGTTGTCGTCGTCGTCGGGGGGGTTCGACCGTCTTGTGAGTATTTCGAGCATGCTCAGCCCTTCGTAGGGATGCTGCATCTGGGATTGTCGTTGATCTTTCAACCGACTTTGAAGTTCACGGTTCAAGGCCTCCATCTCTCGGAATTGACGCTCGTATTGAGCTGCTTGAGTGGAACGCTGTTCTAACTCGTCGGCGAGCTTGGCACGATCGCGAGCCAGATCTTTAGCAAGATCAGCTTGGCTCTTATGATCGCGACGCCACTGTTCCTCGGCTGCAGGATCATGATCTTGATGTCCCCGTCGCTTTCGGCGATCAGGTGGGCTGTTTGCAGTTATATTCGACGTCGAAGCATTGGTCTGCTCTGCCAACGTTGTCCATTGGGACAATAGCTCCTTTAACAAGTCGACTGATTGGTTCATAATCATGCCTCTTTCCTCCGATATATCGACCGTTGATCCCAGAGAGTCTCGAAACTGTGCGATGACAAGATCCCGACTGAGTGCAGTACCGTGGATTTGTGCTTTGCTGATAGCTTGGCAGGAGCTATGTGATTCGGCTTCGAGAGCGATTCTCTCTTCCTTCTCAGCCTCCGCTTGTAGTTTCACCTTGGAGTCAGTCGCGTTGATCTGTTCGACGATAGCATTTTGCACCTTGATACGTTGCAGTTCGATTTGATTGACATAGTCCTTTGACCGTTTTTGCTTCCTATACGAGCGGATCGTCTTTCCAGTATATAGAACGCTAACGAGTAGATTGACAGTGCTTTTCAGATACTCAATTTCAGCCACGAGGACTTCTACCTTGGCTTTGGAGTAGGTCCATTTGATCCTTTGGACGAGATTCATGCGTTTCGGCAGCAGGTCTTCAATGCGATAGAAAAGATCGTGCGATTGGTGGTAAATTTCATCAACGAGGTCAAGAGCCTTGTCGGAATGAATAGGTTCGTCATCGTCGATGCGGTCGGCCAGAAGCTCAAGCACGTCCGAGTACAGCCTGAGATTTCTCGCGATAAAGTCCGTCTGTTCTCTGGCAGAAGATGCGGTGGCACCGAACTGGTAGAGTTCTGTCGTCAATCTCACACCAAAGGCTGCGATGCCGATGAGTGACGCGACCAAGCCAACCTCGGCCATGCTGGCCGAGAGAAATGCAAGGCATCAACAGAGAATCGTTTCACGGCTGTAGTATTGTAAGGACGCCTTGCTTTTATCTGGCCCGGATAAATCATGAGAGTGTTTGTGAACGAGAAGAGATTCATCGGTGGGCTATAAACACAGAAGAGCTGAACCACGGGCACGGGGACGCATTGTGAGGCTGTGAACAGGTCTGGAGGGGTTGCACAGCCCATAATGACTGATACGAACGAGACTCGAGTTGCCTTGAGGTAGCCTCACACCATCTTGGCGTCCAGTTGGACGCCTGTTGAAACCCCGTGGTTGATGTAAGCGATGAATAGGCGGCTCGGTTGTCTTCATGTCGGTCCTTGTCTGCGGGAATCGATCAAGTAGTCGTTCTCCGAATCAGCCTTTGGGACATGAACGCGTAGACAGCCGACTTGAGCAGGCTGATGGTCCAGATGTTAGTGCCATCCGAGGTATGTATTCCCTGTGAAGATACCTAGTATATAGCCACGGCGTTTGTATGTCGGTCCCTTGTTGGAGGGAGGTCATCACGAGAGTGCAGCGAGCTCATCTCTAGAGCAAAGTTGATGACAAGTGTGCATACTACACTTAATAAGCTGGATCGTACTCCTAGACATACCTGGACTCGCGGTCGATGGAAGCTCTCCATTGGCACCGCCGTATTTCGTATAGCGAGGCGGTTGCAGATGGCGTAAGTGCGTCGATGGAAGAAGAGCTAACAACTGCAGATGTCATTGTTCAATATCTTGCATTTCTGCCTCCTCCCTCATGACATTCCATGCAAGTCACATATCACCATGGCAGCTTCGACGGTGAGTCAACGGAGGTCGCATGCAGGGGCAGTGGTGGCGGTTCGTTGAAGGCCCCCGATGCCACCGCCGTGTTTCCACTCTGCTACTTTAAAAAGTAGTTGATCGCTAATGGGACTGATCCATGCAACATCCGGAGATCCTACCTGCCATTTTCTTTCGAATCCAGTTGCAGGTGAGCGTTTCATGTGGGTATTATGACACGCGAGGCAATGCTTTCGCAGTTCACAATGGGCGATGCTGTGGATAAGGCCTGTTCGATCTCGGCCCTCTGTGTGTCGCCCTTGGGTGGCCTTGCAAACTCGATCATGCGATGATGGGCTCGGCCTAACACTATCTGGCTCCTGAAACATCCCATGCGGTCGTTCTCGCGCGAGTCTTGCTTTTTCTAACGTTCGTGCATGTTGTTTGGAGGTCTACTATTACAGCGATCTTGGTCTTTCCCTCGTCTCTTCTACCTTGTTCATGGTTTCCACTTGCCCTTCCATTCCATCAATTCTTCTGCGTTTTTGAGCATAACTTTGGCCTCGTGCGGTGCACGGCAGGGCCCCGCCCGTTCACCTGAGGAACAATCGTGACTATGGGGATCACAGGGCTGGTAAGCAGAGACCCGGTGGATTTGACGAGTAAAAAGACTGACGGCGACTCTGCAGCGATATTTAACGACGTTACTGGCTGCGTCGACCTTTGCCTCCCCTCTTGTCAAACGAGCCGAAGATGTTGTTCAGGGTACTCTAGGAACGGACGGCTATTGGAACGACTACGACGGTGCGTAGCGCAATTCTTACGCACAATTAATGTCACTGATGACAGGTTGGAAAAGGTGGATCGAACCATTACACACAGTATGAAGGAAACGGCTCAGTTGCCGCAGGATGGCCTGATCAATTGACGTGGACTTCCTTCAACGACTTATGGGTTTCAAATCAACATATCATCAGCCGAAGCTGTGACCAGATCTACGGAGTACCCAACAATTCAGATCAAGAGATCCAGGACCTGTATGATTCGATAAAGCAGATTGCACACCAGACCAGGGTAGACCACCGGTTCATCCTCGCTGGTGTTCTCCAAGAAACCAAGGGATGTGTTCGAGCGAAGACAAGCGTGTCCCCAGATGGTATCAAAAATCCAGGCTTGCTCCAGTCGTTCAAGGGGACGCACTCTTGCAACGATGGAAAAGTCCTTAATCCATGCCCCAAAGATCAGATCTTGGGCATGATCGCTGATGGAGGTGAGTGCGCTGAGATAGATTCAAAATATGAGAGACTAATGGGCACAATGCAGTTGGCGGCACAGAGGCTGGGCACGGATATGCTGCCGACATCAATGCCCAAAAAGACGTCGAAGGCGTTGGGTATGCAGAGGCCTATTACCGTGCTGCTCGCTTGTACAATTCTGGGGCTATTGACGACTCGGGTGACCTGGGCAAAGGCTCTGCCACGCACTGTTATGCCAGCGACATTGCAAACATCTTGGTCGGTTGGACGGATAGCCAGTCGACATGCACGTTGGATGACAAGTGAGGAACAATTCGGTGTGCTGTACTCTGGTGTCTGAGTATTTGCACGAACCATGATCATTTACCGGGTATCGGGAGTCGCGAAAAGGTCCTACCCCGAGGATAGGGAAGGGCTTTTCACGTCTGTCAGTATCAGTAATCTGTCAATGCATCCAACGAACTTGGGGTGATTCAATGCTAGATTCCGACTCCTATCGGAAAATGGCGGTAAGATACTTGTAAGCATATACCAGTCGTTCGGTCTGATGATGCCGCGTAGAATGAAGGCGGACAGGATCTTTGTATCGTTCTGCGAGAGCAATTCGCAACATCGTGGTTTCTGCCTGTGCAGGCGGGAAAATGCGGCCAAATAAATAATATAGTCGTCATTTTCTCGGAGATAAGCAAATCCCATGCCGTCCCATCCATGAGAAGGAAGCACGACATACTGGCGATACTGCATTCTCCTCGCAGCGTATCGAACCATTCCTTACCACCTAATGCGTTAAGTAGACATCTGCAGTCGAATCGTTAATTATGGCTCAAAGAGATGAACGCGAAGGCCTGAGCCCTTCCCCCGCCAATATCCTGGACATCTTCACCGGAGACGAGGATGATGATGATGACATTGACAGTTTCCACCCTACTGAAGAACAGAGCACCGATGCCAGCCAGCAGGACGAAGATGATAGTGATGCAGACTTTGCTGGTACTAATGGGGCTCATTCGGTCCTTTTATCTCTGCTAACATCTTCTAGATGCGCATGAGAGTCTCAATGGTATTGAGATCGTGCTGGAGACCGGTGATGATGATGATTACGAGGATGAGGATGGCGAGCAAACGGAGACCGAGAACACTGGACTGGCTGCTCACGGTTTATGTTCGTGATATGTGCTCCCCAGTGCGTTGCTGAGCGACTAACCCCATCGCAACAGTGACCACTGCCGACATTCGTGGCCTTCTCAACGCCAGCGCTCCTCTGCGGCAATTAATTCTCTCCCGCTACCGACTCCTCGGTCCGAATGGCCGTGATCTCTTCGGCGACGACGATGACGACGATTACGAACCCGGCTATGGCGGTTTCAGCGCTCGGCGCCGACGACGAGGCCGTCCCAAGCCTGCGCCTGACAGATTTCCCAAGGTACCCAGCGACGCCGGCCGGGCACTTATGAACAGTGGGATATATGGGAGTAAAGATTCACATATAGATACTCTCCGCAAGCGGAAACAGACAATCAGCGAACGCTTACTTTGGCGACGACTCGGCCTGGATGCCAGAAGCAGCATGCGTAAGCAGAACAGGCTGATTGCGCAGAACAGCGTCCCTGCGAGCTCGGTAGCAGACAAGATCATTCACTACGATAGCCGGGCGTATAGCGGTCAGTTCTCAGACGACGGCAATTTCTTCTTCAGTTGTACCCAGAACTTCAAGGTCAGGATGTACGACACCAGCAACCCCTACGAGTGGAAGTACTATAAGACGGTGGATTATCCGTTCGGTCAATGGACAATCACAGACGCCACACTCTCTCCGGATAACAAGTGGCTGGCGTACAGCAGTATTCGGCACACAGTGTGCCTTGCGCCAACAGACCCAACAGATCATTCTGAGCACACACTGCTGGATTTCACAAACTTCGCCCCCGGTGCCGGCCTCGGCCGCTCGACATACGGTTATATGGGCCGACACGGCTTCGGCATCTGGTCTCTGCGCTTTAGCGGCGACGGACGAGAGATCGTCGCAGGTACAAGTGACCACAGCGTTGTGGTTTACGACATTGAACGCCGCCAGAGCACCGTCCGCCTGACAAACCATGAAGACGACGTCAATGCGGTATGCTTTGGCGACAAGTCGTCGCCACACATCCTTTACAGCGGCAGTGATGATCAGACGCTGCGAGTATGGGATCGACGGTCTATGGCGGATGGACGGCCCGCAGGTATATTTGTCGGACACACGGAGGGTCTGACATATGTCGATTCCAAGGGTGACGGACGGTATGTTTTATCTAACGGCAAAGACCAGATGATGAAGCTGTGGGATTTGCGACGAATGATTTCGCCCAACGACTTCCAGAATATCGCCATGCACAATTACACGACGAATTTCGACTATCGATTCAGTCCGTACGACGAAGACGACTATGTGCCAAACCCGCACGACTGCTCCGTCGTGACGTTCAGAGGACACAGCGTGCTCAAGACCTTGATACGGTGTCACTTCAGCCCGCCGGGAAGTTCCAACAGTAGATACGTGTACTCAGGGTCTGAGGATGGCAAGGTGTATATCTGGAACATGGACGGGACGCGCAAGGCGACCATTGACGTGTTTGCCGCTACCAAGTTTGCGCGGTCACGCACCGACGGCGGCGATGGGTACGGGTACGAGTTGCACGGGCACCACAACAGCGTGTGGAAGACGTGTGTGCGAGACGCGAGCTGGAGCCCGACGGCCCCGGTGCTAGCTGCCACGAGCTGGAACGGCTGGGGCATGGCGACTGGCACAGTCAGTTTGCATTGCTGGAACGACGGGGCCGAGGACGACGAGGCGAAGCCAGCCATGGGCAGCAACTACAACGCACGACTGGATCCTAGGGAAGATTTCGACGCTGCGGCGAGGAAGGCCCGAAACGTCGACAAGTACACGCGGAGTAGAGCGGAGGGAAGAGGGTTGCGGAGTAGCGTGGTCAGACCGCACAGGTATGGCGAGGATGACGACGACGACGACGAGGGAGGTGGTGGAGGTGGACTCTGGTGACAATCATTGAACGCAGTACGACGTGGGTTGAGGAGGGTGAGTTTGAGGAGGACTGCATGGCCAGAGGCTTCATGACTCCCGCTCCTCGAGGTGGACTTCAGGAATTGGAATTAGAACTAGTACTTGTGCGGGTATTTGGGCTTGTCCAAAGGCTCTGGGAGCAAGGCAAATGCAATTGGAAAGCTTACGATCGCAGGAAATCATGACGATACAATGGACTTTACGACACGATAAAATTGAATATAGCCATGGGGGTCAGCAGAAATTTCAAAAATGATCAAGAACATCTGATGTCCCTTCGCATGCAGTGTTATGAAAATGACAGCGCAAGTTTCAAAGCGTCACTGTCTCTCTTTCCTTGATCAACACCGACCAGGGCTCTCGGCGACATATCGACAGGAACTCTTTGTAGACTCGCGATTGAAGGCGACGTTGACGAAAAACGTTATCCTAGCTTCCCGTCACGGTAAAACAGGACATCTGCATTGCGTAGTGTTTTGAAATTGCCTCGCCCTGACACTTTGACTGGTGGTACATAAACTTTCTTGTGATTCATTATAGTGTTCGCTTTTCCTCCATTCTTCGAAACTCGCGGGAGCGATTGTCTGTGTATGCGCGGCTTCTTCGGAATTTTCTCTTCTTTTGGTTCAAAATCATCCTACTAATACGTTGTTGACGGGGATGTGTACTATAAATGGCAGTGGGTGTCAGGGTCAGCGACGAGGCTCTCGGTGTCCCGCTTCAGGGTCAGGTTTCTGGTGAAGGTGTGGAGATTTGTGACCTACTCAGCTTGATGAAGTAGCCGATCGCTCCCATGATCAAGAAACCCATGCCCACCGCTTGCGAGATCTTGATGAATTCTCTCCGGTCGGCTGAGTAGAGAAGGTGACGTTAGCAAACATACGTGCGATAAAAGAGCGTGTTGGGGCGCACGCATGCGTGCGCGGGTACGAGCGCGAAGAAATAAATACACGCAGAGGGGGAGGCGTGTCATAGGAGATGGTCCCAACGTGTCTCGTGTCTCGACGGCCCCTTGTCAGTCCCCCTGTGGACAAAGTAACAGCTTCATCAACACGCGATTTGGGGGGATTTGCAAAGCAATGCATCCCGTGTGATCTTGCTTTCGCTCCTGCTCGTTTGCGCTCGCCGCATTTGCTTGCATCTGCCTTTGTGCCTTTGCCCTTGCATGGGGACCACGCTCAAAGGACGATGAGTGGTATGGGAAGTAGGTCACGTACGCTTGGTGCATCTGTTGATGAACTGTGTTCCATCCTTGAAAAAGTCCTTTGGCACATCGGCCATCTCTTGCAGAAGGTCTGACATTGTGGGTGTTGGAGCTTGGAGGTGCAATCGAGGGCAGGTGAACTATCCTTGTGCTTTGAGGGTCGTGGTGGATGGGTCGCGGTAAGGAGTATTGAACAGGTTGAGTAGTTCTGGCTTTGCGAGAATTAGTGGACAGGTCGTTGAAAGCACGAGTTGATCGCTGAATTTATGAGGTGACCGAATATGGGGAAAGACTTGGTGTAGGCAAAGGTGGCTTCAGTTGGAGGTCGAGAACGGGCTCACTAACTATCTTAGTACGGAGTAGTAGGCACTACGAGGACGGAGTACGCTGCAATGCATCTCCCTGGACAGCCAGGACAGGTGATGCTTTGTTAGCACAGCTGCAGCGCTTGGCGAGGTGCCGAATGTACTGCTAACAAAGGGCTGTGTCAGGCAGAGGGCTTCGTATCCTGCGCAGTCTCTCTCCCTCTGACTACTATTAGAGAGGGTATTTCAACTTCGCACCTCTTTAACTTCAACACACCATCGCCTCAAATATTCGTTTTTATTGTATTCTTCAACACCTCCGCTTTGTGCGTTCTTCCACATCTTTTCGTCGCAGATTCGGTTCCAGGTTCACTAGCCCTTGACAGATTGACAGCCGACTGATTTCCCTCGTCAAGGCTGGTACAGGAGACCTTGGCCCAGACGCTCAACAAGTCGTCGCATCTTTAGATTCAAGGCTCTGAAGTGTAACAATAGCCTCATCACTGTGGAGGGCAGCACACAGTCCAAAGAGGTTCATTGACTTGCGCGGAACACTCCTTTTCGAACGCTGCATGGTGTTGAGGTCCTGGGCACTTGTATCTATATTCTTTCAAGGAGACAGCTGGACTGCTTCATGTATTATCGCAAACAAAGGTTTCTGATGAAAGCGACTGGACCGTCGAATTGAGCACCTCTGTACGTATGTCTTGCTGGCACAGCTGTAGAGCGGGAGTTTGGGACTGTCACTTGGGGCCTGTATCGCTATCCTTCTCTTGTATCTTGGCTAATACAGCATGGAATTGCAGAGCTCGATCTTGATCATCTTGTGCATAACTTTCAGACAGAAAATCGACGTCTTCTTACACCTCCACCTCTCTTACCATGGCTGCCGAGGAGGACAACTTTGACATTGACATCTATGGAGACGGAGAAGGTGAGACTGGAAACGACGAAAACATGGAATACAAACAAGAAGACGAAGAGAACCTGTTTGCCATGGATGCGGAAAGTGAGCATCATATGCAGGCGGGTGAAGACGTAAAGCCTGAAAGTGAGGCAGAGAAGGAGCAGATACATAAGCAAGCGTCGCAAGCCCAAGCTGTAGCAGAAGAGCCCACGGAAAAACCCAATGCCACAGCAGTCAAGACCACGCCTGCGCCGCAGCAGGGGGTTAAACGGAAGGAAACTTCAGACGAGAGACCCGTTGACCACGGCGCAACGAATGCCCTTATGATTTCAGATTTGAATTGGTGGATTACCGAGGATGACCTCCGAGGCTGGGCTAATGAAGCAGGAGCTGAAGACGAGCTGAGAGATATTACCTTCAGCGAGCACAAAGTCAATGGCAAGAGCAAAGGGTTGGCAATTATCTTAACCGCTGCATGCATATGTATTTCTAACCATATCTTAGGCAAGCATACATCGAGTTCTCTTCACCCCAAGCGGCAACCGTGGCAAAACACAGAATCGAATCCCAGGACGGAGCTCAACCGGGCGCCCGTAAGCACTCTGTCGTCTTCACGAATGCCACTCAGAACCCGTTCAAAACACTGCCGAAGGATGCGCCAGCCAGGGCAAGGGACGAGCGACCTGTTCGCGGGGGCGGGTTCAATTCTGGACCACGCTCAGAAAACGCTTACGGGGCCAATCAAGGGTTCCGTGGTGGCCGAGGAGGAAGTTTTCACCGCGGCGGCTATGGTGGACAAGGCCAATACAATCGCAATTTCTCTGGACCCATGGGCGGCTATAACAGCAGCAACAATAACATGGGCTTCCAAGGCAATATGGGCATGAACAACAACTATGGAGGCTTCAACCGAGGCGGCATGATGGGCGGACCCATGCGAGGCAACATGGGCGGCATGCGAGGAAATCGGGGAGGAATGAATCCCATGATGGGCATGGGAGGAGCCATGGGAATGGGCAACATGGGCATGAATCCCATGATGGCCGGAATGGGTATGCCAGGTAAGCTTCAGTTGACCCCCCGACCTGATCAAGAACACTGATTGTGTTTTGTAGGATTTCAAGGCAATCAATTCAATCCGGGAATGTTCAATGCGGGCCAGGGACAAGGCTTCGGCGGCGGCGACTGGAATCAACATGGAGCGAAGCGGCAGCGACAAGAATAGGATAAGCAGGAAACGAGGAGGAATCTGCGTCAACACAGGTCTTCGATAGAACAGGGTTGGCTGCTGACAAGCTTGCCATCTCATTCCCCCCCCCCCCCCCCGGATTGCACACCGCAAAAGCTCGAGATGCTAAAGTACATGCTGCGGACTCCTCATCACGAGCAACACCTGTGCTGGAGCTGGGTACGGCCTGATTGTTGCATTGTGATATCATTGTCCACGCGGCGAGGCTGGGAGTGTCGATTGTTCGAGCCCACTGCCACGAGTTTTGCATGCGGGCAGATCATGGCCTCATAAGATCGCCGGGGCTAAAAGAGGGCGTCCTATGATAGAGTTATCAAGAAACCTAGTCTGGGAATGCTCATGCTTGTGCACCTGTTGTAATGATAACTGGATAAGTGCCTTATATATGGTCACTGGCCCACTTGATAGAGGTGGGTTTTTTAGCCAGCCGGAAACTACTGCCGCTTGATGTCATTGGGAGAAAAGAGTTTGATATGAGGGGCGTTTTGAGTTGAGTTGCGGGAGGCTGCCAGCCAGAAAGGAAGAAACATCCTGTCAGAAGCTATGGAACGCTCACACATACACGTTTTGTAACGTGGCTCACGGTCCACATGCTTTACACTTGACTATGCGGCATATCTTCTCGGTCATACGCCTGTTTGAATAATCGACCATAGTACATCTGTCCCGGTTCCTCGGTCTCTCCAGCACTCCATGAATCCACAAACTCAAAGCGAGTCTGACCTGCAAATCACAACCATTGCCTCTGTGCGTGGACACGAGTAGTCAGTATGTCGGACCAGCAGCACCGATCTACTGGCGGCGGCGGTGGTAGTACGAGAGGTGGTGGTGCGGCGCGGCCACTGTCCATACCAGATCGACCACGCTCTTCCTCACGATCCCAGATTCCTGCACGCTCAATCGAGTCAACCAACACTCCAGCACCACCTTCCACTACCGCACAAATTCCGGGAACGACTGTGCAGACATCGTCCTTCCGAGTTCCTCAATCCCCGAAATCCGCGATCGGTGAATCGTCTACAAATTCAGGCAAAGTTGCCATACCGAGACTTAAGAGATCTATTGACGCTGTTGGCGACGAAGGCAACCGCTCGGGCGGAAGGCATCGAGTCAATCATGCTTGCGAACCCTGTCGCCACAGGAAGACAAAATGCAGCGGGGAACGACCCGTCTGCAGGCATTGCCAGGACTTCAAAATAGCCTGTTTCTATGCGGATGGCAAAAGAGACAGAGTCAGAAAGTAAATTGAGACTTCTACCTTCCGAGAGAGAGACTGCAGGCTGACCACCGAGCAGACAGTTTGGCACTATGACAGAGAAAGTGGCCGAGTACGAGAAACTTCTGAAAGACCTCTTGGGTAGGGTCCAGGATGAGGACGCGCAGTTGATTCGCGCTTCTCTGGAGAGTGTAAGCTACCGGCAGGCTTCTTTGCTCTACTTGACTGATTTCCTTAGGTTCCCTACGACAATGAAGATACTGCGACAGAGCCGGGAACGTTAACACTCTCTGCTATTCCGAGTATTGAGAAAGAGGATTCCCGATCGGGCGCCGAGTCTGATGCGTCAGCTGGGGCCGGCTCGACCGGTGCGCTCGATCGAACAGACGAAGATTTCACCCGCGAGAAAGCCAGGACTACCGGCTACATGGGAAAGACTTCAGAAGTCACCTGGCTACAGCGTCTACGGGAAGAAAACTCATTCGGAGACAAACCAGGAAGTGTTCTAGGTGATGACCGACAGAAGAAGTTGGCGCAGGCTTCGGTTACATCGTTTTCCTCCATGCGCCCACCTTCCGATATGCAAGTATCGCTTGCAGAAGCTGACGACAGCTATGCGATGAGCGACTACAATTATCATCTAGACGACACCTCCATCTTCACATTTGAAGCCGTTGACCCTTACGAGATGCCAACCCCCGAGGCCGCCCATCAGCTGTTCAATGCATATATCAGCCGAGTTCATCCGACTTTCCCCGTTGTAGGCAAAATCAATCTAGGAGCTCAATTTCGAAAGTTTATCAGTGGGACGATCCAGAGACCACCCGAGAAATGGCTTGCTATAATCAACATGATTTTCGCCATCGGTGCAAGGTATTCTCATCTTGTCAAGGCAGACTGGCAAGGCGACGAACGTGATCATCTCATCTACTTCACTCGCGCGCGCCTGCTTACCATGAATTCCGAGACATTGTTCCAGCATCCTGATCTCCAGCAAATTCAAGTTCTAGCTTTGATGTCATTCTATCTGTTCTGTGCTAGCCATGTCAACAGGTAGGTATACTTGACAGTTGATTAGACGAGTGGCTAATTGAGACAGAGCGTGGCTTCTTTCTGGCGTAGCAATTCGAGCTGCCGTCTCGCTCGGCATGAATTTACGGAATGACAGTGCCAATCTCGCGAATCCGCTCAAGGAAATTCGCTATCGTGTCTGGTGGGCGCTTTACTGCTTGGAACACAATATTTGTAACATGACAGGGAGAGTCAGCTGCATCCTGGACGACCACTGTACGACACCTCTTCCCGTTCCCCTGGAGGAAGACAAATTCGAGACAGAAGAGGGTGTGAAACTTCTGAGCAAAGAGAGTCAGCAGGGCGATCGCGCTCCTTCCTCAAACCCGCAAACTCCTACCGTCTCAAATTCAACTCCATCATCGGAGCGTTCTCGCTCTCAAACCAAGATCAATTCCCGGTCTCCATCCATGCCTACCGGCCAAGGAGATCTTGAATGGGCAAAGGATATTCCTCCCAACAACTCTCTCTACTTTCTGCATCTTGTCCAGATAAGCCGGCTGGCCCAGGATATCTTCCACGGCCTCTACAACCCTACCTCGCTCACCGGCACCTGGTCTGATGTCCAAGCCAAAATAGCAGACCTTGACGAGCAGCTTGAGCGATGGTACAGGAAACTCCCTCAGCCTTTCGCCTTTCGCCGCAAGCAGCGTGACCGCGAGTCTTACGAACACCGCTTGAATCTTGGCTTCGTGTACTATAGTACTAAGATCACTATCCATCGGCCATGTCTCTGTCGTCTCGACCGCAAGATCCCAAACCAATCGAACAAGTCGATGGAGTTCAACCGCAATTCTGCCGCTTCATGTGTCAAGGCCGCAATGGAAATGTTGGAGTTGATACCAGATGAACCAAACGCCGTGGGTCTTCTGAAAGTTGGGCCATGGTGGGGCATTCTGCATTGGCTTGTACAGTGTACGTCAGTGTTGATGCTCGAAATATCGTTTCGTTCCAATCATATGCCTGAGGAGGTTGACGCGATTCTGGAGGCATGCAAGAAGGGTATTCGATGGTTGCACGCTCTCGGCGAAGACAGCGCATCGGCGAAACGAGCTTGGGCCATATGTTTTCCCATGCTCCAAGCCTCCGTCAAGAAAGTTGGTCGAGATGTTGGCGACGTTCCACAGCAGCCACCTGGGAAGTCGGATATATCGATGCAAGATGCCATGGTCTCGGGCATCTCTGGCTACCCGTTCGCCGGAGCTTCTGGTGACATATTTAGTACCGCACCAAATGTGCCCTCAATGTACGCTTCTGGGCCTCAGGCGATGCCTCAGATACCAACTTCACAGGCCTTTGCCCTGTACGACCCGATGATGGCATTCGATCAATATTTCCCAGCGGAGTTCCCAGGACAAGCGATACCGTTTTCGCAAGCAAGGGCTACAGAGATGGACTTTATGGGTAACGCTTTCCAAGACCCTCAGCAGCAAAATTTCCAAGGTGGTGGTCAGAGCAGTCGAGGAGGTGGTCCTGGGTACAGCTAGGGATTCGCTCAGAACTATTCTTCCGATTATTCTGCCAATTATCCTGCCAATTATGGCGACCAACCAGCGACAAGTTCTGGCTTTTATGATCCTACCTTTCAAAACTGATGTGCCGTGCGATGCTGAGCAGCTGAGCAGCCGACCTACTCTTTGTACCATGGTGCTAATTATTCTATCAAACGTCTCAACAAGGACTCCTTCAGCGTACTCCCGACTGCTATAGGATGGGGGCACTGAGTTGTCAACACTGCAAGGAGCACACATGCGATGCATTAAGGGTGACCGCAGACAACACCTAAATCGCTATCAATCCAGAGGCCATATGCTTTTACCTCCATCCTTCAGGTCACGATTGTCTGTGTGTTGACTCTTGAGAGAGGGCGCTGTACGGTTAACCAAATGAATCGGCAGATCCAGGGTGTTCGTCTCCGGCCCTTGGGAGACGTCTTGTTCAAGGGGCTGTGACACATCCCGCATACCTCTCCCAGACCACACCGAAATTTCCGACATTCCAGCTAGCCAGAGTCCATGGCTGGTCAAAAGACATGAGAAAATGTATAATTGAGCCTTGTGAGCACTCCATTTCCTGCCATTCAGTTTCTTCTCGCGTATTAAAGTGACGCTCTTTTCTTTGTCCCTGGTGGCCGTGATTCTTCGCTGGCGGAGATCTCTTAAACCCAAGCTTTCCTTTTGACCCGTCTCGATTACCACCATACGATGTTTATCAGCAACTTGAGTAGTGCTGCCTTCGTTGCCGCTCTTTTACCACCCGTCAGCGCATTCTTCAGATACGACGGCAAGTCTCACAACCATCCCAACCACCCACGACCACGACAGGCTGCAAATCATGACGGGGGACAACAAAACCCATCGAGCCCGCAAGTGTCTCCGATACCCACTTCTCCAGGTGGTTTTGACGCGGAGGAGACATTGTCTCCTCAAGATCCAGGCACAATGTCCACTGTCGCCCTGTCGAGCGTGGTGGTGGTTCCAATCTATACTGCTGCTAACTGGACGGGTTCTTCTTACGTGTTTCCCACGACGGTGGTCCAAGTACCAGTGGCGACACTATGCCGTGTGAGCGCGGAAGGTCCTTTCTTCACAATGGCACCGACGTCGAATACAACTGTCACAGAGATTAACAGCAGCAGCAGCAGCAGCAGCAGTAGCAACAGCAACAACAACATGGTGACGGACTACTACCTTCCCGTTCAGGTCAACGCTACAGCAACTCTTCCAGGTGGGAGGACGACTGTGTTTCTAAGCACGAGCTCCACGCGTATCGCGAGGACGATGACATCGACGTCGTCGAGTGGAAATGGAGAAACAAAAAAAGAAGACCGAGAAGATACAGGTGCGTCGGTGGCGGATGATGACATGGCGAGAATCATCCTCGACCCGTCCGGATGTCAGACTGTGTATTCTCCCTTGACGACGCAGGCGTGTATCACGACTGTCAACCCCGGAGTGGGCATGCTTCCCGTCCAGGTCACAGACTGCGGTCAATGGGTCACGTTCTCGAGTGAGCGGCTGTGCGGGTGTACATCGTCATCCCCTAATGGGGCTGGTGACTATGTTACAGCGGAAACCAGCATCATGCTGCTGGCTGACGGGGAAGCCGAAGCTACCACGTCTGCCTCGGCGGCGAGAGTCACAGATCCCATGGCGTTCTACGCGGCGCCTTGGTACGATCTGGTACCCGTCACATGGTCATCATTCTCGTCCTCATCCTCACCCTCCTCGCCGCTGCCGCCATCCTCCGCTCGCGTACCGCCGACAGTTCGAGTGGAGAATTGCCTCCCCTTTGCGACGGGAGTGGAGTGCGTGACGAGCAGCGAGAGATGGAGCGTGACGAGCACCACGAGGACGACAACGGAGAGTAAAGTCGTCAGCTTTGAAGGGGTACGTATACCGTTTAGACGTCGCGTTCATCCATCCATCCATCCACCAATCCATCTCTCCATCTCTCACGAGATGCGGAGATTCAAAGTGAAGTTTTGTTTTTATTCATTCTGTTGTGTCAAAATCAATCTAACTTCCATTCACACAGCTCGCAGTCATCACGTCCGGCACAACGAGCACCACAACGACAGTTTCACTAAGCACCACCCTCAGTTTGACGAGCGTAGTTACAGACTCGAGCATCGTGCGCAGTCGCATAGCAGGCGACGTGTCCCCAGATGGCACCGAGACAGTGACCATTGCCGTGTCCACGCCCACGACGAAGACCTGGCTCGTCGAAGCTGTTTCGCACATGCATCCCCAGCCCCGGACCCAGACCGCACGTTCGGAATCAAGAGTAACGGACACCGTGAGTGTAGATCCGGATTCTACATTACAAGGAGCACAAGGGACGACGACGACGACAGTGGTAGTGAGACTGATGATGACGTCGACGCTGGATGTGACGGAGACCAAAACCCGCTCTGTTGTCCCTGCTGCGCCTGCACCGGAGGAGACAGAGGCCCGGTCTGGTTAACTGTGTACCGATACCGAACCACGTACTCTTATGGATCCCGATTGCTGTGATAGTCCAGTCAAACAGGATGGTCTGGTAGATAGATGAATCAATCAAGTGATTCCCGTGCACAGACCATGATCTGTTGCGATTCTCATTTCGTTCTGATCTGGAAACCAGTGTTGGCCGTCGGATTCTGTCGCAGTCGTCCAGCCATATTGGGGTGATGATAGCAGACAGGGATGAGGACAGATTGGGTTGGACGCGTGATTGTATGTTCAGGGCCAGTATGGTAGAAAGGAACCGGTCGCCAGGGAGTAATAAGGAATGATGCTAACAGAGAACGCAACATCGGAACAACGATGACAACAAGACTTGCCATTTCTTCACTCGTTCATCCATTCATTCATTGTCAGGCCGTTGCTGCATATGAGACTTTACCTTGGGCATCGAGTCTGATTGATACCACCGTGTCACCAACCGTCCCCAAGAAGATTTAGATTTACCGTAGCATGCACATAAATAGAACTCCAGCACTGCTCTAAAACCCACGCCGTCACTCTGTCATCGAGTCGTAGAAGAATCATGCTTCGTTCTGGCGCCAAAATCGCAAATCCTTGTCCCTAAGAAGCTCACAACTCCCATTCTTCTTCGCCTTCTTCGCCTTCTCCATTGGCTGAAGTCTCAAGGCTCAATCGCTCCGTAATGGCACCCACGTCTCCAGCAGCGTTGTCAGCCCCGAGTCCACCGGAACGGTCCGATTTACTCCGTATCGCTTGATCGGCGGAACTGCCCTCTTTACTTGGCGACTCAGCATCTTCCACCAATCGTGCCTGAATTGCCAAAGCAACCAGAGCTTCCAAAGTATATCTTGCATCATTGCCTCCGTTGTGCATAAAGAAGCACTGCAATCCCAAGTTTGTTCCTATGGCTCCGAGGTTGCGGGGTTGACTCTCATTCTTATAGGCCTTATAAAGAGGAGCAGTATCGAGAGCCTCGACGATAGAAGAAAGAATTCGAGTAGTATCACTTCCTTCATCCACAGCCTCCATTGCCGCAACAGGATAAGCACCACGTGAAGGCGTGAAAATCTTGCTTCCCAGGGTGCGAAGATAGTCGAGATCGCTTCTGATATCATGTCCCACAAGGATGATATTGCGATCTTTTGGGCCGCGTTGGAGAAGATTTGGGTCCTGACTCGGGTCCACAGAGCAGTCACCGGCAGCGGATTTCCCGGCTATAGCTTCTGATGATTCAGAACTGCCGCTTGTCATCCTCGACACTGGAGTGGATTCCGTATCCCAGGCGTCCTTAAGCCCAGCATATTTGTACTGAACAGAGAATGGCCACTTTAAACAGTTGTCAACCTCAGTTGGAGCTTGTTGTAGAGTAACCCATTCCGACCGGCCAAACTGGAACGCATCAGGGTTGCCCACGCAGAAATCCCGGTTGACTAGGTGAGCATGGTCCTTGATTCTGAAATGACGTGAGCGAATACAGTTGATCCAGTTCTTGCCGTTCTCGCCGGGGGGAGTATCGATGAGATCGAGGGTGTCCAGGGTACTGACACCGACTTCAGTTATTAGATTGTGAGCTCTTTCATATGATTCAATGTCGACTGAGATGAAGACTGGCTCTTTCTCGAAGGGGTAAGGTGCCACCTCGTTAACATGCAAAGTTTCCATGACTGTTTTCTCTAGAGGCTGACGCAGTTCATCCTTTCCTGTCCAGGAAGGGTGTATTTCAGGGGGCTGGGATTTGACCGATTTGGCACGTAGCCCGAAATATCGTTGTAATCTTCTCAACTGTGAGTTGAAATCATGAGTAGACAGTAGTCTATCACCCTCTTTCTTCTTGGTGGTGCTTTTGCCCCCGCCAGACTTTTTCTTGTGGGCAGCAAGTGCATCTAGACATAGTTCTCTGAAAGATACAAATTGTTGCGCTAAATGCGGTGATGCGTTTGCAGGACATTCGCCATGACCCTTGGAAGGCAAGTCGATTGAATTTTGTAAACTCATAAATTGGTCTCTTGACTTGGAGTTTCCGAGAAATTGTGGTTGAGGGGTCCCATCGTCAGAGAACTTGACGGTGAAAGGGAAGTCTGGTACCGAGACTTCAACCTTGAAGGCCTCGCCAATTTCGGTTACTAGTTTGTGCACCTGGGCATATGGAACCAGAATGATTGGTTTCGAACCCAGACTGAAGGGCGGATGTAGATAATAGCTGCAATAAACTGTTAATTCAACGATGATAATGAAAGAATGTGGAAATGCAGGGCAAGCAAGCAATGATAGAAAACACTCACATATCCCAGTCTCGGTTGTAGAATTTGTTGTTGGCGAAGAAACGTTTCGAAACTCTGTCATCACCATCATTCATGTATTTGTATGGAAACTTAGCAGCAAGAAGAAACTGACAGTACTGTCTCGTAGTCTCTGGGTTTTGCTCTTCGGAATCTGGAATGCTCTGGATTTGGCCGTGAGCTATGGATCCTTGCTTCTCATCAGCCATGACTTTGGAGGGGTTGTTGCTCTGGCAAACAGAACCGCTTGATGATTCAGCCTCGGTGGACACCCCTTCACGCGAAGCACGGGCAGTTGATTCAAGTATCGTTCTTGAGGTCAACTTCTGGTCTGGTTGCTGGGTGGGAGCCTTCATAGACGGCTTCGGTCTGAAGGCAGCCACAGAGTCATCATCATCATCAGCACTGCTCCAACCATCGGTCGCTGAAGTAGACTGGGGTTTTGGAGGGCTAGGGGCCTTTTGAGGATGTTGCACTGTGGCAGGTGTCTTCCGCGATTGTTCAATATTCTCTTTCAGTTCCTTCTCGGAAAAATGAAGCTCGCCTGGGACTGGAGGAGTTGGTAACGGCTTCCCAGCAAACAGACGATTGAGGCGAGTCTGAGGTGAGGTATTCATGATGAAGGGAAGCGAGCCAATGGAATGGAACAACGCAGTGGTCGACGCCACTCGAGGGACGTAAAGGGGGCTCGGACGGTAGTGGGGTTCGTGGCAGACTATAAATACCTAAGCTCTGATAAAGGTCATTGCGAGTAGTCGGGGTCTGCAATGAATATGATCATGAAGTGTTGGTACTCAGAGATTAAATGCACGTGTCGGAGCTTGAAGTCAGTAGTATGTATCTTCACTGGTCTCGACGCACTGCGAACTGGAAGGATGATGTTTCTGCTGGGTGACACCGCCAGTAAGCACCCTGCACGTGATCGTTGCGGCGCAGAAATTCTGCCGCTCTTGACCGCCTTTGGTTCGTCGCGCAGGGAAAGTCGCAGTCGCGTTCTGTTGAAGACCGCAAGATGCAAAGACATCGCAAAAGCACACACCACAGAGGCTCTTCATTGGAGTGCCATATTCGACTATCTACTCCTCTCAACGTACGGAGGCCCAACGTATGCGCTGTGTGACAGTAGTGCCCTCCAAAGCAGCCACTGGCAGCACAGCCGCCCGCCTCATTCCCTTTCCCAACCTATGCGCCCACGACGATAACAGTTCGCCTCGATGGTGACAATGGAGGATCTCGAGCGAGATAGCTCTGTAGATCCTGATGCGCAGGCTGCCGTCACCGATTTTCTAGACTACACTGAATATCTCCCTGCCGACCTTATTCGGTCTCTCACCTTGATTCGGGGCCTCGACGAAACATACCTCACCAACACCTCTGCCTTGAACGACCTGACAAAACTGTACGCCTCTCAGCCCTCACTCCGGCCCGCAGACCGTCCAGATCCTCAAGAATTGCGCGCCCAGATATCTTCGCATCTTGACTATGCCCTCAACGCCCGAGAATCGGCCTATGCGGAGGCATGTCGACTTTACGATGTTGTGGATCGACACCAAAACAGGCTGAAGAGCATCCTCTTCAAATTGAATGCAATCCCGAAGCCTCCTTCTCGCGATCCTACTCCTCCGCCGCAGACTTCACCTCAAATGAAGCGCTCAAGAAGCGGACGGAAGCTCGAAAGTAGCACACGGTTAACATTGCACCCTCCACGAGGGAATGCGGTTGCATCAGCAATTCTCAAGAGACCTCGAGGTCGGCGGGTAACAGTCCCTGGCGAGGTGATGCCGCCGTATGACCCAGATTCACCCATCGCGAGCACAGAGGTGTCCGACTGGGAATCCCCTCCACCATCACCGCCGCGTCCAGTCCTCAAATTGAAACAACCGAAAGCACCTCCTCCGCCTCCGCAGCAGAAAGAGAAGACAAAACGCCGAGAGGATGGGCCGCGAGTCACCCGCGAAGTGACTGAACCGTTTCACAAGCCTACTCCCCCTCCTGAAGATGCACCTATTGGCAGTAAATACCGGCCTTGGACGCATTTGACGGAATATGAGTTGTATAAACTTAGGAAGAAGATGAAGAAAAACAACGTCTGGGAGCCAAGTGAAATCATGATTCGGCGCGAACTGGCTGATCGCGGGAGAGGGTGGGAGAACTATTATCGAGCCAAAGCTGAAGCCGAGGCCAACGGGACCGTATTCTATGACCTTGATAGTACCGAGAGGCCAAGACCCAGGCCGAACAATTTGCAAAGTCCTGAGAAAGTCGAAACGGTGGAAAAAAGGGAAGAGCCAGAGAAGATCGAAAAACTGAGCAACATTGCCGATGAAGCAGACGATGAGATGCAAGACACTATCCTCGTCCCTAGTGCGGCAGCTACTCCGACTCAGACGCAACCGTCGAAGCCCAAGACGGCCAGAAAGTCAGAGTCAAGAAAGGAAAAGAAACCCGATCCAGCGCGGTCACAGGCCGCATTGGCTGCCCAGGAGGCAGAACTTGCGGCTCGAAGACTAGGTGACATGGGTAGCAAGATCAGGAGTCTTTTTACCGCTCCGTTTACATCCGCACTTGCATCACTCAATCGAAGCTCTGCCACCCCTGCCGGGAGCACTGCAGCTAGTCCGGCCAGGAAGCCGGCCGAGAAGACGTCCAAGAAGAGAAAGGCAGAGCATACGCCGACAGCGTCCCTTTCACCGTCAATAGAGCCAGACCCAGCGAGGAAGAAGCAAAAGACAGCACCAAAGCCGTCGCCATTGGCGTCAAGTCCTCAAGCCTCTGCTCTCACAACAGCAAGCAGCGAAACTCCGGGTCCAGCTCCAGTGGCGACTACTCAAATTCCAGTGCCTCCTCCAGTCCAAGCACCAGCAACAGCACCAGCACCAGCACCAGCACCTAGCGCAGGGACTATCAGAATTCCTTTAAAATTGACCGTCTCAACACCCGCAGCAGTACAATCCAACACACCAACACCGGCTCCCCCAACACGCGCAGCAAGCGTCCAGCGTACATCAGTGGCGCCGAAAACCGAAACCACGCCTCCAATTCCTTCACGACCGCCCTCCCGTCGATCAACGGCAGCGTCTGTCGAACCCCCGCCCACAAGATCGAGTCGACGTGCCAGTATGACACCATCTGTGGCAGGACGAAAAACGCCTGCTGTAGAGGCTTCCCCAAAATCTACCGCGGCCAGTCGTCGCAGCAAACGTGACGCACCGGGAACGGTGATGCAGTCCAGTCAGGATGGCGGCGCTGCGGTTAGTGTCAGCAAGCGCAAGACCAAACCTGGCAAGCACTCGCATCAGAAAACCACGCCTAAAGCGGCAGCTATGGCGGCAGAAACAGTCCCACAGATTCGAATCGATGCCGATGGGCGGCAGGAGATTATTGATCCAGATGAAGAGCGGTACTGTGTCTGCGGTGATGTAAGTTGGGGAGAGATGATATGCTGCGAGCTGGACGAGAAGGTAGGTTCTTATCTGTTCTCTTTATCGGGGCTTGGTGAGCCGCCGTAGGTGTAATTTTCTTCATGCTAACCTTGCATGTACAGTGCGATTTTGGCCAGTGGTTTCACATGGAGTGCGTGAACCTGGTAGAACTCCCTCCACGAACCGTCAAATGGTTTTGCCCAGGAGATCGGAAGAAGCTTCACAAGGGCGAAAACAGCAATGGACTTGTAGGTAGGGGGATCAAATGAACTGGATAGTTTAAGGGCGGGCTATGGTAGAATGCAAAGAACGGGTATTGGGGGGATTGGTGATGATGACGATGATCGAGGCGGTCTACCACCATAGATAGGTGTTTGTACAATTGTGTATATGAATCACCGATGCCTATCGCTATTGTCTGCGAGTGAAGAGTTTACTGTACCGTGTATGTCTATCTGGCCACCGTCTTAACTTCTAACGTAGACACCGAGTGTGATGACTGATGATTCAGGGGAAATCATTTGGTGGGCTCGAATGGGTACAGTACGCGATATGGCCCAGGTGAATTCTCTCAGCCATGGCTCTCTCTGATCTCTAGACTACGTTTTTGAATGCGAAGGGTGGATATTCTCCGTCGGTCAAGCAGGGACATAGGAGATGCTCCATGGATGAATGACCCTTGGGGAGGTATGGAGAAACACACTCACAAGGTAGTTACTAAAATCACTCAATTTGCAAGGTGGGCGCCTCAAGAGTTGTGCCGTGCTGAAATTGTTGTCGTGCTTGGTTTTTGTCAGAATCCAGTAAATGTGTCGCTCGAAAAATGGACAAGGGATGCAACCTGCTTGCCACGACTACCGCACTGCAGCAATACCTGGGAGATTGTATTCCGCCGTACAGACTCTTCATAAAGGTTGCCATTGTCGACGGCCCCAATACGGGGTTGTACATGACAAGCGCCTCGATGCCAGAAGAGTTACCTTTACTTTCTTAAAAGAAAATTCCGCAGCATCAGTCCTTCCCAAGGGAAGCCCTTTGGTTTGTGTCCCTGTGAACGTCGAAGGACGTATTCCGTGGACCGTTACCCCGAGGGATGTGTCCACCGATTGTCGGATTTGGTTGTACTCGTTGAAATGAGCCTCAGAGCCGGTCAGCGTGGCTAAGACAGGGAGAATGACACGGGATTCTCATACCACGTTGGACCAGAACTGAGGTACAAACGTGCCGGGTGGCTCCATAGGGCTCGCGGAAACGAATAGCCAATCCATTGCCAGAAACACAGTCATTGAACGTGTCAAGTCATTCCAAGTACCTTGACGGCCAGATCGCCGCTACCAGGTACCTGTCGCTTCCAAATATCTTTGCGAGGTTTGTTCAACATGAGAAAAGGAACACTATTACAGACAACTCTGTACGC